>NC_141019.1:28975996-29575996 GCF_052327205.1 Somniosus microcephalus | reverse complement strand
GCCATGTTTTGTACCCGGACAATGGCAAGAAGGCGACGGTCCGCGTCTACAGGAGAGCCTGGAGGCATGTCGCCAGCAAGCTGTCAGCCAACAGCGACGTGCCCAGGACCGGTGCCCAATGCCGCAAAAAGTTAAATGACCTCACGCATTGTCAGGGTGAGTACCCTTTCCAATGACCTCCTCATCCTTGCATGTGCACCTCACATTATGGGCAAAGGGACCTGAAAGCTCTAATGGCCAGCCTTCATCCAGCAGCTATGGCACAGGCATGAGCATCAATTGCACATTCTGCACTGAACACACTGGCCAAGCTATTCCACCATGGGAGGCATTGCACACCAGATCATGGCGACACACTGGCCAGGCTATTCCACCATGGGAGGCAGTGCACACCAGATCATGGCGACACACTGGCCAGGCTATTCCACCATGGCAGGCAGTGCACACCAGATCATGGCGACACACTGGCCAGGCTATTCCACCATGGGAGGCAGTGCACACAAGATCACGGCGACACACTGTACTTAGAGGCCGTCCTTTCTCTTGCAGGCCAAGCTGGCGAATAATCGCAAGAGCCGGACTGCGACCGGGGGAGGACGACCCCATATCCAGCCACTCACCGACCTGCAACATCGTGTGGAGCGCCTCATGGGTGGCCGGGTGATTGGGCCCGTTGCATGTGGAGATGCCGACCCTGTTCTGGGCAGCAATGGTAAGGACATCACCTTTTGCACCTCTCTCGTCCCACTTGCGCATCAGATCTACATCCTTTGCCACTGTCCGACCAATGCGCTGAATGCCACCACTCATGCATCCCGCACTGACGCCCTCTCCTCACTCTAAAGCTACTGTTGTGCCTTCCTGCTTTCAGATGGTCAAGAGGAGGTCCCTCAACTTGCCAGTGACAGACCCTCCGAGGAGGAGCAGGAGGAGGAGCAAGAGGAAGGCGGCCCATCAGGGGAACCCTCAGCCGCGGCCACCCAGGCCAATGTAGGGGACACGTCTTCCCTGGAGGGCAGCATGGCGGAAGTGTCGAAGGGGAGGGGAGCTCCTGGGACCTGCGTGCTGCAGAAAGGCGGGAGGGGGGTGGAAGCTCGGCGGCCTTCTCCCCAGAGGGGGGATGCGTCGGAGGGGAGTCCAATTGCTGGGCCCAGCGGCCTCCAGCAACGGAGGAAGGGTCGGCCAGCTCGGCGGCCTTCTCCCCAGAGGGAGAGTCCGGCCTCCAGTCAGGAGATGCTCTTCGCCGAGGAGATGGAACGCCTCGAAGACTTGTCCGCGGACTCGGAGCGCCGGCACACGGAGCTCATGGCGGCAGTGGCACGGTTGCCTGAGTCCATCGATTCGCTCTCTCGGAGTGTGGCCGAGTTCGGGCCCTTAGAGGCCACCAGTCGGGCGGAATACCGGGCAGATCTGTCAGCGACTGGCCAGGTGATTAGTGGTGCCGTCCAGTCACTGGCTGCTCTGCTGCGGTCAGTGAACAGGTCAACACGGGCACTCACTGCTGCCACACTCGCAGTGTCAGCCAGGCATCGCCAGGGCACCCGGCGCGCTGCAGCAGCACATCGGTCTGTCCCTCGGCAGATTGGTGCGAATGCTGCCGTGCTGGCCCGGGCGAGTGCCAGTGTCTCAGGCGACCAGCGGAGCGCCTGCCATCCGCCAGCTTGCCGCCATTCCTCCAGCCGCCACTGCCACTCCCACAGTGGAGCTGCCAGGAGCTGCTGCAGCGACTGATGCTGGCCAGCCACAGCTGCAGCAATCAACAGCCGGCCGCTCGACGGCCAGACCTCGACTAGGCCGACCCCCAAGGGCATCTGCCGTCACGACATGTGCCCCTCAGGAGCCTGCCCCCAGCCTTGCAGCAGCCAATGGCCTTACTTTGAGGCGGAGCAGCAGGGCGGGCAGGAGCCACCCAAAGATGGCCAAGGCATCGCCATAGCGGGCCAAATAGTCGAATGTGTGGCCATTTGTGTTTGTTTCTTGAGACCGAGAATTGGATGTTTGTTTTTTGAAGGCCGATGATGTGATGTTTGTTTTGGACGAAGGCCGAGAATGACGGCCATTTTAGTTGCCCTATTTTGTTAATCCTCCCCAGGTTGTGGGAGCGAGTAATGTGTTTGAGTGTTTTTTGGGGGTTTCATCTGTTTTTGGTTTTCATGTGGGAAGGGCCCAGAGTTTGTACAATAAAGCATTTTATTTATTCACATTGTCCATGTTTGATCTTTGAAGTGTTTGTTGCCTTAACCGGCTGAGGGCTTGCGGAGCGGCTGCAATCATGTTCTATCATTGGCACAAGCCATTCCCTGACAGGGGGCCTAGAAGTGACGTTCAATAAGCCGACGACGGGCGGCCCTTGGACCTTGTGCGTCCCTCCTGGGCTGGTACTCCTCGTCCTCGTCGTCCTCATGCTCCTCCTCCTGAGGTGGTGGTCCAACGTGAGGTGGCAGTGCCTGAGTCCTGCGGATAGCCAGGTTGTGCAGCATGCAGCAAACGACGACGAATTGGGAGACTCGATCCTGCGAATACTGGAGGGCTCCCCCGGAGTGGTCGAGACAGCGGAACCGTTGCTTGAGCACGCCGATTGTTTGTTCTATGAGGTTCCTCGTCGCTTGATGGCTCTCGTTGTATGCCTCTTCAGCAGGGGTCGTGGGCGCGCGGAGCGGGGTCATGAGCCAGGTACACAAAGGATAGCCTTTGTCCCCGATAAGCCATCCTCTTGGGGGAGGCTGTGCCTGGAACATGTCAGCCACAGTTGTCTGTCGCAGGATAAAGGCATCGTGGCTGCTGCCTGGAAAGTGGGCATTGACAGCTAGGATGCGCTGCCTGTGGTCACACACCAGCTGTACATCGAGGGAATGGTAGCCCTTCCGGTTGCGGTAATCCTCGGCATGCTCAAGAGGTGCCCGCAAAGCCACATGCGTGCAGTCAATGGCGCCCTGCACCATGGGGAAGCCCGCTATTCTTGCAAACCCCACTGCACGCTGCTGCTGCTTGTCCAGGGTCATGGGGAAGGAGATGAATTGATGTCTCCTTCTGAAAAGGGCTTCGGTCACCTGGCGGATGCAGCAATGCACGGCGAACTGGGAGATGTTAGCGATGTCCCCAGTAGCGGATTGGAAGGAGCCGGAGGCATAGAAGTTGAGAGCCACCGTCACCTTCACTGCCACCGACAGAGACGTCCTGCGCATCAGCTGTGGCTGCAGATCTCTCTGAAGCAGCCGGCAGATGTCTGCAACCACCTCCCTTCGGAATCGCAGCCTCCTAACACACATCGCGGCAGACATGGTCAGATAGGAGGTCTGCGGGCGGTATACCCTGCGTGGGTAAGGCCTCAGTTGGCGACGCCTGTTGCCCCCTCTGCGTCTAGCCAGGGCTGCCACTCTCTCACGGCGTCTGTAAGCCCTTCTGGCATAAGGCTGAAATTCTGTGTTGCCACCCAATGCAGCCCCCATTATATGCTGGCAAACACTGAGCTCTGAATGAAGGCAAAGATAATTGGTAAGCTCTGGCCTGAGCCAAAAATACCTGTCCAAGTGTTGGTCCAAAGCAGTAAACTCTCCTCCTTGGTCTCTGTCCAAAAAACCGTTGCACAAGAGTGAATGCTGCAAAATGGCTGGCCTTTATACTGCTGGGTAAGTGCCCTTTAATTAGCGCTCCCCCCGGCCCGGCTGGCCTGTGTACCATTCCACTTCACAGTCGCTCGGGACGCCCGGCGCACAATGGGCCGGCGCGAGTGAAGTTCCGGTTTGGGGCGCACAAAGGGCGTTGCACTATTAAATGACGTCATGATCTGCGCGCGCAGCAGGGCGCGCGCTAAGACTTTGCGCCGGCGCTAAATGTGTCCTGAAGTTGGGGAGAGGCGTAGATCGCGCTGCGCCCGGGCGATAAGCGCCTAGCGCTCGAGATCTACTCCCCCTAAGGCGCTAACGGCTGGCGCGCCCAACTGAATTTCTAGGCCTATAGACCTGTTAGCCTAACATCTGTGGTTGGTAAAATGTTAGAGTCCATTATTAAGGAGACAGTAACGGGACATTTGGATAAACATAATTTAATAGGACAAACTCAGCATGGTTTCATGAAGGGGAAGTCATGTTTGACAAATTTGCTTTGAGTTTTTTGAGGATGTAACATACAGGGTGGATAAAGGGAACCAGTGGACGTAGTGTATTTAGACTTCCAAAAGGCATTTGACAAGGTGCCACACAAAAGATTATTGCTCAAGATAAAAAATCACGGGATTAGGGGTAATATTCTGGCGTGGGTGGAGGATTGGCTCTCTAACAGAAAGCAGAGAGTTGGGATAAATGGTTCGTTCTCAAATTGGCAACCAGTAACTAGTGGTGTTCCGCAGGGGTCAGTGCTGGGTCCCCAACTCTTTACAATCTATATTAACGATTTGGAGGAGGGGACCGAGTGTAACATATCAAAGTTTGCAGATGATACAAAGATGGGACGGAAAGTAGTGAGTGAGGAGGACATAAAAAACCTGCAAAGGGACATAGACAGGCTAAGTAAGTGGGCAGAGATTTGGCAGATGGAATACAATACTGGAAAGTGTGAGGTTATGCACTTTGGCAGGAAAAATCATAGAGCAAGTTATTATCTTAATGGCAAGAAACTGGAAAGTACTGTAGTACAAAGGGATCTGGGGGTCCTGGTGCACGAAACTCAAAAAGTTAGTATACAGGTGCAGCAAGTGATCAAGAAGGCCAATGGAATGTTGGCTTTTATGGCTAGGGGGATGGAATATAAAAACAGGGAGGTATTGCTGCAGTTGTACAAGGTATTGGTGAGACCGCACCTGGAATACTGCATACAGTTTTGGTGTCCATACTTAAGAAAAGACATACTTGCTCTCGAGTCAGCACAAAGAAGGTTCACTCGGTTAATCCCGGGGATGAGGGGGTGGTCATATGAGGAGAGGTTGAGTAGATTGGGACTCTACTCATTGGAGTTCAGAAGAATGAGAGGCGATCTTATTGAAACATATAAGATCGTGAAGGGGCTTGATCGGGTGGATGCGGTGAGGATGTTCCCAATGATGGGTGAAACTAGAACTAGGGGGCATAGTCTTAGAATAAGGGGCTGCTCTTTCAAAACTGAGATGAGGAGAAACTTCTTCACTCAGAGGGTGGTGGGTTTGTGGAATTTGCTGCCCCAGAAGGCTGTGGAAGCTACATCATTAAATAAATTTAAAACAGAAATAGATAGTTTCCTAGAAGTAAAGGGAATTAAGGGTTACGGGGAGCGGGCAGGAAATTGGACATGAGTCTAGGTTCGGAATGGTCATGGCCCTGTGGGTAGTGGAGTGGGCCCAGGGGCCGTGTAGCCTGGTTCTGCTCCTACTGTGTTCTAATTCTGTGTTAGATTTCAGGAGATGGTTTTATTCCTGTTCCTGGCTGGGGTGGAGATCGCCTTTACAGCAGGTAAGTACTGTAGAAAATATAGGGACAGAGTGATCTCCTGGAAGAATTTCGATCGCCTAGATGGGTCGGAGAGGAATTTCCCAGATTTTTTTCTCCCAAATTGGCCATTGGGTCTTTATCTGGTTTTTTGCCTCTCCCGGGAGATCACATGGGTTCGGGTGGATGCAGAGTGATAGTAGATTTGAGGTTAGGATCAGATCAGCCATGATCTTATTGAATGGTGGAGCAGGCTCGAGGGGCCGATTGGTCTACTCCTGCTCCTATTTCTTATGTTCTTATGTTCTTATGTCTTCACGGAAGAGGACACAAATAACTTCCCAGAAATGCTAGGGAACCAAGGGTCTAGTGAGAAGGAGGAATTAAAGAAATTAGTATTAGTAAAAAAATAGTGCTGGAGAAATTAATGGGACTGAAAGCCAATAAATCCCCAGGGCCTGATAATCTGCATCCCAGAGTACTAAAAGAGGTAGCCATGGAAATAGTGGATGCATTGGTTGTCATCTTCCAAAATTCTATAGATTATGGAACAGTTCCTGCAGATTGGAAGGTGGCACATGTAACCCCACTATTTAAAAAAGGAGGGACAGTAGTAGTAGGGAAAATGCTAGAGTCTATTATAAAGGATGTGATAACAGGACACTTAGAAAATATCAACGGGATTAGACAAAGTCAACATGGATTTATGGAAGGGAAATCGTGTTTGACAAACCTACTAGAGTTTTTTGCGGATGTAACTGGTAGAATAGATAAGGGAGAACCAGTGGATGTGGTGTATTTGGATTTTCAGAAGGCCTTTGATAAAGTCCCACATAAGAGGTTAGTGTGCAAAATTAAAGCACATCGGATTTGAGGTAATATACTGGCATGGATTGAAAATTGGTTAATAAACAGGAAACAGAGTAGGAATAAATGGGTCTTTTTCGGGGTGGCAGGCAGTGACTAGTGGGGTACCACAGGGATTAGTGCTTGGGCCCCAGCTAGTCACAATAAAGGAAACTCTCGTTTAAACGGCACCTAAATATCCGGAATTCTCTATTAACCGGCAAAATTCTCACTCCGAAAACAACACCTCAATAACCAGAAATGTTACTGAGTCCGAGTCTCCCGCAGTGGCCGAGTTAGTCAGTGAGGGTAGTTCTCCAAACTGCCACTACTCGGCTTCTTGGCGCTGTCGGAAGTCCGAACACCTCAATAACAGGAGTCTGACTCTCCCGCGCTGCCGGTAGTCTCTTCCGATCCGCCATTTTTCTGTGTGTCTCCCGCGCTGCCGGTAGTCTCTTCCAATCTGCCATTTTTAATTAAAGAGTTATGGATTACCCTCAACTGGCAATACTGTACTTAATCAAGCATCTTCCACCATCCATTTAACACAACATTCTGTAGGCGAGTACCCAATTACTGTATACTGCACATTTCTTGATTTTTTAAATTTTTGTTTGTTAAAAATAGCCTCGGTAAATAACCTTCTCTGTCATCCGGAATTTTAATCAACTGGCACCATCCCGGTCCCGTCGGTGCCGGATACCAAAGAGTTTCCTGTATATATCAATGATTTGGATGAGGGAACCAAATGTAATATTTCCAAGTTTGCTGATGACACGAAACTAGGTGGGATTGTGATTTGTGAGGAGGATGCAAAGAGGCTTCAAGGCGATTTAGACAAGTTGAGTGGGTGGGCAAATACATGGCAGATGCAGTATAACGTGGATAAATGTGAAGTTATCCACTTCGGTAGGAAATACAGAAAGGCAGAATATTAATTAAATGGTGATAGATTGGGAAATGTTGATGTACAAAGGGACCCGGGTGTCCTTGTACACTAGTCACTGAAAGCAAACATGCAGGTGCAGCAAGCAGTTAGGAAGGCAAATGGTATGTTGGCCTTCATTGCAAGAGGATTTGAGTACAGGAGCAAGGATGTCTTTGTACAGTTATACAGGGCCTTGGTGAGACCACACCTGGAGTACTGTGTGCAGTTTTGGTCTCCTTACCTAAGAAAGGATATACGTGCCATAGAGGGACTGCAGCGAAGGTTCACCAGACTGATTCCTGGGATGGCAGGACTGTCGTATGAGGAGAGATTGGGTCGACTAGGCCTGTATTCACTAGAGTTTAGAAGAATGAGAGGGGATCTCATTGAAACGTATAAAATTCTGACAGGGCTAGACAGACTGGATGCAGGGAGGATGTATCCCCTGGCTGGGGGGCATCTAGAACGAGGGGTCACAGTCTCAGGATACGGGGTAGGACATTTAGGACTGCGATGAGGAGAAATTTCTTCACTCAGAGGGTGGTGAACCTGTGGAATTCTCTACCACAGAAGGCTGTGGAGGCCAAGTCACTGAATATATTTAAGAAGGAGATAGATAGATTTCTAGACACAAAAGGCATCAAGGGGTCTGGGGACAGAGCGGGAATATGGTATTGAGATAGAGGATCAGCCATGATCATATTGAATGGTGGAGCAGGCTCAAAGGTCTGAATGGCCGACTCCTGCTCCTATTTCTATGTTTTCTATGTTTCTATAACTGTGGACATTATATTCAGTGGAGTACCTGAAATAACAGTGGACATTACATTCAGGGGAGTATCTGAAATAACAGTACACATTACATTCAGGGGAGTACCTGAAATAACAGTGGACATTACATTCAGGGGAGTACCTGAAATAACAGTGGACATTACATTCAGGGGAGCACCTGAAATAACAGTGGACATTACATTCAGGGGAGTATCTGAAATAACAGTACACATTACATTCAGGGGAGTACCTGAAATAACAGTGGACATTACATTCAGGGGAGTATCTGAAATAACAGTGGACATTACATTCAGGGGAGCACCTGAAATAACAGTGGACATTACATTCAGGGGAGTACCTGAAATAACAGTGGACATTACATTCAGGGGAGTACCTGTAATAACAGTGGACATTACATTCAGAGGAGTACCTGAAATAACAGTGGACATTACATTCAGGGGAGTATCTGAAATAACAGTGGACATTACATTCAGGGGAGTACCTGAAATAACAGTGGACATTACATTCAGGGGAGTACCTGAAATAACAGTACACATTACATTCAGGGGAGTACCTGAAATAACAGTACACATTACATTCAGGGGAGGACCTGAAATAACAGTGGACATTACATTCAGGGGAGTACCTGAAATAACAGTGGACATTACATTCAGAGGAGTACCTGAAATAACAGTACACATTACATTCAGGGGAGCACCTGAAATAACAGTGGACATTACATTCAGGGGAGTATCTGAAATAACAGTACACATTACATTCAGGGGAGTACCTGAAATAACTGTGGACATTACATTCAGGGGAGTATCTGAAATAACAGTGGACATTACATTCAGGGGAGTACCTGAAATAACAGTGGACATTACATTCAGGGGACTACCTGAAATAACAGTGGACATTACATTCAGGGGAGTACCTGAAATAACAGTGGACATTACATTCAGGGGAGTACCTGAAATAACAGTGGACATTACATTCAGGGGAGTACCTGTAATAACAGTGGACATTACATTCAGAGGAGTACCTGAAATAACAGTGGACATTACATTCAGGGGAGTATCTGAAATAACAGTGGACATTACATTCAGGGGAGTACCTGAAATAACAGTGGACATTACATTCAGGGGAGTACCTGAAATAACAGTACACATTACATTCAGGGGAGTACCTGAAATAACAGTACACATTACATTCAGGGGAGTACCTGAAATAACAGTGGACATTACATTCAGGGGAGTACCTGAAATAACAGTGGACATTACATTCAGGGGAGTACCTGAAATAACAGTGGACATTACATTCAGGGGAGTACCTGAAATAACAGTGGACATTACATTCAGGGGAGTACCTGAAATAACAGTGGACATTATATTCAGGGGAGTATCTGAAATAACAGTGGACATTACATTCAGGGGAGTACCTGAAATAACAGTACACATTACATTCAGGGGAGTACCTGAAATAACAGTGGACATTACATTCAGGGGAGTACCTGAAATAACAGTGGACATTACATTCAGAGGAGTACCTGAAATAACAGTACACATTACATTCAGGGGAGCACCTGAAATAACAGTGCACATTACATTCAGGGGAGTACCTGAAATAACAGTACACATTACATTCAGGGGAGTACCTGAAATAACAGTGGACATTACATTCAGGGGAGTACCTGAAATAACAGTGGACATTACATTCAGGGGAGTACCTGAAATAACAGTGGATATTACATTCAGAGGAGTACCTGAAATAACAGTGGACATTATATTCAGGGGAGTATCTGAAATAACAGTGGACATTACATTCAGGGGAGTACCTGAAATAACAGTGGACATTACATTCAGGGGAGTACCTGAAATAACAGTGGACATTACATTCAGGGGAGTACCTGAAATAACAGTACACATTACATTCAGGGGAGTATCTGAAATAACAGTGGACATTACATTAAGGGGAGTACCTGAAATAACAGTGGACATTACATTAAGGGGAGTACCTGAAATAACAGTGGACATTACATTAAGGGGAGTACCTGAAATAACAGTGGATATTACATTCAGGGGAGCCCTGAAATAATAGTACACATTCCATTCAGGGGAGTACCTGAAATAACAGTGGACATTACATTCAGGGGAGCCCTGAAATAATAGTACACATTACATTCAGGGGAGTACCTGAAATAATAGTACACATTACATTCAGGGGAGTACCTGAAATAACAGTGGACATTACATTCAGGGGAGTACCTGAAATAACAGTGGACATTACATTCAGGGGAGTACCTGAAATAACAGTGGACATTACATTCAGGGGAGTACCTGAAATAACAGTGGACATTACATTCAGGGGAGTACCTGAAATAACAGTACACATTACATTCAGGGGAGTACCTGAAATAACAGTGGACATTACATCATGGGGTGTATCTGAAATAACAGTACACATTACATTCAGGGGAGTACCTGAAATAACAGTGGACATTACATCATGTGGTGTATCTGAAATAACAGTGGACATTACATCATGGGGTGTATCTGAAATAACAGTACACATTACATTCAGGGGAGTACCTGAAATAACAGTGGACATTACATTCAGGGGAGTACCTGAAATAACAGTGGACATTACATTCAGGGGAGTACCTGAAATAACAGTGGACATTACATTCAGGGGAGTATCTGAAATAACAGTGGACATTACATTCAGGGGAGTACCTGAAATAACAGTACACATTACATTCAGGGGAGTACCTGAAATAACAGTGGACATTACATTCAGGGGAGTACCTGAAATAACAGTGGACATTACATTCAGAGGAGTACCTGAAATAACAGTACACATTACATTCAGGGGAGTACCTGAAATAACAGTGGACATTACATTCAGGGGAGTATCTGAAATAACAGTGGACATTACATTCAGGGGAGCCCTGAAATAATAGTACACATTACATTCAGGGGAGTACCTGAAATAATAGTACACATTACATTCAGGGGAGTACCTGAAATAACAGTGGACATTACATTCAGGGGAGTACCTGAAATAACAGTGGACATTACATTCAGGGGAGTACCTGAAATAACAGTACACATTACATTCAGGGGAGTACCTGAAATAACAGTGGACATTACATCATGGGGTGTATCTGAAATAACAGTACACATTACATTCAGGGGAGTACCTGAAATAACAGTGGACATTACATCATGTGGTGTATCTGAAATAACAGTGGACATTACATCATGGGGTGTATCTGAAATAACAGTACACATTACATTCAGGGGAGTACCTGAAATAACAGTGGACATTACATTCAGGGGAGTACCTGAAATAACAGTGGACATTACATTCAGGGGAGTACCTGAAATAACAGTGGACATTACATTCAGGGGAGTATCTGAAATAACAGTGGACATTACATTCAGGGGAGTACCTGAAATAACAGTACACATTACATTCAGGGGAGTACCTGAAATAACAGTGGACATTACATTCAGGGGAGTACCTGAAATAACAGTGGACATTACATTCAGAGGAGTACCTGAAATAACAGTACACATTACATTCAGGGGGGTACCTGAAATAACAGTGGACATTACATTCAGGGGAGTACCTGAAATAACAGTACACATTACATTCAGGGGAGTACCTGAAATAACAGTGCACATTACATTCAAGGGAGTACCTGAAATAACAGTGGACATTACATTCAGGGGAGTACCTGAAATAACAGTGGATATTACATTCAGAGGAGTACCTGAAATAACAGTGGACATTATATTCAGGGGAGTATCTGAAATAACAGTGGACATTACATTCAGGGGAGTACCTGAAATAACAGTGGACATTACATTCAGGGGAGTACCTGAAATAACAGTGGACATTACATTCAGGGGAGTACCTGAAATAACAGTACACATTACATTCAGGGGAGTATCTGAAATAACAGTGGACATTACATTAAGGGGAGTACCTGAAATAACAGTGGACATTACATTAAGGGGAGTACCTGAAATAACAGTGCACATTACATTCAGGGGAGTATCTGAAATAACAGTGGACATTACATTAAGGGGAGTACCTGAAATAACAGTGCACATTACATTAAGGGGAGTACCTGAAATAACAGTGGACATTACATTAAGGGGAGTACCTGAAATAACAGTGGATATTACATTCAGGGGAGCCCTGAAATAATAGTACACATTCCATTCAGGGGAGTACCTGAAATAACAGTGGACATTACATTCAGGGGAGCCCTGAAATAATAGTACACATTACATTCAGGGGAGTACCTGAAATAATAGTACACATTACATTCAGGGGAGTACCTGAAATAACAGTGGACATTACATTCAGGGGAGTACCTGAAATAACAGTGGACATTACATTCAGGGGAGTACCTGAAATAACAGTGGACATTACATTCAGGGGAGTACCTGAAATAACAGTGGACATTACATTCAGGGGAGTACCTGAAATAACAGTACACATTACATTCAGGGGAGTACCTGAAATAACAGTGGACATTACATCATGGGGTGTATCTGAAATAACAGTACACATTACATTCAGGGGAGTACCTGAAATAACAGTGGACATTACATCATGTGGTGTATCTGAAATAACAGTGGACATTACATCATGGGGTGTATCTGAAATAACAGTACACATTACATTCAGGGGAGTACCTGAAATAACAGTGGACATTACATTCAGGGGAGTACCTGAAATAACAGTGGACATTACATTCAGGGGAGTACCTGAAATAACAGTGGACATTACATTCAGGGGAGTATCTGAAATAACAGTGGACATTACATTCAGGGGAGTACCTGAAATAACAGTACACATTACATTCAGGGGAGTACCTGAAATAACAGTGGACATTACATTCAGGGGAGTACCTGAAATAACAGTGGACATTACATTCAGAGGAGTACCTGAAATAACAGTACACATTACATTCAGGGGAGCACCTGAAATAACAGTGCACATTACATTCAGGGGAGTACCTGAAATAACAGTACACATTACATTCAGGGGAGTACCTGAAATAACAGTGGACATTACATTCAGGGGAGTACCTGAAATAACAGTGGACATTACATTCAGGGGAGTACCTGAAATAACAGTGGATATTACATTCAGAGGAGTACCTGAAATAACAGTGGACATTATATTCAGGGGAGTATCTGAAATAACAGTGGACATTACATTCAGGGGAGTACCTGAAATAACAGTGGACATTACATTCAGGGGAGTACCTGAAATAACAGTGGACATTACATTCAGGGGAGTACCTGAAATAACAGTACACATTACATTCAGGGGAGTATCTGAAATAACAGTGGACATTACATTAAGGGGAGTACCTGAAATAACAGTGGACATTACATTAAGGGGAGTACCTGAAATAACAGTGCACATTACATTCAGGGGAGTATCTGAAATAACAGTGGACATTACATTAAGGGGAGTACCTGAAATAACAGTGCACATTACATTAAGGGGAGTACCTGAAATAACAGTGGACATTACATTAAGGGGAGTACCTGAAATAACAGTGGATATTACATTCAGGGGAGCCCTGAAATAATAGTACACATTCCATTCAGGGGAGTACCTGAAATAACAGTGGACATTACATTCAGGGGAGCCCTGAAATAATAGTACACATTACATTCAGGGGAGTACCTGAAATAATAGTACACATTACATTCAGGGGAGTACCTGAAATAACAGTGGACATTACATTCAGGGGAGTACCTGAAATAACAGTGGACATTACATTCAGGGGAGTACCTGAAATAACAGTGGACATTACATTCAGGGGAGTACCTGAAATAACAGTGGACATTACATTCAGGGGAGTACCTGAAATAACAGTGGACATTACCTTCAGGGGAGTATCTGAAATAACAGTGGACATTACATCATGGGGTGTATCTGAAATAACAGTACACATTACATTCAGGGGAGTACCTGAAATAACAGTGGACATTACATCATGTGGTGTATCTGAAATAACAGTGGACATTACATCATGGGGTGTATCTGAAATAACAGTACACATTACATTCAGGGGAGTACCTGAAATAACAGTGGACATTACATCATGGGGTGTATCTGAAATAACAGTACACATTACATTCAGGGGAGTACCTGAAATAACAGTGGACATTACATCATGGGGTGTATCTGAAATAACAGTACACATTACCTTCAGGGGAGTACCTGAAATAACAGTGGACATGACATTCAGGGGAGTATCTGAAATAACAGTACACATTACATTCAGGGGAGTACCTGAAATAACAGTGGACATTACATTCAGGGGAGTATCTGAAATAACAATACACATTACATTCAGGGGAGTATCTGAAATAACAATACACATTACATTCAGGGGAGTACCTGAAATAACAGTACACATTACATTCAGGGGAGTATCTGAAATAACAATACACATTACATTCAGGGGAGTACCTGAAATAACAATACACATTACATTCAGGGGAGTACCTGAAATAACAGTACACATTACATTCAGGGGAGTACCTGAAATAACAGTGGACATTACCTCCAGGGAGGCTTGCAGTAACTGCCCATTACATCTAGGGAACATCTGCAGTAACTGCACATTGTATTCAGGGGAGTCCGCAGTAACTGTACATTCTAGCTAGGAAAGACTTGCTGTAAAGGTGCACAAAGCTCTGTCATAATCCTAAAACTTTCTTTGGTTTTTTTTAATTGATCACGTGTACTTTTTATCAATTTGCTCATCAATCTTATTTTCATGTGCCTACAAGAGCCATACAACTCAATAAAATGCTCTCTTCCTGTTATGTGTTGCAGATCTATACAACGAAACACAGAGGTCATAATGGCGATAGTTAGCATCATGAAGGAGAATTGGTATCAATAAGGAACAGATTATTAACCCTGAGTAGAAAAGCTGAGCAGTAGGGAACATAAACAAATGTACAGACATCCTTACTCACTGGGTCTAACTGCCTGCATACATCTCTTTGGTGTCGTGGAGGCTGAATTCTTTCATGGAGTATGTTGTTCTCATTTAGTCCACTGACCTATGTGGCTTTGGACTGCACTAGCTCTAGAATCAAGACAGGGATTTTATCTGCAGCCTGCTAAATAGAACTATAGTATTTCACCACTGACTCAATGTGTGCTTTGTGGAATACTGGGTTGCTGACTATGACAAGTATTGTTGAGCTTTTTTGATGATTTCCCCCATTCTTTTTGCTTTTCCAGCCACTTCCATCATGTGCTTGCTGTTCGTGTAGATAGTAGATTCTAATGACATAAGAAAGCACAGAACAAGAAAAGGCCATTTGGCCCATTAGACCTGTTCTTTCCACAGATCAGGCGCAATTTGCCCTTTCATGGAGTCTACCCAACTTACTAATCTCCTGAGTGAAGGTTTCTCCCTGTCCCCTAAAAGTAATCAAGCAAAACTCCAGAATGTCTATTTAACCATACAACCCACATTATTTATCTTTGACCAGATTTTTTCCACAGGATGTCAGTGCCATGGCCCAGACACCATCATGTTGCAAAGAGTACGTCATTGTTCCTAGCTATTCTTAGAATCATAGAATGATACAGCACAGAAGGAGGCCATTCAGCCCATCGTGCCTGTGGCGACTCGTATTGTCTACTTAGAACCTGCAAACCTGTTCCTAACCAGACAGTTATCAGCATTAATTGCTTTTGTTGGGCGTCTGTTCCACTTATCCACTATTGTATGGGGAAAAAAATCTTTCCAATCTCTACAGTCACTTGAAGCTTGTAAATATCATTCTCGTGTAATCTAGTTCGACATACACTGTCCAAGTTAAGTAGCCTGCTTACATCTGCATTTATCAATGCCTCTCAACAGTTTAAAGACCAGATCATGTCCCCTCCGAATGATTGTTTCTCCAATGAAAACCAAGGTGCATTCTTCCTAACTTAGAGCCCTAAATCAGAATGGTCCTTGCTACTCTTTGAATGTTCCTCAATGCTTCAATATTCTTTTGAAAGTAGAGTGTCCAAAATTGCAAACATTAAACTATATATGACCTCACCAATGCTCTATAGAAGTTAAAATAACTTAGTTTGAATTCTAATCAAATGGCCTTGAAAAGCATCCCAGTATTGATAATAGCTTCACATTGATTTAATACTTTCAGTGAATGGCCAATAATGACATCCAAATCCTTTTCCTTCTCACCTTTCCTAATATTCATCCCTTCATTTTATATCCATTTTCTTTTCCCTGTTTCAGTATTCATTATCTTACATTTGTGTATTTTAAAACCCTTTTCCCAACAATTTATTTATGATGTGAAGGAGGTGAATAATTGCAGATGAATGGAGCTTGATACCTTTGTTGAAGAGGATGGCTGGCGACATCATGGTTAAGACTTCTGAATAGGTTTAGCATCTTGGCCTTCTTAACATTGAAAATAACATCCTGCTTGTCTGCTCTTTTTCATCCGGCACCGATGGAGCTCCGTACACAGTAACAAATCCAAGCTTCCCTGTTGCTTAGCAACAGATGCAAGAAGCCCGACCACAAACCAAGCGTCCCTACAAGTGCAGGCACGCCCGATTACACAGCCAAGAATCAAGAAACGGCCACTAATCTGAAGAAAAACTTAACTGAACCTACTCCTGAATTTTGCCGGTTAACCGAGATTTCCGGTTGTTTGGGTGCCGGTAAATCGAGTTTCCTGTATCCAATTCTGTCTATCTGCCAATGGTAATTCAGTCACTACTTGCCTTTCAGATGGCGAGTTAATTACTCCTGTAGAGGATGTCACATCAGCAAAAGCAACATACTTTTGATGAGAGGCACTGATATCCTGATGAGAATGTAGGATTAAGCATGCTTCTCTATGTGCAGATGTGACCTAAAGATGGACATCTGTTTGTCATGACCTGGCAATTGAGTCCTCTGAGTCCTGCATTTGATTCAACAATTGGGCAGATAAGCCACAAGAGACCAGCTTTACAAGGCTGCTGGAATGTCACACTTATTGAGTCATCAGAATTTCAAGGGCGGCTCATGGGACTTCATGCTGGGCATCAAGAGAATTGTTCCATTTCTGGATCATGAGTTTAAGAATGTTCTGCTTTTTTTCCAGTTCTGACGAAGGGTCAGCGACCTGAAACGTTAACTCTGTTTCTCTCTCCACGGATGCTGCCTGAGCTGCTGAGTTTTTCCAGCATTTTCTGTTGTTATGAAGAATATCTTAACTTGACTGCTTTGAGATCCCAAGCTCTTATCCCATTCAGGTCAGTTTTCTGGGATCAGACGCTTTAATGAAAATGCTTAACATTCTTGTGCCTGTTGTTAGGTCACCCTCACTGGGTTACTGCACTTTGACAGAACACAACACCAGATCTTGGATTTCAGATGAATTTCAGCAAATGTAATTTTCAAGGTCCTCTGCCTTATTCATGGAGATTTAACCTGTGATTCTACCTTTAAGAGAGAACTTGCATTTATATAGCACCTTGCACGTCCTCAGGATGTTTCAAAATGCCTCACAGGCAATTAATTACTTTTGTAGTCACTGTCATTATATAGGCAAACGTGGCAGTCAATTTGTGCACAACAAGGTCCCACAAAGAGCAATGAGATAATTGACCAGTTTTGAGTCATCAATGTTGGCCAGGACACCGGTCCCCTGTTTTTCTTCATATAAGAGATAGGATTGTGAGGTTGGGTCCAATCTTCAACCAGTCTTTGACCCCTGTCTGGGGAAATGCAATTTGGAGCTGACCTTTGACTTGTACCCCTGGGAGGCAGGACATTTTCACACTGGCATGTAATATGGAGATAGGCCTCCTTGTCCTTCTGGTTCTACAAGAGAATTTTTGCTTCTTGTCTAGTGCTACAACACACTCTTCATTGAACCAGGGTTGTTGGACAATCGCAAAGAGCAGCTGCTTAGATGGGTTACGACAGTACTTTGCTGGAAATGATCTAAGGCCAATTTTGAACCTTTTGACTAATAAAGGTGAGTTACTTTAGTATAATTGTAATTTGGAATAAAAACTCACACCAAGGTAGCAATTTCCCACTTGAGACAATTTCACCAAAAATTCATTTTAAAAGAATATTTCAATATCAGGTGTGAGTTTTTATTCCAAATTACAATTATACTAAAGTAACTCACCTTTTATATTAAGCTATAAATTTGTGAAGAAAATTGTTATTGTTCAAATTTATTGCAAATGAGGCTTTTGTTGGATTGAATAGGTGCATTTCCTGACGGCTTGTAAAATTTATTACACACTTTAAAAAGGTGGACTCTGCCTTATTTTAATAAATTCTACAATTTTGCCGTCCAGCTCCTGATCACTGTCCAGTGAGCCCTGCTGGAAAGTGCCCATTTACGGGCATTGGGTGAACATAGAAACATAAAAGATAGGAGCAGGAGTAGGCCATTCGGCCCCTCGAGCCTGCTCCGCCATGAGATCATGGCTGATCATCCAAATTCAGTACCCTGTCCCTGCTTTCTCCCCATATCCCTTGATCCCTTTAGCCTTAAGAAATATATCCAACTCCTTCTTGAATATATTTAATGAATTGGCCTCTACTGCCTTCTGTGGTAGAGAATTCCACAGGTTCACCACTCTCTGGGTGAAGAAATTCCTCCTCATCTCTGTCCTAAATGGCTTACCCCTTATCCTTAGACTGTGACCCCTGGTTCTGGACTCCCCGACCATCGGGAACATCCTTCCAGCATCTAGTCTGTCTAGCCCTGTTAGAATTTTATAAGTTTCAATGAGATCCCCTCTCATTCTTCTAAACTCCAGCGAGTACAAGCCCAATCGACCCTGTGGTGTATGTGCCTTTAAGAGCAATTATGGTGTATGTGCCTTTAAGAACCCCAGGTGTGCGTAATGCCGGTAATTGCCACTTGGGCTATATAAGCCTGTGTATTGTGTATATCCTTTAGAAACCCCCCCCAGACTTGCTTAGTAAATACCTATGAACCAACTCCTGTCTTCAGTGTCTTTATCTACACACGGACACTACAGTGGTGACGAAGTGGAAACGGACTTACCTGCAATTCGGCAGCACCTCAAGGACATCGATTCCTCCAGCGTCCAGAAGACTCAAGGAAGTAAGAGAAACTGTGGTTTCACCAGCTGGCCAAGCTGGTGACAGGTACTGCGCTAATCCTTCCTGGGCATCAGGCTGGAGCTCCAGCGGCGGGCTCTACAGCTGAGACAGGCAGCAAAATCGGAGGCAAGCAATAGCGGACTGGGAGGGTGCACTCGAGAGACGGCCGGCGCGGCAAGCAGGTCAGCGTTTAGACCTCTGTCGGGAACGAGTCTCCAACAGTGAATAAACGGAAACCACAGTAAAACAGCGTTGTTATCGGTAGCAGCGGCGGGAAAGCGCGGGAAGCGCCATATCGTTGCTACAGAGAAAAAAGATAGCGCGGGAAGCGCCATATCTTTTCTGAAATGCCTAAATCTGGTAATATTGAGGCTTTTGATGGCGAAATAGAAGATTGGACCATATACGTGGAAAGAGTAGAGGTTTATTGCACTGCAAATGGAATAACAGATGAAAATAAAGCTTCAGTACTTCTGAACTTAATGGGCGCGAAGACATACGGGCTGTTACGAAATTTAATCACTCCAGCCAAACCAAAGGACAAGACTTTTAAAGAAATTGTTGATACCCTGCAGGAGCATTTAAACCCAACACCGCTGCTGATAGCGGAACGATTCAAGTTCTTCAAGAGAAATCAACACAAGAATGAAAGTAACGCTGATTACCTAACCGAATTAAGAAAGCTATCAAAGTACTGCCAATTCGGAGCAGGACTATCGGATTATCTTCGAGACAAATTTGTTTGCGGTCTCTTAAGTGAAGGAACACAAAAAAGACTGCTTTCTGAAAAAGATTTAACATTGGACAAAGCTTTCAGTATGGCTGTATCATACGAAGCAGCAGCAAAAGGAGCAGCAGAGATACAACAAGAGACACAGGACTTCGGCACCCATAAAATGACACAGGAGTTCGGAAGATGTTATCGCTGCGGCAGATCCACCCATAACCAGAGGGACTGCTGGTTCAAGAGCAAAGCATGCAGGCAATGTGGTAAGATTGGACACATTGCACGGGTATGCCAATCTGGACAAAATAAATCCACTGACAGAAAACAAAAAATCAATAAAGAAAAGTACAGGAAGGTACAAATGATGACGGACAATAGCTCCGAAGACCAGAATAGCGATAGCGACTCCGAAAACAAGAGACTAAGCTGTCTCAAATTACATAATGTACTTGCCAAAGAGGATTACCAAACCATTTGGGTTACCCTCACAATAGCAGGGTCCCCAGTTAAAATGGAGCTAGATACAGGATCAGCTCTAACCGTAATAAATCGACGAGATTACGAGAGGCTATTTTCGCATATACCTCTAAAAGACACATCCATTATCTTAAAAACATATACGGGGCAGAAAGTCTACCCCAAAGGAAAAATAAGGGTGCCTGTGGTATACAACGGCAAAGAAATACAAAAGTTGTATTTATACATTCTACAAGATGGTGGTCCACCGTTGTTGGGACGTGAATGGATAAGGAAGATACGTTTAGACTGGCACTCCATTCAGGCACTGACGGTGACCAGTAAGGAAAAAAACAATGATGACATCATACCTGAACGATTAAAAGACATCTTGGCCAATGCCAAAGAAGTGTTTCAAGAGAAACTAGGAACCTTGAAAGGCATCACCGCCTCAATAAAAGTGGAAGATACAGCAATTCCAAAAATTTTTAAGGCAAGACCGGTGCCATACGCAATACGTCCGGCAGTCGAGGCAGAGCTGGAGAATTTGGAAAAGGCAGGCGTATTATCCAAAATAGATTGGAGCGAATGGGCAACACCCATCGTTCCAGTCATGAAAAAAACATTGAAAAATAACTCTGAGGAACAGAAAAAAATTCGCATCTGTGGGGACTTTAAGGTGACTGTAAACCCGGTCCTTCACACGGTACAGTATCCTCTTCCGAGGATAGAAGATATTTTCGCCTCACTATCCGGAGGAAAACGTTTCACAAAAATTGACTTGGCACAGGCATATCTACAGATGGAGGTTGAGGAGACCTCTAAAAAGTATCTCACAATAAACACACACAAAGGCCTGTACCAGTACAATCGACTGGTTTTTGGAATAGCATCAGCTCCAGCTATCTGGCAAAGAGCTATGGAGCAAGTCCTGCAAGGGATTCCGGGGACTCAATGCTACCTAGACGACATCCTTATAACAGGAGAAAACGACAACGAGCACCTTGCCAATTTGGAGCAGGTGCTCACTAGGCTGAAAGAACGGGGCCTACGAGCAAATCGCCCCAAGTGCGAATTTTTCCAAAATCAGATATCATATTGTGGCCACATAATTAATAAGGAAGGGTTGCATAAGTCACCTGAAAAAATTGAAGCAGTTATAAAAGCCCCAGCACCTGAAAATGTTTCACAATTAAGGTCATTCCTGGGATTAATAAATTACTATCATAAATTTTTACCGAACTTATCAACTATTCTACACCCTCTTAATGATCTTCTACAGACAGGAGTGATTTGGAAATGGAACGAAGACTGTAAACGTGCCTTCCATAAATGTAAAGACTTAATCACATCCGAGAAAGTTTTGGCTCATTACAACCCATCACTACCAATCAGACTGGCGTGCGATGCATCCCCTTATGGCATAGGAGTGGTATTGTCCCATAGATTCCCTGATGGCTCGGAACGGCCGATAGCTTTTGCGTCACGCTCATTGAACTCAGCTGAGCGTAACTATGCCCAGATAGACAGGGAAGCACTCAGCCTGGTATGGGGAGTGAAGAAATTCAACCATTACCTACACGGACAAAAATTTACCTTGCTGACTGACCATCAACCCCTCATCTCCATATTCAACCCTAAAGAAGGTGTCCCCATTATGACGGCACAAAGACTACAGAGGTGGTCCCTTTTTCTAGGGGCACACCAATACAACATTGAATACAAAGGGTCAAAACAGCATGGGAATGCTGACGGTTTATCGCGCCTACCGTTGCCAACGATAGAAGAGGCACCTACAGTAGACCCAGTAGAGATATTCCACTCTACCATAGTGGAATGTCTACCGGTGACAAATTCTGCCATTGAAAGGGAGACAAGAAATGACCCTACTCTCTCACGGGTCTACGATTTAACAGCGAAGGGATGGCCAGCACATGGCGAACCACTGTTGCCAGCATTCTCGCAAAGAAGAGAACAGCTGTCAGTGTGCCGAGGAACCTTGATGTGTGGATCCAGAGTGGTGATTCCACCCAAACTCCAGGATAAAGTGCTAAAGGAGCTTCACGAGGGGCATCTGGGTGGAGTGAAAATGAAGAACCTAGCTAGGGCGTTTGTATGGTGGCCAGGTATCGATGGAGACATCGAAGACATGACCAAGAGCTGCCTAGGATGCCAGAAGGTCCAAAATGCTCCGCCACAGGCCCCTCTACATCCATGGGAGTGGCCCTCATCTCCCTGGCAAAGGGTGCACATCGACTTTGCTGGTCCATTTATGGACTCAATGTTCTTAATCGCAGTTGATGCACACTCCAAGTGGCCGGAGGTAATAAGGATGTCCTCCACCACCACGGAAAAAACCATCACAGTATTAAGGACCATATTTGCCAGGAATGGGCTGCCGGAACAGATATGTTCTGATAATGGACCGCAATTTGTGTCCGAAGAATTCAGAAAGTTCTTAAAGAACAATGGGGTAAAGCACTACACGTCCGCCCCATACCATCCCGCCACCAATGGATTGGCTGAAAGGTTTGTCCAGACCTTCAAGAAGGCCATCAAGGCCATGGGTAATGAAGACATAAAACTTCAGCACAAGGTGGATAACTTCTTATTTGCATATAGTAATGCAACGCATATGGTTACTAACCAAACTCCCGCCATGATGTTCTACAATAGAAACCTAAGATGCCGGCTGGATTTGGTCAAGCCCAACATCCGAAGGGACGTGGAGAACCGGCAGTTTCAGGGCATGAATGAAAGGCCAACTAGGGCCTTCCAGATAGGCCAACCGGTTTTGGCCCGGGACTACCGTACCGAGAAATGGCAGCCTGGAACTATCTGCACACGATTAGGACCACTGATGTATACCGTGGACATCGGAGACAGCATAATAAGGCGCCATGCTGACCAAATCATCAAGTCATCCGAAAAGGGACAACCTACACCACCACTCTATACATCTAACGATGAAGTAGAGATACCCATATCTACCTCCGATCCGGTGATACTGGAGCCCGATGAACCCGACACTGGCCTTCAAGCCGAATCAGCCTTGCCAGAAGAACCTACTACACCACCAGAAACTACTACACGCCCGAGGCGTTGTCCGGACCGAGTCAGGAAGCCTCCTGAGAGACTAACTTATAATTAATTAATACAGCAATGTATATTATTTTGCATATAACATGTAATTAATAATTACTTAAAATATGATGTACTAGTTAGCTAGAAGGGGAGGAATTGTGGTGTATGTGCCTTTAAGAGCAATTATGGTGTATGTGCCTTTAAGAGCCCCAGGTGTGCGTAATGCCGGTAATTGCCACTTGGGCTATATAAGCCTGTGTATTGTGTATATCCTTTAGAACCCCCCCCCCCCCAGACTTGCTTAGTAAATACCTATGAACCAACTCCTGTCTTCAGTGTCTTTATCTACACACGGACACTACAGACCCAATCTCTCCTCATAAGTCATTCCTGCCATCCCAGGTATCAGCCTGGTGAATCTTCGCTGCACTCCTTCCATGGCAAGAACATCCTTCCTCAGATAAGGCGACCAAAACTGCACAGAATACTCAAGATGTGGTCTCACCAAGGCCCTGTACAACTGCAACAAGACATCCTTGTTCTTGTACTCAAACCCTCTCGCTATGAAGGCCAACATACCATTTGCCTTCTTAACCGCCTGCTGCACCTGCATGCTTACCTTCAGCGACTGGTGCACAAGGACACCCAGGTCTCGTTGCACTTCCCCTTTTCCCAATCTATTGCCATTCAGATAATAATCTGCCTTCTTGTTTTTGACACCAAAGTGGAGAGATGGGGAGAAAATCAGGGGGAAAAAATATAAATTTCGATGGCTTGCCCACAAAAAAAACCTCATGACCATGTGCTGCTGTACTGTGCCATGGTGGAGAAATCCAGCTTGTAACCACCAAAGGCAGAAGTTGTTATTGTTTTGCTTTCACATAATACATTCTGGGAAGAATGGCATCACCATGAACAGCTTCTGCTCCTGTATTGTTTAAGATGATCTATTCTTAAAAATCTTGCCTGTCCACAAACCTCACTTCCTGTTGTCACAGTTTTTGGTCCTTTCAGTGCCAGTGGCTCAGTGGGCAGCACCCTCGCTTCTGAGTCAGAAGGTTGTGGGTTCAAGTCCCACTCCAGAGACTTGAGCATAAAAATCTAGGCTGATACTCCAGTGCAGTACTGAGGGAACGCTGCAATGTTGGAGGTGCTGTCTTTCAGATGGGCTGTTTAACCGAGACCCCGTCTTGTGTCTCAGGTGGACGTAAAAGATCCCATGGCACTATTTTGAAGAAGAACAGGAGAGTTCTCCCCAGTGTCCTGGCCAATATTTATCCCTCAACTAACGTCACTGAAACAGATTATCAGGTCATTACCACATTGCTGTTTGTGGGAGCTTGCTGTGCGCAAATTAGCTGCCACATTTCCTACATTACAATAGTGACTACACTTCAAAAAAGTACTTCATTGGCTGTAAAGCGCTTTGGGATGTCCGGTGGTCGTGAAAGGCGCTGTAGAAATGCAAGTCTTTTTTCTTTTTGCTTTTCTGTCAACATGAACCATTGTAAACTGCTAGGCCAACATTTCCCAATCAATTTTACTTCAAAGTGGAGTTGCCGCCTCTGGTCATTAGGTGGCGCGGTGGAGAAAATTCCAGAAGTTTTTCTCGCAACTCCATCGCCATTTTGTGTGTAAACATGCTTCCATTCTTCAACTGACCGTGGTGAATGCCATGGGCAGTTTATTAGTACAGTATTATGTAAATATGCATATATTCATCAGGGGGATATTCATTGGGTCATCTCCTGGCTGTTATGTGGGGAGTCAGCAGGTTAGAGCAAGTGCTGCTGAAGAAATACAAACAAAGACAGTGATTTTGCAAAATCTTTGCTTTGCACAATCTACCTACAGTTACATCACCCTTTCCAGAATGGACTGTACTGAGATCAACAATGGCATCTGCCTGGTGCTGACCTAAAATGCAGTGGTACAAGTTGTACAGCTCCATCATACAGCATTGAGTGGATCACAACACTTGGCACAGGATATCTTCCATGTATAAATTGTAGAAAAATAGGATATTGTCCCCTTTTAAAAGGTCAGCTCCATTTAACTTTCTTCGGTTTTGGTCAAACATTTTAGATGCAGTTAAAGGAAATCGCCATGTTGGGTCATTCAATGAAATGTATTGAAAAGTTCAAAACATTTTGGAGTCCCGGGTATTTAAGGTAGACCTTATATAATGTTGACCCACCTCTCCCTTTTGAGTGAATTGTCTCATTTTTTTTTAAATTCGCTTATGGGATCTGGACGTCACTGGCAAGGCCAGCATTTATTGCCCATCCCTAGTTGCCCTTGAGAAGGTGGTGGTGAGCCACCTTCTTGAACTGCTGCAGTCCCGTGTGGTGAAGGTGCTCCCACAGTGCTGTTAGGGAGGGAGTTCCAGGATTTTGACCCAGCGACGATGAAGGATCAGCGATATACTTCTACGTCAGGATGGTGTGTGACTTGGAGGGGAACTTGGAGGTGGTGGTGTGCCCAAGCGCCTGCTGCCCTTGTCCTTCTAGGTGGAAGAGGTTGCGGGTTTGGGAGGTGCTGCCGAAGAAGCCTTGGCGAGTTGCTGCAGTGCATCTTGTAGATGGTACACACTGCAGCCACGGTACGCCGGTGGTGGAGGGAGTGAATGTTTAAGGTGGTGGATGGGGTGCCAATCAAGCGGGCTGCTTTGTCCTGGATGGTGTCGAGCTTCTTGAGTGTTGTTGGAGCTGCACTCATCCAGGCAAGTGAAGAGTATTCCATCACACTCCTGACTTGTGCCTTGTAGATGGTGGAAAGGCATAATATTAAGAGCTAAACATATAATGTGAAACGTGTCAGTTAAATTCAACTCATGACAGTGGAATAGTCCATTTAGAACAGATGATCAACATAAATGTAATAACATTAACTAAGTAATTGAAATCTTCATTATAATTTAATGATGGGATTTTTCGCTTATCAGAATTTTAAAAAGTTGGGGATTTCCTCTGTTGGTTAATTGTGAAATCATAAACACAAAAGTAAAGAACCTGTTTATGATTTCACTACAAATATTGAACGGAGGAATTCTCCCTTTGTCATTCTCAGTAATGGTGAAGATTTACTTGCTGCCCACAGTAGGCTTCTCCATGTTTTTGGATCAGATCTGGTGACGGCTACAATCATTGTTTACACTGAGAAATCCTGCTCGACAAAACAAGAGCAAAACTTGAACTTCTTTTGCAGGAAAGTAATGAGATGACAAGTGTATACCACGGAGCAGGGAATGTGGGTTTGTGCCTGCAATGGCCTACCTGCTGAATTCTTGATCTTAAAGCTGTTGTGTGTAGACAACAATCAGAGACGAGGCAATTCCTACATGGAGGGAGGGAGAAGTTGGACAGACGATCACTCTTGGCTACTCTCATCACTTCCTAGTGGCCAATTATGGAGCAACATTGAGCCAAGCCTCTAATCCCATCTCCCCTGTGCTCGCTGACCTACATTGGCTCCCGGTTAAGCAACGCCTTGAATTTAAAATTCTCATCCTCGTTTTCAAATCCCTCCATGGCCTCGCCCCTCCCTAGCTCTGTAATCTCCTCCAGCCCCACAACCCCCCAGAGATATCGGTGCTCCTCTAAGTCTGGACTCTTGTGCATCCGCCATTCTCTTCGCCCCACCCTTGGTGGCCGTGCCTTCAGCTGCCTAGGCCCTAAACTCTGGCACACCCTCCCTAAACCTCTCTACCCCTCTCCTCTCCTTTAAGACCCTCCTTAAAACTTACCTTTCTGGCCAAGATCTAGTCATCTGCTCATATATCTCCTTATGTGGCTCGGTGTCAATTTTTGTCTCATTACGCACCTGTGAAGCGCCGCGGGATGTTTTACTGCGTTAAAGGCGCTACATAAATGCAAGTTGTCGTTGTTTCTTTATTTCGCCACTGGCTGGAAAATCATGTGAGTAGCAGCAGCCACTTTCACTAACTTAGCATTTCTAACATAGCTGCAAGAATAGATTTTGCAGCAGCATACAAAATGCACAAAGTATATATGGCCTGTGGGGCTCTGCAGTGTATTTGTCTTTTGCCAATGAGTGTTGCCAGTTGGAGCACAATGAGTGAGAGCAGTGTGGACCTGATTAGGCAAGTCTATTGTACTGCGAGTTTATTCCAGTAACATTCTGCTGACGGCGACACAGTTAATGCCTGGATTTGAATACTCCAGCCTGTTATTGGCTGGAGAACTAGATAAAATCTGTCCAAATGGCAGCACATCCCTGACCTTTCTGCAGTGTTTTGAATGCCACCCCTCCCCCCCCAAAAAAAAATTAGGGAATTGCCCAAACCTTGTTAGTTTCTTACCTTAAATACTAGGGATGCAGTCCATATGAAATAGTATTTGTTATAAGAAGGATAGTGAATTCTTCTGTGTTTAACCGTATTGTGTAAGGTCCTATACATAACAGACTGATATCCTGTGAGGACCCGCATCACTCAGCATTAATACACAACATCATAAGAAGCAACTGCTATAATGTCTAGTGAGCAAGGGCACTATCCAGTCCGGGTCAAAGCCATGCAGACCTAGAGGGTCCCATGTTTGGTTCCTGTTCCGTGCGGAGTTAACTGATCTCAGCTGGACCAGTAATTGGGGGGGGGGGGGGATGCTACAATTGGCCCCAGAATTCTTGGCTAATGAAGGGAAAGTCATCCATTGTTCCTGCTCTTGAGCGCCACCTAATCACTCCTGCTGGAAAACCAGCATGTGTGGGCATCAGGTGGGGACCGGCTCAGAGGCTTTACCATGGTTAAATAGCCTGCCAACTCTCACTGTCATGACTCACACATGAAGGATAGCCACCTGGGCACCCATAGAACTGTACCCAAGTATGAGTCAGTGACTTCAGGAGAGGAGGGAAAATTGTAAAACAAAAATTAAGAATGATAATATACACAATATTAGGTCTCTGTTCAGGATTACAGGCAGTAATCCAATCTAGGGGTTCAACTGACAACGACTCAAAGTTCACTTTCGCGGCTTACAATGTCATGTAAATTCCCTAATTAGATTACTGCCAGCCATCCAGCGTCCTCTGTACGAGATGGGTCTGTACAGAAAGTGTTATATATTTGCATAATTTACTATATTAAACAAAATCTGGTATTCTGTGAGGCCCAATGTCACACCAGTCATGATCAGTGTCACAGAGCAGAACTTTAATGAAGACAGCCAGGACATCAAAACAGTCCATGTTCAAAACTATTTTTGAGAAATATCAAAACTGACTACACACTAACTAAGTAATAGTGTCCGGCTGTCATTGAATTTAGGATAGTGATTCAACCAAGGTGATTGAAAGAAAGCAGCAACAACTTGAATTTATATAACCCCTTTAACGTAGGAAAATGTTTCTTGAGTATAAAAGTCGGAAGTCCTGTTACAACTGTACAGGGCGTTGGTGAGACCACACCTGGAGTACTGCGTACAGTTTTGGTCTCCTTATTTAAGGAAGGATATACTTGCATTGGAGGCAGTTCAGAGAAGGTTCACGAGGTTGATTCCTGAGTTGAAGGGGTTGTCTTATGAGGAAAGGTTGAGCAGGTTGGGCCTATACTCATTGGAGTTTAGAAGAATGAGAGGTGATCTTATTGAAACAAGATTCTGAAGGGGCTTGACAGGGTAGATGCAGAGAGGATGTTTCCCCTCGTGGGGGAATCTAGAACTAGGAGGCATAGTTTCAGAATAAGGGGTCGCCCATTTAAAACGGAGATGAGGAATTTCTCCTCTCTGAGGGTCGTGAATCTTTGGAATTCTCTTCCCCAGAGAGCTGTGGAGGCAGAGTCATTGAATATAGTTAAGGTGGAGATAGACAGATTTTTGAATGGTAAGGAAGTGAAGGGTTATGGGGAGCGGGCAGGGAAGTGGAGTTGAGGCCAAGATCAGATCAGCCATGATCTCATTGAATGGCGGAGCAGGCTCGAGGGGCTGAATGACCTACTCCTGCTCCTACGTCTTATGTTCTTATGTTTTCAGCTTTTTAGTGTTATGCGTTCATGCACCAACGCCATGATTGGATTATTGTCTTCTAAAAAAAAGAAAGAAGTTTCATTTATATAGCACATTTCACTTCCTCAGGATGTCCCAAAGCGCTGCACAGCCACTGAAGTACTTTTGAATGTAGGAAATGCAGCAGTCAATTAGCACACAGTAATGTCCCACAATCAGCAATGAGATAAATGACTAGATACAATGTATTTTAGTGATAAATGTTGGCCAGGACACCGTCTGCTCTTTTTCAAATAGTGCTGTGGGATCTGTTGTGTGCATCTGAGAGAGAAGATTTAGGCCTAGAAATTCAGTGGGCTGCGCCACCAGTTAGTGCCTAAAGAGGGCACTCAGTGGCTTTAGCGCCACTGGCCGCGCCTCCCGCGATATTTAGCGGGGCGCTAATGGCGGCGTTAGCCTGTAGCACTGCGCCGCCACCGATGACGTCATCGGTGTGCGCAGCGCCCCACTACCACCCCGATCGCGACCGCCTCTGTAACGCCAGTCGCAAATCGCGCCCGGTTCACGGGGCCTACCTGTGGCAGTAGCGGCGCAAATTAAGGTGGAGGTGCGGGGTGGCCATTTTTTTCGGTGGCCGCCTGCCAGCACCTCCGTCCCCGGCCTACTGATCCCCCCCCCCCAAGGCAGTGCCGGCTGTGTCCCGAGAGCCCGGCACTTCTCCTTGGTGCCGGGCTCTTTTGCCGGCACTCGCGATCGGTCATCGCGCTGGTGCAGGCCCCTCCCCCTTAAGAAGGGGAGGAAGGCCTGCAGTACCACAGCGCGCGGCGCTGTGGCACGTTGTGCTGTGATATTCAGTTTGAGCGCCCCAAGAGGGTCGCGGGGCGCCTCAAGCAGCACCCCACGTCCCTCTTGGGGCGCTCAAACTGAATTTCCGGCGGGCGCAACGGCTCCGTTCGCAGCGGTAATTCCGGCACCCAGGCGAGCTTGGCGCCCTGTTTGGGGCCCCACCGAATTTCTAGGCCTTAGTGTCTCATCCGAAAGGCAGCACCTCTGACAGTGCAGCACTCCCTCAGTACTGCACTGGAGTGTCAGCCTAGCTTTATGTGCTCAAGTCTCTGGAGTGGGATTTGAATCCACAACCTTCTGACTCAGAGGTGAGAGTGCTACCTACTGAGCCACGGCTGACACCTGTAGCTGCTTGAAACATAATGTGCATGTGTTGTACTTTTTCCTCTCTAAAACACTGACTTAACCCAGGACACTGTTCAATGGCAGTCATCAGCTCTCGGGTGCCCTGGCCAAGTAATCAGTTTTCACGTGTGAGCCTAGACAGTGAAACCTTGATTTTTTGACCGGCATTATGTTAACATCAGCAGTAACTCATTTAAAATAAAACAAGTTACCGCCATTATTAACGCTAGTTAAATAAAAGATTGAATAAAGAACGAGTTAACAAAGCCTCATTGAGGTTAAGTTAATTGAACAAGTAATTGAACTTTCCAGTCATGGATTAAAGTGTTCTTCATTAAATATCCATCGAGTAGGTTTTGTTTATGATTTTAATGGCAGTGTTTTTTTAATTCATTCTCGGGATGTGGGCAACCCTGGCAAGGCTGCATTTATTGCCCATCCATAGTTGCCCTGAGGAGGTGATGGTTGTATTGATTGTTTTCTTCTACAACTAAGTGGCATGCTGGTCCTTAAGAATGAACCATGTCTTCTTCTTCTTCTTCTTAGGCAGTCCCTCGGAACCGAGGATGACGTGCTTCCACATTAAAAATGAGTTCTCAGGTGACTGATGAGTCCAATGCGGGACCTACAGTCTCTGTCACAGGTGGGGCAGACGGTGGTTGAAGGGGCGGGTGGGTGGGGTGCTTGGGTTGACGTGCGCTCCTTGCGCTGCCTGCGCTTGGCTTCCGCTTGCTCCCGGCGAAGAGACTCGAGGTGTTCGGCGCCTTCCCGGATGCTTCTCCTCCACTTTGTGCGGTCTTGGGCCAGGGATTCCCAGGTGTCGGTGGGGATGTTACACTTTTTCAAGGAGGCTTTGAGGGTGTCCTTGAAGTGTTTCCTCTGCCCACCTGGGGCTCTCTTGCCGTGCCGGAGCTCCAAGTAGAGCGCTTGTTTTGGGAGTCTTGTATCAGGCATGCGGACAATGTGACCCGTCCATCGGAGCTGATTGAGTGTGGTCAAAGCTTGGATGTTGGGGATGTTGGCCTGAGCAAGAACACTGATGTTGGTGCGCCTATCCTGCCAATGGATTTGCAGGATCTTGCGGAGGCAGCGTTGGTGGTACCTCTCCAGTATTTGAGGTGCCTGCTGTACATGGTCCATGTCTTTGAGGCATACAGCAAGGCGGGTATCACTGCTGCTCTGTAGTGTAATGAACCATGTAGTGTGGGCCTGGAGTCACATGTAGGCCAGACCAGGTGTGGGTGACAGGTTCCCTTCCTTGAAGGACATCAGGGAACCAGTTGGATTTTTACGCCAATCTGGCAGATTTCATGCTCATTCCTTGGCACCAGTCCACAGATTGCCGGATTGATTGCATTCAACTTCACAACTTACCGCTCAATGCAGATGTCTAGGTTGCTCGCCCAGTACCATAACCACTGGGCCACCACAGCCTGTGCTCTCATTAGTGTAAGGTTACATCATCCGTGTTAATGGCAGTGGGAAGTTGCAGTGTCTGCGTGCTAATGGCGGTGTGCGGAATCTATATTAACGGCAGTGTGAGCTTAGAGTGTCTGTGGGTTAAAGGTCGTGCGGGAAATATGTCTGTCTTAGCAGAAGTGTCAGGTTAGATGGGTAGTTTATGAAAACCTAACTGCCGAAAGGAAAGTAGAAAATCAGTCACAGTGCTAGTCTAATTTCTTTATTGTCTATGCAAAAGAAGCAAAATGAACACAACACTGTATATAATTCAAATAACACTAAAAGAGTTATTACTGAGATAAATGAGAATAAGACTGAGGAATATAATGCTTTACTGATTCATTCAATTGCTCAAACAGGAATTTGTTATCAATATATAAATTGATTACCACGAGAGAGGTGTCTGCTATTAACTAGCACTAATAGTACTGAATGGGATCAAGTATTAGCAGTTAACAAAATGCAAGTAAAGTGGCTAAATCGCACCCCTTCCTATGTACTTTCTGACATAACATCCCCTCCCTATGATGTTTGTTGATATTCCATCGCTCTGATACAGCATGATGTGCCTCAATAAATCCGAGACTCGATGTTAGCGAAACAAAACAAGGCTTTTATTGACTTAGAAGGTAACACACAGAGGAGAATGTATCTTCCATCCAGAGGTCTGCCGTACTGGATGTGCTGCAGGCTGGGCCAGCTTACATAGGAGCCAGGTATGGGCGGAGCCCTACACACAGTACAATACAATGGAAATGAAACTGAAACCAACCACAGTCACAGGCAGAGAAATACTGATGAGTGATGAATGGAATATTTCATCACACAGCACAGATTCATTAAAGATCCATCACTGATAGAATATCTCTGCATAACCTCCCCCTTCACTGTAACACTGATATATTACACTCTCAAGGAAAATACTGACTGATATATCACACCTAACTACAATACTGTTTAATATTCCACCCCCCACCCCCAGTGCAATGCTGCTCAATATCCCACACCCTCACTACAACACTTCAATAGCCCATACAATCATAACGCCATTTGATTTACCGCACCCTCGTTCTAACTGGATAGCACATAGCTAATTAACACCCAGATATACCACCACATACGACATAACACACATATATGACTCTCTCGCAAATAGAAAATTCATATAATGAGACAGTGTAGATCACTTTTTACAGCTCCTAATGACAGTTATAGTGATGGTTTGCTACAGTAATAACTAGTCCCATTATCTTTTCTAATAATTGCAAATTTGTCCTTTATTCGCCCGCACTCACGAGGCTAAAAGGATGTTATATTCAATTTTTATTTCAACAAATCCTTCCTAACAGACTTGTATCTAATATTGTTACTAACTGATTCTGTTTGATTCTTTCAACAGAACACAAAACCGTTGTTAAAAAGTCGTAGAATGCTTGCTTTTACGACCTGGTATGACTGCTGTGAGAATATGAAAACTTAGCTATCAGAAGACTTATCATAAGATCATTGCAAGGATTTAATAATCAGCATCTATTAAGGGAAGGGTGGGCCTAAATAGTCAAGTTTCACTTTCCCAAGAGTGAGTTGGGTACAAGAATATTTCATTGGTCATTCAAATCCAGCCCAGATCGATAAGGTGAAAATGACCTCTGATAGCTGTGAAATGGGTTTGGGATATTCTCAGTCTAATTCCCAGTAGAGATGAGCCATAGCACAAAAACTGCCGGCAATTTGGCACAAGATGTGAAACCCATTCAGAATGACACATGGAAAAATAATCACATCAGTGCGCAAAGACTGGGGTTAAGGCACATTGTTGAGGCAGTACAGATCACCATGGAGATATATCTGATCTGGGAGTGCTTAAGACTGAGTGACAAATTTTGAAATGATTCCATTCTTTAAGGAAAGTCATCCCTCACATCGATTTGACAAAAAGGATTTCTTGTTTTCGAGACAGTAGCTCAAGCCTCAGGATCTTCAGGACAAGCTACCTGTATCAATTACAATAAACTGAATCTGTGCCTTAAAGTGCTATACGGAATGGGGTAACCAAAGCTCAAACTGACTCTACCTTAATTAATAGAATTTGGTCCAATTATTACAAACTGCATACTTATAATACTTTTGTAATTTTGTTAAAAACAAAACTGTCATATTTTGGAGAGATTTAAAGGGATTGATTAATTGAGGTTGTATACAGGCTGTTACGCGGTTGAGTTTTTAAAAAAATGATTGATATCTTTGGCTTCCATGTTTCAGATTACTCTTGTAGGTGAGCCCCAGCTCCCTTTGTGCAGAGGTAAATATATCACCCCCAGGGTATGAGCAGAGAATTTCAGCTACTGGTTTTATCACATGACCCTTTTTGTCTTTGGAAGGTGGCAGAATAACATTACATTAGAATTTGACTTGTGCTATTGCTACCAAACAAATTACTAACCAGTAAAAGAACAAGTGACACAAGATATATTTTTACAGTAGTTGTTAAGCTTAGCCAGCTCCTCAAGTCATAGAAAATAAGAAATAGACCTTGTTATAACTACGAAAATTAATTGGCTTCAAAGGATCAGTTTTAATGAGGATACAATGCATTGCATTTTTTTAAAAATCACTAATATTTTGTAGAATCACAGAATCACAGAAACCCCACAGTGCAGATAGAGGCCATTTCAGCCCATCGAGCCTGCACCAACACATATCCCACCCGATCCCCGTAACCCCTACACCAACACATATCCCACTCTATCCCCGTAACCCCACGTATTTAATCCCCCTAACACTAAGGGTTTCCTGTTCTGCTCTGAGGGGTTTTAAACAGAAACTGCTCTCTTTTACAACTTTTGTCTCCCACTGCCCATATCAAAAGTGAATCTTAAATCTGATGTGGTACATAAATGAGAATTCCCTTTTCTTCCCACCCAAATTTTAACTCCTGTTCTTCTGAAAATGTTGAGCTCTTGCTGGGATACGGTTTCACTGGTCCTGGGATATGGTTCCACAGTCCTGGGATATGGTCCCACAGTCCTGGGATATGGTTCCACGGTCCTGGGATATGGCCCCATGGTCCTGGGATATGGTCCCACGGTCCTGGGATATGGTCCCACGGTCCTGGGATATGGTCCCACGGTCCTGGGATATGGTTCCACAATCCTGGGATTTGGTCCCACGGTCCTGGGATATGGTTCCACGGTCCTGGGATATGGTTCCATGGTCCTGGGATTTGGTCCCACGGTCCTGGAATATGGTTCCACGGTCCTGGGATATGGTTCCACAGTCCTGGGATATGGTTCCACGGTCCAGGGATATGGTTCCACGGTCCAGGGATATGGTTCCACGGTCCAGGGATATGGTTCCACGGTCCTGGGACATGGTCCCACGGTCCAGGGATATGGTTCCACAGTCCTGGGATATGGTCCCACAGTCCAGGGATATGGTCCCACGGTCCTGGGATATGGTCCCACGGTCCTGGAATATGGTTCCACGGTCCGGGGATATGGTTCCACGGTCCTGGGATATGGTCCCACGGTCCAGGGATATTGTTCCACGGTCCTGGGATATGGTTCCACGGTCCTGGGATATGGTTGCACGGTCCTGGGATATGGTCTCACGGTCCTGGGATATGGTCTCACGGTCCAGGGATATGGTTCCACGGTCCTGGGATATGGTTCCACGGTCCTGGGATATGGTTCCACGGTCCTGGGATATGGTTCCACGGTCCAGGGATATGGTTCCACGGTCCTGGGATATGGTTCCACGGTCCTGGGATATGGTTCCACGGTCCAGGGATATGGTTCCACGGTCCTGGGATATGGTTCCACGGTCCTGGGATATGGTTCCACGGTCCAGGGATATGGTTCCACGGTCCAGGGATATGGTTCCATGGTCCTGGGATATGGTCCCACGGTCCTGGGATATGGTCCCACGGTCCAGGGATATGGTCCCACGGTCCTGGGATATGGTCCCACGGTCCTGGGATATGGTCCCGCGGTCCTGGGATATGGTTCCGCGGTCCTGGGATATGGTTCCGCGGTCCTGGGATATGGTCCCACGGTCCTGCGATATGGTTCCACAGTCCTGGGATATGGTTCCACAGTCCTGAGATATGGTTCCACAGTCCAGGGATATGGTTCCACAGTCCTGCGATATGGTTCCATGGGCATCAGCAACCTCCTTGTATCTCACCCCAGTGGCCATTCTTGCAATGGCGTACATGCATGGAGGCCTGCGGCCCACCCCACACCTGATGCATCTAGTGCGCCCGTGGGGCTCGCCAACACACAAGCTGTGCACAAAGCTCATTAAGGCCCCATATTTTATTTAAATTTGGGAGCTTCCCAGCGATATGACCGGAGCACTCCAGTTGTACAGCCCCTATTTGGAACATGCATTGAACAGGAGGACCTATTTATTTGTTTAAAAAAACCTTGTTGGCCCTTCCCACTCCCTGTTGCCACCTTTCCCCTTCAGCCAGGAAAAAACTGCTGGTACTCCACACGTAGCCAAGGGCCCTTCACTGGCTGTTGTTGACCAATATTATAGCTGTGCCCCCCTGCCAAAAGCTAGCACACCGTGAACTGTACAGCAAGAGCACCAGAAAAGTACTTAAACGAGCTGACCTTGCATTATCGAGCGAGGTCAGCATATTTGTGCACAGGCATAGTCAGTGCTTAAGGGGCATTGTTAGTGGGACATTCAACCGTGGCAGATATTGCAACCCACCTTTCTAGCAGGAGGTCAATGAACAGGAGCAGGAACCTGGCAGATATTTTGCCCTTACCTAACCCAAGAGCCCTGACACTAACAGTAGTGCCCCAACTGGCTGGTCTGGTGAGATCAACTAACCCAGCACACACTGGGGATTTGAACTTGGAACTTTCTGGTCTGTATGGATCAGTACCTACACTAGCCAGCGCACTCACCAACAGAACCATCAGGGGTGCTAACACTAATCAACTTCCATATGCTAATTTTTGTGACAAACCATGTTGTAATCTCCCTGGATTCTGGAGAAGTCCCAGCGGATTGGAAAACTGCAAATGTAACGCCCCTATTCAAGAAAGGAGGGAGGCAAAAAGCAGGAAACTATAGGCCAGTTAGCCTAACATCTGTCATTGGGAAAATGCTAGAATCCATCATTAAGGAAGTAGTAGCAGGACATTTAGAAAATCATAATACAATCAAGCAGAGTCAACCTGGTTTTATGAAAGGGAAATAGTGTTTGACAAATTTACTAGAGTTCTTTGAGGATGTAACGAGCAGGGTGGATAAAGGGGAACCAGTAGATGTAGTGTATTTGGATTTCCAGAAGGCATTCAATAAGGTACCACATAAAAGGTTACTGCACAAGATAAGAGCTCACGGGGTTGGGGGTAATATATTAGCATGGATAGAGGATTGGCTAACTAACAGAAAACAAAGAGTTGGGATAAATGGGTCATTTTCCGGTTGGCAAACGGTAACTAGTGGGGTGCCACAAGGATCAGTGCTGGGGCCTCAACTATTTACAATCTATATTAATGACTTGGATGAAGGGACCGAGTGTACTGTAGCCAAATTTGCTGATGATACAAAGATAGGTGGGTTAGCAAGTTGTGAGGAGGACACAAAGAGCCTGCAAAGGGATATAGATAGGTTAAGTGAGTGGGCAAACATTTGGCAGATGGAGTATAATGTGGGAAAATGTGAGGTTATCCACTTTGGTAGGAAAAAGAAAAAAGAAAATTATTATTTAAATGGAGACTACATAATGTTGCGGTACAGAGGGATCTGGGGGTCCTTGTACATGAAACACAAAAAGTTAGCATTTAGGTACAGCAAGTAATTAGGAAGGCAAATGGAATGTTGGCCTTTATTGCAAGGGGATGGAGTATAAAAGTAGGGAAGTCTTGCTACAACTGTACAGGGTATTGGTGAGACCACACGTGGAGTACTGCGTACAGTTTTGGTCTCCTTATTTAAGGAAGGGTATACTTGCATTGGAGGCAGTTCAGAGACGATTCACTAGGTTAATTCCTGAGATGAAGGGTTGACTTATGAGGAAAGGTTGAGCAGGTTGGGCCTATACTCATTGGAGTTTAGAAGAATGAGAGGTGATCTTATTGAAACATATAAGATTCTGAGGGGGCTCGACAGGGTAGATGCTGAGAGGATGTTTCCCCTCGTGGGGGAATCTAGAACTAGGGGGCATAGTTTCAGAATAAGGGGTCGCCCTTTTAAAATGGAGATGAGGAGGAATTTCTTCTCTCAGAGGGTCGTGAATCTTTGGAATTCTCCACCCCAGAGTGCTGTGGAGGCTGAGTCATTGAATATATTCAAGGCGGAGATAGACAGATATTTGAGCTACAGGGGAGTCCAGGGTTATGGGGAGCGGGCGGGAAAGTGGAGTTGAGGTCGATGATCAGCCATGATCTTATTGAATGGCGGGGCAGGCTCGAGGGGCCAAATGGCCGACTCCTGCTCCTATTTCTTATGTTCTGATGTTCTAGCACAGATTCAAGAAAGCAATCCCTTTAAAGTCAGGCTATCTATATAGGTAAGTAGACAAATGTATAATGTTAACTTTAACTGTGGTCCTGCACTTTTGCAGTCTGTTTCGCTCGCATTGCAGACTGTGTGACCGTCAGTAACGATGAACGGGACACGCTGGCGGTTTCCACAATCTCGATATCTTTGCAGGTGATACAGGCAATGAGCTTTTCTTGGGAGGCGCTGGAGGCAAAAAAGAACTCGTAAGAAATGCCACCCAGGACAGCACCAAGGAGAGGGCCAATCCAGTACACCTGCAAGAACAATGAATAGAAAGTTGCTATTAATATTGTTAGCACTCACTGCTTTATGTGGTGGCACATCTATGCAATAGTTATGCCACGGTTAGCTTAAGCTAATAGCTACTGTTAGGGTGAACATTGTTCATTTTCAACCAAGCTACTGGAATAAGTGATTTCATTAACAACTATGTACACCTGTTACTGAGCACCCCTGAGTTAGAATCCAGGGCTGGCATGGAGGTCTGCGAACACAAACCTCACATTATTGAAGTTGACCTTTGTTGTGGGAATGTTTGAACGGATGGTGTTAGATTGGTCCCAGGTCCCTCAAATCTCATTCCATAACCCAACACTATGGGTGGTACAGGAGAGAAAGTCATGGTGACTGTTATAAATCTCGTCAAGAAACTACTTATGAAATAACGCTGGACGGCCAGCTGGTGGCGCCGTCCAAGGAGTATAAATAATCGGGCGTCGGCCCCAGCTTGGCAGGGACATTTTGTAAGACAAGGAGCTAGTGAAATACAACTAGACTTCCATGTTCTGAAACAAGTTGATTAAAGCCTTTCGCGGGCAGTCGGGAGAGCAGGAGGCCAGTAACTGCTGGTGCAGTCGGGAGAGCAGGAGGCCAGTAACTGGTGAGTTTAAAAGCTCACCTTTCGGGGGCTTTTTCTTTCACAGCTGGTGCAGTCGGGAGAGCAGGAGGCCAGTAACTGGTGAGTTTAAAAGCTCACCTTTCGGGGGCTTTTTCTTTCACAGCTGGTGCAGTCGGGAGAGCAGGAGGCCAGTAACTGGTGAGTTTAAAAGCTCACCTTTCGGGGGCTTTTTCTTTCACAGCTGGGGCAGTCGGGAGAGCAGGAGGCCAGTAACTGGTGAGTTTAAAAGCTCACCTTTCGCGGGCTTTTTCTTTCACAGCTGGTGCAGTCGGGAGAGCAGGAGGCCAGTAACTGGTGAGTTTAAAAGCTCACCTTTCGGGGGCTTTTTCTTTCACAGCTGGGGCAGTCGGGAGAGCAGGAGGCCAGTAACTGGTGAGTTTAAAAGCTCACCTTTCGCGGGCTTTTTCTTTCACAGCTGGTGCAGTCGGTAGAGCAGGAGGCCAGTAACTGGTGAGTTTAAAAGCTCACCTTTCGGGGGCTTTTTCTTTCACAGCTGGGGCAGTCGGGAGAGCAGGAGGCCAGTAACTGGTGAGTTTAAAAGCTCACCTTTCGCGGGCTTTTTCTTTCACAGCTGGGGCAGTCGGGAGAGCAGGAGGCCAGTAACTGGTGAGTTTAAAAGCTCACCTTTCGCGGGCTTTTTCTTTCACAGCTGGTGCAGTCGGGAGAGCAGGAGGCCAGTAACTGGTGAGTTTAAAAGCTCACCTTTCGGGGGCTTTTTCTTTCACAGCTGGGGCAGTCGGGAGAGCAGGAGGCCAGTAACTGGTGAGTTTAAAAGCTCACCTTTCGGGGGCTTTTTCTTTCACAGCTGGGGCAGTCGGGAGAGCAGGAGGCCAGTAACTGGTGAGTTTAAAAGCTCACCTTTCGCGGGCTTTTTCTTTCACAGCTGGGGCAGTCGGGAGAGCAGGAGGCCAGTAACTGGTGAGTTTAAAAGCTCACCTTTCGCGGGCTTTTTCTTTCACAGCTGGTGCAGTCGGGAGAGCAGGAGGCCAGTAACTGGTGAGTTTAAAAGCTCACCTTTCGGGGGCTTTTTCTTTCACAGCTGGGGCAGTCGGGAGAGCAGGAGGCCAGTAACTGGTGAGTTTAAAAGCTCACCTTTCGCGGGCTTTTTCTTTCACAGCTGGTGCAGTCGGGAGAGCAGGAGGCCAGTAACTGGTGAGTTTAAAAGCTCACCTTTCGGGGGCTTTTTCTTTCACAGCTGGTGCAGTCGGGAGAGCAGGAGGCCAGTAACTGGTGAGTTTAAAAGCTCACCTTTCGCGGGCTTTTTCTTTCACAGCTGGTGCAGTCGGGAGAGCAGGAGGCCAGTAACTGGTGAGTTTAAAAGCTCACCTTTCGGGGGCTTTTTCTTTCACAGCTGGGGCAGTCGGGAGAGCAGGAGGCCAGTAACTGGTGAGTTTAAAAGCTCACCTTTCGCGGGCTTTTTCTTTCACAGCTGGGGCAGTCGGGAGAGCAGGAGGCCAGTAACTGGTGAGTTTAAAAGCTCACCTTTCGCGGGATTTTTCTTTCACAGCTGGGGCAGTCGGGAGAGCAGGAGGCCAGTAACTGGTGAGTTTAAAAGCTCACCTTTCGGGGGCTTTTTCTTTCACAGCTGGGGCAGTCGGGAGAGCAGGAGGCCAGTAACTGGTAAGTTTAAAAGCTCACCTTTCGCGGGCTTTTTCTTTCACAGCTGGGGCAGTCGGGAGAGCAGGAGGCCAGTAACTGGTGAGTTTAAAAGCTCACCTTTCGCGGGCTTTTTCTTTCACAGCGGGGGCAGTCGGGAGAGCAGGAGGCCAGTAACTGGTGAGTTTAAAAGCTCACCTTTCGCGGGCTTTTTCTTTCACAGCTGGTGCAGTCGGGAGAGCAGGAGGCCAGTAACTGGTGAGTTTAAAAGCTCACCTTTCGCGGGCTTTTTCTTTCACAGCGGGGGCAGTCGGGAGAGCAGGAGGCCAGTAACTGGTGAGTTTAAAAGCTCACCTTTCGCGGGCTTTTTCTTTCACAGCTGGTGCAGTCGGGAGAGCAGGAGGCCAGTAACTCTTATATAGGTGGAGCTGTTGCTAAACCCGAAACACTACAGTGTAGTGTCTCCCACCCTTCCACCTCCTCTAACCTTTTAGGGGTTAGGGGAAGTTGAAAAGGTAGGTTCAATTTATTTTATTTCAGGAGCCTAACCTAGGTGGAAAAGGTTCCAGGACAGGAGGCGGCAGTGAAAATACAACACCAGAAAACAGGTAGGTGACTGGTTGGTGAGTACTTTCACAAACTTATTCTAAGTAGAATTCAATAATTAAGCTAAATCGTAGTAAATAAAAGGGTATTGTAAGGGTTAAGTCATGGAAGGGCAGCTCGGACCCGTGTCATGCTCCTCCTGTGCCATGTGGGAAATCAGGGACACTGTCCCTGACAACTATGTGTGCAGGAAGTGTGTCCAGCTGCAGCTCCTAGCGGACCGCATGGCGGCGCTGGAGCTGCGAATGGACTCACTCTGGAGCATACGCGATGCTGAGGATGTTGTGGATAGCACATTCAGTGAGTTGGTCACACCGCAGGTAAAGGCTAGCTCAGACAGTAAATGGGTGACCAAAAGGCAGGGTAAAGGCAGGAAGGTAGTGCAGGAGTCACCTGCGGTCATCTCCCTCCAAAACAGGTTTACCGTTTTGGGTACTGTTGGGGGAGATGACTTATCAGGGGAAGGCACCAGCAGCCAGGTTCAGGGCACCATGACTGGCTCTGCTGCACAGAAGGGCGGGAAAAAGAGGGATAGGGCTATAGTGATAGGGGATTCAATTGTAAGGGGGATAGATAGGAGTTTCTGTGGCCGAGACCGAGACTCCAAGATGGTATGTTGCCTCCCTGGTGCAAGGGTCAAGGATGTCTCGGAGCGGGTGCAGAGCATTCTGAAGGGGGAGGGGGATCAGCCAGTTGTCGTGGTACATGTAGGTACCAACGATGTAGGTAAAAAGAGGGAGGAGGTCCTACAAGCTGAATTTAGGGAGTTAGGAGCTAAATTGAAAAGTAGGACCTCAAAGGTAGTAATCTCTGGATTGCTACCAGTGCCACGAGCTAATAAGTTTAGAGAGAGTAAGATAGATAAGCTAAATGCGTGGCTTGAGCAGTGGTGCAAGGGAGAGGGATTTAAATTCTTGAGGCATTGGAACCAGTTCTTGGGGAGGAGTGACCTGTACCAAGGGGACGGTCTACACCTGAACTGTGAGGGAGCCGATGTCCTCGGGGTAATATTTTCTAGGGCGGTTCGGGAGGATTTAAACTAATTTGGCAGGGGGATGGGAACCTAGGTAGTGGAAAAGAGGGAAGTCATATGAAGTCAGAAATAGATGGTAGAAAGGTGAGAAGCAATAAGCAAAGGAGAGAAACACAAAGGGCCAAACTAATTCATAATGAGAGTGTGAAAAAAGCAAGCCTGAAGGCTTTGTATCTTAATGCTAGAAGCATTAGGAACAAGGTGGATGAATTAGTTGTGGAAATAGAGGTAAACAAGTATGATTTGATTGGGATTACAGAAACGTGGCTGCAGGGTGGGCAAGGCTGGGAACTTAACATCCAGGGATATACAATATTTAGGAAGGATCGGCAAAAAGGTAGGGGAGGTGGGGTAGCATTGCTGGTAAAGGAGGGGATTAATGCAATGGAAAGGAAGGATATTAACTCGGATGAAACGGAATCTGTATGGGTAGAAATGAGAAATAGCAAGGGGAGGAAAACGTTAGTGGGTGTGATATATAGGCCTCCAAATAGTAATATGGAGGTGAGGGAAGGCATAAAAAGGGAAATTAGAGAAGCGTGCGATAAGAGCACAGCTGTCATCATGGGTGACTTTAATTTACATATTGATTGGACTACCCAAATTAGTAAAAATTCTGAGGAGGAGGAATTCCTGGAATGTTTTCGGGACGGTTATCTGGACCAATATGTCGAGGAGCCGACTCGAGATCAGGCCATTTTAGACTGGGTATTGTGCAATGAGAAGGGACTTATCAGCAATCTTCTTGTACGAGGCCCCTTGGGTCAGAGCGATCATAATATGATCGAGCTCTCAGTCGAGATGGAGAGTGAGGAAATTGAATCAGAGACTAAGGTCCAGAACTTAAATAAAGGGAATTACGAGGGTATGAGACGGGAATTGGGTAAGATTGATTGGGTGGTGTTTCTGGGGGGATTGACAGTGGATAGACAATGGCAAGCATTCAAAGATAGAATGGAAGAATTCCAGAACATGTTTATACCGGTTTGGCATAAAAATAAACCTAAAAAGGTGACTCAACCGTGGATAACGAGGGAAATTAGGGACAGCATAAAATCAAAAAAAAGGGCATATCAACTGGCAAAAAAAAGCACCAGACCGGAAGATTGGGGGCAGTACAGGATACAGCAAAAGAGGACAAAGGGATTAATCAGGAAGGGGAAAATAGAATACGAAAGTAAACTTGCAGCAAACATAAAGACAGACTGCAAAAGCTTTTATCGGTATATCAGGAGGAAAAGACTGGTAAAATCCCAAGTCGGTCCCTTGCAGTCCGATTCGGGAGAATATATAATGGAGAATAAGGAAATGGCAGACCAATTAAACTCATACTTTGGTTCTGTATTCACAAAGGAGGACACAAATAACCTCCCAGGAATATCGGCAAACATAGGGACTAATGAGAGGGAGGAGCTGACAGAAATTAGTATCTCTAGGGATATGGTGTTGGGTAAGTTGAGGGGACTGAAGGCCGACAAATCCCCGGGGCCTGATAAACTACATCCTAGGGTACTTAAGGAGGTGGCCCTGGAGATAGCAGATGCTCTAAGGATCATCTTCCGGAACTCCATTGACTCGGGAACAGTACCCGTGGATTGGAGGGTAGCTAATGTTACCCCAATATTTAAAAAGGGGGGTAGAGAGAAAGCAGGGAATTATAGACCAGTAAGCCTTACATCGGTTGTGGGCAAAATGCTAGAGTCCATTATTAAGGATAAAATAGCGGAGCACTTGACAAATGGGGAAAGGATCGGACAGAGTCAACATGGATTTACAAAGGGTAAATCGTGTTTGACTAATCTGCTGGAATTTTTTGAGGAAGTAACTGGTAAAATAGATGGGGGAGAGCCAGTGGATGTGGTGTACCTTGACTTCCAGAAAGCCTTCGATAAGGTTCCACACAAAAGATTATCATGCAAAATTAAGGCTCATGGGATTGGGGGCAAAGTATTAACGTGGATAGAGAACTGGCTGGCGGATAGAAAACAGAGAGTTGGAATAAACGGCTCGTTTTCGGAGTGGCAGGCAGTGACCAGCGGGGTGCCGCAAGGATCTGTCCTGGGACCCCAGCTGTTCACAATATATATAAATGATCTGGATCAGGGAATTGGATGCAATATTTCCAAATTCGCTGACGACACTAAACTAGGAGGAGGGGTGGGCTCTGATGAGGATGTCAGGAGGCTACAGTGCGATTTGGACAGGTTGGGGGAATGGGCGGATACGTGGCAGATGCACTATAATGTGGATAAATGCGAGGTTATCCACTTTGGGGGTAAAAACAGGAGGGTAGATTATTATCTAAATGGCAATAGATTGGGAGATGGGGAAGTGCAGAGGGACCTGGGTGTTCTTGTGCACCAGTCACTGAAGGAGAGCATGCAGGTGCAACAGGCGATTAAGAAGGCAAATGGTATGTTGGCCTTCATATCAAGGGGGTTCGAGTATAGGAATAGGGATACCTTACTACAGCTGTACAAGGTGCTGGTGAGACCGCATCTGGAGTATTGTGTACAGTTTTGGTCGCCCCATCTGCGGAAGGATGTTCTTGCCATGGAAAGAGTGCAACGGCGATTCACCAGGCTGATACCTGGAATGGCGGGAATGGCCTACGAAGAGAGATTAAATAGTTTGGGCTTGTACTCACTGGAGTTTAGAAGATTGAGAGGGGATCTCATCGAAACATATAAAATTATGGCAGGCCTGGACAGGCTGAATTCAGAGAGAATGTTTCCAATGGCCGGGGAGCACAGAACCAGGGGCCACAGTCTAAAAATAGCGGGCAAATCATTTAAAACAGAGATGAGGAAGAATTTCTTCACTCAAAGAGTGGTGAGCCTGTGGAATTCCCTGCCACAGAGGGCTGTGAAGGCTAATTCAATAAATATTTTCAAGAGAGAATTGGATATATTTCTGAAGGCTAAGGGGATTAAGGGTTACGGAGAAAAGGCGGGGACGGGGTACTGAACTGGTAAGATCAGCTATGATCTCAGACGAAGATCAGCCATGATCTCATTGAATGGCGGAGCAGGCTCGAAGGGCCGAATGGCCTACTCCTGTTCCTATCTCTATGTTTCTATGTTTATACTCAAACCAAGTGCGTAGTGAGTTTTATTACATCAGTGACTCTCTCTCCAATTCACTTTCTGCCCTGGTAGGAGAAATTGTATGTGTGTTGGCACTTCTTTCATGACTTGGGCTGAAAACTCACCACATGGGGAAATGATACTTTAAAAGAATAAATGCTCCAAACTCTGGAGTAACAGTAACAAAATGTAAATACTGCAGAGGGTAACATTAGCAATAAACCCAAAGGCAACCAAAAGGGACTGCAATGCAAACAACTTGAAATTAGAAAAAGGTGTTCAGTACATAAACAACAACAACTTGTATTTATATAGCGCCTTTAACGTAGTAAAACATTCCAAGGCGCTGCACAGGAGTATTTTAAGACAAAAAATTTGACACTGATCCACATAAGGATAAATTAAGGCAGGTGACCAAAAGTTTGGTCAAAGAGGGAGGTTTTAAGGAGCGTCTTAAAGGAGGAAAGAGAGGAAAGAGAGGTGGAGAGGTTTAGGCAGGGAATTCCAGAGCTTAGGGCCTAGGCAACAGAAGGCATGGCCACCAATGGTTGAGCGATTATAATCAGGGATGCTCAAGAGGCCAGAATTAGAGGAGCGCAGATATCTCGGGGGAGGGGGGGCGGTTGTGGGGCTGGAGGAGATTACAGAGATAGGGAGGGACGAGGCCATGGAGGGATTTGAAAACAAGGATGAGAATTTTGAAATTGAGGCGCTGCTTAACCAGGAGCCAATGTAGGTCAGCGAGCACAGAGGTGATGGGCGAACGGGACTTGGTGCGAGTTAGGACATGGGCAGCCGAGTTTTGGATGACCTCAAACCTTTATAGGAGAGCAATACTGTGGAGGAAGCACTCTGCACAAGCCCCAGCCAGTTGGCAGATCTTCAGCAGACTGTCGTATGATGAGAGATTGGGCCGACTCGGCCTGTATTCACTCGAGTTTAGAAGAATGAGAGGGGTTCTCATTGAAACGTATAAAATTCTGACAGGGCTAGACAGACTGGATGCAGGGAGGATGTTTCCCCTGGCTGGGGGGTCTAGAACGAGGGGTCACAGTCTCAGGATACGGGGTAGGACATTTAGGACTGAGATGAGGAGAAATTTCTTCACTCAGAGGGTGGTGAACCTGTGGAATTCTCCACCACAGAAGGCTGTGGAGGCCAAGTCACTGAATATATTTAAGAAGGAGATAGATAGATTTCTAGACACAAAAGGCATCAAGGGGTATGGGGAGAGAGCGGGAATATGGTATTGAGATGGCGGAGCAGGCTCGAAGGGCCGAATGGCCTACTCCTGCTCCTATTTTTCTATGTTTCTAACTGATCAGGCAAGGGAAGTAAATTATATTTTTAAACATCCTTTGGGTGAGTATCTTATTGAATGTACCTCTTCCTCAGTATTGTTCCTTTAACAGAGATTTTGATGGGAATAGGGAAAGGCCATTTGGCACAACAAGCTTGTCACTTTTTCAAACAACAGTCCCACTGCTCACCTTGTCACCATATCCCTCAATCCTTTCTCTCTCCAAAAACATATCTAGTTGTCTCCGAGGAAATTCCCGGCAATGTTGAGTTAGGAATGAAATTCCTAGCTGACTCCAACAGGCTTTTAAAAATAATTCTCTCTTCAGGCACTGACTCATGATGGGGTTGGGTTCCACATGCCCTGGCAACCTTCCAGCACCTCAACGAAGTCGCCATTCTTAGCACATGAAGGCAGACAGTAAATGCTGGCAGGCCCCTTCACCATGGTCCCATCAAACTCCAGGCAGTTCTGTCCTCACCTGGTGTCCACACATTTGCACTTTTCAGCAGAGTTCAGTGAATAATGATCAGGAGCGGAAACTCTGGATTATTTCCCCCCCCTCCTGACAAAGGGGCACTAAGGCACATACTCCCCCACTACAAGGCTAAAATCAGCTAATTTAGCACAATCCAGGATTGAACCTGGGACTTCCATGGTGCATCTGGTTCAGTGCACCACTGGGGTGTGCATTTATCCTCTGAGCGACCAGAGTTGCTTCTCTATCAGTTTTTGAAATAAACTTAAATCAGGCTTAAAACTGCACTTTGTTGAGCAAAGGCTGCCGGGCGACCAAGGCCAGGGATTGAAACACCAGAGTACACTTTTCAGCCACGAGCACAGAACAAGCAGGTGACGCGATCGATTTGTGTTGCATTCGATCTTCCAGATAGCCCAAAGTGTCCTGATATAAAATGTGCGAGAGCTTCATTAAAGCCATGATTGCTATGCAAATGGGGAGTATTTACCTGAGTGAACGATTTCCTGATTTTTGCACCAGGAATGTGTTGTGCGCTTGATTCACCATTAGAAAATGGTACAGGAGACAAAGGGCAGACATGTTCTGGCCTTTGGGGAACTGAGTACTTAAAAGGTGTGTTGCTAGATTTTGATCTCTGGAATTTTATTTGTTGCATTTTGCTTTTCTGTACTTTTGCTTTGCTGCACGTTTGCTTTTCTGCACCTTTGCTTGCTGTACTTTTGCTTTGCTGTACTTTTGCTTTGCTGCACTTTTGCCTTGCTGCACTTTTACTTTGCTGCACTTTTGCCTTGCTGCACTTTTACTTTGCTGCACTTTTGCTTTTCTGTACTTTTGCTTTGCTGTACTTTTGCTTTTCTGTACTTTTGCTTTGCTGTACTTTTACTTTGCTGCACTTTTGCTTTTCTGTACTTTTGCTTTGCTGCACTTTTGCTTTGCTGTACTTTTGCTTTTCTGTACTTTTGCTTTGCTGCACTTTTGCTTTGCTGTACTTTTGCTTTGCTGTACTTTTACTTTGCTGCACTTTTACTTTGCTGCACTTTTGCTTTTCTGTACTTTTACTTTGCTGCACTTTTGCTTTTCTGTACTTTTGCTTTGCTGCACTTTTACTTTGCTGCACTTTTGCTTTGCTGCACTTTTGCTTTACGGCGCTTTGCTTTGCTGCACTTTTGCTTTACGGCGCTTTGCTTGCTGCACTTTTGCTTTACGGCGCTTTGCTTGCTGCACTTTTGCTTTACGGCGCTTTGCTTGCTGCACTTTTGCTTTACGGTGCTTTGCTTGCTGCATTTTCAATTTCTGCATTTTGTTTTTCTGCACTTCCATCCCTGGATTTTGAATTGCTGCATTTTCCATTCCTGCTTTCTGGATTTTTGCTTGTTGCAATTTTGTTTGTTTGTTTGCTGGCAAAGCCCATCCCTAGTTGTGCTTAGAAGGTGGTGGTGGACCTTCTTCTATTTGATACAACTTGCGAGGTCACTTCAGAGGACAGTTTAAGCGTCAGCCATGTTGGTGTGGGACCGGAGTCACATATAGGCCAGAATGGCTAAGGACGACATACTTCCTTCCTTAAAGGACATTAGTGACCCAGTTGGGTTTTTACGAGAATCTAACGGCTTCATGGTCATTTTTATAACAACTTTTTATTTCCAAATTTTCTAAATTGAATTCAAAATCTCAAACTGCCACAGTGGGATTTTTTGTTTTTTTATGGGATGTGGGCATCGCCGGCAAGGCCAGCATTTATTGCCCATCCCTAATTGCCCTTGAGAAGGTGGTGGTGAGCTGCCTTCTTGAACCGCTGCAGTCCGTGTGGCGAAGGTACTCCCACAGTGCTGTTAGGGAGGGAGTTCCAGGATTTTGACCCAGCAGTGATGAACAAACGACCGATATATTTCCAAGTCAGGATGGTGTGTGACTTGGAGGGGAACTTGGAGGTGGTGGTGTTCCCATGAGCCTGCTGCCCTTGTCCTTCTAGGTGGAAGAGGTCGCGGGTTTGGGAGGTGCTGCCGAAGAAGCCTTGGCAAATTGCTGCAGTGCATCTTGTAGATGATACACACTGCAGCCACGGTACGCCGGAAGTGGAGGGAGTGAATGTTTAAGGTGGTAGAGGGGGTGCCAATCAAGCGGGCTGCTTTGTCCTGGATGGTGTCAAGCTTCTTGAGTGTTGTTGGAGCTGCACTCATCCAGGAAAGTGGAGAGTATTCCATCACACTCCTGACTTGTGCCTTGTAGATGGTGGAAAGACTTTGGGGAGTCAGGAGGTGAGACACTCGCCGCAGAATACCCAGCCTCTGACCTGCTCTTGTTGCCACAGTATTTATGTGGCTGGTCCAGTTAAGTTTCTGGATTATTAGTCCAGGTCTCTGGGTTACTTGTCCAGTAACATAACCACGACCCATTACCTAGTTCATTTGAGTGTAAAACCCACAATGCACAGATTCCACTCAGGGATACAGAAAATCTAGCCTATCATGTCTGAGCGCTTCCTCTACCTCAGAAACAGTGGATTGGCAGCACAGCCATCCTGAGGTAAACATCTACTTTTCCGTGCCAAACATATTTCAGAATTCAAGATAAATGAATATTTTTGCTAAGAACGCTCGAGGATGCAACCATCATGGGGCTTATCGCACACAATTCCTTTAACTGCACGAGCACAGAGCTTTTCTTTTGACATTTCTCTTGAAAAATGTTATTGCTAGCTTGTCTGTGGTGTAATGGCTGCAAAGCTCCAGCGAAGGCATTTGCAGTGTGCATTTGAAAACTTTTGTTTTACCCAGTGATGCTCCCAGAATCCGGTGATTACCGCTGGTCCAAGAGATCTTGCGGGGTTCAGGCTGCCTCCTGAGAACTTACCCTGCAGAAAATAAACAAACACCACAAATCAGTGAAACCTGCTGGTCTCCGCGGAGCTAAAGGGGCCATTTTACAAATGTTGTGCTCCCGTCATGACGCTTCGCCTGGCCCCAGTGTGTAGCGGGAATCTAGATGCCCGTTCCCCAGCACCGTCTGTCTAGAATGGGCAGTCTTGGGGATTGCCTGCCTGAATTCCCGATACGCACTCTGGCTCTCCAGAGCTCGATGGTGGGAGCACGAATTCGTAAAAATAACCCATTAAATGTGATCTGATTTTAGTGACTGAGCAGGAAACACAGACCAATTCCAGCACTGCTGCCATACTTAAAGGGCAAACATAGTCTGCTGAAGAACCCTAAATATTATAAAGGAAAGTATCTGGTTACTGGTGCTTTCAACCATCCCTCACTACCCTGTTTTATGCTTTAAAACTGTTGGTTAACATTTTTTGTCGCTCTTGTCAAGCATCAGAAGGACAGCTGCAACCGCACCACTGTGACACTTTTCATTTCCTATGCCAGCCCATTCTCGTGGCATCTCTGCACGACGTTGCTAACTTAGAGACGATTTTGTGTTGTGGGCCCATGTATGCTCAGACCTGGATTGACATTCCCCATGTTGGCCCTTGCTGCTGAGCTAGGAGTGAACTAGGTGAAAGGACAGTGCGCTAACCTCTTGCACCACACGGTCCCCCTGAACTCAGAATGAGGTCTCAAACCATATCTTCTATCTGCTCCGTGTTGAATTGTCTTCTGGTTCCAATGGACATTTACAGTTCAAAAGCCTAGAACTCATAGCTTATGTGCTAAACCGAGATAAGAGTTGGTCTTCAAAAGCACAAAAACAATGGGACCTTCTTATTGCACTAATTGGCCCAGTGTGTAGTGAGAATTCATAACCCTCTGCCATTCACGATAGAGGAAGCATGTCTCTTTGATGTAGAGGAAGCTTTTTTGGGCCATGCACAGTACCACTGGCTAAGCAGCAGACATTTATGGTTCTTACCGATGCCAGGATTCCTGCTGACAGGCTGAAGGCTATTGCTAGACTGCCAGGTTCTCCCACTTCCCTACGCCGATGATCATCCACAGCAAATATAGTGAAAACCAACTGGAATGTGGCAATTATCTCCATCGCAAGTGCTTGGCCAGCATTTCCATCTTTGTTGATCTGCTCGGAAACACATGAAATCATCTAAGATTGAGACTCCTGGGATACATAAATGAAACCATGTCTGTTTAATGAGGGAAGAATTTCTAACTACTGATTGAGACTGAGTATTTAAATGCTTTGCATAGATCTTGTATGTTATAGAATCATAACAGAGAAATGCATAATGCCCTGAAAGTGCTAGTGTATGTAGATAAAGCCATAAAAAAGTGAATTAGCATTTTGGGTTTTATAAATATGGCGTAGAGCACAAAGAGTAAAGAGGTTATGATAAGTTTGCACAGCGCATTGGTTAGGCCATAGTTGAGAGTACCGTGTGAGGTTTTGGACGCACAATAATAGAAAGGACATTAAAGCCATAGCGAGCGTTCAGCGAGGATTCACCAGGATGATGGCAGGGTTGAGAGACGAACGTTATGAGGAGAGACGTGAGGTACTGGGACTATTTCCTCTGGACCAGAGAAGGTGAAGAGGAGATTTAATAGAAGTTTTTTAAACTATGAAGGGTTTTGATGCAGTGAATAGGGAAAGATTATTTCCTCTGCTTGGGGAGTCAGTGTTGAGGGGCCATCAATTTAAAATAGTCACTAAGACAGTGAGGAGAGAGGTTGGGAGAAATTTCTTTATGTGGAGAGTTACTGGGGCATTGAATGCTTTGTCACACGGAGTAGTCGAGGCAGAGACCATTGGATCTCTTAAGCGAAAGGTAGATAACATCTGAAACAGAAGAAGATACAGGGCAATGGGGAGAAAGTGGGCAAGGGGATTAGTTTTCGGTTTCTGTAGCCAAGAGCTGGCACAGGCACGATGGGCTGAATGGCCTCTTTATGTGCTGTATACTTCCATGGTTTCAAAATAAAAGAAGTCCCAACGCAGATCCCTGGGGCACACCACTACTCACATCCCAATAACCTGAAAAACATGAACTAACTCTTTGCTCTCTCCCCATGACATTTATTGATTCGTGTGGCTATATTTCCTTTAATACCAAGGCGTCAATTTTTGTCTTCACCGTCTGGGTGGTAATCTAGTGGAGCTCTTTATTGAGCCCGCCATGTGTCTCTTATGTGGCACCTTATTTAATGCATTCTGAAAATCCATATATATACAACACCCACTGCATTCCCTTGATCTATACACTCTGATTTCCTGTTACTTGGGTGCTCTCACAGCTCAAGTGGCTCTCACTAGTTTACCTCTTCGTATCCCGCTTAAGATGTAGCCAAATGCCAGTGTTCGATTCGCCCTTTCCCAGCTTAATCAGCTGTAACTATGCAGTTAACAACTAACCGCCAGTCACTCAGTCCCAAGTTCAGCACTTACAGGTTTAAACTAGTTGCTGGTTTCTGTGAATCAACAACTGAAAGTTAATCAATATCTACCACTGAATTCCTGTTTAAAACCAAACTCCCTCATTAAGTCATTGATAGAGTGGATAGAGAGAATGTTTCCACTTGTGGGGAAGAGCATAACTAGAGGCCATCAATATAAGATAGTCACCAAGAAATCCAATAGGGAATTCAGGAGAAACTTCTTTACCCAGAGAGTGGTGAGAATGTGGAACTCGCTACCACAGGGAGTGGTTGAGGCGAATAGTATCGATACATTTAAGGGGAGGTTAGACAAGCACATGAGGGAGAAGGGAACAGAGGGTTATGCTGATAGTTAGATGAGGAAAGACGGGAGGAAGTGCGAGTGGAGCATAAACGCCGGCATGAACTGGTTGGGCCGAATGGCCTGTTTCTGTGTTGTATATCCTATGTGATCCCATGTAAGTCAATCTCACTCTATTGCTCCTCAGTTGGGTAAATTCATGTTAAATTAGTATTTTTAAGTTGTTGTTTAGTGTCACTGAGGAGTGGTATTGTTGGTAGATTTTATTTGTCTAATTGAAGATTGAGGGCTTATTTTCCAGGGGGTTTCTCTGGAGCGTACCTGCTCTTGTTGCTGTTTAAATGTGCAGCATGAGCATTAGTGAGGGCAGCAAACCGGAGCGATTCTATTTAGAGAATGCTATAGCGTAGAGGAGAGTCGATGAGAGGTAGTGCCATAGGAAACACTGATTTAAAAAAAACTTACATTTCTATAGCGCCTTCATGACCACCGGACGCCTCAAAGTGCTTTACAGCCAATGAAGTACTTTTTGAAGTGTAGTCGCTGTTGTAATATCGGAAACGCAGCAGCCAATTTGCGCACAGCAAGCTCCCACAAACAGCAATGTGATAATGACCAGATAATCTGTTTTAGTGATGTTGATTGAGGGATAAATATTGGCCAGGACACCGGGGAGAACTCCCCTGCTCTTCTTCAAAATAGTGCCATGGGATCTTTTACATCCACCTGAGAGAGCAAACGGGGCCTCGGTTTAATGTCTCATCCGAAAGATGGCACCTCCGACAGTGCAGCACTCCCTCAGCACTGCACTGGAGTGTCAGCCTGGAGTTTTGTGCTCAAGTCTCTGGAGTGGGACTTGAACCCACAACCTTCTGACTCAGAAGCGAGGGTGCTGCCCACTGAGCCACTGGCACTGAAAGGACCAAAAACTGTGACAACAGGAAGTGAGGTTTGTGGACAGGCAAGATTTTTAAGAATAGATCATCTTAAACAATACAGGAGCAGAAGCTGTTCATGGTGATTTCTCTCCAACCCAACTCCCGCCTTGGGCACCTGTATAAAACAGACACTAGGAGAGCTGCAAGCTGTTCATTGAAGAACTCCACCACTTAAAGCTAAGCCACCATGTTATTGGGACTCGCATTCTGACCGCTGTTTCTGACTAGAGCAACTGAAATTTGTGCATTAGAGTTTTTTTTCCTGCTGCTATTTTGCTTCAGTTCAGCATTCCTTTGGTGCACACCAGTTCACCCCTGCAGCGGCAAGCAGCATTGACCATGCGCATTGCATTGGGCCTGCTAATGGCAGTATTGGATTTGGAGAAAGACAAGGAACTCCTGAGGAGGGAGGAGAGGCAGGTGCAAAGCAGGCACCTGGCACCCCCCACAGATGGCCCAGGAATCACATCATACGACCCAGGGGCAACTACTTACGTATATTGGAAGAGATTACCTGCAACACAACCGGGATGCAGTCAGCAGGTTGTGCTGTCTACTGGAGGCTTGTAATAAGGGAACATCTATAATTATGGGGGATTTTAACTATCATATTAATTGGACAAATCAAATTGGGCAGGGCTGCCTTGAGGATGAGTTCATTGAGTGTATTAGGGATGGGTTTCTTGAGCAGTATGTAACTGAACCGACCAGGGGGCAAGCAACCTTAGATCTGGTCCTGTGTAACGAGACAGGATTAATTAAAAATGTCCTAGTAAAGGATCCCCTTGGAATGGTTGAATTCCATATTCAATTAGAGGGTGAGAAGGTTGGATCTCAAACAAGCGTGCTAAGCTTGAATAAAGGAGTCTATGAAGGTATGAGAGCGGAATTGAGTAGAGTGGATTGGGAAAATAGATTAAAGGGTAAGACGATACATGATCAGTGGTGTACATTTAAGGAGTTATTTTACAACTTCCAAAAAAAATATATTCCACTGAGAAGAAAAGGGTGTAAAAGAAAAGACAGCCATCCGTGGCTAAGTAAAGAAATTAAGGATAGTATTCGACTAAAAACAAGGGCATATAAGGTAGCCAAATCTAGTGGGAGGATAGAGGATTGGGAAAACTTTAAAAGACAGCAAAAAATAACAAAAAGTTTGATTAAGAAAGGGAAGATAGATTATGAAAGTAAATTAGCAAAAAATATAAAAACAGATAGTAAGAGTTTTTATAGTTATATAAAAAGAAAAAGGGTGGCTAAAGTAAATGTTGCTCCCTTAGAGGATGAGACCGGGAAATTAATGGTGGGAAATATGGAGATGGCAAAAACACTGAATGAATATTTTATATCAGTCTTTACAGTAGAAGACACTAAGAATATCCCAACACTGGACAAACAGGGGGCTAAAGGGGGGGAGGAGCTAAACACGATCAAAATCACTAAGGAAGTGGTACTCGGTAAAATAATGGGACTCAAGGCGGATAAATCACCTGGACCTGATGGCTTACATCCTAGGGTCTTGAGGGAAGTGGCGGTAGGGATTGTGGATGCATTGGTAATAATTTTCCAAAACTCCCTGGACTCGGCAAAGGTCCCGGCAGACTGGAAAACTGCTAATGTAACACCCTTATTTAAAAAGGGCAGTAGACAGAAGGCTGGAAACTATAGACCGGTTAGCCTAACATCTGTGGTAGGTAAAATTTTGGAGTCCATTATTAAGGAGACAATAACAGGACATTTGGATAATCATAATTTAATAGGACAAAGTCAGCATGGTTTTATGAAGGGGAAGTCATGTTTGACAAATTTGCTGGAGTTCTTTGAGGAAGTAACATATAGGGTGGATAAAGGGGAACCAGTGGACGTAGTGTATTTAGACTTCCAAAAGGCATTTGACAAGGTGCCACACAAAAGATTATTGCTTAAGATAAAAAATCACGGGATTGGGGGTAATATTTTGGCATGGATAGAGGATTGGCTATCTAACAGAAGGCAGAGAGTTGGGATAAATGGTTCATTCTCAGACTGGCAATCAGTAACTAGTGGTGTTCCGCAGGGGTCAGTGCTGGGTCCCCAACTCTTTACAATCTATATTAACGATTTGGAGGAGGGGACCGAGTGTAACATATCAAAGTTTGCAGATGATACTAAGATGGGAGGGAAAGTAGTGAGTGAGGAGGACATAAAAAACCGGCAAGGGTACATAGACAGGCTAAGTAAGTGGGCAGAGATTTGGCAGATGGAATACAATACTGGAAAGTGTGAGGTTATGCACTTTGGCAGGAAAAATCGTAGAGCAAGTTATTATCTTAATGGCAAGAAACTGGAAAGTACTGAAGTACAAAGGGATCTGGGGGTCCTGGTGCACGAAACTCAAAAGGTTAGTATGCAGGTGCAGCAAGTGATTAAGAAGGCCAATGGAATGTTGGCTTTCATTGCTAGGGGGATAGAATATAAAAATAGGGAGGTATTGCTTCAGTTGTACAAGGTATTGGTGAGACCACACCTGGAATACTGCGTACAGTTTTGGTGTCCATACTTAAGAAAGGATATACTTGCTCTCGAGTCAGTACAAAGAATGTTCACTCGGTTAATCCCGGGGATGAGGGGATGGACATATGAGGAGAGGTTGAGTAGATTGGGACTCTACTCATTGGAGTTCAGAAGAATGGGAGGCAATCTTATTGAAACATATAAGATTGTGAAGGGGTTGGATCGGGTGGATGCGGGGAAGATGTTCCCGATGATGGGTGAAACTAGAACTAGGGGGCATAGTCTTAGAATAAGGGGCTGCTCTTTCAAAACTGAGATGAGGAGGAACTACTTCACTCAGAGGGTGGTAGGTCCATGGAATATGCTGCCCCAAAAAGCTGTAGAAGCTACATCATTACATAAATTTAAAACAGAAATAGACAGTTTCCTAGAAGTAAAGGGAATTAAGGGTTACGGGGAGCGGGCAGGAATTTGGACATGAGTCTAGGTTCGGATCGGTCATGGCCCTGTGGGTAGCGGAGCGGGCCCAGGGGCCGTGTAGCCTGATCCTGCTCCTATTTAGTGTGTCTAATTCTGTTAGATTCAGGAGATGGTTCTGTGATAGTGGATTGGCGGTTAGGATCAGATCAGCCATGATCTTATTGAATGGCGGAGCAGGCTCAAGGGGCCGATTGGCCTACTCCTGCTCCTATTTCTTATGTTCTTATGGAGCATGACCTTCAGTCAGCGTCCAGCACAGGGACAGCCCTGCCTGTTGCAGTTAAAGTCACCACCACATTGAATGTTTATGCTACTGGCTCATTTCAAGTCAGTGCCAGTGCCATTTATCAAATTAATCATTGATGTGTTTGACGGGTCACTGCAGCCTTGCCCGCCAGGGGCAACACATTTCCCACTTTCCCAATGGAAAGGAGACAACAGCTGGAGAAGGCCCAACACTTCTATCAGGTGGCTGAGTTCCCAAGAGTGTCAAGTGTCACTGATGGCGCCCATGTTGCTATCAGGGTGCCAGACAACAACTCCATGCCATACAGGAATAGAAAAGGATTTCATTCGATCTACATGCAGATGGCCTTGGACCTTCATAACTGAATAATGAGGGTGACTCCAAGATACCGTGGCAACAGCCATGGTGCTTTCATCTTGCAACAGTCAACAGCGCCACAACTCTTTGAAGGAGCAGGATGGGGGCCAGAGATAATCCCTAGCTATTTAGCATCAGTCTGGAACCTCCACACGGGCACCAAAAGGAAATATAGTGAGACTTGTGCCTCCACCTGAATTCTTGTAGGATATGCTATCAGGATGTTGAAGCTGCACCTCTGATGTCTGGACAGATCAGGCGAGGCCTTACTCTGAGAAAGTCTCAAAGATCATTTGAGTCTTCTGTGTTCTCTACAATTTTGCCGTTAGAAGAGGGGAACCCAGGCAGTCAGGGGGAGCCTGCACCCATGCCTGATTAGAAGGAAGCAGAGGAGGAAAGAGAAGTGGTCCTGGTGGATGCATGATCAGGCAGACTGGTGAAACAAGAACTGATTGACAAGACTTTTAGTCGAAAGCAGTCCTGCAGCCCCTACAGGAGCAGTCTTTTGGGTCACTCCCTCCCCCTATGCCAACACTTAACTTGTTTTCTTCTTCTCCCTGGTGCCAGTGCCCAATTTGGCTGAAAACAAGTTCCAACAGCAATTTTGTCAGTCAATCAAACATTTAAAGGTTAAAGGTTGGCGTGGCTGTAACATAGATATTACTAGGTCAACTTTTGATACAGTTTTACTCATCAAGCAAAGAAGGGCTAACAACAGATGAATGGACTGAATCAATTGTGTAGATGGGCTGAAATATGGCAGATGGGTTTTAATGTGGATATAGATGTACGGTAATGCATAGAGGAACCACGAACAGCAAACATGTGTGTAATGTGAAAGGGTCTAGTTCTCTAGCATGGTAGCTATCAAGGGACCCAAGACCTTGACTGTTAATGCAGTTTACAAGGGCACTAGACCACCTAACCCAGAGGTTGTGAGTTCGAATCCCACTGTTGTGAGTTGTATAAATCTGGTAATTTGTGGGAAAATGACTCTGCAAGCTGCCAGGTTGTTGTAACAATCCACATGGTTCACGAATGTCCTTCAGAGAAGGGAACCTGGTCTGCCTTGCATGTGACTCTAGTCCACAAGACATGATTGACTCTTAATACCCTCTGAAGTGGCCTAGCAAACTCACCATCTTCTCAGGGCAAATAGGGATAGGCATTAAATGCAGCCATCTCCCAAAAAACAAAGTTTTGTCTGCAACACCCCTGGTGAATTGATTTTTTGTTTTTTGTTTGGGCTCCATTCTCCATTTTGGGGAAAATGCATCTCTATTGTAAATCAACAGGGAAAATATTATAGTAAATGAACTCACCATGTTGACTAAATGCCTTGATGTTGACTTGATCGGCAGTGACATGTAGATTATCCCCGATCCAATCACAGCTCCAAGACACTGAGCCAAAAGATAGGACACAAACTGGAGAAAATCCAGCTTCCTGGTGCACAGGAACGCGAGTGTGACAGCCGGGTTTACCTGAGCACCGCTAATCTCTCCAAAACAGTGGATCAGGCTGACAGCAGAAAACCCAGCAGCTACAGCCACCTGCATCAGCACTGGAACTCCATCTTCCTGTCCAGGGGCAGAGGCGCCCAAAATAACCGAAACCAAGACCAGGGAACCAACCAGCTCTGCCAAGACCGAGCGCCAGAACCTGCGACTCTTCAACTCCTAAGACAAAGAAAGACAGCGTCACTGGGGAGATTCTTTTCCCTTTTGGATTGTATTTCCTTGCAAACTTTACATAGAATTACATAACATGCACAGCACAGAAACAGGCCCTTCTGCCCAACTGGTCCATGCTTCACACGAGCCTCCTCCCACCTTACTTCATCTCACCCTATCAGCATATCCTTCCATTCCTTTCTCCCTCATGTGTTTATCTAGCTTCCCCTTAAAGGCAAATTGATCTTCATTTAGCAACAAGGATGAAATGATTGTCTCTGCACACTGTTCCACAGCTATTCTCAACACTCATCCCATTGACTTCCATTCCTATTGCGATCACCCGGCTACCGACCATAGAGCACATATACCAGAAACGCTGTTTACGGAGGTCACGGTCCATCATCAAAGACCCTACCCACCCCAGCCACAGTCTGTTCGCCCTCCTGCCATCTGGGAGACGCTACAGATGCATTCACACCCGAACGACCAGATTTAGGAACAGCTTCTTTCCCAGGGCTGTCATCCTACTGAACTCCACAAATAAACTCTAAAGCCTGCACATCTGCCAATGCACTTTATTATGGTTATGTTTATGTTAATGTATTACAAGCCAAATGTATGTTGAATGTTTAAATGTCTTAATCTAAATGTACACTCTCGGGAGCCGCAAGCCTACATTTCGTTGTACTGCACTTGTGCACTAACAATGACAATAAAAGTTGATTATGATTATGATTATTATTCCCCGTTCCCCCCAAAAATCTCTGTTATTACCAGGCTTCACACTTCCTCACAAGGATGATTTTGACTTCTGGATGAGGACTCCGGCCTTCCTCACCAAAAATATTTTACATATCTCAAGTGAAGCCTGAAGTTTTCCACAGACCCTAGGTCCACACGTGAATGTTCCATCGACTCCGGCAGATGTCCCACAGGCCTGAGTGGACAAATCCTGGATTCCCTGAGACTGATGTCAACTCCAGGCTTCCTGTTAATACCTTTCCACCTGAACATGCATGTTTTTCATCGGTACACTGTTGATGTTATCTTGCAACGTAAGTGAGATCCCGAGATAGTTGATATTTCAGTTTAAAAAGGGTTTAAAGATGCCAAACACAAGTTTACAGGGAAACATTGCAAGTCTGGTCTTGTACAATCCAACATTTTGGTTCGGTTCTCAGCTCACCCCCGTGTGTTTAGGTGCTTAAGCAATTCACATCAGCCAGTGATGTTCTGTTTCTCTCTTTTTCTTTTTCTCTTTCTCTGTCACTCTTTCTGTCCTTCTCTCCCTCTCTACCCTAAATTCTGCAAGTCTGCACCAATGGCGAGGTGACTTGCCCACCAACCCAGCAGACCTCTTAATGTCTCTTCACTTCTCTTTTGTTCTATCGCAGATCTATTTTATTTCCTTTCCAGTTTTGAAAAAGGGTTTCGACCCGAAACGTCGACTTTTAATTTCTCTCCACGGATGTTGCCTGGCCTGCTGAGTTTTTCCAGCATTTTCTGTTGTTATTACAGCAGACACTCGTGGTTGTGCTGTTGTGATTTATCGTCGCCAGGGCATATCGTAAAGTTTGTGGGGTATAAATCGTCCAGCTGTTCTGCCCACTGCCCGACTTTCTTTTCCATTGGTCAAAAATTGGGCGGAGTCAAATGTAAAACAGGCAGTCGATTCGCTATTGCCTGTTTTGCGCTACCACCTAAAATGAATTTATATCCCTGTGTCTCTCCTTTTACTTTGTTCTCTTCATTGCTCTCTTGTTCTGTCTATCTTTCGCTCCACATCGCTGCAGACTTGATTTGTTCTCTCCATCTTTCTATTTCTCTCTCTATATACCTCTCACTTCTTTCTATCTACATTACAAACATCATGAAAGGTAACACCTATACACATGTAATACAGGGGACATACATGGATTGATTCGGCAGCTTCTATTCCCACTTTAAGCACTACACAGGGAAATGACAGATTCTCCATTATCAATACCGACCTTCAGGTTCTGAAACACTGTCCCCATGCTGAGGTTCATGTAACTTACAATGTATACCGAATACGATTACCACTAAATTCCCGTCAGCTCAGCAGCGATGATGGGGGTCGAGCATAAACAATGGAAAGTAAACCTCCCCAGCTATCCGACAGGAGCTACATACCATCTGTACATTGCACTTACACCATTTGTACAGGCGATGGGCACCATTTATGTCACTTCTGCATCCATCCGAGAACTTGAAGATGAATACTAGCCTCTCCATCACCGAAATATCTCACTCAGCAATTAAATATCAGCTCTGCTGAGCTGGACATGTCACCTAATCTATTTACATCAGCTGCATACAGGAGAGAATATTGCATATAACAGCCGTACAATACCAAATCAAATTGAGTTGTTTTACCCAGTGGGTACTATACACAGTACAAATGGATGATACAGTATATTAATCTTATATAAAGACTCATATAAATGAACAGATATGTATGAATTGTTAACCATTAAATTTATGTGCACTGTATTCATTTACACCTCTATCAGGTCTGCCAACTCCTTTGTGTTTTTTCTGCCTCTGATTTTCTTTCTTTCTACCCATTTATTTCATCGCCTGGTATTTATCTTCTTCATTTATAGTCAGACTTTATGTAAGTTTCGACATCCATCCATTGCCTTTTTGCTTATCTATCCCCCCTCGCAATGCTACATATCTTGCTACCTCTCTCTCCTGTGTACCTATCTGCCTGTATTTATCCATCATTCTGTCTTTCAAGCTACAGTGTCTAATTTTTGTTTTTTGATTCACCTATTCATGTCCCTCCATTACCCTCTATCCATCTATTTTTACCCTTTTTTTTATCTTGCCACGCTAAGACAAATCTCTGGATAGTTCAAAAATACAAGTTTTAAAGCCGTAATCTGCAGAAAAACAGCGAGCACTTCAAACCACTTTAAAGCACGCTTGAACGAGATCATTTAGCATCCTATGATGAACAAACTACAATCGGACGTTAATTGCCTTCAAGCTGAGAATATTCCCTGATTGATTGGGGAGGGGAGAATTAAACCCCTTTCCTTACCTCTCGGAAGGACATGCTGACTGCCAAGGGGAGATGCTTCTGGTGACTGATCTCACTCCAGAATATTTTTCCTCAGCTGTGTCTTTCAACAGAACCACAAGGGACCCCCAAAGAGCTCAAGAGTAGGAGACACAAGCCAACTGGCAGACCTATCACTCGCAAAAGAAACAAATGAATCCATTTCATTCTACAATCAACCTCCTCCTCCTTTGCCACCTCCCTCAAACTGTGTTAATTTGAAGAGGATAGAAAAGATTGCAGGGCACTGGTAGATCAGCTCAATACTCTTAATAACCCTTTAATGCGTAGGGTAACATTGGTGTAGCAGATATTTTATACAGCGAACACACAATAACTGGCAACATTTATTATACGGAACTAGGTGAGAAACAATGTAATGGAAAAAGTCCTGGTTCACAAATCCACTGTTAGAAACTCGAAAGGACAAGACTGGAGTAACTTCCTTCTCATCCCTTCGCTCTCCCATTGAACAGTCCTTTTCACATCTCTCCTTTTCCCACCAAAAAGATGCCACAATCTACAGTTCCGTCACTGTCTGCGTCAACTCCCATTCATACCACCCCATCAAAGTAACTTCCAAACCTTGCCAAGAACAGTGTCTGTACATACAACAACTTTAGTGCTACCATCATACGGTGTGCATGTGCCCACTTCTTACCACAGTGTTTCCCCTTTGGTGCAGGTGGATGATGCTTGACCTAATCTAGTGCCCTTCCTAGATGTTACCTAAGTGCCAGGAGTGCATGAGGTACCTGGCTATTGCATTCCAATATGCGTCTCTTGGGTGGCCTCTTCTCCTGTTACATGGGCACCCTGGTCCTGTGAGGGGGCTGGCAGGAGGTCACGCATGTGCTGCCATCTTGAAAGACAGTGAGCAAATTCTTGCCGTGCCACCAGTACTGGGCCCTGGTTCTGCATGGGACCTGATCTGCAGGAAAGCAGACCCAATGATACCAAGCAGATGAGTGAAGCCCGAGCAGATACTTGTCCATATCCCATCCCCATACGCTTGGAGGTGGGAAAAGACAGCACTCTGCAATCTGGCCAACAAAGCCTCTATGGCAGAAGTCTGTGCAACATGGCAGAAGCTTAAAAAAAGAAAGAACTTGCATTTATATAGCGCCTTTCACAGCCAATCAATTACTTTTGAAGTGTTGTCACTGTTGTAATGTAGGAAACACGGCAGACAATTTGCGCACAGCAAGGTCCCACAAAAAGCAATGTGATAATGACCAGATAATCTGTTTTTAGTGATGTTGGTTGAGGGATAAATATTGGCCCCAGGACACCAGGGATAACCCCCCCTGCTCTTCTTCGAATAGTGCATGGAATCTTTTCCGTCCACCTGAGAGAGCAGATGGGGCCTCGGCTTATCACCTTATCTGAAAGACAGCACCTCCGACAGTGCACTCAGTTCTGTACTGGAGTGTCAGCTGAGATTATGTGTTCAAGTCCCTGGAGTGAGACTTGATCCCACAGTCCTTCTGAGTCAGAGGTGAGAGTCCTACCCACTAAGCCAAGGCTAAGGAAGAGTTCCTGAGTGATCACAGGTGTAATGACCCCTGAAGTGCTTTGGTCACACCCCTCACTACCCTGAGACCTGTGTTTGTAGGCCTTTCCATATGTAGCTAGACATGCCAGAACGCAGGCTGTCACAGAGCTGTGAAAGATGCTGCATGGTGACAGCGACAGCTCTTCCCATAGATGTGAAGGTCACCACAGGAGGTCATGAAGCTTCCATCCAAGCCACCCCTGGAAGCCAGCTGCCACATCAGGCAGTCTGCCGTACACATCTGTATCAGGGAATTGACAACTGCTATGTTTGCAAGGAGCAACTCCTTCATCAGTTGTCCTGTGCAAAGGAGGGATCAGCTGGACAGAATGGCAGGGTTCCCTTGAGTGCAAAAAGTTGCACTTGGTACTCCAATGGGCATCAGGGCTCTTTATGTCAACCCCACAGCTTTCATGAAGAAGGGTTTACACAATCAATGTTCTTCATTTTGCACGTTAGTGGCTATTATCCAGGAAGCAGCCATGATATCTTTATTGTGTGGCATTCCATGATTTTGTGTTTCCCAGCCAAATGTGCTACGAGTTCTTTGGGCAAGCCTTTCCTTGTGGTCTATTCAAAATAGGGGGCAAGCCTTAGATTGCAAAGTTTGGTGTGAGCTGCCTGCTCCCTCCCCCCAGCCACAGAGGCATACAGCCCCAATTTTGCCGTGATTGCAAAGTGAGGGCTAAGATGTTTATGGTACTGGCAATACTTTGAAAATGGAACTTAAAGGCTCACTTATTCCCCAAGCTTCTCAGTTCGAGATGGCTGAGTGAGTCATGGATAAGATGAACGCCCTTAAACAGGGAAAATTATGCTAAAATGTAGATTTAAAGATAAATATTGAATTAATGCTCTGTTTTCTTCCACTAAAAGCAAGCAACAAGCAGCCATCGCCTCCTTTGATGTGCACAAATACATGATCAGTGTTTGATCTGCCCTGTGCTGAAGTCACGTGGTTCTAATAAAACACAACAAAGCCTGCAACGTTAATGGAGCTCAGAAATAAAGGCTTACATTGCAGGGATCAGGTACTGTCCTAGAAGCTCTTTTTAATGCCAATGATATGAATTTGTATATGTCTAAAAACGCTGTGTAGTTTGACACTACCTTTCAGCAAACCTAATGCCATTCAAATGTTTTTCTAACCTTTAGTTGCCAATTTAAATGAGTTTGCTAGTAACCCTTCACTTTAAATCTCTTTCCCCCCTACAAAATGGCTGATCTAATTAAGGTTCCTGATTATTATCGAGTATTAATTATTTAGTCCGCTTTACAAACAAATTTCACGTAACACGAGGGAGAAACGAATTCTGGACCTAGCTAGAACTGTGTATGTACCCACCTGTTCTTAACCATAATGGAGACAAATTGGGATCGTTTCTCAAACTGGAACATCTCCCCTGTAGACTTTCATTCGCCTTTCAGTTTATAACGTTGGGGCCAGGATAGTGTGTTGAGGTGAGCCAGCCGTGTGACAATCACAGAAGAGGATCAGACTTGTTTGTGATATCACTGTTACTGGCCCATGAGGGGGGAGATGCTCGTTGTTGGTGGGGGTCGGGGTCGAAAGGCAGGAGTAAAAGCATTTGATGGCAAAGCAAAAGGAAATAAAGGTTTGTACAAATTGTTTTCGCGCTGTTCGTAGCTTTCTGAAGTGCCATTGAACGTCATGTTGTCATGGTAACAAGGTTTTTTCATTTCAAAGCACAGGAGAAGCTCCTTCCCCCACAAACTGCAGTTGCCCTGGCAACTGTTGTCCACCACCTTTTGCTGAGATTTGGAGAAGTAGCCACTTAATTTACAAGGGAGGGAAGGGACTGCTTTATGAATAGCAACCTCAAATCGCAAGCTCATTTAATAAACATGAGCATCAAATAAAGATTTGAAGTATCGTGGTATCAAAAGGTGTGATTAGGTTTAACATTCAGCCAACTGAGATCCCTTCTATTACTTGAGAGTGATAATTAGACACGAACTACATCTTGGCAACCGCAGGGAAGATGAGCTCCCGTGTTGTGTCCTTCACTGTCTGACACGCATCCATTTCATTAAAGATCTGTGAGTGGTTTTACTTATATTCCAAATCAGAGCCCAGTCAGCTGTTTCTCCTTCGTGTTTCTCATGATCACTCCACTTAATGCCATTTGTCTCCATGAATCCTCATTAGGCGAGCAAGGGTGAGCCACACCTCATTACTAGATTAAACTATCCACTGAAAGTACAACAGTGCGAAAACATGCAAACACATGAATTAGTATCCACTAGAATTACCCTCATCCATGCTTTTGTTACCTCTGGGCTTGACTATTCCAACGCACTCCTGGCTGGTCTCCCACATTCCACCCTACGTAAACTTGAGGTCATCCAAAACTCGGCTGCCCGTGTCCTAACTCGCACCAAGTCCCGTTCACCCATCACCCCTGTGCTTGCTGACCTACATTGGCTCCCGGTTAAGCAACGTCTCGATTTCAAAATTCTCATCCTTGGTTTCAAACCCCTCCATGGCCTCGCCCCTCCCTATCTCTGTAATCCCCTTCGGCCCCACAACCCCCCGAGATATCTGCGCTCCTCTAATTCTGCCCTCTTGAGCATCCTTGATTATAATCACTCAACCATTGGTGGCTGTACCTTCTGTTGCCTGGGCCCTAAGCTCTGGAATTCCCTCCCTAAACCTCTCCGCCCCGCTACCTCTCTTTCCTCCTTTAAGACGCTCCTTAAAACCTACCTCTTTGACCAACCTGCCCTAATTTCTTATGTGGCTCGGTGTCAATTTTTTGTCTTATTACACTCCTGTGCCGCGCCTTGGGATGTTTTACTACGTTAAAGGCGCCGTATAAATACAAGTTGTTGTTGGTTTGCCGCGCCCAAAAACGAATAAACAGGAAGCGGGCCAAGTGGGATCGTAGCTTAAGTTCTGAGGTTTGCTTTGTTGCTGAGGAAAGGTCGTTGAAAACATTACCAGTCTTAACAAATAGCCCCCCCCCCCCCACCCCGGCACATCACAACACACAGAAGTGGAAAAATCAGGTTTCTATATTAAAGTATAAACAGAAAATGCTGTGAAATACTCAGCAGGTCGGGCAGCGTCTGTGGCGAGAGAAACAGAGTTAACATTTCAGAGCCATCTTTTGTTTCTTTATTTGTCAATTACCACCCACTTTTGCCTTGCACCATCATCCCTTTGTGAATCTTTGGGCTTCTCTTCCCCAGAGAGCTGTGGAGGCTGGGTCATTGAATATATTGAAGGTGGAGATAGACAGATTTTTGAACGATAAGGGAGTCAAGGGTTATGGGGAGTGGGCAGGGAAATGGAGTTGAGGCCATGATCAGATCAGCCTTGATCTTATTGAATGGCGGAGCAGGCTCGAGGGGCCGAATGACCGACTCCTGCTCCTACTTCTTATGTTCTCTCGATCCTCCTCTTGAGTTATGTTTTTATGGTTCTGAAGTGCAGAAGGAAACCTCGAGAACATGCTCTCGGGGTGGAACTACCTACCTTCATGGGTTGTATCTAAAACTACATTCGCCCTTAGAACACAGACCGCAGGAGTCTAGCATTTTGTGCATTGGCTACCGTGATTGCCTCGTGACGCAGAACCTGAAAAATGCAGAAGCCAAGATTTGTTCACCTTAAAAGAGATGGGGCCGTACTTTACAATCTTCTAAAGGTGGCTATAATATAAAGCTGGGTCTTTACTGATGCCTATGCTGCTTCCATAGTTACGTGATGTGCTGACTGTTGTCATGGAGCTGTGATTCTCAGCATCAGCATCTGAAATGCAAGGCTACCAATATGAACAATGAACAGAAGCTATCACTCCTAGATCTGCTGTGCTGGCTGGGCTTTGAGTTCCAGCATGAACAAGATCAGCAAAATCCCACTGTTTTTGACCACCACTTGATAAACTCTGTGTTTATCCCCCTTTTGCAAACAGAACAAAAAGAAAAGCAAAATAAGTAACACATCAGCTAAATCCTGACACATCCACTCTCCCCTGACACTGTGGCTCATCCCCATTGTTCTGACAGCTCTGAATTCTGGAATTTTTTTCTCTCTCTTTGCTGAAAGTCCACTGCATTTTCTTTTTTTTTTCAATCTAGTTTGCTGACTGCCAGAGAAAAATCAAACAATTGATAAGCTGCGTGTTCAAACAGATTCGAACAAAAGAAAGGACTCAGAGACTGTTTCCCAAATCGTGCCATGTGCCATTTGTCACATTGTATCAAAATCAACATTTTGTCCAGTGTGCTGACCCCCATGTCATTGGAGCACTCCTAGGTTGCACAAAATTGCTGCCAAAGTCAGTGTGTTAACAGTGAGGGATAGTCAAACCCTCAACACTAGGGCTGTTTCATAGGCTTTCGTTATGAAACACACCTAGCATATAGGCTGAGTTATATTACACATTTTGCATCAATTCAAAGCTGTTTCAACTTTGCATCGACACTGAGGTGTCAATGAAATCCAGGCACATAGCATGAGATGCTTAGAGGAGGTAGTTTGGTGTTGGACTCGTTGAATTCACTGACTTGTCCCACGTATAAAGAATGGCCACTTGGGTGAGATACTCGCATCTATTGAACTATACCCAGCAAGTCAGTACAGCGGCGAGAAAACTGGGAGGAAAATGCAACAGATGACATGGGGAAGTGCATGAGAAGCAATTAAATGGTGGGAGAGGAGAGAAAAATCGCATTGTTCCCCAGGCACTCGCATTCATTTTCAACATTATGCAGGTTCTCCAGATAATTACTCACGAATATGAGTGTTTATCTAAAGACCTGATTTCTATGGAAAGCCTGGCTTCACTTTCTTTGCATTTGTTTTATTTATTCATTATTCGATTAACAGCTGTTTCTGTCATGAACCACTTGTCAGAGACAGGAAGAGAATTAACAAGCAGCATGTGTTCCAGACATGTGACAGTGCTGCTCTACAGATTCCCAACCGCCAGACATTTTCTCAATTTACGCGTGACTGCAAAATTTGATTTATTGAATTCCAAATTGCTTCCCAAAGTAAGCTCAACTTGGAACTGACATCAGCCTCTGTAATCTGTGTCCCTCAGTAATACCGACCAGGGAAGTCTCACATTCGATCCCTGCTCTGAGCTGAGATAGCTCATCTCATACTGATCTGCAGTGAAAGTGTACAAGTGGCTTCTGTGCCCCAAGGGAAACGTCAGCTATAATTCCCATTCCTGATCCCTATCCAGTGATCCTGCTGGGAAGTCCATGTGTGGATGTTGGGCAAGAACAGAATTGGACACGGCTGTGAAATCTCCATGGTTAAATCATTTGCCAGCACTCACTGTCCAGTGATTGTTGGCAGCCTATTCATTGTGTGCGTTTACCTCCCTGAATATGCACTTTAAAAATGTTTTATTCGTTTTTTATGGGATGTGGGTGTCGCTGGCAAAGCCAGCATTTATTGCCCGTCCCCTAATCACCCTTGAGAAGGTGGTGGTGAGCTGCCTTCTTGAACCGCTGCAGTCCGTGTGGTGAAGGTACTCCCACAGTGCTGTTAGGGAGGGAGTTCCAGGATTTTGACCCAGCGACGATTAAGGATCGGCGATATACTTCTAAGTCAGGATGGTGTGTGAGTTGGATGGGAACTTGGAGGTGGTGGTGTTCCCATGAGTCTGCTGCCCTTGTCCTTCTAGGTGGAAGAGGTCGTGGGTCTGGGAGTTGCTGCAGTGCATCTTATAGATGGTACACACTGCAGCCACATTACACCGGTGGTGGAGTGAGTGAATGTTTAAGGCGGTAGAGGGGGTGCCAATCAAGCGGGCTGCTTTATTCTGGATAGTGTCGAGCTTCTTGAGTGTTGTTGGAGCTGCATTCATCCAGGCAAGTGGAGAGTATTCCATCACATTCCTTACTTGTGCCTTGTAGATGGTAGAAAGGCTTTGGGGAAGTCAGGTGAGACACTCACCGCAGAATACTCAGCCTCTGACCTGCTCTTGTTGCCACAGTATTTATGTGGCTGGTCCAGTTAAGTTTCTGGTCAATGGTGACCCCCAGGATGTTGATGGTGGGGGATTCGGCGATGGTAATGCCATTGAATGTCAAGGGGCAGTGTTTAGACTCTCGCTTGTTGGAGATATTGCCTGGCACTTCTGTGGCGCGAATGTTACCTGCCACTTATCAGCCTAAGCCTGAACGTCATCCAGGTCTTGTTGCATGTGGGCATGGAATGCTTCATTATCTGAGGAGTTGTGAATGGCACTGAACACTGTGCAGTCATCAGCAAACATCCCCATTTCTGACCTTATGTTGGAGGGAAGGTCATTGATGAAGCAGTTGAAGATGGTTGGGCCTAGGACACTGTCCTGAGGAACTCCTGCAGCGATGTCCTGGGCCTGTGATGATTGACCTTCAATCACCACAACCATCTTCCTTTGTGCTAGGTATGACTCCATCCCGTGGAGAGTTTTCCCCCCCGATTCCCATTGACTTCAGTTTTACTAGGGCTCCTTGATGCTACTCTCGGTCAAATGCTGCCTTGATGCCAAGAGCAGTCATTCTCACCTCACCTCTGGAAATTCAGCTCCTTTGTCCATGTTTCGACCAAGGCTGTAATGAGGTCGGCAGCCGAGTGGTCTTGGCGGAACCCAAACTGGGCATCAGTGAGCAGGTTATTGATGAGTAAGTGCCACTTGATAGCACTGTCGATGACACCTTCCATCACTTTGCTGATGATTGAGAGTAGACTAATGGGGCGGTAATTGGCCGGATTGAATTTGTCCTGCATTTTGTGGACAGGACATACCTGGGCAGTTTTTCACATTGTAACTACAAAAATTGGGTTTGTGATTGGAACTATTCCTTACGCGCAACATGTTCTCATTCTGGATTCTCTCCCCACTTCTTTGACTGGGGGTCCAGTCAGTGTTTCAGAATTCACTGACAAGAATCAACGTGCCACTTGTATGGAAGTTCTGCTGCTAGTGGAAGTGGATCTGGCCACTGTATACCATGGGCTAGAGTTCTTATGAGAACAGGAGTTCCTGCCTACAGTATGCAGCAGCTGGAATCACTTCCCAGCAAGACTGAGGTAAAAGCAGTGCTGAGGGGATATGGATGGCAATGAAGGAGAAGAGGGCAGACACTGGGAGCGATGCTTTGAGGGGGCAGTGGAGAGAATCTGGGAGTGGTGCTTTAGAGCTGTGGGAGGATTTTGTAGAACACTTAAGTTACCAACAGTGACAAGTAGGGCCAAGCTTGCGTAAGATTTCCTAGTTTTCTGCTACTATTTCCGGTCAACTATGGCCATGACTGGTTTTTGACAAAGGGTCTACACTCAAAAAAGGTTCTCACTTTTCTTTCTGATGAGGAGTTAAGTGTTTAAAATCATGAAGGGTTTAGATAGAGTAAATAAATAAAAAGAAACTGTTTCCAATGGCTGAAGGGTCATTAACCAGAGGGCACAGATTTAAGGTGATTGGCAAAAGAACCAGAAGATTTGGAATGCACTGCCTGATAGGGCGGTGGAAACAGATTCAATAGTAGCCTTCAAAAGGGAGTTGGATAAATACTTGAAGGAGAAAAAATTTCAGGGATATGGGGAAAGAGCAGGGGCGGGGGGAGTGAGACTAACTGGATTGCTCTTCGAAAGAGCCGGCGCAGACTCGATGGGCCGAATGGCCTCCTTCTGTGTTGTACTATTCTATGATTCAAACTGCACTGTAGAAGGCGGTGTCATCAAGAAGAACAAAACTCTTGACATCCACTAGATAACTGTTAAAGACAAAAATCTGAGTGAAATCAAGCATGCTTCCCCTGATTAGATGCTACTTTCTACATCGACAGAACCAATTTTCCAGTCTGAGCAATTATCACCTACCGAAACTTTAGGTAAACCCCATCACCAAACAACAAATGGAAAAATCCATAGTCGTGCTGCTGACCCCAAATTTCCTGGAGTAATCTTAATGTAAATAGTTTGGAGTGTTTCTGCCTGTGCTGGAGGTGGAAAATCTCTGCTGCTGCAGGACTCTGGCACCTAAAGTTGCTTAAAGGAACCATCTTCCTCTAAGCCAGCAAAAAACATCTGGACTCTGCTAGGTCTGCCACAAGGCATCAGTAGGCGAAGGCAAATTGATCGCCCCTCAGAGGTGCATCTTTCATTTTTTTTTTGAAAAAAAGGTCTCTGGTGGGCCCAGCAACATAGGACACCTGTTGTATACAGGTGTTCCATTGGTACTGGCTGGCTGTAAATAGTACACCACAGGCAACAAGTGGAGGAGTTAGAACCCAGCATTGCAACACAACCACTCATTTCGCACTGAACGACGGCCAATGTTTTCCTACCAACGATATGGATTCACAATGTAGCTGTGATGGGATTCCAGGGCATTTATGGGACAACGCAGTTGATCCAACCTCCCCAGAATATTTGGACTGTGTGTTGCAGATAGAAGTGTAGTCCTGGATGGTCACATACACCTCACAACAGTAGCTCTATTGTTGCTTTGCTGGTAAAGTAAGACAGACACTAAGGTACAGTATTAAGCACCATAGTTAGTATCATAACAAATAGAAGGAAGTTTTCACAAATGTAAAAGTCTTGTTACAGAAGTTAATGGTCTAACATTCGATTTATTAAATATCTTAATCATAAAATCCAGTGCATATATTGCAGCTTAATACAGGCATAGTTACTTTTGTGTTTCTTTTTCAACCTTATTCTTGGGTACAAAGATTATTTGTGTAATTAATACACCATGGTAGTTGAAATTACACTGTGGGGTAATGTGTTAAGTCAAAATCTCTCAAAATTGGTAAATGCCTCTGCTAAAACAAACAGTTTAATGGCTTCACACCCATGACCTCACAGTATAATTTCAAGCCCCATATAATGTTACTGCAAACGGTTAATGATAAAATGTGCAACAAATGGCCATGAGTTGTCAGTGTATTCCAGCATCAGGTTTCTGGACTGTAGAAGCATATCTGCACAAATGCGTACAATGGACCCAGGGGATTATAAATCTCTAATCTACAACACAAAGCAGAAGTTATTCTGCAGTAGATGTCTAATCCCCTTCCCAGGAGCACAAAGCCATAAGGGGGTAATGTTGAGATAGATACAGATACACCTTTTAAAAATGTTTTAATCTAATCATTTAAAAGTGAATCATTAAAATATTAGCCACCCTTAATTATTCACGAGAATAATTAAAGCAAGTTTCTGTTAGACAGTTTCTCGGGTTAGATACACACCACTTACACCAATTATTGAACTTTGAAAAAGCTTGGATGTTGGCAACATCCAGGTTGTAAAAAAAACAGAAGCAGGGCAGAGACCGGAGTAAAAAAAGAGATTGTGAATAGCACCATCTTCTGGCAACCCAGCTTCCTGTTTCATTTCAAAATGTGTAGAGATCGTAATTAGTGCGTGGACGATTCCGATGTAAAATGATCCACGTTTACTAGATACAAAACATTGACAGACCTCACCAAGATGAAGACAAGTCCCAACAGCACATGATTTAGATTTACAATTTATTTAGGTCGAGAACTACTATAAAATTTGGTTTATTTAGGCAGGGAAAAAAATTGGTCGGAGGTTAAATGAAACCCTAATGCACGTTGCACAGGCAAGAGGGGGAATGTTAGCTATCTACTGATGATTGTATTTCAAGAATGAGGAAGACCAATCTACCTACACAAAAAGAATTTACAATCATTCATGACCTTGGAAAGGGCCAAGGATACCATCTGTTTGAAATTCATACCCTTGGGCTGCCACTGATTGTGTATCTTTCTCTACTCCAAACTACTGCTTTTACCAAAGGGACTTGAAATTACAGCACAAGCAATGCACACAAGTATTTACCCTAAGATGCAGTAGGTCAGAGAGTCAGGAGACAGGATTACATAGCATTTACAGCACAGAAACAGGGCAGTCGGCCCAACAGGTCTATGCTCCATACTGTAAACATATATTGTGTTATACAATGGAACTCTGTCCTGTCGGTGCAGCAATGAGGGGTTTTGCTTGAACTGATGTGAGTTAAGGAGTTCCGTTAAATCCGGGCTCCCTGATGACCCAGTTTGAACGGAGCCATAGACCCAGGCTTGGTCGCGGTTTTGTGTTGAATTAGTTCCAGCTGGGCAGTGCTGGGACCACCCTATTGGCCTGTGTTGTCCCCCAGCCAGTGTTACCGTTCCGTGATTGCTATCCATTAACTCTTGCTGGAAAGAGCACGTGTGGAGTTCAGGTGAGAGTGCAACTGGGTTCAGCTGTGAAACCTCCCATAGCCAAATAACCTGCCAACATTTACTGTCGAGCGTCACACTTCAACAATGAGCACTTGGGAGAGGTGCTGAATGCCAGGGATCCCCAGCAAAAGTCAGCACCTTCTGGAGAGAATATTAGAATTTCCCCATTTATTTGAATGGGCCCAATATCAGTATTTTGAGTGAATTTTATTTCTGTTCCTGAAAAGATTGAACTTCTGAAAAGTCTGATGTTTATGTTCATTTTTTGGTGGCTACAGTAAGTTCAGTGTGGTGTGGTGCTCATTTGCTGTTAGTTTGCATAGATTGACTGATTTTGTTGTGCTCTGCTCTGTTCTGTTCTTTTGGGGTTTTTTTGGACCCATATTAAAGCTATTTCTCTCTTTAGGCCTCCTCCCCACTGAGAGGAGCAGAGAATAACCATCTCTCAGCCAGTGGCAATGCTTCTGTGTAAATGGTTAATGAGGTGTGAGTGTGTGACTAGTCTGTGTAACTGTTGATGGGTACAGGGGCAAGAATGTAAATCAGGTTTCACTTTGTGTTCTTTGTTAAATACATCCCATTTCAAAATAAACACTCAAAGACAGTTGCAATAAAGCTTTATTTGCATCGTACATACATATACAAAAATGTACAAGACATACAAAAATCCTTAAGGGACTAGTGTAACCATAATGGACTAAAGGCAGTCATGAGGTGTTTAAAGATGAAAGGATAAACTTTGAAGAGACTTTGGCGGATTTAGTTGAGACATTTACAGTAAGGTATTATAACTAATGGAAAATCTGAATTTTTCAATTAAGAAATGAAAAAAAAAAATCCTACAATATAGTCAGGCTACAGTGTCGTTTCCCTGCAAGTCAAAGATTAAAGTCAAAAGCAGAAGGTAAGAGATTGGAATGGTTAATTTACAGAAAGTATTGAAAGTTCAAAATAATTAAGCGAAGCTTCAATTTGTTTTGTTACTTGTACGGTTCTAAAACAGGGACAAGAGAAAACACAATTTAAATTAAGTTCCTAGCCGGGCATCAAGGGATGAACTCAGAGTCAAGACCTGAATATTTTCCATTTAAAAAGTGTACTGGAACAGTTTTACTGACATCCAAATTACCAGGTCACTTGCTTATCAGTAAACTGATAACTGAAATTGTGTCAGAAGTATTAAAACTGAATCCTGGCAGACAAGAGAGAGTGTTTTGATGTTTCTTTCAATGGGGAACAGGAAACCAGGAAGACATCACTAGATTTATATCAGGCCACATTTCCATAATGAGGATTAGCACTGATGCAAATATGATGCCCTATAGAAGCTTTCAGCTACACCAAACAATGGAGACATGCAGAACGGGTGCTGTATTTTTAAAAATTTGAAAACATGGTGGCATTAAAGACAAATTATTGCAGATGAACTCTGGTTAGATCTTAAAAGTTGAACACTCCTGGTAGAATCTGAATCAAATCTTTAAATGATTTTGGGGACTCTACTATCAACAGGTGGCCAACAATCCAGCTTACAACAGATAAATACCTACATCTTTGGGACAGTTAGAAAAAAAGCTTGTCCTTATACTGCAGGACCAGTCACATGATCCAATACAGGAAACTCTTTTATCTGGCACCAACGTGGTGCCGGTTTATCAAAAAGTCCGGATTACAGAGAGGTATAGTTAAAAGGTACGAGAGCTCCGTACACAGCAACAAATCCAGGCTTCCCTGTTGCTTAGCAACAGGTGCAAGAAGCCCAGCCACAGACCAAGCGTCCCTGTTGCTTAGCAACAAGTGCAGGAACCCCAATTACACAGCCACAGATCCAGGAACGGCCACTAATATGAAGTAAAACTTACCTGAACCTACTCCTGAATTTTGCTGGTTAACAGAGATTTCCGGTTATTTAGGTGCCGGTAAATCGAGAGTTTCCTGTATATGCCTTCAGGTCTTCAGTTGGAAAACTGGCAATACCTATTACGTGGTAGTAAAGTTCCTGCCACCTCTGCCTTCTGTTTACAGGGAACATTTCAATTAACTGATGTAAAGATTGTGAAACTGCAGGAGCCCTGTGATATTAAAACAAGCAACTCCAAAAAAAATTACAGCAACATTTATAATCATGTCCTTTTCATATTACACATTTTAGAAAGCAAAGCCCCACAAAAAGATCTGAGCCAACTGGTTAAAGAGTGTTAGTGTTAAGTACGAGAGCTCAGGCACTTGGAGTAAAGTCAATCCTGTAATTTTTAAGCTGGAGACCTTTAAAGGACAAAAAGAAATTGATGCTGGAACTCACACGATCAAAAAAGGAAAGTCTTCATGACAGAGAGGGCATCATTTCTGATGAAATGGAGAATGTATTTTGAAAATTAGACAATTTACACAGCGATGAAACCGATTGTTTCTAAGACAGCAGGAAAAGTGTTATACTTGAGCTAATTAGGCAGTTTATATAGTTGATTGATCACAAAATGTGAAACAGCTTGAGTATTACATAGATGGCATGGATTTTCGGTTTTAGTAAGGAATCGCCATGGACATTTACTGTTCATGTACCCAACAAGCATAGTCAATCAAGCTCTTGAAGTGTCCACAACTTCACATTTCTGCAACTAAACCAGTCTCCTCACCAGAATTCGAGGCAATGATACAGATGATGAAAAAAGAAAATACCAAACTTCATAATTGCACCACCCACAGGGCAGGACATGTTTGCTCCTCATGAACTGACACCAGAAATTGTTGGAGCGACTTCTGGCTGGTTATGCAAGGGGGCAGCTCGATTGGGACAAAGTGCTGTGGAGCAGAAATATGCAGAGTTAGAATCCAAGATAATACCAATTTAAAAGCTTCTGCGATCAGTTTTAGGGCTGCAAACAAATCTGAAAGGATGAATGCAGCTCCAACAACTCAAGAAACTCGACATTATCGAGGACAAAGTAGCCCGCTTGATTGGCACCCCATCTACCACCTTAAACATTCACTCCCTCCACCACCGGCACACCGTGGCTGCAGTGTGTACCATCTACAAGATGCATTGCAGCAACTCGCCAAGGCTTCTTTGGCAGCACCTCCCAAACCCACGACCTCTACCACCTATAAGGACAAGGGCAGCAGGCGCATGGGAACACCACCACCTCCAAGTTCCCCTCCAAGTCACACGCCACCCTGACTTGGAAATATCTCGCCGATCCTTCATCATCGCTGGGTCCAAATCCTGGAACTCCCTACCTAACAGCACTGTGGGAACACCTTCACCACACGGACTGCAGCGGTTCAAGGCGGCGGCTCACCACCACCTTCTCAAGGGCAGCTTGGGATGGCCAATAAATGCTGGCCTTGCCAGCGATGCCCACATCCCAGGAACGAATAAAATAAAAAAGGTTTGGAACAAAAAGAATAAAAATCAACTGCCCCCTCCAGTTAGACTCTTGCAACACACCCATCTGTCCAGTGGGTGGTGGTGTACATAGCTGGAAAGTTTTGCAAAGCTATTCAAATTTAAAGAAGGATGAAAGGCAGCCTTGTTTTAAAGAAGTGGTGACACAGGTTTGTGCCCAGAACCAAGGGTGGCTCCTTTAGCACCAGAAACAGATTTTAATTTGGGCCAGTTATGCAGGCTCTGTAGAAAAAAAAAATACAAAAATACTTTGATGGGGCATGTCCAGATTATTGTTGAATGGTGACAACTAACTGAACATACAGTCCAAAACAGGAAACCAGCTAAAAAGTTAGAACCAAAGCTAGCATGTTTGTTTCACTCAGTATGGTAATTTGAAAAAGATTAAAATGGAGTCTGCATTTTAAGAACACAAGAAGAAGAAATAGGAGCAGGAGGAGGCCATTCGGCCCTTCGAGCCTGCTCCGCCATTCAATAAGATCATAGCTGATCTACTACCTCATCTCCACTTTCCTGCACTATCCCCATATCCCTTGATTCCCTTAATATTCAAAAATCTATCGATCTGTCTTGAATATACTCAACAACTGAGCCTCCACAGCCCTCTGGGGTAGATTCATAACCCTCTGAGTGAAGAAATTTCTCCTCATCAATCCTAAATGGCCCCTGGTTCTAGGCTCCCCAGCCAGGGGAAACATCCTCCCAGCATCTACCCCTTCAAGCCCCTTAAGAATTTTGTATGTTTCAATGAGATCATCTCTCATTCTTCTAAACTCAAGGGAATATAGGCCTAGTCTACTCAATCTCTCCTCAAAAAGGACAATCCCCCCATCCCAGGAACCAGTCTGGTGAACCTTCGTTGCACTCCCTCTACGACAAGTATATCCTTCCTAAGGTAAGGAGACCAAAACTGTACACAGTACCCCAGGTGTGGTCTCACCAAGGCCCTATATAATTGCAGCAAGACGTCTTTATTCTTATGCTCCAATCCTCTTGTAATAAGGGCCAACATACCATTTGCTTTCCTAATTGCTTGCTGTACCTGCATATTAACTTTCAGTAATTTGTGTACAAAGACACCTAGGTCCCTCTTTGGAGACGGCAAAACTCTTCCGTTCCCCATGAGGGCTTTCGTCTCACTTTCTGAAAGCCATGCAGAAAGAGAGACAAAAGCTTTTACAAATATTCACGTCAACTTGTAACTGTTGCTGAAGTACACTTGTGCAAGTCACAAACCTAGATTGGCATACTGTAAATCACAAATGCTACTGTAAGAAAGATTGACCTTGTTTGCTCCTTTCCCTTCCCAGGAACAAAATTCACACTAGACCAAGGGACAATACCCCGGAAGTTCTTCTTTGGTGGTGGTATTACTCACCATAACTTCTTGTTGCTCAAGTATTTTGGCTACTGGATTGGTGCAGTTTCTCTCCCTCTTTATCCTCCCATCAGGTGACTGGATGGCACGAGCGAGCCAACAGGAAACCTCGTCGTCTAAAAGTGCCTCCTGGAAACGTTTTCGGCATCCAGGAAGAATCTCACCAAACCTTTGCTTGATGCTGGTCGAGAGCAGGGTAGCTCTGCCTGGAGGTCAGAACAGGCAGCTTTTAAAATTGCCAGCGCAACTCTAATGGTACTCAAATAATTTCCAAAAAACTCGGATCAACTGTCTTTTGGTGAATACTTGTAACTAAGTGGGACATTTTTTTGTTTTCAATTGTAGTATCCAAACCCAGAACTTGTCCTTTTTATACTTCTCCGGAAAAAGAAGCATTTCTAAATTGCACCTGTGAATAGACTTTACAATTCATGAATAGAGTCAGAATCATAACGTCACAGAAGGAGGCCATTCGGCCCATCGAGTCCGTGCCGGCTCTCTGTAGAGCAATCCAGTCAGTCCCATTCCCTCGCTCTATCCCCGTAGCCCTGCAAGTTTATTTCCCTCAAGTGCCCACCCAGTCTCCCCTTGAAAACATCGAGTGTCTCCGTTTCCACCACTTCCGTCGGCAGCGAGTTCCAGGTCCTCGCCACTCGCTGCGTAAAAAAGTTTTTCCTCACATCCCCCCTTATCTCTTGCCCAAAACCTTAAATCTGTGTCCCCTAGTCCTTGTACCATCAACTAGTGGGAACAGCCTTTCCCCGTCTAGCCTATCCAAACCAGTCATAATCTTGTACACCTCGATCAAATCACCCCTCAACCTCCTTTGCTTTAATGAAAACAAATCCAGCTTCTCCAACCTGTCCTTGTAGCGAAGATCCCCCATCCCCAGAACCATTCTGGTGAATCTCCTCTGCACCCTCTCAAGGGCCTTCACATCCTTCCTAAAGTGTGGTGACCAGAACTGGACACAATACTCCAGTTGAGAATAAAAAGTGGGATCAAACTGCAATAGTTATTCATTGATCAATGATCAGCTTTGCTCAGTTGATAACACTTCCACCTCCAAGTGAGAAGATTGTAGGCTCAAGCACCAATCCAGGACTCAATCTAGGCCGACACTGGAGTGCGGTACTGACACAGCTGTTTGGGTGGAGGTTAAATGTCCTGGCCAAACTTTCACCCTCAACCAGCTCCACTAAAACAGATTAGCTGGTCATTCTTCTTATATGGTTATGTATGGGATCTTACTTTGAGCAAAATGGCTGCTATGGTTACCGACATATAACAGCAGTCTTTGCACTTCAAAAGTAATCCATTGTATGTGAAGCATTTTGAGATCTTGGTGAGATAGACAATAAAGTGCTGCACAAATACAAGTCTTTTTCCTTTAAAAAAAAATGTTGCTTTTGTAGGGGGAATGGAATGTTCTTCATTCCAGTAACCTGGAGGGACTTTTACTCCTCTTCAGAGATCTGGTTGCTGTGCCGAGAATGAACATTCCCAGTTTCTGCTGGATACTTTTAGCTCAGAGACTAAACAGGGATTCAAAACACATGAGAAGAGCGCTGTGAATCTCACACGGTCTACCCTTAATATCATGGCATTTCTCATCCTTACAATACATCAGGATATTACTTCAGAAAGTGTCAAAATTTAAATAAACAAAGATAGGCAATCATTTTATATTGACCTGGAGCCATACAAGCACCCGCCGATCTGAAAACTTCCCTCACCGACAGAAATTAACCTCATTATCCCCATTTACAACAATTAGGAATTTGTGGCCTTAAAAGGACTGGCCCGGTTAACTGTAGCAGCAGAATATTATGCTGCAATAATATGGTAGAAACAGTCCTTTCATTATAAAAGCAACCTATCTAACTTCCTAAATCTACATATATAAATGATTCTATGATACTAATGATAAGTAGCTCACACCTCTGTTTCCACTGCAAAAAGGAGATTGGGATTTTAACCCCTGGACAGTTGTGTGCAAGTGTGAAGAGCTCTGGGAAACGGGTGTGGGCAATGTGTCCATCACATTCAAAGCCATGTCAGTAGAAGAAAGCAACAGCTCAGACTGGTGGCCGATGGTAGGAAGACTATTTGCAGCTCCAGAAACACAGTTAGTCTGTATTGAACAGTCCACAGGCATAGGTGTTTGATTGGAAGTCAGGGCCGTACAGTGGGAAGGCAGGGCATGTTTTTCAGCTTCTTGCTGCTTCAAGGCTGTGGCGATTGGTCTGCTTGTCAAGACGGCACCAGCCAAATTGGGATGTTCTTCTGGGAAGATGGGTACACTTGCGACACAGTTGCTTTCTGTGAGCGTCTCTTCAATCACCTTTACCTCTTGCATCTCTTTCTGAAGAAGCTGTGCAAGAAGTTCAATTTTCTGTAAAATAAAAATCACAACAGCTCAAGAGCATGAACAAGGACAAAGTCAACATGGCTTTACAAAAGGTAAATCGTGCTTGACTAATCTACTGGAATTTTTTGAGGATGTAACTGGTAAAATAGATAAGGGAGAACCAGTGGATGTGGTGTATTTGGACTTTCAGAAGGCTTTCGATAAGGTCCCACATAAGAGATTAGCGTGTAAAATTAAGGCACATGGGATTGGGGGCAAGGTATTGACTTGGATAGAGAACTGGTTGGCAGACAGAAAGCAAAGAGTTGGAATAAATGGGTCTTTTTCCGAGTGGCAGGCAGTGACTAGTGGGGTACTGCAGGGATCGGTCCTTGGACCCCAGCTATTCACAATATATATTAATGATCTAGATAAGGGAACTAGATGTAATATCTCCAAATTTGCAGACGACACAAAGCTGGGTGGGCGTGTGTGGTGTGAGGAGGATGCCGAGAAACTCCAGTATGATTTGGACAGGTTGGGTGATTGGGCAGAAGCAATATAACGTGGATAAATGCGAGGTTATCCACTTTGGTGTCAAAAACAGGAAGGCAGATTATTATCTAAATGGCAATAGATTGGGAGAAGAGGGAAGTGCAACGAGACCTGGGCGTCCTTGTGCACCAGTCGCTGAAAGTAAGCATGCAGGTGCAGCAGGCAGTTAAGAAGGCAAATGGTATGTTGGCCTTCGTAGCGAGAGGGTTTGAGTACAGGAACAAGGATATCTTGCTGCAGTTGTACAGGGCCTTGGTGAGGCCACATCTTGAGTATTGTGTGCAGTTTTGGTCACCTTATCTGAGGAAGGGTGTTCTTGCCATGGAAGGAGTGCAGCGAAGATTCACCAGGCTGATACCTGGGATGGCAGGAATGACGTATGTCGATTGGGCTTGTACTCGCTGGAGTTTAGAAGAATGAGAGGGGATCTCATCGAAACTTAGAAAATTCTAATAGGACTAGACAGATTAGATGCTGGAAGGATGTTCCCGATGGTCGGGGAGTCCAGAACCAGGGGTCACAGTCTAAGGATAAGGGGTAAGCCATTTAGGACAGAGATGAGGAGGAATTTCTTCACCCAGAGAGTGGTGAACCTGTGGAATTCTCTACCACAGAAGGCAGTAGAGGCCAATTCATTAAATATATTCAAGAAGGAGTTGGATATATTTCTTAAGGCTAAAGGGATCAAGGGATATGGGGAGAAAGCAGGGACAGGGTACTGAATTTGGATGATCAGCCATGATCTCACTGAATGGCGGAGCAGGCTCGAGGGGCCGAATGGCCTACTCCTGCTCCTATCTTCTATGTTTCTATGTAGAACCTGGAGAAAACAGAAAGAAAATGATGACACAGCACTTGGTACTCCACTCTTAAATCACGGATCACAAAGAAAGATGCATACCAATGCTCCCTTTAATTTTTTCTTTTGGGTGCGTGGTCCCTTGAACGGGCTGCGCGGCCTATTCAAAATGTCACGCATGTGCAAAATCTCCCAGTCAAAAGCCGGTAAGCGGCCTGCGTGGGACCTCTAGACAGCTGCGCAGCCACGTAGCTTGGCGGGAACGTTGATGCATACACGGTGAATGCTCAGCTATGCCATTGTGAGGAGTGGAGAACAGAAGTACTGGCAGAGAATTGAGCAGCTCTTCTTTTAGCCAGGGAACGGCAGGTGGGGAGGAAAATTAGCACTAGAAATGAGAAAGAGAACACGGAAACCAAAAAGGGAAAACACTCCCATTAGTCTTAGTACCTTAGGTTGAAAGAATCATAAGCTAATTATGCAAACTGTATTCATTAGTTTTTTTTTAATAAGGATGCTGGAGGGGAGAAGAGTTCCTCTTTTTTCCTCCCTTTCCCACAATGCCATATGAAATTGTTGGGAAAAGAGAAGGAAATTAATGAGGCTATGAAAGGAGCAAAGTTTTATAACACCCAAGTGATAAAAAGTCAACAAATAACGACATTACTGGAAGCCGTACATGTGTATTTTAACTAGTGTTTAAATTACAGCCATTAAACGCTGGTTCTTGTACCTTTAGCTTTTCCAGCTTTAGATCGACTAGCCCTGGACCCTGCTTGGACTTTGGTCTTTCCAATTCTTGCTTCAAGCTTGGGGGCTCTGTTGCTTTCTCGACTTCATTTGGATCTTCTGAATCATTAAAAAGACGAAGTACTATCCGATCCTAAAATAGAGGTGTCAAACCCATTACGTACGCAGTGCAAAATCTCATCACGCCTTCACTTTGATATGTTATTATACACAACTTCATTTGCACCCCATCAGAGAATTGGGAAGCATTGGTGGCGGTTCTAGAGAGTGTACCTCCTAGTGACAATTGATGGAACAACACTGAAGGCTTTAGCTTTGATTTCTGCCCATCTGCGTATACAAAACTGCTTAAAATTTGTAATTAAGACAGTTAACACACTCTTTAAAACCAGGAGGCCTATCTAATTTGAAAAAAAGGTAACCAACATGGTCACACCCCTTTAATTTCGAGAAAGCCAATTTCTGCATTTTGTTTGCGCAGTGACCAGCTATTTGGACAACGTTCGTTTAGTGCAATATTTAGCAGCCTCGTTCAACAACAACTTATTATGTCTATAAGGCAACGTTAACTGAAAAAAACTTTCCGAGGCACTTTACAGAGGGAGAAAAAGGAATGGATTCCAAGCCACAAGGGGAGAGTTAGGACAGGTGACTGAAAGCTTGGCCAAAAAGATGAGTTTTATAACAGCTCTTTCAACCCCAGCGACATCAATTCTTGTCTTGTACAAGAGCATATACAGTAGTCTTAGAACAAACATTGCAACTTTTTCTGTTGATTTAAGTTGGTAATGTGCTACGTGACACAAATACGGTCTCACTATCCTTCACCCACCATTGGCAGATATTCACCATCCTTTGCATGGTCTGAGGCATTACTCTCATCTGCCTTGCCCGTAACAGAGTGAACATCTGACCATTTCACAGGTTTGTAAGTTGCAACCTGTAGGAATGAAAAAAGGTAGGTTAACAAAAGAATCTAGACCAAATTTTTGAACGTCTGTGAATGAAAAAGGACAGTGCTTGGAAGCAGAAATTCAGGATCTCAAATTCTCAACACATACAGGAGAAGGAACACTACAAATTGAACAGGGTAGTGAGAATTTTCAAAGAATTTATTAAGAGTATTAGTAGCAATAGGAACACATTTAACTGCTCATTTTGAAGTCATACTGGCTTTGTGGGTTTGTCAGTCACTCCATTAAGTGTGAACACTGATTTTGAACCAGTGTTTTAGAAAAAGAGCTATCCAGTCTAATCCCACTTTCCAGCTCTTGGTCCGTAGCCCTGTAGGTTACGGCACTTCAAGTGCATATCCAAGTACTTTTTAAATGTGATGAGGGTTTCTGCCTCTACCATCCTTTCAGGCAGTGAGATCCAGACCCCCACCACCCTCTGGGTGAAAAAAGTTCTCAACTCCCCTTTTGTACCACTAATGGCAATTAAAAGTACACATATACAAGTTCTTTATTAAATTGCTGAGCCCATATTGTCACTAAATGTTCATGATTGGTGGGAGCATTTGAGTACGCAGCATTTTAGAATTTAACTCATTTTACTTCAATAAACTTGTCATGAATCTTACCATTCATGTAGAAATGTCTCATGAGATAACAATGGGCGGCCAGCTAGTGGCGCCGTCCAAGGAGTATAAATACTCGGGCGTGGGCCCAGCTTGCCCAGGACGTTTTTGTAACCAGGAACTAGTGATGTAACTAGAGCTCATGGTTGTGAAACAGTTGATTAAAGCCTTGTTTTATACTCAAACCAAGTGCTTCGTAGTTTTCTTACGAACTTGTTTTGACCTGAATTTGCAATTATGCTGTAAATGTAATTGAACTTAGCGGCAGGAGGCAGAGGGTGATGGTCGAAGGTTGTTTTTGTGACTGGAAGCCTGTGTCCAGTGGTGTACCGCAGGAATCGGTGCTGGGTCCTTTGCTGTTTGTAGTGTACATTAATAATTTAGATATGAAAGTAGGGAGGTATGATCAGTAAGTTCGCAGATGACACGAAAATTGGTGGAGTGGTAAATAGCAAGGAGGGAAGCCTCAGGCTACAGGACGATATAGATGGGTTGGTCAGAACAGTGGCAAATGGAATTTAACCCTGAAAAGTGTGAGGTGATGCATTTTGGGAGGACTAACAAGGCAAGGGAATACACAATGAATGGTAGGACCCTAGCAAGGACAGAGGATCAGAGGGACCTTGGTGTGCATGTACATAGATCCCTGAAGGCAGCAGGACAGGTAGATAAGGTGGGTAAAAAGGCATATGGGATACTTGCCTTCATTACCCGAGACATAGAATACAAGAGCAGGGAGGTTATGATGGAGCTGTACAAAACGCTAGTTAGGCCACAGCTGGAGTACTGTGTGCAGTTCTGGTCGCCACACTATAGGAAGGATGTGATTGCATTGGAGAGGGTGCAGAGAAGATTCACCAGGATGTTACCTGGGCTGGAGTGCTTCAGCTATGAAGAGAGACTGGACAGGCTGGGGTTGTTTTCCTTAGAGCAGAGAAGGCTGAGGGGGGACCTGATTGAGGTGTACAAAATTATGAGGGGCATAGATAGGGTAGATAGAAAGGAACTTTTCCCCTTAGTAGAGGGGTCAATAACCAGGGGGCATAGTTTCAAGGTAAGGGGCAGGAGGTTTAGAGGGGAGTTGAGGAAGAACTTTTTCACCCAGAGGGTGGTTGGAATCTGGAACTCACTGCCTGAAAGGGTGGTAGAGGCAGGAACCCTCACAACATTCAAGAAGCATTTAGATGAGCACTTGAAACGCCATAGCATACAAGGCTACGGACCAAGTGCTGGAAAATGGGATTAGATTAGACAGGGCTTGATGGCCGGCGCGGACACGATGGGCCGAAGGGCCTCTCTGTGCTGTATAACTCTATAAACTAAACAATTAATGCAGAGTTTAAAGGAAAATTACTGTTCACTTATTTTACTCAACACAAGTAACTCTCAAAAAAAATCAAATGTTAAAATCTTAAAGTACTAGACAGTACATTTGAGCATGAATTTCTATTTTATTTCCAGCAAGTTCCTTTATATCCCCCTTCAAGTCCCCCTCCCCTTTCTTGTAAAGATAGCAACTCATGCTGATGTATTGTTCTACATTTCTCTACTACCTCACCTAAACGAGGATTCTTTATAAGTGATCTTTCGTCAGAACTGGACAAAAGCAGTTCTGACGAAAGGTCATCGACCTGAAACATTAACTCTGTTTCTCTCTTCACAGATGCTGCCTGACCTGCTGAGTATCTCCAGCATTTTCTGTTTTTATTTCAGATTTCCAGCATCTGCAGTATTTTCTTTTTGTACTGATTAATATAAAATGCTTTCAATTTCCTTGGATAGGACGGTCATTACAAATACATTGTCCAGTTACTAGTTTATTATACCAATCTACTACCCTTGGATCATCGGTACTCAAAATGATTTCTCAGAAGTCTAATACACAAACCACCAGTTCAAACCCAACCCTAGATGTATACTGACCACACTTGAAGGGGGAGCAGGTATACGTCTCGGATGCCATAGGATTTGTGATGGCGCCCGAGTACTGCTGAAGTGATGGTTAGATGGCCGTAACACTCTGTCAGGTGTTTGCATTTCTAGATCTGAAAGAAAGAGAGGTTTTCACAGTATCAGCATCACCTCAGTCTTACAAAACCATCAGAGTGACAACATGAGTCTATGGCACAATGTGTTCATTTTATGGCTGGGACTTTGGTCTTAAGCTAGCACAAAGGATGATGGCATCTCCTCTGACACGGAGATCAATGATCTTCGGTGAAAACTTTGAGCGATCTCAGTCCAATCCATGCTCCACCTCGATAGCAAAACTCATAATTGGCAGATAAATACTGTCTCACAATTCTCTGCGTGAAGAGGTTTCTCACTTTCTGTTCCACATATACGCCGACGATACCCAGCTCTACCTCACCACCACCTTTCTCGACCTCTCCACTGCCTGTGTTGTCAGACTGCTTGTCCGACATCCAGTCCGCCACCACAAACTCCGTTCCCTAATCACCGATTCCATCCCCCTCCCTGGCCACTGTCTCAGGCTGAACCAGACCGTTCGCAACCTCTGCGTCCTATTTGACCCTGAGCTGAGCTTCCGATCCCCATATCTGCTCCATCACCAAGACCACCAACTTCCACCTCTGTAATATCACCGGTCTGCGCCCCTGCCTCAGCCAATCTGCTGCTGAACCCCTCATCCATGCCTTTGTTATCTCCAGACTTGACTATTCCAACGCCCTCCTGGCTGGCCTCCCATCTTCCACTTTCAATAAACTCGAGCTCATCCAAAACTCTGCTGCCCGTAACCTAACTTGCACCAAGTCCCATGCGAAATTTAATTACATTGACTCTTGATGTTTATTCTGCCAAGAGTTGAATTACTGGTGGGTATTAGACAGAATGGAGGATGCAGGTTCGACCTTCACTCTGCTGAGCAGTTCTTGGCCATGCTGCAAAAGGGGAAAAGTGAATGGGGAGCCACCACTGGGCCACTTATTTGTCTCCTGACATTCAGCTAAAAACAGCACTGGGACCAGGTCACCCAACCTGCCCCATCATTATCACATTGCTGTTTGTGGAAGCTTTTTAAAAAAAAAATTGTTTACGGGATGTGGGCGTCGCTGGCAAGGCCAGCATTTATTGCCCGTCCCTAGTTGCCCTTGAGAAGGTGGTGGTGAGCCGCCTTCTTGAACCGCTGCAGTCCGTGTGGTGAAGGTACTCTCACAGTGCTGTTAGGGAGGGAGTTCCAGGATTTTGACCCAGCGACGATGAAGGATCGGCGATATATTTCCAAGTCAGGATGGTGTGTGACTTGGAGGGGAACCAGGTGGTGTTCCCATGCGCCTGCTGCCCTTGTCCTTCTAGGTGGTAGAGGTCGTGGGTTTGGGAGGTGCTGCCGAAGAAGCCTTGGTGAGTTGCTGCAGTGCATCTTTTAGATGGTACACACTGCAGCCACGGTGTGCCGGTGGTGGGGGTAGTGAATGTTTAAGGTGGTGGATGGGGTGCCAATTAAGCGGGCTGCTTTGTCTTGGATGGTGTTGAGCTTCTTGAGTGTTGTTGGAGCTGCACTCATCCAGGCAAGTGGAGAGTATTCCATCACACTCCTGGCTTGTGCCTTGTAGATGGTGGTAAGGCTTTGGGGAGCCAGGAGGTGAGACACTCGCACTGTCGATGACACCTTCCATCACCAGGTCACCCACCCTGCCCTGTCATTATCATATTGCTGTTTGTGGGAGCTTGCTGTGCACAAAATGGCTGCCGCATTTCCCAACATTACAACAGTGACTACACGTCAAAACTATTTCATTGGCTGCAAAGCGCTTTGGGATGTCCAGAGGTCGTGAAAGGCGTTATCTAAATGCAAGTCTTTTTTTCTACCTACCTTTGCCATCTGGTTTCCAAGTGCCGGGAACTCCAGCAGAAACAAACATGGGGGGAGCACAGCTGGAAGATTCATAAGCTCCTTCCATCTGAAGAGAGAGATATGAAGAAAATGTTATGCAGTTCTAGATTATCCAGATTTCAATGGGTGGGGGGGGGGGGGGCTGGGGGGAAAGAGAGATGGGGACACAAAAAGATAGAAAAAAAATGGCCAAATTATGGGAATGGGTAATTTTGGGAAAGGGGAAAATAGCACCATTTTGGCCCAAATGACCTCACTGGCTCAGCTGTCATTAATCTATCCCAGTTTACATCTACACTCTTAATTTATAGCAACTTGAAATCCAAAAATCGGGAGAGGTCTAGAAAAAAAAAATGCAATCTTTGGTCAAACACCAATGGTCAAATAACGAGTGGATGCTCAAAAGTTTGTAGTTAGTTAAAAGCATTGATTCTACAGACAGAGGACGTCTGAGGTTTGCCATGGCTTCAACTTTTCTAAAGATTGCTTTGAACATTGAAGACTACCAACACTTCTTGTTTCATCTATATTTAATATTTGCAACAAAAAGATCAGTAAATAACTTAAGTAGGAGGCTGGGATTGCCACTTCCTGTGTAGGGATGACTAAATCTCACAGCTTAGGCAACATCAACGGAATGCACAAAATCTGAACCAGGCTGAACTGAATCAGAGACTCATTTGTAGAATAGCTGGAGTGGGGGGAGGCGGGGTGCAGAAACAATCCATATATGACGCACTTCCTTCCTTCTCTAACTGCCTCCTTAAAAATACTTCACAAAGGCCCAGTTTAGTTCTTCTGCATCCCAAAATATATTGAGAGTTAGGAAGCCAAAATCAAGTTCCCTGCTCATGGTGACTGACATAAATCGTGCCATTCATGTAGAAATGACCGATGAAATATACTGGGTGGCCTGCTGGTGGCACTGTCCAGGGAGAGTATAAATACTCGGGCACGGGCCCAGCTTGCTCAGGGACATTTTGTAAACAGGAACTAGTGAAGGATAACTAGACTTCAATGTTGTGAAACAGTCGATTAAAGCCTTGTTTAATACTCTGACCAAGTGCCTAGTAGTTTTCTTACGTCAGTGACTATTGCCAGTATACTTTGCAATTGATTCTTCACACATGCCATGCAGTATTTCCCCCACTTTGCACCTGCCATAGGAACGCTTACAGCAGTCCTTGAATGCAAAGTTCTGGTGTGTGTAGACCCAGGACTGCACTTCAAACCTAACCCCGGAACAGCACAGCGGTTATCCCAAAGTGAGGGGATCTTACTGTCTCGTTTTTCTTTTGTGAAAAGACCCATAAAATCACAAGTGAGGACACAGAACAAAAGATTGATACAATAAATAGGAACTATTAGCACAAAGGAGATTTCACACAACCCAAGTTTGCCAAAACTTGTAGAAGGTTAACTTCATTGAGACAACTGATTAATCATATAGGCCAGTAGTAAAACAGTTGCTCCAATATAGCATTTTTCACAGAACACAGCAGGAACAGGTTAGATTAAGTAGAAACAATGGGATTGAAAAAAATGACTATAATTTCTCCCTCTTTTGGTGTTCTCATGCCACTCAATGGCCAAGATAGTCAACTTACTCCTAGGGTCACTGTGATTAGCTGCTAGGAGGGGAAGAACACTTCTAACTGACTCCATCTTAAGAGGGAGCAGATACCTGGTTTCCATTAGGAACCTTCCCAATGGTCTGACTGAGATTGGGTCCAGTATAATTTAATAAAGTACTTCATACTGTAACCAGCCACCATCTTGATATCCCTGTGTTTTTTTTTTTGGGGGGGGGGGGGGGGTGGGAGGGAGAAGGGAAGGAAGTAAAGGAAAGAAATTTATAATTCACAAGACCATCTCAGCACATTACTCTAGTGATCCTGGGGCGAGGGGGCAGAGGTAGAAATGTTTGCATAAGCTATAGTCCTGCTCATTTGCAAAGAATACCAAGATGCTTGGTACTCTTTCACTACTATCCAGAGACATATACAGACCAAGTTGAAGTCCAGGCCATCAGGTTTACGGCTGGCTGATTTCTGGGATGAGAAATGATGTCTACTGCTCAATTGGTTATATAGTTTGATTGGCTGAAGAACTCTGCTTGGAGAGCTTATTTCAGTACCTGAAAAGGGAAAACAAATGGTAAAGTATTAAACCTCTTTCATGCAAAGCTAAAATAGTAATTACCAGAAAAGACAGAGAATGAAATGTACTTTAGTAGTATTATTTTTGAACTCTTCATAATTTGCAGTGTCATAAATCGGAGAGGTTGAACAAAGAAGCACAAAGGTACGTTGGCCAAAAATATAGCAGGTACACAAGGTCAACCCAGGGAAGAAAAAAAAAAGACTGGGGTATAGCAGAAAGCGAGTTCTGCATCAACATCATTTGGGCTTCTGATCTGCAGTCAAGTCAAAATTAGTGAAAGTTTGAACCTGGTGGCCTGACTGATACCTCGCCTAAATGGTGGTGTTCTGCAACTACTCAAAATATGCAGAACGGTAATATAAATGCACGGATCAAGGTTACATTCTGTATTACAGGAGTGGTGGTCTTCATTCGTTCAAAACAAGTTCAATCTACACGATAGCAAATCCTACACAGGAGAAAAAAAATACCCAAAAATAGAATAGATCCCTATTCAGAAAGGGAAAAAAATCTTTCCATTAGGTACTTTGCCACAATACAATTGATTCAGTGAATCTGATACAATATATTCTCAAATTACCTTGAGAATGTCAATCATCTGCTGCAGTTTTCCAGTATCCAACTCCTTTCCTCCATGGCCCAGCACTCTACCTCGTTTTACTCTCGATTTTTCTCACTATTTTGAGTGCAGATCACATTGGAGGAGCTATAGAATCATAGTAATATCTGCGCTGAGGACAACTCCAAGTCCAGAAGAGATTCCCTACTGGCACCTGGCTTTTTTGTGACATAAGCCTCTGTTGTGAGGCTATGCAGGAGTTGGCCATCAAAAATGGTAATAGATTCGTAAGTGGCAGAATAATGAGTTCACCCTTCCTGTCAATTCTAATTAGGATGTTCGTCCTTCCAGTCTGGGAAGTTAGTCAGTATCAAAGGGCTAGCAACAGAAGGATTAAGCACAAAGTGGTGCTCTACTAGTGATGCTGAGAATGCCTGTACCAAAGTCAAGGGGGCGATTCTGCCAGCCCTGGGGAGGCGGGTATGGAGGTGGGACTGCCGGGAAAATGGCAGAATCTGGGGGCGGGTACCCATCCCGCCCCCAAACCCACCTCTGTGCCATCTTCCCAGGAGGCGGGTACCCGACCCGTGCCGGGTCCCATCTCCTGGAGGCGGGAAGGGGATTACAGCCACTTAACTGCCTATTATCCCCATTTTTCCAGCAGAGGTGCGGGCTTCCCGCCAGGGTCACCGAGGCGAGCAGTGGGTCAGAGGGGTCCAAAAGTGCGCTGTGGAGGTGAGTGATGGGTGCAAGTGTGGAGAGGTAAGTATGTGAGGCGAGTGAAAAGTGTTAGAAAAAGTTTCCTTACCTTTGTTTCTTCGTGCAGGCTTCAGTCGTTGGGGATCCGGAGGCTCTGGCATCTCCACGGCAGAGATGACAGAATGGCTGCTACATTCTCCGATGCAACAGCCATCTGATTTCTGCTCAGAAAATAGGTTTGGTGAGCCTTGAGCACAAGAACTCGCCAAACAACAGAGAATGTCAGTGTTTGACAGCTTCTCAAAGCTGTCAAATGATAACAATTCATCTGTCAAAAACTTTTGACAGATGAAACGTCATACGCTGACGTTCTCTGTAACCGGCTTCCCCTTAATTAGCCTGCTAAGCCCGCTGGGCAGGCTTAACAAGGTCAATCAAGGGAAAATAGCGTGGGTTGGCCACAAGTCGATGGAGGTGGGACTAAAACCCGACAAGCAGCAGTCCCGCCTCCAACACGCCCCCATTGGCAAAATCACCCCCCTTGAGTCAGTATCAGAAAGTCAGCAAGTCTATAGTAGCCATCTGCACACTACACACCACGTGTTCTTAAAGACTCAATGTGCCAGTGTACATAATGCTTAAGGAGTCCGAGAAGATTCCCCAGTCAACAGCTCATCTCTTGCATTTGCAAAAGATGCATCAATTGGAAAGTTTGTCAGTCAAAGCTGCCCCTTATTGGGTGTAGAGCAGTATGGGAATCTTTACAATTACCAGGTTGGAGACAGTAACATAAGGCACTGACACCACCATCTACACAAGGACACTGATGCACAAGTCAGTCCCAGCATCAGGCCGCACCGCAGCAGTTCCACTACCAGAGATTATGTGGGCCTCGGCACCTTCTCTCCAACCACGGTTCAGTGTGGAACACTGGTCGACGAATGCCTCTTTTTCTGGATTGCTCCCAAGAGTAACCTCTAACTGAATCAGATTATTTTTGATGTGGAGATATAGGTGTACTTCTTGGAACGATCAAAACTATCCATTTGAAAGAAGAGTTTGGACATTTTTATAAATAGGCTAAGAGGAGATGGTGTCATTGGTCATTTTTGAAAAAATAATTTAACTAAGAATACAAACTACATTTTTATACAGCACGGATGAGTTTGGTACACAGGCTTTCTCCAATGCAGATAGACAAGTCAAGACTGTTGACAAAATGGGAGAAGAATACTAAGGATATGGTTCAGAATAAGGCCATGTATACAACGGAGTGGGAAAAATGAGGGAAGATCACTCACCAAAGTTCCCTTGCCATTCCCCACCCATAGTACCAAGTTTTACATGTGGAATGAAGCAATTCTGAACAGCAGCTTACCTTTGGTACCCAGATTAGCAATGCAGGAGGCACGGCCCCAAATAAGTGGTAAAGTGGGACGATTACAGGGCATGTATGATGACCTTCCCATCTACAAGAAAGGGAAAATAAAACAAGGAAATGTGATGGTGGCTTACATAAATTCTCAACCATGTTTACAGAAAAACACTGACAGTAGGAAAAAAGGTTACTGGATCCAGAAAAATAGAATTTTGTGGCAAATTCAACTTTTTGTAAACTTCACTGGTGGCAGGTACCATAGACAGCTAGCATGCTCAATGCAGTTACTGCACAGCACTCTTATTGAAACATGAACAGTTGTGAAAAAACAGGAATTGCGTCTTAATAGTCTAGTAAATATTTCAGACTCCTTTGTAGAATATATCTGCTACAATGTTGGAATGTCTTGCAAGAATCTTAAAACCAACTGGAAAATGGAAAAAAGTAACAAGTTCATTAAAAGGGTTATTAGTAGGGGAACATACTTACATTCTGTTTATCAATTGGCACTTAAAGCCTTGCAGTACTCATGTGGAGTTGGCGGGGGGACCCTCAAGAAAACACACAGTTGAGGCAAGATTCTCCCAACATTGAAATTAGAAATTACAGTACAAGATGTCAGACAAAAATGATTTTGGCTCACAATGGGAGTTGAGAGGGGTGGACCCGGGTTCAAACCCAGACCCCCAGAGAGAGGTTCCAATAGGGCCATGCAAGGTGAAAGTTTTTGACAGTTTAAGTGGAATATTAGGTCTACTTGGATGCTCAATTTGCACAATCTCAGAATTATGAGTTGATGCGCCATCAATTACTCAAAAGACTGAGGTTAAGCGAGTAACAACCAGGCTTTTATTAACTAAAGAATGAAGGTCTTGTCTCGAGTGGTCGACCCGTCCAGAATACTAAGGGACTGGGAGGTAGTCACTTATATACCTGGAATAGTGGGAGGAGTCAGCCGAGGCATGTCCAGACCTGTACCTAGTGGAATACACATACAGGTTATAACAGTGGTTTACCACATTCACCCCTTGTTTAAAAATGAGTCCGGCGGGGTGAAGTGTATTTAAAAGTTCGTGTATTGGAGTCTCTCCGGAGGTCTTGTCTGCCGCTGTGATCGACGTGGCGACGGCAGGGGTGGTGGAGCTTCCGGCGTCGCGTCCCGTGTAGGCTGGGGCCCTGGAGTGTAGTCCTCGTGGGTGACGGTCCGAGGTGAGCCGGCTGCTGAGGTTGGATATCGGGTCGTGGGGGGGGGGGGGGGGGGGGTGGTAATGGGTAGTGGGTTACAGCGGTCCCCGAGGGTGCGAGGTCTCGTATGGAGACTGTGTCCTCCCGCCCGTCCGGGTACGCAATGTAAGCGTACTGGGGGTTGGCATGGAGGAGGTCGACCCTCTCGACCAGGGGGTCCGTTTTATTGGCCCTCACGTGTCTTCTCAGTAGTACCGGCCCTGGGGATGTCAGCCATGGCGGTAACGATGTCCCCGATGTGGACTTCCTTGGGAAGACAAACATTTTCTCGTGAGGGGTGGCATTGGTGGCAGTGCAGAGCAGTGACCGAATCGAGTGGAGCGCATCGGGAAGCACCTCCTGCCAGCGGGAGGTTGGAAGGCCCCTAGACTTTAAGGCTAGTAGGGCGGCCTTCCAAACTGTTGCATTCTCTCTTTCCACCTGTCCGTTCCCCCGGGGGTTGTAACTGGTGGTCCTGCTTGTGGCTATACCCCTAGCGAGCAGGTACTGGCGGAGTTCGTCGCTCATAAACGATGAGCCCCGGTCGCTATGGATATAGCTGGGGAAACCGAACAGGGTGAAGAGGCTGTTCAGAGATTTAATGACCGTGGCACTGGTCATGTCCGGGCAGGGGATAGCGAACGGGAACCGGGAGTACTCGTCAATGATGTTGAGGAAGTACACATTGCGGTCGGAGGAGGGGAGAGGCCCTTTGAAATCGACGCTCAGGCGTTCGAAAGGGCGAGTGGCTTTTATCAGGTGGGCTCTGTCTGGTCTATAAAAGTGCGGTTTGCACTCAGCGCAGACTTGGCAGTTCTTGGTCATGGTCCTGACCTCCTCGATGGAGTAAGGCAGGTTGCGGGCCTTGATGAAGTGGAAGAACCTGGTGACCCCCGGGTGGCAGAGGTCATTGTGGAGGGCCCTCAGCCTATCGATCTGCGCGCTGGCGCAGGTGCCACGCGATAGGGCATCTGGGGGTTCATTGAGCTTCCCAGGCCGGTACAAGATCTCGTAATTGTAGGTGGAAAGTTCGATTCTCCACCTCAAGATCTTGTCATTTTTGATTTTGCCCCTCTGCTTGTTGTTGAACATAAAAGCAACTGAACGCTGGTCAGTGAGCAGGGTAAATCGTTTTCCGGCCAGGTAGTGCCTCCAATGACGCACAGCCTCCACGATAGCCTGGGCCTCCTTCTCGACTGCGGAGTGTCTGGTCTCCGGGCCCTGGAGGGTTCGTGAGAAGAATGCCACAGGTCTCCCCGCCTGATTAAGGGTGGCGGCCAGAGCGAAGTCGGACGCATCGCTTTCCACCTGGAAGGGGATGGATTCGTCCACTGCGTGCATGGTGGCTTTGGCAATGTCTTCCTTGATACGGTGGAAGGCTAAGCGGGCCTCTGCCGTCACGGGAAAAGAGGTGGACTTGATCAGCGGACGGGCTTTGTCTGCATAGTAGGGGACCCACTGAGCGTAGTAGGAAAAAAACCCTAGGCACCTCTTCAGAGCTTTTAGGCAGTGGGGCAGTGGGAGTTCCATAAGGGGACGCATCCGGTCCGGGTCGGGACCGATGACCCCGTGTTCCACAACACAGCCAAGGATGGCGAGGCGGTCTGTGCGGAATATGCACTTCTCCTCGTTATATGTCAGGTTCAGGAGTTGGGCGGTGCGGAGGAATTTCTCGAGGTTTGCGTCATGGTCCTGCAAGTCATGGCCGCAGATGGTCACATTATCTAGGTAAGGGAAAGTGGCCTGCAGCTCGTTTTGATCGACCATCCGGTCCATCTCCCTTTGGAAGATGGAGACCCCGTTAGTAACGCCGAAGGGAACCCTAAGGAAGTGATAGAGGCGGCCGTTTGCCTCAAAAGCAGTATACTGGCGGTCTTCAGGGCTGATGGGGAGCTGGTGGTACGCTGATTTCAGGTCAATGGTCGAAAAGACGCGGTACTGCGTGATCTGGTTGACCATGTCAGCTATGCGGGGGAGTGGGTAGGCATCCAGCAGGGTGTAGCGGTTTATTGTTTGGCTGTAGTCGATGACCAGGCGTTGTTTCTCGCCGGTCTTAACGACTACAACCTGGGCTCGCCAGGGGCTGGAGCTGCCCTCAATAATCCCCTCCTTCAGGAGCCGTTCCACTTCGGTTTTGATGAAAACCCTGTCCCCGGCACTGTATCGCCTGCTCTTTGTGGCAATGGGCTTACAGTCGGGGGTGAGGTTAGCAAACAGTGGGGGGGGGTGGGGGGGGGTGACTCTGAGTGTGGAGAGGTTGCATCTGGTGCGCGGCGGGCAATTTGGAGGCAGCTGGCTGCGGACTGTGAGTGGGGGGAGGGGGCCACCGTACGCCATCGTAACGCTTTTGAGGTGGCACTGGAAATCCAACCCCAGTAGAACGGCAGCGCAGAGGTCGGGCAGGACCAGGAGTTTAAAATTATTGAACACAGTCCCGTCTACTACTAGTGTCACCGCACAGTAGCCGCCAATGTCCGCTGACTGGGACTCGGAGGCCATAGAAATCCGCTGGTGCGCAGGCAGGACGGGGAGAGAGCAACGCCGCACCGTGTCGGGGTGGATGAAGCTCTCTGTGCTCCCGGAGTCAAAAAGGCAGTTTATTGCATGGCCGTTTACCTTAACGTCCATTTTGGACCGAGCTAGCTGGTGCGGTCTCGTTTGGTCCAGCGTCACAGAGGCCAGCGTAGGGGTCGGTGTGTCGCTGCGAGTATCAGATTGGGGGGGGGGGGGGGGGGGGGGGGGTTGGCGATCTGCTGCGTCCCGGCTGGTGTCCAAGATGGCGGCGTCCATGATTCCCATGTGGCTGGAGTCGTCCAAGATGGCTGCTGCAGCGGTGGTTCGCACATGGCTGGGGAGGCCCAAGATGGCGGCCCGCACGGCCCACACGCGGCGCTGTTGGGGGCCCAAGATGGTGGCTCGCACGGCCCACACGCGGCGCTGCTGGCGTTCGGGGTGGCTTTGGCCTTGCAGACGCTGGCGTAGTGTCCCTTTTTCCCGCAGCCCGAGCAGGTCGCATTCTTCGCCGGGCAGCGCGCTCTGGGGTGTTTGGCCTGGCCACAGAAGTAGCATTTCTGGCCTTGGGATACTGCTGTCTGGCTTTGGGACACTGCTGCGGTAGTTGGGCCGTTGTTGGGCTGTGGCTGGGGTGGCACGGTGCTATGGGGCTGTCCTACCGTGTCCCAGGTTGTCGTTCCCCGCGGCGTCCACGGTGCAGAGGAGTAGGCATCCATGCCCCGGAAGGCTGCGTCCAGCGTTAGTGCGATGTCGGAGGCTTTGTCGAGGGTGAGGTCACTCTGCTCCAGCAGTCGCTGTTGGGTGTAGTTGGACCTGTGGCCCGCTACGAAGGCATCCCGGATCAGTTCCTCCGTGTACTTAGTGGGCGTTACCGCCTTACACCCACAGGCCCGGCCAAGCACGGACAGTGCTTGGAGGTATTCCTCAGTCGATTCCCCAGGTTGTTGCTTGCGACTCCCCAGAAGGTGCCTAGCGTATACTTCGTTCACAGGGCGCGTGTACTGGGTCTTGAGGAGCTGGAGGGCGGCTGTGTACGAGGTCGCGTCCCGGATGACTGAGTACACTCGGTGGTTCACCTTGGAGAACAGGACAGACAGTTTGTCCGCATCCGTTTCGACTGCAGTGGAGGCAGTCAGGAATGTCTCGAAGCACGTGAGCCAGTGAGCAAACTTGGTGGAAGCGTCCGCTTCCCGACTGTCCAGGTCCAGGCATGCTGGGGTGAGGATCTTCTCCATTATAAAAAATTTAGTTAATAAAATTGATGCGCCATCAATTACTCAAAAGACTGAGGTTGAGCGAGTAACAATCAGGCTTTTATTAGCTAAAGAATGAAGGTCTTGTCTCGAGTGGTCGACCCGTCCAGAATACTAAGGGACTGGGAGGTAGTCACTTATATACCTGGAATAGTGGGAGGAGTCAGCCGAGGCATGTCCAGACCTGTACCTAGTGGAATACACATACAGACACAGACAGGTTATAACAGTGGTTTACCACATGAGGCAAGATTTTTCCCACAGGATTCTTCAAATGTAGTTCACACAGCTTGGAATGCATCTATTGTCCATTGGGAGAAAGCCATCGAGACGTGGTCCCTCAAGATCTGCAGTTTGAGTTGCATTACTTTCCCTACACTGCGCTAAGAGGCCCACCAAAGGCCAGTTCAGCGCTTTTCAGACAATTTGCAGTAAATTATGCTTACACAACAAAGGAAATTGATCAGAATGCTGTACTACTTACAGTAGGCATCAATATTTCAACAGTTCAGTCTCTCCACATAAATGAATATGCCATCATCCAAAACAGGGGAACCCACTGGGATACCGTTCTAATTTGGGCTATGTGGGCTTTGCCACCCGAGCTCCAGGAACTCATTCTGGAAGCTCATCTCTTTCTTTAGCCCTCCCTTTACCAGCAGCAGATTATCCTAAGGAAGATGCATGGCTTTCTACAGGGTTGTGCTTTTATTTTGATAATTCTCCCCTGCTGTCGAGATGCAGCTCCACAGATGCTGGTCCACCCTCTGGTACCTTACCCAAGTGGTCACTATTTACGTGATCCTAGGTGACGAGCATTAGCGGGCAATTTGACCATAGGGGCTAGTACAGCATGAAATATCCACATGTGCTCACTTTCTAGCAAGAATCACTGGTTAACAATAAGGAGCAGGAACTTATTTTTCCCCTCCCTAGGCCAGGAGTACCAAGACCACTCGTAGCATCACAATTGCAGCCTTGGTTAACTCAGCACAGACCAGGAATAAAACTTGGGGTCTTTTGGTCTGTATACCTCAGTATTACAACAAGTATTATGGGGGGGAACCCCATAATTGTCTGGGTCAATAGTTAGCTTAATTCAGTTGAAATTTAGAAAATCTACTATAGGTTTTAAAATACATATAACTACTTTCACATTCAAGTTGGTAGATTCTGTCATTGTAGTTGGCTTTGGTCAATGCAAGTACCCCAGCTTCAAGATCTGCTCACAGACCTTCCCAGTGACCACATATAAATTGTTGTCTACTAACATACATTATTTGTTTCAGTTCAGCAGCAGCACTTATTTGCTCCATACAAATCTTTTTGGTTCTGGCTTCTCAAGGCAGGATCTGCAGGTTCAGACAGACAACTACTGCTTGGGGGCTGTTCCCGGAATGGTCCAGAATGCAGGTAGGGCTCCAGTATTTGACATATTAGCACCAATATACGTGGGGTGGAGGTTAAAGGAAAAGATAAAAAACATACTGCTATCAAAATTGTGTGTGAGAGCAATTTTAGGTTAAATGTAATTCACTATATCACTAGTGACTAGAAATGTAACCATCACTCTATAATTCAAAATGCTTTCTGCAGACAACTCAAGTTTAGGAGGACAGAAACTAATTCTAATGCTAGATGTTTTCCACAACTCGAGTGGACATAGAACAAAAATTTCACACGTCCAACATGATGTTTTACAGAAATCTTAGTGACACTGGGTTCTTATCAGCAAGGGAAGATTATGATTCATGAGACATTTGCCTATGTAATGATAACTACACTTCAGAAGTAGCTCATGGGCTCTGAAAGACTTGGGACATCTTGAGAATCCGAAAGATGCTGTGTAAATGACATTTATTTTCTCCTTTCAAAGTCCTGGAGATACCAGGACCATTTAAATGAGATAGAAAGTTGTAAACTTCTCCTAAAGTGTAATAGCATTGCATTTATCCAGTTACTAAATGCTCCAGTGACAAGTTGATTTTTGTGGTTCAGTCGGGAGTCCAACATGCCTGGAAACTCACCCAGCATCTTGCTCAAGAGTCTCCAAACTACCAAGAAATCCACACAAGTAGTTTATTTGCTGGCTATGAATCACTCACTCTCCTCCCCCATTTGGCACACACCCCTCTTAGTTAACTTGCAAGGTGGGAAAAGCCAAGGTTTAGGTACCCCCTGGCGTACTGCTGGAATTTAACTAGTTAAAACTGCAGCGTTCTCGCACAAACCACTAGTAAAAGCTTCACGTTGCATATCGAACCGAGACCACCATACTAGTTAAGCTGTTCACTTTCAGAGTTATCGGGAGCCAACTGGGAAGAACACCAGCCCACAGTGACATCCTATGCCCCAAGCGGTCTATACCTAAAGATCTCATCAATGAGCCAAGTTGGCTGATCAATCATCAACAGTGTGTTGGAGTAATGAGCTGCCTGGCTCAGGCATCAGATTTGTTTTCCAAGGAGTCTAGTTTCCAGCTGATCATTAAACACCGACAAAAAGAAGAACTTGCATTTATATAGTGCTTTTCACGATCTCAGGACGTCCTAAAGCACTTTACAGCCAATTAAGTACTTTTGAAGTGTAGTCCCGGTTGTAATGTAGGAAACACGGCAGCCAATTTGCGCACAGCGAGGTCCCAACAAAAAGCAATGTGATAACGACCAGATAATCTGTTTTAGTGGCAAGTATGGGTTGGAGTTTACCAGGCAGACGGCATGTACCAGAAACTCCTCCTGATCAGCACAACGGACCATAAAATTTGTGGACATTAACACCATGTCCCTGAACACAGCATGGGGACAACTCATACCCCAGGAAATGGTAATTCCACTAATTGGAGACACAGAGCAAGTGCTTGTCTCTCTGCAACCCAAATGAGGTAGGCACCGAACCCTGAATATACCAGCTCCCAGGTAATGCCTTCCAGCAACTGTCATCCCAAGATTCAGAGTTTCCTCATCAGCTATACAACAGACATCTTCCCTCTGTGACAGGAGGAATGACGCATGACAGCTTGTGATGTGCTCGCCACTTCGAGGTTCTACAGGAAACTTTCTGGTATCCGGCACTGACGGGACCGAGCTGGTGCCGTACCATCAAAACTGCCGTAGAAACCAGCACTAATGTTAAAACATACGGAGCTTTTGAGCTCAGTGTGAATCAACAAACCCTGTTAGCAACAGCTTCAAAACAGTCAGCCGCAGCTTAAAAGCGTCTCTGTAGCTAAGCAACAGCTTCAGCTAGACCGTGCAGAGCCTGACTGGAAAAAAAAGCAACAAGAAGTAAAAAAACTTATAGGAAACAGCTCCTGAATTTTGCCGGTAGATAGAGCTTTCCGGACATTTAACCTCTGGTTAAACGAAAGTTTCCTGTATATGGCAAAGTCCAGTGCTGTATACCAGGCCTATTCCACCAACACCTTAGCACAGGGCTCATGTAGGGGCAAGAGTTATGCCTGCCATGAGTCTGACTGTCTTTCCAGGGAGCCCTAGTTCCTTGTACCAGTTTCCCCTTTTTGCCACAAATCCACTTCACAGCTTGGTCCTGGATCTTGTACATGGGCCGAAAGGATCAGCATGCCTAGGAACTCTGAACAACGGTGTAACATAGAACAGTTGTGCACCTCTGCCAAAATTGCGCACTAAAATTACTTGAGCAGCCCTGGTCTAAAATGTGAATGTTCAAAAGAGAAGTGTTTTTTTTAAAAAAAAGACTTGGTTCTGACAGTATTTGCAAATCATTGCAAGCGTTAATTGTGATAAAGACCCACAACCAACATAACACTTAAATTGCTTACAAACATAGGCTGTGCGATTTCTTGCAGCAAATATTTCTTGCATGCTTTTCAAAGTGACCTACCACATATGGGTTTTGCGCAGTATACTTGCAATGGAGTGCATTGTCCTTCACAGGGGCTCGCATTGCTGTGCTAGGTTTGCCACAGAGGATGCTGAAAGTATTCCCGTCCTCAAGAGTCGATGGGGCATTCCCCAGTGCCATACCATGGTTATTACCTACACCAAGAAAATCCACACAATAAAATAAAACCTACAGCCACGGTCTCTTTACAGCCTCCAGTCTAAACAATGCTCCTAGTTTGAAATCATTTCAAAATTGTTAAAAATGCACTATAGGGAAAATACCTGAATTTAGGTTCGGCGGCTCATGATTTTGGATATTCTTTTTCATAGACATTCCGTGTGCCAGGCTGAGTTTGCTACTGATAATATTAAAAGCATTAACTCCAGCATTCGATAGGATGCTCTGTAGTGCCATTGGATTACCCACAAAATCTCCGTCACTATTGCCTACAATTGTACAGAAACACAGTTATTTTAGATCCCTCCAGATGGAAACACTACTCTCAATTTTAAATCACTTTAAAATGTAGAATACTAGCACTACATGTTGTAATTCAAGAGGCTCAAAAGAATATCAAATTATTAAACCCTTAAACTCACTGCCTACATATATACATAATATAAGAGAGTTAGAAACACATTTTGTTGCTTTGTTGGGAGAATTCCAGTGTGCATTAGCTTCCATTGTAAAGGATCACTGAACATATGAATCTACAGCATAAAAGGCCATTTGTATGAATATCTTCATTCTATCCAGTTGACCAGTGTGTGAGAAATGGGAAGATTTTTAGTTTTTTTTTTAAATAGCTAGAGTTAAAATGGAAATTGATCCCATTCTAAGTTACAAAATGGCAGATTCAGCACGTGGGAAGAGACATATAAAATATCCTTGCTGCGAACAAATCTGTGGGTGTTGATATGAACAGCTTGACAGATAATGGTGGAGCTGCTCCTAAACGCTCACTATTTCGAGAGAATAAGAAATTCCATAATAAGTGTGAAACCCCAGTAAAGGGAAATGGATGTGGGAAACAGCAGAATCCAGATGATATCAACAGATCTTTCTTTCATCTTGTGGACTATTAAGTGTTTAAAAGAAGTTTAAAAGAACATGAAAGACGTCCAATGGCGTATAGCACAACTCAGACTGCTAAGCTCTAGTCCTGAGTGCATCCAAACTCCATGGGCAAACTGGAATTTGTCTCATCCATGCACACTCTCTTTTGGAGGGTCTACCAAGGCTGATTGTTGCATCCAAAATAATTTTAGTCTTTACACATTGGTCAATATAATTTTCCACCTTTGGAAGTAATGGGAGGACACAATGGACATCCTACATACTCTCCAGTGAGAAATATACTGTGATTAGGGATTCATTGTTAGCCAAGACATGATACCCCATACATGGCAGTGAATTGGGCACATTTTGGTTCACAGGACATTGCTTGCACATGGAAACTGCCATCCATCTGTGAATGCAGAGAAAGTCCAAGCTAACATGGTGCTCCACCTTTGTGAAAATCTGACCCTAGAGACCACTTGACTCGTGTCTCATGAATCTTTTTGCGCCACTTTTCAAGAATGTCTACCATGGGAGCATCTGGCACATGCAGCCAAACAAAGCAGCAGGGCATGGCACACAGGCAGAGAAGAAAATGCCGCAATTTCACCAGCAAGCCCTCCGAGGAGATTGAGATCAGGATACACAGACGGCTTGGTGTCCGTGGCAGCCAACCTGCCACAAATCTCAGTCGTGCCACCTGGAGGGAGGCGAATGAATGAAGCACTTTTGTAGTCACTGTTGTAATGCAAGAAACGCGGCAGCCAATTTGCACACAGCAAGGTCCCATAAACAGCAATGTGATAATGACCAGATAATGTTTTTTTTTTTTTTTTTAAATAAATGATGTTGGTTGAGGGATAAATATTGGCCAGGACAGCAGGACGAGCTCCCCAGCGCTTCTTCAAAATAGTGCCATGGGCTCTTTTACGTCCACCTGAGGGGGCAGACAGGGCCTCACTTTAACATCTAGCCAAAAGACATCACCTCAGACAGTACAACACTCCCTCAGCACGGCACTGGAGTGTCAACCTAGATTTTTGTGCTCAAGTCTCTGGAGTGGGACTTGAACCCACAAGCTTCTGACTCGGAAGTGCTGCCCACTGAGCCACGGCAGACACCATACCTACATGAAGGCTCCAAGGTCAGTAACCAAGGATGTGTGCGACACAAACAGGTGTGACTCAAGTCGACAGTTCTCATTTGCAGCAACAACTTGGAAGTTTTGTCTTCTTTTCAGGTACCAATGGACCGTGTGGCAGCTTCACTGCAATCTACTGCAGGCTCCCACCTAAACAGTGGTCAGAGACCAGTGGGTGCTTCCACCTCCACAGGAACACAGACTGCAGCTCTGGTGGCAATAGGGGAGGAGAAAAGATAGCACCCTGCAGACTGGCTTCCAGACCATGGCGGCTGCGATGCAGGCTGCTGTCTCAGGGCTTTCAGGATCTGATAGCTGCCATTAACTCAATCATCCCGCTGATCAGTGGGGACACAGATCCTGGGCCCAGTGGAATGGCGACAGCTGGAGTCCACCTACCCGATACTGGCACAGCAGCACATGCCAGGCCTACCCCCACCCCCTCACAGCAGGTCAGTGGAACGCGAGAGGTGACACCAGGCTGCCCAGGAATAAGGTCCATTGATGCAGCCAGGAGTCAGCTGCCAATGAAAGGAGGGCCAGCCCAGTGCCATGACTATTTTGTAGAGGGTGAGCAGCCAACCACCTCGTGATCCTACCCTCAGGTTGAACCTAGGTGAAGCACTTAGAAAGAAAGGGGAAGCACAGTGTTAAGAAAGAATAGGCTGGCTCCTGTTCACTTTGGGATTTATTGTAATAAAATAGAACATGCACTGATGTCACACTTCTGTTAATCATGGAATTTAGACATACAGGAAAGGCTGCACTTATTCATAGCTGATGATTATTGGCACGGTCACATAGGGCAAAGAGGGCTGATTTTGTGTCATGTTGCAGGATGAGTAGAGGATTGAGGAAATGTCCCTTTATTTGAACGCAGGAGAAGAGGAGGTACGGCACTGGTGTCAAAGATAGACTGCGTTACATAGAAGAGAAGATTTCAGTGACGAGATGTGCCCTGATGGCCAACGTTCCCTTTAAGCACCGCGGCCGTGCAGTGTTCCAGGGTTCCCGTGCAGCCGGCTTTTCAATGTAAAAACGCGCATGCGCGGTATTTTGAATGGCCTGCGCAGTCCCTTAAAGGGACCGCGCCGCGCCAAAAAAAAGAGGGAACATAGCTGATAGCCCTTGCAGTAAATGCTACCCGACTCTCCTTTGCTCCATCCAGTGCTGCTCCTCCATGATAATGACATACAAGTATATGCCATACCTGCTCCCGAGAAGCCCTCACTGTGGGTAGGGGGGTGAAAATCTCTTGGTGGTCTTATCCTATCAGAAACAAGTTCAGGTGTGTCAGCACAATGGCAAAAAAGAGTGTTTTTCAACTGCAGAAATCGCTAGTGAAACTCTCCACACACTTCAGTCTCAGAAGCTCCTCACTTCAGACTGTCTGAGTTGATCCTGGCAACTGGTGTGCCTTATAATTCTCGGTTTAAACTTACCACAAGTGCTGAGAGTGTGTAAAAGCAGGAAACTGGCAGCTGCTGAGCCAATGGCAATTGGGATTCGGCTGGCAAATCGTGGGAAGGGTCAAAAAGCCCATGGGAATTTGGGTGCGGGGAAAAAAGATCAAGTTTGAGGTGGAAAACTGGCGTGAACTGCTCTTGCCCCATTTTCCTGCCACAAAAAGTTACTTGCCCCGATTATGCGCTGCAATTTTGCCAAAAAAAGGGCATGGTAATTCTCCGCGAGAACGTTTACTATCTGGATTTCTTTACTCACTGTACAACTGGTTTTATTGTGTTCTCTCTGGTTAGTTATTTGTGCAAAGCATGCCGATTACATCTTGAATTCCAAGCTTCCAAGTGAATATGCCAAACCAATAGTACTGCATTCATTTTGGGGACATTTTATTATTTATTAGAAATACAGAAGAGATTGAAGTGAATGAGTCACAAGGTTAAACCCAGATTTCAAGATTCAAACAATGTTCAACTCATCTAGGTCCCAAGGCTACATTGCATTCTATGAGCATCCTTAGAGCAGAGAAGGCTGAGGGGGGACCTGATTGAGGCGTACAAAATTATGAGGGGCACAGATAGGGTAGATACAAAGGAACTTTTCCCCTTAGTAGGAGGGGTCAATAACCAGGGGGCATAGTTTCAAGGTAAGGGGCAGGAGGTTTAGAGGGGATTTGAGGAAAAAAAGTTTTTCACCCAGAGGGTGGTTGGAATCTGGAACTCACTGCCTGAAAGGGTGGTAGAGGCAGGAACCCTCAACATTCAAGAAGCATTTGGATGAGCACTTGAAACGCCATAGCATACAAGGCTACGGACCAAGTGCTGGAAAATGGGATTAGAATAGACAGGGCTTGATGGCTGGCGCAGACACGATGGGCCGAAGGGCCGCTTTCTGTGCTGTATAACTCTATGAAAGACTCGAAATGGGATAGACCTGACAATTGAAGTCAATCTCTGAGCTGGATCTGAAATATAGGCCAGAATTTTAATCAGGAGGAGAGTTGGAAGCGGTCGGGAAACCCGGGAGGCCCTGCCAAATTTAATGGTTGCATTTCAAAGGTCTGTTTCCTGCCCACAGCCAGCCAGATGGAGAGGCAGGCTGGCTGCAGGCGGGTAGGCCTGAGACACAAGGCCGCAGAGAGAAGGGATGGAGGGATCGGGTGGGGGCCGGAGCATCTTGGCGGGGGGGGGGGGGGGGGGGGGGGGGGGTGGATTTAAAAGAAAAATTGGAGGCCTTGTGGTGGTTCTCCGATCGTGGGGGGTGGGATAAAAAGGGACACTGGATCCAGGAGGCAAGTGTAAAGGCACTTACCTCCTGGATCCATCAGTCCTATCCTTACTTTAGCTGGCGGGTTCCTCCGAGGCCTGCGAAACCCCGACCAGCCAGTGTCAAATTTGAAATGCTGGTTAAATCTGAGGCACGTCAGCCTCATTATAATATTTAAATGGGCGACCCGCCTCCGTTAAAACTGGAAGTGGACGGGTTGGAGGCAGGTTCTGATCGGGATTCTGCTTTTTAACACTTTAACCTCCCACACGACCCCAACGCGCCTATTTTTTGGGGGTTAAAGTTTTCCCCAAAGTGTTGACACCCCCTGCATTTTAATCAATTACACACAAATACTAGTTTACAACTTTAGAATCTTGCTCCATCTTTACCACAAGAATGGATCTTGTGCCTAAACTCACCATTAACCTTGAGCACCGTTTTCCCCGGCAAAGCAGAAAGAACAAATTGCCACGCCTTCCATCAAGCGAGGAGGGAACGACACTGAATTACCACAAAGCAGGAGTTCTGCTTTTCCTAAAGGCAGCTGGCATGGTGAACATGTGTTTTGTGACTAAGGGGTGGTCACAGACATAAAGATAGGGCAAAGCAAGTTCCTTCCATAGTTCTTCTCGCCACATTACCAAAATCACAGCTGTTGGTAATGTTTTAACAGCTACAGACCAGCAATCTGCACATGTTTTAGTCAAACTGCCTTTGGTTTTGTATATTTGGGGCAATTAGGTCAACTGGCACCCATGGGTACATTCACCCATTTAAAACAGAAGGTTGAATGCACATGCCACCACGTGTATTCTGCCCTCTTCAAGATTGCATCGAAGGATTTACTCCAAGTACCTGTATTTGGTTTAATGGTCTCATTCCGTAGGATCTCCATTTTTGCTTTTGCCGGTGGTGAAGGCGGCTTGATCTCACGTGCTGAATTCTGGACATAGGAGCTCTTGGTTTTACTCGGAGTGGCGCTTGTCTGCCAAGGACCAAAGCTGGAGACAGACAAGACAGTAAAACTACATTGTCACCATAGCACTGAACCACAAGGGAGACACAAGACAGACCAGAAGTTCAAGATCACTGAATGCCATTGATGATTCGAGGACCCAACCCTGCTAAAAATACTTTTCATACACCAACCAACTAGGGGAGATTAGGATGGAAAGAGTTTGCACTAGATATTTAGAACGATTTCAGTGTTGAGTAAACATGGTCTTAATTAACGCATGATGCTGGCTGCTTAAAACAGAGTCAAGAAAATTTGATATATACATCACCCCCTCCCCAATTGTTGGAAAACAATGGACACCATTCTTCAGCTAGTTCAGGAATAGGTGCACAAGTTATCTGCTCAGGCCCACTTGTAAAAATAAAGAGGGCAATTGAGTAATGCTTCACAGTCAGTAAATAAAGAAAAGAAATGCTGGACTTGGATGTAAATCCTGCAGGCAACAAAGTGACAAGCTGTGAAACAGTCGCCAATCATGATCAGTCTCTAAGATTTTTTTTTTTTTTTATTTTTTTTTTTAAAAATACAGCGGATGACAATTACTATATGTATTTTCACAAAATTATATTGATCTAATGGTTTGTGAATTGGCACTTTGTGTCATGTTAACCACAGAAATGGTTTTGTTTTGTGTCATTTCAGCTAGCCTGTGCGGCAAGCAGAACCATCACAGTGCACCATTCTGGCCAGGTCATCACCAACTAGCCTTTGACATCATTTTACACATCAACCTCACTTAAAAAAAGTCGTCGTCGTACGTGTCTTCATACTGTTCCCTTTGGAGAACTGTATGAAGTGGTGGAAGGATTTCTGGCCGCGATTAACGCTCCTTCCGTGACCGTAACCATCTTCGTACCAGCCATTAGGGTGGTTAGTCCTATGGCGGGAGGGTTTTACGGGCTCCCACAACCCATACGAGGGGGGGTGTGGGGGCCACCCACACCCGCAAGTATCCCGCTGGATGTCAACCCAGAATTTAGAGCTGGAGCTCTGACTCCACTTACCGGGACTGTCTGGAGCGGGGTTCGAAACCCTACGCCTTCTGGCCCAGCGGCGGGGATGCTACCGCTATGCCAAAGGCCCACTCCACTTAAAAAAAAGTGAATGTAATTAATAAAAAAAAACATCTCTTACAAAACTCTGATTGGTTATCCAACTGTATATAGATTACTTTATCAGCCCTTTTCATTCTTTTACAAGTGGGGACAGGGAGAGAGAGAGAGAAATGAATTTTATACTTACTGATGTAAGAAAAAGGAGGCTTACCATCAAGTAACTTTAAAGTAAGCTTTAAGTAACTTATAAACACACTATATACAAGAGAGGTCTTTACCATGCCTCTGGTAGAAGCCTCTTACAATACTGAACAGACCAGTATTTATACCAGTCCAACAGGAAGTGACATGACAGGAAGTGAGGTATGTACACAGTTCATAGTTCATAGTTCACAGTTCACAGGAAGTGATGACATAACTTCCCGGAAGTTATTATTTTTATCACACTTACTGCTTTTCTTTCTTTGCCACCTCACTCTCGTCAAGTTTCAGGGTTGCAACTCTTGGACCCAAGTCTCTGCCCTCTTGGTGAGCTGCTGGCCCACAGCCTTGGTTCTGGATTGGTTTTATTTCAACTGCAGCCTGATCTGTAGCTACCATCGCACACTTGGCATCAACTGGATCACTTTCCTCGGATTCGGCTGACTCTGTCTTGGTTACTGCACATGATATTGCCAGTGTATTCTCACCAACTGTTTGATCTGTGCTCACGAGCCGAGTTGACTTGGCTCCTCTGGATGCTGCAAAGTTAAATGGAACTGGCTGGGTGCAGGCCTTTTTGGCAGCCGTTTGTTTCTATAAAATGATAAACGGGACACAAAAACATCCAAGTGATCAACTGTATTTAGAATAAAAACATTCAAAATCAAAACATGACAAGCAAAGATACTGGCAACACAAGTTTACTAAATTCAGTGCCGTTTAGCAAGAAATTAAAGATTCAATTGGTCAATTTCAGACTCAGTCAGGCACATGTTAAACAATCAAAATTGGTTAAAATTAAATTTGAGGAATTTCCCATCTTAAAATGGACAGTTGTGGCAGAGCCACCAGGGGATTCAGGACAATTGTTTATAATTCCTTTAACAGCAATGTAGTGCAACCGGGGGCTGCACCTTTAATGTATCTGTTAACTGTACTATGGCTTCTTTCCTTTACTCCGCGTGATGACGTCATGCCGCCCGTCACGTGATCCCCCAACGGCGGGAAGAACGTCATGACGTCAGTGCTCGGAACCTTCTAGCAGTTCTAGAGAGGCTTTCAACCAGACCAGACCTATTTGCATTGTATCCAGCAGTTTACTGTTTAACTTCGTTTGTTCATTAAATTTTATTGTTTTTGATTCTCTGCGTCGATCTCAATTCTTCAGCTAGGAACCTCCGTTCCTACACAGTGATATTTTCTGCAATCGTCTCGAAATCTAGAAATCAAATAAGTGGTATCGACTGAGCAATGAACACTAGCCAGCTCCATCTCAATTTAGTCACTGTAAAACACATTGCATGTTTTAAAAAAGTTACCTGAAAAGCTTGGGGTGCAGCAGCTTACGAATCAATAAAAAGGTCCTAAATGAGATCCCTTGTCGTCTTTGCTGAGTTAGTTAACCTAGCTAGGATAGCGGTGGGAGTGCTACATTGCACCTCCGTGTCTGGGCTGGAGGAGGAAGAGCCAGACAGGACCCCCCCACTCCTGCTGGGAAGTGTGAGTGACTGTATCGACGCCAGGGCAGGGTCAGCTAGAATTGTTTTTCCCTCCCCTATGGTCAAACAACTTCCCAGTGCTGCTTAGATTCACACTTGAATGGGCTACTTAGTCACTTATCAGAAGGCTAGTGGCAGTCATGGAACCTCGAGTCAACACCTTGAGGATAGAATTGGAGAAAAGGAAGCTTTTCCTGAACGCTTGATGCAAGTTACAGGTGTGAACAATACACTGGATTTTTACAACAATTCTCTTCTGATCGCAACAGAAGGGAGGCAATTGTTCGGAGGGGGGAGATTAAATTCTATAGGTAGTTTTATTAATGAGTGAAGTCCTTTATGAGATCTTTACAGTTTGCAATTATGAATAATCAGAATTCATTCACATTGCTTCCATGTAATAATATGTATAAAAGAAGTGTCTTGTGGTTACCCAACTAGGAAAATGAAAAAGATTTGCCCAACACACAAGATTAGTACAATTTAACATTGAACTGATGTCAAAATGTAGCACTTAATCCCATGGTATGGTGTTCAATAAACTGATGTGTGATTTAGAATATCTTGCAGTTTAGAGAGCCACTGGAAATATTATAGCCAGCACCTGTAGAAGTCTGCAGCACCTCAAGTCCAAGTTCTGCTGATGCTTGACTTGTGCAATCAAATTACATGATTTGAAGTGCAGTAACATTCTTTTTATTTATGGAGGCGGAGTGATAGTGGGTTAGCAGACTGCCTGCTCACCTCAGACCCCAGCCTGGCTTAGAGATGACAATCCACCTAAAGTTGTAAGGGAGGTTGAGGCAATGTGCACCTAGTTCCCAGCGGATATGGACTCGTAGCACAAAAAGGTCTAGAATGGTAGCAGTCTCACTAAGCGTTCACAACCAGAAGGAGGATTGGTGTGAGCAATGGAAAAACTCCACACGGGTGCTCAAGGTGTACTTCATTCTGCATCTGGCCTGGGAGTGCTCAATCAGAACACTCCGTACCAAATGTGGAATTATAATTTTCATTCCCCAGCTCAGATAGCCCTCACGCCGAGCACAAAAACACACACACATCCTGGGAAATGTATTCTGGATATGCCATTTCTGTACAACATGGAGTGAAATAAACTGCTATCATTGCTGGTTTGACCACATGGTTCAATTATAGAAACAGCCATGACACCCACCACTGCCAAAAAAAAGCTTGCTGAAAAAGGAGAATAAAAGTAGCTGCTCTTTCGTGCTTCATTGGAGTAGTTTTCCTGATATTGCCTTCGGGGTGGGGATCTACACCTACCAAAAGTACATATTGGAAATCCGGGCACACAGAGTTCTTTTGATATGTGTTCTTAAAAAGAAAGAAAGAAAGACTTGGATTTCTGTAGTGCCTTTCATGACCTCAGGACGTCCCAAAGCACTTTACAGCTAATGAAGTGCGAAGTGTAGTCACTGTTGTAATGTGGCAGCCAATTGCACACAGCAAGCTCCCACAAACAGCAATGATATAATGACCAGATAATGTGTTTGTTACGTTAATTGAGGGATAAATATTGGCCAGCACACCGGGGAGAACTTCCCTGCTCTTCTTCGAAATAGTGCCATGGGATCTTTTACTTCCACCTGAGAGGGTCTCATCCGAAAGATGGCACCTTGGCACTGCACTGGAGCGTCAGCCTAGATTTTTGTGCTCAAGTCTCTGGAGTGGGACTTCAACTCACAACCTTCTGATTCAGAGGCGAGAGTCCAACCCACTGAGCCACAGCTTACAAGCAAACAAGGCTCCACACCAGGAGTACCAAGTCAGAAATGACCCCGCATTTGTATACAAGATGAACATTGAAGCACCTGAAGGTTGGGCTAACATCAAGAAATTGTACAAGCTTTGCTACTACAGTAACAGTGCCACCGGAACCCCTCAGAGTGACTGATTGGAATTCCCTTGCCAAAATTGCAAGATCCCTTTTAAAACTAGTGTCGCAGGTCCAGGAGATGAAGATTAAACCATTCAAGCTTTCCTCTCTGGTATAATTGAGGGACTAAGTTGTAATTTACCAAGAGGCTCCTTTTCCTTTAGATGCTCTAGAATTTAAAATCCACAGAAATGTCTCCCACTGTCCTGATATTGGGATACAAAACTTTGCTCAAACTCACATTACAGATCAGCAAGTTCTCAAATGCCTAGCAATGCCACATGTACTGGACAACAAATTTACCTTCTGGAAGTTTTGATCCCAATTTTGATGCAACTTTTTGAAGTCCGGAACAGATTTGACTTTTAGCTTTTTCACTGGCACAGGTAGTTTACTTCCACACACAGCAGCTCCTTTCTCTGGCCTAACTGGTCTTGGACAGTTTTCTTTGTTGGCCACAGCTGGCTTCACAGGTCGAGCCTTGTGAGCGAGACACGCATTTCTGCCAAGAAACCAAATAGTCAGTTATTTTGAGCCCCGTGTTTTGTGGCGCATGAGATTGCACACAATACCAAAGCAAAACGATGGCAGGTTACTCTTCTATCAGGTAACAAATAACATACTGACACTGATCACCATATGAATGTGTGCCTACAGCATTCATGGATGTTTAATCAAGGTGGAGGTTGATGATCGGAGTTGCACAGGTTTTTGCCTGGAAAGCCAACAAAGCTCTCTTCTGCATCAATTCCACCGGTCTCTTTCCTGCCACCCCTCCACTGCCCTGTCCAAACCAAATTGGCCAAGACCACAGAAGGAACAGGAAGTTGCCAAACCCAAACACCATTCCCACATTCTACTAAATATCCAAGTCCCCTCTCGCACCACCGCCTGCTTCCAGTAAATAACACGCTCAATCTCTGGCTGGCCCCACTTAGCCTGCAACCCATTTGTCCACTATCTCCTACCTACTTGCTTAAAGTACCCCTTAAACCAAAAGTGATAGCTGGTACTAACAGCTTTAAAAACACGTCAAGTATGTCAGGTTAAGAAGAGTTCACCATACACATTAGGATAGATCTATACTTTGGGAGAGGGAGAAAGAATGGAGAGATCCAAGGTCAGGAAAGGCCAGGTCAGGCACAATGCATCAGAGGAAGTCTCAGAACGAGACCACTCAAGAGCACATGACCTGGCTACCTCAAACAACCTGCGGTACGGCACCTCACCAACCAGAGAGACCCCGCTTCCAACAGCAGTCACTACAACACATCATTTCTCTGTACAAGGGATGACCGTCCACAGCTTGTCTATGCTGCAACATTTCAGATCTAAACAGTGATACATCCAAAAGAAAAGCAAGCTATCTGGCCAGATCACATTTTAAATTTAACCAGATAATCTAATTACCTACAACTGGATTGTCCATACAAGATTTTTATAAAGTGTTATTCACCCATAAAAAAGCAAAATAATGCAAATTACACAAAAACAGAAAAAGCTGGAAACACAGCAGGTCAGTCAGTATCTATGGAGAGAACAGTCAATTTTTCAGGTTCACACCAGTCTTCAGAACTGAAAAATACAAGATGAACAAGCATACTAATAGAATCAAAGGGGACGAGGATGGAAAAAACAAAAGCAGAGAGCAAGTATCAGTGGAAGGATTGTTGGATTATATAACCGATCATCTCAGTCAAATAATAGAAAGAAGCATTAAAGAAACCAAGGCAGTGTGAAAGGCTAAGGCAGTGGAAGGCCTAAGAAAAAGGTGAGCAAATAGGAGAGATGGAAAACAGAGAGAACCTGGGGATCAGGTTAGAAATTAAAACAGAAAATACTGGCAAAGCGCAGCAGGTCCATCATCTCCAAAAGAAAAAACACTGTTCTTTCTCCTTTTGCAGTTTTTAAGCAGAAAGCTGAGGAGGGTAAGATTTTTGCTAGGCTTAGAAGTTTAGAATGCAGCAGGGTAGTTCAGAGTTACTTTGTATAAGTAGAGCAAGACAACCAACTGATGTGGGGAAGCATAGCATATTCGTTATTTTGTATCACTACACAAAGGTTGTGCTGATTGAATTTAGTGAGTTTGATCATAAATATTGCTTTGTACATTCATTTGCTGTGAAATAAAGCAGTTTAATTAACTATTTACTAGCCCCATCTTACCAGGTATTTTCTTAACAGCTTATTTCCATTAGTTGACTGATGCGATTTGTTTCATCATCCAGCAATCACTCCAAAACACTTTCCCTTTTTTCTGATTCTATTAATAGGCTTGCTCATCTCATATTTTTGAGTTGCATAGAAAGGTGCAAACCCAAGACACCAACTGTCTGTTCTCTCCACAAATGCTGACTAGTGTGTTTCCAGCCTTTTCTGTTTCTCGCCTTACAGATTCTCATCATTTCACCATCTCCCACCCTCCCTCAGGAAACTCAACAACTTACATCTGTGTAGTGATACAAAATAATGAATACACGGTGCTTCCCCACATCAGTTGGTTATCTTGCTTTCCTTAAACAAAGTAACCCTGAACTCCTGCAAGAAAGGGTGGCCCAATCCAAGCTTCTGCCAATGCTGCTCTCAAATTGACTGCAAAAGGTACATGAGTCAGCACCCTGATGGAGGCTCCCTATTGACCCAACACCCCAGTCAGCATCTCCCTGGGTACTTGAGCTTAAGAGCTACCCCCCTGCACACATTATTTGTGTATCAATGTGCACAGATCACAATGTCTTAGTCAGAACTTAAGAAGCAGGAATTCTATTATATTTTGCAGATGGATGGCACAATGTGCTTCCTGTTTAAATGGCCACCTTGGTGCCAATACTTCCCGGCTGGGTCTGCCCAGGCTCGATTATTCCCCATATATGCTCCCCAGTCACACCCCTACGGTTGACCTGAAGGGTGGGATGTTGTAGTGGCCGTCTTTGGCCTGGAGCTATCTGAATATAGAACTGGGTCACCCTCCTGCCCCGTCGGCCCACCGGACATCCTCACCTGGGGGCTGTGGCAACCGAACCCCGTGGGTTCGCTCCCCTCTCGGCGGCTGCCATCCTCGGTGAAGTTTTCCTTTTCAAAGCGAAACCCGGTTGCCTTTCGATCTCCGCGCAGCTTCTCCTCAGGCTTTACTGTTGCGAAAAGGGGCCCCGCTTTTTGCCTCGGTCGCTCGCTCTCTCTGATTGAATTTTCCCCGTCCAGTTCGTAAAAAAATAGCAAACCTTCGATTGGCCCGTTCCTCCGCCGAGCTGTCCAATCCACTGCCGCCGAGCAAAAACATCACCAGGACAACCCGCAAGGTCTCGTCAGTTCTCGCGAGACTTCCTGCGAGCTCGAGCCAGCTCCACCGAAAGAGAGGCGGAGTCTGCGCGGGTCGCTGGAGGCCCACTGCCGCAGTCGACACCAGGCAGTAATATCCTGATTGAATTCGATAAGTTTTTCTTTTTGTTTTAATTACAATATGGATTGTTGTTGTTAATTTGTTTGCTGATTAATGACAAAAGCCATCCTAGTTCCATCCGTGGCTCAGTGCCTCTGAGTCAGAAATGTAAGAAGTCACACAACACCAGGTTATAGCCCAACAGCTTTATTTGAAATCACAAGCTTTCAGAGCGCTGCTCCTTCTTCAGGTGAAGTGGAGAAATGCATAAAGACACAGCTTATATAGTCAGAGAATCATGTCAGATGTTTACAGGTAACCTTTCCAACTGCCATTTATCACACCTCGGCAGAGAGATAATCACAGCAGTCAAAGGTGTGAATGGTGTCCAAACAGGTCAGTCAGAAGGTTGTGGGTTCAAGTCCTACTCCAGAGACTTGAGCACCAAAATCCAGGCTGACACTCCCAGTGCGGTGCTGAGGGAGTGCTGCACTGTCGGAGGTGCCGTCTTTCAGATGAGACATTAAACCGAGGCCCCGTCTGCCCTCTCCGGTGGGCGTAAAAAATCCCGCGGCCACTATTTCGAAGAAGAGCAGAGGAGTTATCCCCAGTGTCCTGGCCAATATTTATCCCTCAATCAACATCACTGAAAAACAGATTATCTGGTCATTATCTCATTGCTGTTTGTGGGCGCTTGCTGTGCGCAAATTGGCTGCCGCATTTCCCACATTACAACAGTGACGACACTTCAAAAGTACTTCATTGGCTGCAAAGCGCTTTGAGAGCACTTGGAAAACAGTGACAGGATCAGACAAAGTCAACATGGATTTACAAAAGGTAAATCGTGCTTGACTAATCTGGAACTTTTTGAGGATGTAGCTGGTAGAATAGATAAGGGAGAACCAGTGAATGTGGTGTATTTGGACTTTCAGAAGGCTTTCGATAAGGTCCCGCATAAGAGATTAGCGTGTAAAGTTAAAGCACATGGGATTGGGGGTAAGGTACTGTCTTGGATAGAGAACTGGTTGGCAGACAGGAAGCAAAGAGTTGGAATAAATGGGTCTTTTTCCGAGTGGCAGGCAGTGACTAGTGGGGTACTGCAGGGATCGGTGCTAGGACCCCAGTTATTCACAATATATATAAATGATCTAGACGAGGGAACTAGATGTAATAGCTCCAAGTTTGCAGATGACACAAAGCTGGGTGGGCATGTGTGCTGTGAGGAGGATGCAGAGAAACTCCAGTACGATTTGGACAGGTTGGGTGATTGGGCAGATGCATGGCAAATGCAGTATAATGTGGATAAATGCGAGGTTATCCACTTCGGTGGCAAAAACAGGAACACAGATTATTATCTGAACGGAAATAGATTGGGAAAAGCGGAAGTGCAACGAGACCTGGGTGTCCTTGTGCACCAGTCGCTGAAGGTAAGCATGCAGGTGCAGCAGGCGGTTAAGAAGGCAAATGGTATGTTGGCCTTCATAGCGAGAGGATTCGAGTACAGGAGCAAGGATGTCTTGCTGCAGTTGTACAGGGCCTTGGTGAGACCAACCTATTGTGTGCAGTTTTGGTCGCCTTATCTGAGGAAGGATGTTCTTGCCATGGAGGGAGTGCAGCGAAGATTCACCAGACTGATACCTGGGATGGCAGGAATGACGTATGAGGAGAGATTGGGTCGATTAGGCTTATATTCGCTAGAGTTTAGAAGAATGAGAGGGGATCTCATTGAAACTTATAAAATTCTAACAGGACTAGATGCAGGAAGGATGTTCCCAATGGCGGGGGAGTCCAGAACCAGGGGTCATAATCTAAGGATAAGGGGTGAGCCATTTAGGACAGAGATGAGGAGGAATTTCTTCACCCAGAAAGTGGTGAACCTGTGGAATTCTCTGCCACACAGGGCAGTTGAGGCTAATTCATTAAATATATTCAAGAAGGAGTTGGATATATTTCTTAAGGCTAAAGGGATCAAGGGATATGGGGAGAAAGCAGGGACAGGGTACTGAATTTGGATGATCAGCCATGATCTCATTGAATGGCGGAGCAGGCTCGAGGGGCCGAATGGCCTACTCCTGCTCCTATCTTCTATGTTTCTATGAGACGTCCGGTGGTCGTGAAAAAGGCACTATAGAAATGCAAGTCTTTCTTTTCTTTTCTAGTTGGCACTAAACAGAGAGGAAGAGTCTGCTGCCGGGCAACCATTTGAAGTCACCTGCCCTGGTCTTTTATCTAGATGTTTTACAGTATTTTTTCCCCCCCATTTAGAGTACAATTGTTCAGATTCACACAAGACTGATGAGGGAGGTAGTTCTGCCCATCTTAGCTCATTCATCCAGCAAGAAAAAAAAACTTGCAGCCTTCCCAGCAGAGCATCCAACAGGATTTTAATGACTTGAGCTGGGTTTACACTGCTGGTCCAAGTGATCTGCAACTGTGAGCCAGTTCCCCTTCTTTACACTACTATGCGTCTCTTATCATTAAAAATGGGTCTATGATTCTGGCATTGGGATAAGGGAGTGCGGATTCGCTTCCGCCCACTTCTGTCACGAACCGCGGCGGCCAACATTTTGGGCAGGTCAGCAGCGCGGCTGTTGGAAAAATGTTAATGAGTCAGAGTGTGACATCAATCAGCGTGCAACGTTGATTTGATTCAGGACCTGCTATTCTGGACGTTGTCGCTCGAATGTACGCCCTCTCCAAAGCACGCACAGCTGTCCGACTCAGGAACTTTGCATGTTTTCCCAGTTACAGGTTGCCAACCGTCCAGGATTGCCCTGGAATCTTCAGCAATTAAAGATTGATTTCCCAGACACACACAACCCAGGAGAAAAATCATAGGGGCGTTGAAAGAAAATGGAGTTTAGTGTGTTTTTTCATTTTGTTTGAACACATTTTCGTTTATTAGTTCTAAAAATGTTGCAGATCGGGGGTGGGGGGGGAAAGGCCGTTTGACTGACAATCAAGAATCATCCAATCAGACAACAAAGACTCTGATCGCTTTCTGATTGGCCGTGGGAAGGTGGGGCACCACGAGGATGCACGTGTTGGGTGACCAATGGCAGGAGTGTTGGGGGGGGGGGGGAGGCAGTTGGAGTCGGGAGGTCATGTGATAAAACTTCCAAGAATACGTCCATCCAAACTTGGCAACCCTATTTCCCATGAGGGAGAAAGGAATAGAAGGATATGCTGATAGGGCGAGATGAAGAGGGGTGGGAGGAGGCTCGTGTGGAGCATAAACACCGGCACCGACCAGTTGAGCCAAATGGCCTGTTTCTGTACATTCTACTTAAAAAGAATTTGTAGCACCAGGAGAGATTGATTTCGCATTGCCATCGCTGTGTCACAAATTCCGTCTTTGTGTCTTTATACTCTACTAGCAGGGGAGCCCGGCGTTGCCAGGGCAATTTTGGGCCGTGCGGTCTCCGTGCCCCTGTGTGTCCCCCCTCTCTGTCCCTCTCCTCGTCTCCCTGTGCTGTCCTCTCCCTCCCTCCCCTCTCCCTGCCTAGCGCCCGAGGCCCGGTGCCGTTGTGATAGTGGCCGTGCGGGGCCTAGTGGTTGAGGCGCGGCAGGGCTGTCGGGCCGAGACGGACCCGAGCTGAGCTCACCCGTGGATCGCGCGGCTGACGGCCGGCCGCTGCCGCTCCCCCGACCACTGTGTGTGTCGGGCCGAGCGGTTGCGAGGCACAGCCCGAGTGAGCCCAACTTACCTGCCGCTCCGGCGGGGCGGGAGCGGGATCGGGAGCTGGAATGTGGAGTTTTGTTTTGGTGTTGCTGTCCCTGTGGGGATGGAAAAAATGGCGGCGAAGTTTAGGGAGACTGGAGGATTAGGACCCGCCCGTGACGCACTGATTGGTCAACCATCAGGTGAGTGAACTGTAGGATTGGTCAAGCAGCACGTCAGTCAACGCTAATGACAGGTAGGATTTTTGAGCCTTTTTTGTATATTGTCATAACAATTTTTGTGTGACGAAAAAGTAAATACGCCTACGAGAGTCCCCTAATGATAAGCTTTCTTTTGATATAACATATGTGTAGGTACGCTCTATAACTTTTGATTGTATAGCCAGACAGACAGAGAGACATACTTTTTATATATATAGATATAGATATCAGCATTGGTTGTAAGCTTTTAGTTTTTTTGCACCTCAACACTTTGTCCCCTGAATCTGCTGATTTTTCTATTGAAATTAAAATGTTGTGAGGATTGTGCCTGGCAGATTTTACCATTAGGGGGCAGTAGAAACCTTTCTTTGTAGCCATTTCACAATTCCTCTCGTAACCCTTTGAGTACTGAAAAGGCATCTCCATTTTCAAAGGGCGCATCTCTTTTCATTCACGCAATGCCTGTCAGGCTGATTTTCTGTAACAATGCTTCGCCTAGCCAGCCATCTCGCTATCTCTACTTCCTCCTTTCTTTTTGTCACCATTCTGATGCTTCTCCAATACAACTCGTACACGAGCGGAACAAGTAGCCTCCGGGGTCAGACAGAAATGTTCTTGTTGCTTGTTTCACCCATAGTTATTCACCTCCCTCAGGAGATGAAATAAGTTGTCAGAGTCGGTTGAAAAAAAAACAGTCTGTGGAACAAATAGGCTTGATGGGTAAAAGGTGAATTTCCTCGCGGCTTTGCCCGTTCCACCACCCTAACTTCAGCAGAAACCCTGTTCGCACGTGTAAACGGGGTTTCTGCTGAAGTTACGGCAGCACAGTTGGAGAAGCCCTGAGGAAATTCACCCCCTGCCATCTTTTCAAATACTGAAGTATTCACGTCGAAAGACTTGCATTTCTATAGCACCTTTCAGGACGTCCCAAAGCGTTTTACAGCCAATGAAGTACTTTTGAAGTGTAGTCGCTGTTGTAATGTCAATGCAGCAGGCAATTTGTGCACAGCAAGTTCCCACAAACAGCAATGTGATAATGACCAGATAGTCTGTTTTTGGTGGTGTTGGTTGTGGGATAAATATTGGCCAGGATAGCTTGAATGGCACTCGAAGAAAATGTTGCTCCTCTTCGAAATAGTGCCGCGGGATCTTTTACGTCCACCTGAGAGGGCAGACAGGGCCTCGGTTTAATGTCTCATCCGAAAGACGGCACCTCTGACCGTGCAGCACTCCCTCAGTACAGCACTGGAGTGTCGGCCTAGATTTTGTGCGTGCTCAAAGTCTTTGGAGTGGGACAATCTTCAGGCAAGAGTGCTACCGACTGAGCCACAGCTGACAACATTTTCTTCTAGTGCCATTCAAGTATTTGCAGTGGAGGCTGGATTTCAGGAACATGTGCTTTGTGTACTCCTGTCACTCTCATCTGTGCTTGTCTCCTAGGTTCTAGTGCTGTGATTGTCAGGGACATAGGAAAGAACAGGAGAGGTCAGTTCCAATGAATGCACAAAGGAAAACTTGCAGCAAATGGACCTCTGCTGTTTAAAAAACAACTCCAGTATTTTAACGGACAGCCCTGGAAGAAACTTTTTTCTTTTGTGGAGGGCGAGTCTCCCTCTTTAAGGGGGTATTTTTCTCTCCATGCCATTGCCTCCTTACCCCACTCACAATCTGTGACTGAAAGGGCCGGTGGGTGATTGTGTCCAAGGCCTCCACCAATTCTGTCCTGAAAGCAGATGACAGGAGGTGTGTGAAAGGACTGTCTTCCTCTACCTCCTTGTATGAAACCTCTGAGGATAGAATTTCTGGGATATAAATTGGTCTCGAGCAGTAGCACAAAACGGGCAATAGTGAATCAGCTACCCGTTTTACACCCCGCCTGGAATCCCTTTGCAAAGAAAATCGGGAAGAGTGCCGATTCGTTATCGACCATTTTGCATTAACGCCCAACACAAATTCATGCCCCTCTGAGTTCTCGGTGCACACTCCAATCCACACCCACGACTGACCGTGTCACCATGGTCAAGGACTGAGAAAATCTACCTTTTGGCCTTCACTTGGTTACCACGCTGAGAGTGGGAACTCAATTTGTAAGAGGTATTGCAGGGAGATCTCACCCCACCACATTTTTTTTTTTTGAACAATTGGGAGTTCGAATCATTGAGCCACAGCCGCACAGAAGGAGGCCATTTGGCGCATCATGTCCGTGACTGCTCTTTGCTGGAACAGTCCAAAAGTGATTCCCGCGGCCCTGTTCTCTCTCCCACTTCAAAGTTCTTGTTTATATCCTGAGAAAATATCACTGCAACATCTTCAGAGCATTGAAGAGGGGACATTCATGCATGAGCTTCTGTAGAACATTGGTTTTGAAAGTGAAATTAGTCGTGTGCAGCAGGGTGGGATTTTGACCGGTGAGGTGTGGAAGATGGGCCCCTGGCCTCCTCTTCCCCACTGCTTCCAGCTCATGAGCACCTCCTAGTGGATCGTATAAGAGCAGCACAGACATCTTCTGTGGAGTGAAAAACTGGTTAGGACATCTCACCTTGACCAAGGATAATAAAAAAAATAGATCTGGAGAGGTAAGTATAGGGAGGGGTAGTCAGACAGACAGAAAATAAAGGGGAAAATGTACATTTGAAGAAAAAGGGCCGGGTAGTTTGTAAAATATTTCTGGTGCAACTTTGAAGGAAAAAAATGCATGAAATTTGTTTCCATTCAGTCAAATAGAGATGAAAGGAAGTATTAAATCCAGATGCAAGCAAACAGACAGCTGCACACATTTTGTTACAAAAATGATTTATGCAGCGGATTTGAAAAATATTGACAGTTTGGTAAGAGACTCCTACTTGCAGGGAGGATTGACCTGTGTGTGACAAGCCTGCACATTGATTTTTTTTTCTGAATAATTCCATAAAGTTATTCCTCAGACACTCGCCCAGCAAGGATGTGGATGAAGAAATGTGAGTCGTCAGTCAAACCTGTGCACTTTTTAATAAGATCCCAGGATGGCCTGACACGCAGCCCATGTAAAATAGAATCTATCAATTTATTTCAACAGCAGGGACAGGGAGCACAACTGAAATACAAATGAGTTGCCGCTTAAAAAAAAAAGGGGGCTGAATCAGGGATCAGCACAGCCTTTTGACAGCTTCTTGCCTACTCCTCAGACACTGGGTGAAAATCATTCTCTTCAGATCCCACTGCTGGCTGCTGTTGCACAGTAAGGCATTTCATACATGTTCCTCAAAACGCGACAGCATTTATGACAGAGAACATTTAGTGCCTAGTACATGTTAGGGACCTGCTGGAAACCCACGGAATACAATATGGTGATGGATATTTATGATGTCTGCCCATTAGATATCTCCCTCGCATGTAAACAGAAATTGTGAATTTGATGAGAAAATGTTAATAAAACTCAGGATGCGAACTGGCATTTTGTAATTTAGCAGTAAACTATAGTAACTGTTCCGCTGCGATTGCTGGGACTATTTTAAGTGCCTGATTTAGGTCTCCCATCTTTAGTACGATTGTTGGTGCAGATAAAGGGACAAAACGCTGGCTTTTAACTTTATAAAATTCAGCAGATTCTGGGGGTCTCTAATAAGGATCGAATGTGGTTCTGTAATAACCATTTATTGCGCACACACCTCGTAGTATAAATGCATAATTCCTTTGCATTCGGGAACGATAAAGCAAGAAGCTAAGTGACAAATCGTTCGCACCCCATCTTTTGGTCAATAATTTAAATTGCAGTACAGTCCTCCCAACATCAATTGTAACTTGCCAGAAAAAAAAATCAATCTTAAAGAAGGAGTCTCCTCATTAGTCCACCCCCCCCCCCCCTCCCCCCAATCCCTTTTAAAAATCACACCATTAAAGAGCTTAACTTCATGACATAGGAGGGGCAGGTCATGTACCTCGTCGAGGTGGTGCCACCATTTTGTGAGCCCTGGCATCATGGTTGAGTTTTTTCTGTGCTGATATTTTAATTAAATATAATGAACACTGGTTATTCCATCAAAATGAGCAGTGACTGAATTTTTTTTAAAATTCATTCACGGGATGCGGGCGTCACTGGCAAGGCCAGCATTTATTGCCCTTGAGAAGGTAGCGGTGAGCCACATTTCAACGGGTCTGGAGTCACATATAGGCCCGACCGGATACGGGCAGCAGATTTCCTTCCAGTGAACCAGATGGGTTTTTACAACAATCCAGCAGTTTCATGGTCACCATGACTGATGCTCGCTTTTTATTCCAGATTTATTTAATTAACTGAATTTAAATTCCCCAGCTGCCGTGGTGGGATTTGAACTCACGTCTCCGGATCATTAGCCTCTGGATTACTAGTCCATAACATAATCACTATGCTACCATACCCCATATCAACACAGGGTTCAAATGGTGAAAAGTGTTGGAAACCCCTGGCCCTGATTATTGTATCTGCTGATGTTGATTTAATTTCTACGCACCGTGAGCACAAGCCAGAACTTCCGACGAGAGCTCTTCGCCAATTTTCTAAATAAAGAAATGCAACACAACACCTTGGGCCGTCATTGGTTGCTACAGAGCACGAAGGTCTGAGTTTGTGCTCACCCTTCGCAGAAAGCTAGGAGCATGCGGCCTGCCTGCTTAGCCGCAGTTAGTGTGCGCTGCAGGGACACCAAGGGAAAGAGAGAGGAGAAAATTACTTTCAAAAACAATTAACGGAAAGTTAATTCTTTTGATTTTCAAGAAGGGATTTCTGGGGCAAGATGCCCTCTTTAAGAAGGGGCGGGGGTGGGTTTCGAGAGCCAAATTCTTGAAACAATCAAGCACAACTTACTCAAAGAAAAACACTCCACTCAGGCACCAGCTTGCCTTATAGTAGATATTGTACGTGCTTTCTGGGGGCTTTCAAGTATTAGTCTTTATTAACCGTTACAGATTTGTAGCAGCAGATGTGATTGGTGATGTGCTGATGTCATTGTGTGCCATTCCCCTGTTCACAAACCTGATAAAGTGTCACAAGACATGACCAGAAGACAATGTCCCATTAAAGTTCAATGTTCTGTTTTGGTAAAAGCCGCTCACTCACACTGACACTTTTTTCTCAGTGGCTTCCTCCACTAGCTGCAGCTTTATCAGGAAGAACTGTGGTGGTGGGGAGGGGAAACGCTCGGTAAAATTAGACTTAAACCAGCAGCAGACTGTGCGGAGCCCTCGAGCTCCACTGTGGTTGGTCACAAGGGATAGGATACATAGAATTACATAGAATTTACAGCATTGAAACAGGCCATTCAGCCCAGCTGGTCTATGCTCCACACAAGCCTCCTCCCACTCTACGTTATCTCAATCACCATATCCTTCTATTCCTTTCTCCCTCGTGTTTATCCAGCTTCCCCTTAAATGCATCTATACTATTCGCCTCAACCACTCCCTGTGGTAGCGAGTTCCACATTCTAACCACTCTCTGGGTAAAGAAGTTTCTCCTGAATTCCCCAGTGGATTTATTAGTGATTACTTTATATTTATGACCCCTAGTTTTGGATTTCCTCACAAGCAGAAACATCTTCTCTACGTCTACCCTAACAAACCCCTTCATAAGTTTAAAGACTTCGATTCGGTCACCCCTCTTGCATCTTTCTTGAATGGTGCTTGACTCTCCTGAGCTCTATTCTGTGCTGCTTCTGTTCCTCGTCCATGATAACAGCATAGAGTGAGTGGTATGCCCATAAGAAATACCTGCCCATATGTGCTGTGAATTTCCGTCAGATTCTGTTTTTGTTATAGCTGGGTAACTTCTATTGGTCTGCAAATTCATTTTTTGTGTGACAACATAATAAAGTGGGGATTGAAACTTACCTTTTAATAGTAACAAGTCAAGCAGCATAAAATACCCGGTTTGAGAGCCCGAAAAAATGCTTTTAGCCTGAAGCAAGCCATTCCAATTAGCCGTTCTGCTCTCTGTATCAAACTTGAAAAGCAAACAGTGTTTTACCTTGGAATCTGGAGCGGATATCTGAGGGAAAACGGTGAAAATCAGCAGTCTGTTGGATTTTTAAACCTAGTAGTCCAACAGGTATCTTGGATGCCAAGCTATTGACCCTTGTCAGAAGGCGCATACATCCAAAGGGGAGAACAAGAGTTACTTAAGATGAAGTGTATACATTGGTTATAAGTGTAGATCATTTGTGTACAATCAGGCGTACACTTACAGGAACAATTCCACTCCTGACAATTCATCCTGATATGAGGTTTTCTTTGCTATTTGTAAACATGTGACGCAATGACATAATTTGCATCGGGAATTACCACATTGCAATAACGTCTTTGAATCACTTACACGTGGTGTCATCATGATGAAACTCGCACAGTTTTTCTGACTTCTTTTCACCCCCAAAACATCAACATTCCCCCTTAAGAGAACATCGTCCTTGACATGATGTAAGCAAGTCACACCATGAAATCTTTATGCACTCAAAGCTAACATAACACACATTGCTTACTGCAGCTATTTTCCAAAGTGTTTTTATATTAAGATGTACACTGGTTTGTATATTGGTGCATCTGTTGATTTTACGCAACATTAGGTAGCATACATTGATAATAATGAGCCTGTTAGCATAAATGTGTATATTGGTATGGCCATGTCTCAGTGTCAGTACTTTCACCTCTGAGTCAGAAGGTTGTGGATTCAAGCCCCACTCCAGAGACTTGAGCACATAATCTAGGCTGACACTTTGAGGGAGTGCTGCACTGTTGGAGGTGCCGTCTTTCAGATAAGATGTTAATAAACTGACATAAAAGATCCCATGGCACTATTTGAAGAAGAGCAGGGGAGTTCTCCCCGGTGTCCTGACCATTTATCCCACAACCAACATCAATGAAACAAATTATCGGGCCATTTATCTCACTGCTGTTTGTGGGAGCTTGCTGTGGGCAATTTGGCTGCAGTGTTTCACTACACTACAATAGTCACTACCCTTCAAAACTATTTTATTGGCTGTGAAGTGCTTTGGATGCCCTGAGGTCGAGAAAGGCGCTATTTAAGAACATAAGAAATAGGAGCAGGAGTCGGCCATTTGGCCCTTTGAGCCTGCTCCGCCATTCAATAAGATCATGGCTGATCTTCGACCTCGACTCCACTTTCCCGCCCGATCTCCATATCCCTTGATTCCCTTAATATTCAAAAATCTATTGATCTCTGTCTTGAATATACTCAACGACTGAGCCTCCACAGCCCTCTGGGGTAGAGAATTCCAAAGATTCACCACCCTCTGAAGAATTTCTCCTCATCTCAGTCCTAAATGGCCGACCCCTTATTCTGAGACTGTGACCCCTGGTTCTAGACTCCCCAGCCAGGGGAAACATCCTCCCTGCATCTACCCTGTCAAGCCATGTAAGAATTTTGTATGTTTCAATGAGATTACCTCTCATTCTTCTAAACTCTAGAGAATACAGGCCTAGTCTCCTCAATCTCTCCTCATAGGACAATCCCCCCATCCCAGGAATCAGTCTGGTGAACCTTCGTTGCACTCCCTCTATGGCAAGTATATCCTTCCTTAGGTAAGGAGACCAAAACTGTACACAATACTCCAGGTGTGGTCTTACCAGGGCCCTATATAATTGCAGTAAGATGTCTTTACTCTTATACTCAAATCCCCTTGTAATAAAGGCCAACATACCATTTGCTTTCCTAATTGCTTGCTGTACCTGCATGTTAACTTTCAGTGATTCGTGTACAAGGGCATCCAGGTCCCTCTGAACACCAACATTTCTCAATCTCTCACCATTTAAAAAATACTCTGCTTTTCTATTTTTACTACCAAAGTGGATAACTTCACATTTCTCCACATTATATCCCATTTGCCATGTTGTTGCCCACTCACTTAGCCTGTCTACATCCCCTTGAAGCCTCCTTGCATCCTCCTCACAACTTATATTCCCACCCAGCTTTGTATCATCAGCAAACTTGGATATATTACATTTGGTCCCCTCATCCAAATCCTTGATATAGATTGTGAATAGCTGAGGCCCAAGCACTGATCTTTGCCAACCCGAAAATAACCCGTTTATTCCTACTCTCTGTTTTCTGTCCGTTAACCAATCCTCAATCCATGCTAGTATATTACCCCCAATCCCATGGGCCATAATTTTGTTTAATAACCTCTTGTGTGGCACCTTATCGAATACCTTCTGAAAACCCAAATACACCACATCCACTGGTTCCCCCTTATCTATTCTGCTAGTTACAACCTCATAAAACTAAACAGATTTGTCAAACACGATTTCCCTTTCATAAATCCATGTTGACTCTGCCCAATCCTGTTATTATTTTCTAAGTGCCTTGTTACTACGTCCTTAATAATAGATTCTAGCATTTTTCCTACTACTGAAGTCAGGCTAACTGGTCTGTAGTTCCCCGTTTTCTCTCTCCCTCCTTTCTTAAATAGTGGGGTTACATTTGCTACCTTCCAATCCACGGGAACCGTTCTAGAATCTATGGAATTTTGGAAAATGCAAGTCTGTCTTTCTTTGTTATACACTGTTCTAGATCAGGATGGCCAAAGGGTACAGAGAGAGATGGGTGGCTGGGGTGCACACCCTTTTCTGGGTGTGCTATTGGGTTGGATCATTATTCTTGTGGCATCTGGAACAGGTGGTGGTGCAAAGGCCATCCTTCTTCTCACATCGTCCATCTCCTATCAGCGTATTCATCCCTCTTCAGGCAGCATTGTAGAGTTGATATTGGGGAGGAGGAAGAGTGTCTTGTTGTATAGGCCCCCAAGAAGGTCTACACCGTGTGCAATAGGCAAAGGTTGTACATCATCTGCTTCAATTGTCTCATCGGCGCGTGGTCCATTTTAGGGTGGCGGGACTTCGCCACAGCAGCAGAATGCATCTCCTCACTGCTAGTAGTAATAATCATGCTAGCTGATGCATCACACACGGGTTTGGATGGGATCTGAATGCTGACCATAGCCATTGCAGCATCCTGGACTGTTACCCAGAATTGTTGCATTTCGAGGTCGAACCAGATGAAATGTTGGACTGTACCAGTCTGACCGTATCCTCTTCAACAGGGAGGGGTGGAATCCGTGGAGCTTGTGTGGGGTGTAGTATGTTCGGTGTTTGAGTTTGAGTTGGCCCTCTTGTATTGTGCAGACTCGTTCTCAAACATTGCTCCATTTTCTCATAGTCTGGGTCTTGCTTCCAAGCTCTCCTAAACTTTCTGCAGAGTCTGTTGGCATGGAGGTGAGTGTGGTGTAGAGAGCAATGATGTGTTTGTGGGAGTGCATTGTTGTGACAGACTGAGGAGAGTGCCAGCAATGCTGGGAGGGGTGGTGGAGGGTGGGTGAGCGGTTTACATCAGAGAGCAGGGCTCCCTCCAAACCAATAGTGTTAGCACAACAATGGTCTTTCTGTCAGGTCTGTTTGTGGGGTAGGTTATACAGGGGCAGAGGTTACAGTGGAATTAATTAAGAAGGGATACTCACTTCAGGCCCAATATAATTGTTCCCATAACCTTTATTACAGCCAATTAATGGGATTTGACCTTTGCTTGCCAATATTTGTAAATCTTATAATGTTCTGACAGTCTGATTATAGGAGGATTTCATAAGTACCTGGAAAAATCTACATACAAAGGTCAAATAATGAAATATTTCTTCATTTGCTCCTAATGTTAACAGTATAAAGGTGACAGTGAATAATATTAAAAGGTGCTGATTGGTATTCCAATATTTTACTATCATTCAGTGCACCTGAAAGTCACTGTATTACTCACATGACACAATAAATAATTTTAAACATCGATGTATCACCATTTCAATGCAATTTCAAGACTTGATTATATTTTATGAAGTAAGATTAATATGCTGATATTTTAGTGACAGGGTAGGCTGGGCTGATATGGGGAGCGAAGCAGCCTGGGATACGAGGAGTTAGAGCCCAGGGAAATGATCATCATTCCAAGCAATTGGTCATTTTGTTACTGGAAAAATGCCAAGAGAACAGGACCAGGCCAGTGGCAGCAAGGAGGCGTGGGGTCACAACCAGGCTACAGGGAGTAGGATTAGACATTTCTAAAGGGATGCAAGCATTGAGATTATTTTGTAGGACAGTTTGGGGACATGTGTCCCTCAGAAAACTGTGTTTTTTGACACTTTTATTTGATACAGTTTTGAAGCAGAGATTGTGCTAAAAACAATAACCACTTGCATTTATATAGCGCCGAGTACAAATGTCCCAAGGCACTTCACAGAGGGGCCTCTTGAGCATCCCTGTTTTCCTTCGCCTCACCATTGGTGGCCGTGCCTTCACCTGTCTAAGCCCTAAGCTCTGGAATTCCCTCCCTAAACCTCTCTGCATCTGCAGCTCTCTCTAAGACACTCCTTAAAACGGACCTCTTTGACCAAGCTTTTGGTCACCTGTCCTAATATCTCCTTATGTGGCTCGGTGTCAAATTATGTCTGATTACAACAACAAGAACTGTATGTTCACCTTTGTAGCGTGAAGCCTGTACACCAATAGACCAGATTGATCCATACACAAGTGCAATTTACACAGACGATCTGAGTACCTTGACTGTGTCTCCACACTGTAGTTCTTGGAACAGTACTTAGGTTTCTTTTTGTTAGCAGATTTGCTGACTTACACTCCTGGACCTGCTGTCTTGTTGCCTCTCCCTGCTAGAACCTCTTTCTGAGCACCATTATTTCCTCACTTAGCAAGTGGCTAAGGCCAAAAAATTATAGATCGCCATTTCTTCTCTTGCTTGCATTGTTACATATCTGGTCTTGTGATGGAGCATCTAATTTCTGACTGTTTATACTGAGGTGGGTGGGGGAAGTGGGGAGGGAGCAGGGAGAGGAAGGGATTGGAGTCAATCCTTGGCAGCTAGTGCGCACCAACTTTCCCTGGTCTGGGGGATGGTTCTGACCCCTGGTGATCTCATGGTAGAGAACATGTGAATGTGCAGTGGAGTCTAGTGAGGCAAGGATCTCTGGAGCCAGTTCCCGAAGGCATAGTGTGGCCTTTTTACCCCCTCTACCCAACTATACGGTCAATCAAAATGAGCACCGTGAAGGGGAAGCAGAAAGACCGTATCTACGTCCCCCGATACTTCAGTGAGACATGCATGCTGGCTAGTGCAAATGGAGTTAGATCTTGAGATTCAGCTTGCAAATTCTGAATTTAGAGCCCCAGAAGATATACCCCAAAAAAGGAAACACAACAAGCCCAGCTGAATGAGTCACTCTTCACTTTCATTTAACAGTGACCCTCAGAACCCATAGTCATTTTTCTTTTTAAAAACTACCTTTGATGCTTCATTGACTGCTGCCTACATGGGAATGCCTACAGCCAAGTAAACTACTAAAATGATGTCACAGGAACCACTCCTGTTCCTGGAACTGTTACACTCCTTACCGCAAACAGAACTCGGAGATAAGAAGCAAGGTATATATAGTGGAAGTAGAATTTATTCAAAGTTGATGCTTGCAATGGGATAAGTGAGCTGTAACCTCCCAGTCACGATAGGATTTGAATGCAGTCCCATAAAGACAAAAATACGCATGTGTTTAAATGCTCACTAAACAAGTACCAGTGAGCCTCAGCAAGTGGAAGGATTTAGACACAGGCAAGATACAATATCTTAAAAGCTCTGCATGAACAGTAAAACAAGTTCCAGAATATCTAGGAATTCATTAACAACTTCTGTTTGAAAGGTAACCTCTGACCTCAGTATTCCTGGGCTAGGAGTGGGAAAGAGAAACAACAATCTAGCATCCTGTTCTTGACGCTCTCCAGCATCACCTGCTGTTAAGGGTCGTTGTCTGGATGTCAGGTGATTGATTGGGGGCTCAGCTGCGATGCCCTTCTTGACTAAATAGCCTGCTGATACTCAAGAGTCTAGGCTCTTGCATGAAGAATGGCCACTTGGCTAAGGTACTATAGGGCAGTCAACCCCCTTAGACCTGTACCTTAGCTTGCGTTAGTGCTGCTAGGAGAGGACTGGCAAAGAGACATGTTCTGAGTCAGCGACTAACTGGTTGGATTTAATATTTTGTGCTGCTCGTCTGTCCCTTGTCTGTAAACTGACACTTTGATCTCCCGGACTAGTTTCGATCGCCTAAGAGGCTCGGAGAGGAATTTTCCAGTTTTGTCTTTTCCCTAATTGGCTTGAGTTTTTATCTGCTTTTTTGTTGGCCTGTCCCATGAGATTACATGGCTCCAGGTTGCTGGGGAGTGTCTGTATCGTGATGCACAAGACATCAACTATGTGGAACAGGCTGAATGAACCAGTGGGTCTTTTCCTGTCTGTCATTTTTCATATGTTTAATATTTTATATTCTGTTCAGTCACCTCTGTCTAGATTAATATTCAGAGCCATGTCACCATACCAAAATACATAATTCTGTCAGATCAACCATTGCCCTTTCTGCCGCAAATGAAAGCAGCTCATTGTCTGCTGGTATCAAACAGCCCTTCTCCTTGCTGTTAGCCACATGTGGACTCCTGACCAGTTTAATGGCACTTCTTATAATCCGAATATTTCCTCAGTTTTGCCCTTATCTCCTTTTGTTCCTTGTTTGTAATATTTAATTGGAATTGTGCTGCATTTCCTTGAAATGATTCAAATCACAGCCAGTTTTGCCGACAGGATCTCCTTACAAACCCAGCTGGATTAAGCTCAGCCATGTAAAGAGTTTAATACGTGGTGAAATTATTATACATTTCAATCAAACTGCTCTGAAATATTTGATGATCAGGATTTGAAACTTGCTGAATTTTGACAAAAACAAATAAAACTTTGAGACTGTGCCATTTAACAAATGTGCACCCACTGCTTTACTGTCTGTTATATACTGAAAGTGCTCTGTCCCTGTATTTAACAACATCAACTTGTATTTATATAGCACCTTTAATGTAGTAAAACGTCCCAAGGCGCGTCACAGCAGTGATTATCAAACAAAATTTTGACCCTGAGCCACATAAGGAGATATTAGGACAGGTGACCAAAAGCTTGGTCAAAGAGGTGGGTTTTAAGGAGGTCTTAAAGGAGGAGAGAGAGGCAGAGAGGTTTAGGGAGGGAATTCCAGAGCTTAGGGCCTAGACGGCTGAAGGCACGGCCACCAATGGTGGGGTGAAGGAAAACAGGGATGCTCAAGGGGCGGGTGGGGGTTGCGGGCACAGGAAGGGTGCGTGGGAGTTCAGTGGCGGGCGATGAACCCGGCAAAGTTGGGGACATGGAAGCACTGCCAGTCTTAATGGTAGGGCCTCATTTAAATAAACCTTTCCTGAGTGCCGCCCTTCACCCGTCCAAATTGACTACGTGCCCGGCGGACTGGAGCGGGAATTTGCAGCAGGAGGCCGCGGCGAGGGACACGTGGGAATGGTTCCTGGCAGCTAGTGGAGGGGGAAGGCTGTGGCCGCCATTGGGAGTGGGGGTGTGGAGACTCCAGCAAAGATGGGGGAGTACGGGGAAGACACTGGGGGGAAAAAAAGGCTTCTGGAATTGAGAGGGTTAAGAGCAGCTTTGATCTGTGTGCAGATTTTTCCTAACATCCATTCTTATGACATTAAGAGCAAGCTTTATCCTTTCATTATTTTTGCAGCTCCAGTGACCCCAGTGATTGAAGGTAACCTTTCAATCTCGCAGTTTGTCCCATTAAACCATGAGAAGCGGATGTGACTTTACTTCACCGAAGAGCAATTCACACCAATCCACCAGCTTTAAACCAATTATTAACAGTGGGAAGATGAATTCTTAATAAAATCAATATCAGTTAACAAGAAGTTTTTTTTTGCAAAGTTAGATTTTTTAAAATCATATATAGAATCTACAGAAATGTATTCATACCAAAGCTTTATCTTCAGGAGTTGATATCAAGACCCAAACAACCTTGAAGGAAAATATAAGATTAATTATTCGGCTCCGGGCATGATTGGGGAGGGGGTGGGGGAGATCCTGCAAAGATTGGGAGGGGAGGAGCCTGGCGCTCGGACCTCCAGCTAAAATTGCCGACTGGGTCCTGATGGCCCCGATCTGCATATTTAAAGTAGGACCCCGCTTCCTTCCTGCCCCATCCCGCTCAAAAGAGCAGGTTCCGATTGGGACTCGGTGGGGGTAAGTGACTCCCCTTTTAACTGCCTCTCCTGCCCCTTTTCCTCCAGGTGGGGGCAGTTAAAATCGGGGCCAGTGTTTCTCTTTCTGAGCCACAGTGTTTCTGTTATTCTCCCTCTTTCGCTCTGCATTTCTCTCTTTTCCCCCCTGTGTCTTTGTTACTTTCTCTATGTTACCCTCTTCCCATTCTCTCTTTGTTTCCCTGTCATTCTGTCTCCCTCATCCTTTCTCTTCCCTCATTCTTTTATGCAAGACGCCGAATTTGCACTGAACTGTCTCGATCGCTCTGATGTACAGAGCTTCCAGACAGACACAGATGCTTCTGTCAAACCTGATTGTTCAGCATCTACCAGTAAATGAAAATTGGTTATACAAAATAACGACACGGGTATAACATGAGCACATGTGCAGTCTGAAAATGGAATACTGTGCGGAAGGTTGGCCAGACAAGAATGAACTGGACTGCAGATTGAAACTATACTGACCTGTGAAAAGTCAATCATCAGTGCAAGAGACACTTGAATAGAAGGTACTCTTGAGAGACATCTGTCTAGTGATTATCCTACCTGGCTTTCTAGGGAAAATACATACTAGACATCAAGGTATCAAGAAATGTATTGAGTGTGCTCAACAGGCCATTGGTGGCCTGGCTGAAGTAAACTTAAAGAAGTTGTTCAGAACTGTCTGGAAGTGTTCTGAGGAAAGGACAAATCTACTCGTGCTCACAATAGGATCTACTCTGCCTGACTAGCCCAGGCAGAAAGTTGAGATGGGCCTACTTGACTGGAAAGGCAATGTTTATCTTTCGGTTGTAGACTACTTGTGTTTCACAGCTGACTTACGCCACAATATATTGAACAATGTCTGAAATCAATACTTGTGTGTCATGGAATACCATGTCAGATAATGGATCACAATGTTCAGCCCTGCACTTTGATACATTTTTAAAATAATATGGATTTGTTCACATTACAAGCAACCTCATGTATCCTTAAAGCAATGGCGAGACAGAGAGAGCAGAGAACCTGGTCAGGAAGTAGCCTCCTAATATGCTGTAATAGCGTGTTGGCAAATGGATACAGCCTGCAGAGCTGTTAATGACAGACAGTTAAGAATGCCTCTATGAGCACTTCCAGCAAGCCCTAATCCTAAATGGCCAGCTTCAGCGAGTAGGAAGCATATTGCAAGTCATGTCAACTGCGAGACGTCAATTCGCAATATTGAGGGAGGGAGTTACTAAGACTAATAGGAAACAATGTGAGGAAATCGCGAGCCTGGATAACAAACACAAGAAGCAAAGAAACAATGAGATGTGAGGCATTCGCATCTCGATCTTTTGTCATCGAGATCCAAAGCTCTGGGGAAGTGGTGGCCATGTGTCTGTGCCACAACTAGAAGAGACTGATGTGACTCAACACTCACATCATTACTGCAGGTATTGAAACTCCCTGTAAAGTGGCAGAGGAATCAAATACGGTTCCAAAATGCACGAAGATGGGACTATCCTGCACTCATTCTGAGAGATTGCACACACCATCGAATGTGCATTTAAAACCACATTTTGTAGTGTAAATCGAGAATTGATCCAGAGCGAAGCAGAGTGGGACTCCATCCTCCAGGGAATCTCTGACTGCGTTGCTCCAGATTCAGGTCTGGCACTAAGAACATAAGAAGTAGGAGCAGGAGTAGGCCATACGGCCCCTCGGGCCTGCTCCGCCATGCAATAGGATCATGGCTGATCCGAACCTAGACTCACGTCCACTTCCCTGCCCGCTCCCCGTAACCCCTAATTCCCTTATCAGCTAGGAAACTGTCTATCTCCGTTTTAAATTTATTTAGTGTCGCAGCTTCCACAGCTCTCTGAGGTAGCAAATTCCATAGATTTACTACCCTCTGAGTGAAGAAGTTTCTCCTCATCTCAGTTTTGAAAGGGCAGCCCCTTATTCTAAGATTATGCCCCCTAGTTCGAGTCTCACCCATCAGTGGAAACATCCTCACCGCATCCACCCGATCAAGCCCCCTCACAATCTTATATGTTTCGATAAGATGGCACTGACTCGAAAGGTTAGTGTTTGTGCGAACCAAAAGCCACTTTGCACCAATGTCAGCATTGTTGTGTAAATGCAGCCCAGACTTATAAAAGTAGTAATTTGCAGCACATAGAAGGAAATCCTTTGTGAACTTGTATGTGATCAGTGAACATGTAATTGTATGGGTCATTTCTTCTTCCTTTGTACGGTAGTAACAAAGCAAATCAGATGTCAATATCTCAGTCAGATATCCAGGCCAAAGCTTCCGGTGTAACAGCGTGGATATCTTGTAGGCTGCCTGTGAATTTCCTCTGAGGGCTGTGCTCAATGATGTGCTCCAGTGTCTGATTAGAAGCTCCACAGTCACATGATGGGGATGCTTTAATCTTCCATCTATGGAGAAGGTGGCAGCATCGACCATGACCGGTTCTGAGGCAGTTGATGGTTGTCCACTGCTTGCGAAGAAGGTTTGATTCTTCAGGTTGTATTGTGGGGTCCTCTATAAGGAATCCATTCTGTATGTCACAGTTCTTCCAAGCATTTCACCATCGGTCATTAAGGCTGAGGGGAGATCGCTGAAGGGCTTCGGTGACGGCCCAAAATGGCAAATTTGCAGACGACACAAAGCTGGGTGGGCATGTGTGCTGTGAGGAGGATGCCGAGAAACTACAGGATGATTTGGACAGGTTGGGTGATTGGGCAGAAGCATGGCAGATGCAATATAACGTGGATAAATGTGAGGTTATCCACTTTGGTGGCAAAAACAGGAAGGCAGATTATTATCTGAATGGCAATAGATTGGGAGAAGGGGAAATGCAACGAGACCTGGGTGTCCTTGTGCACCAGTCGCTGAAGGTAAGCATGCAGGTGCAGCAGGCGGTTAAGAAGGCAAATGGTATGTTGGCCTTCGTAGCGAGAGGGTTTGAGTACAGGAACAAGGATGTCTTGCTGCAGTTGTACAGGGCCTTGGTGCGACCACATCTTGAGTATTGTGTGCAGTTTTGGTCGCCTTATCTGAGGAAGGATGTTCTTGCCATGGAAGGAGTTCAGCGAAGATTCACCAGGCTGATACCTGGGATGGCAGAAATGACGTATGAGGAGAGATTGGGATGATTGGGCTTGTACTCGCTGGAGTTTAGAAGAATGAGAGGGGATCTCATTGAAACTTATAAATTTCTGACAGGACTGGACAGACTAGATGCAGGAAGGATGTTCCCGATGGTCGGGGAGTCCAGAACCAGGGGTCACAGTCTAAGGATAAGGGGTAGGCCATTTAGGACAGAAATGAGGAGGAATTTCTTCACCCAGAGAGTGGTGAACCTGTGGAATTCTCTACCACAGAAGGCAGTAGAGGCCAATACATTAAATATATTCAAGAAGGAGTTGGATATATTTCTTAAGGCTAAAGGGATCAAGGGGTATGGGGAGAAAGCAGGGACCGGGTACTGAATTTGGATGATCAGCCACGATCGCATTGAATGGCGGAGCAGGCTCGAGGGGCCGAATGGCCTACTCCTACTCCTATCTTCTATGTTTCTAGATTTGAGACAGGTTGGTGGTAGCTTGTTCAAGTCGGCCTGGATCAGCATGCCTTTGCTGGTGTAGCAGTTGTATTCTCTGGAGACTGCATATTCGCGGTGTAGGTGTGGTGGTGCGATGTTTGCAAGCACGGGCAGCCAAGGTGTTGGTGTTGATAAAAGCGTACCGGTGATAATTCTCATAGTAGAATTCAGCTGTACATCAACGGATTTGACACGCGGACTTGATAGCCATGCCAGAGAGCAGTACTCTGCTGTAGAGTACACCAGGGCAAGTGCTGCCATACTGAGGGTTTGCGCGTCTGCTCCCCCTGTGGATCTGGCAAGTTTCTGGATCAGGTTGACCCTACTGTTTAGTTTCTTCCCAAGGTTCTGGAGATGTTGTCTAGATGACAGGGTGCGATCAAGAGTGACTCCTAAATAGGAGGTGTCACTGATAAAGTGCCTTAGAACAGTGTTATCCAATATGTTAGCCAATAGCCACATGTGGCTAATTGCATTTCTGATTAGTAAATAAAAATTGAGTAATAGATCCTGTCGTTGGGCCTGGGATCTCAATACTCATTTGCACAGTGTATGCATGTGAACATGTAATCTTTTTGTACGTTTGTTGGTAAAATGGTAAGGTGAAAAGCTGAGCGTGCGAGTGTTTTTTGATCGCTGTGAGTGCTTTAGTTCCTTGGTTACTGAATGGTGGGAGATGTTTGTAAATAAATATACAAATGTGAAGGACGTTTATCTGTATTGTGTGAGTGAATGGAAGACATTTTCTACTAAAATTAGTGCAAGTGGCTAAAACAGTGTCACCGTAGCCACACCTGTGGCTAGTGAGCGATTTCTATTGGACAACACTGCCTTAGAAACAAGTTCATTTGAAAATTTACTGAGTTCTGGAAAAGTAGAAAGAAGTTTAATTACGTCCTATGGCTTAAATTAGGGGGACAAAAGTGGATTGATTTATATATGTATTCTTTCAGATAAAGAACGGGGAATGCAGGTTTATTCAGGTTACAGGCCTATGCTAATACATTTTGTATGCTTAGGGGGCTCTAGAGAATAGCTGCCTCTTTCAGACAAGAGGGACATGGAAGCAGACAGGAATGGCGCTGGATGTGCAGTGCTATTAAAAGGTACTAGTTTGTTATTCTATGTGTCAGAGTCTGACTAAAAGAACCCATGACACCCCATGCAAGACCAAAACAAGATGGTCTGGTGAGAAGCGAGCACACTGACTGGCCTATCAGACTGGATGCAGTAGCTGCACATATAGCAGGCATCTCCTGCACAGATGTTGCACTCTTCTCATATACACTGTATGTCCTATACCTGTATCAATGTTACCGTTCAGACTTTTCTCTGTATATTTTCAATGGAAGAGTACTTATTACCTTTTTGTCCCCAGTTAGTCCGTGGGCATATAAACTGGTGACATCAACACCATTCATAAACAGAACTGGAGAGAGAGTGAGTTAGGGCTGGTTTTGTAGTCACTTGGCTGTGCAAGGGTTAATTTGCTGCAACAGCTGAATGTTGCTCAGCAAAGCCTGAGGGCTGATCTATCCATCTGAAGTTTTTATTGATTCTTTTGGACAAACACAAAAAGGCCTCCGGGTTCTGTATATAATTAAGGGGAGAATACACTAGGATTTTTTTATAAGGCTTTGAAGTATTACATGGGCTAGGTTTAGACGAATTGTTTTCAAAGCTAAACACAGTTGAAAAGGTGACACTGAGATACACAACATGTATGTATGGGAGAGTATTATTGGTGCTGGTAGGAAAACATGGCACTTGTACAATTGCCTGCTGGACAGGAGACAACAGGCAGAGATTGGGCATGTACAGGGTGGGCTGGAGGTGTTAAATTGAGATGGAATGACCCTGCCAAGACAACATCACACTCTTCCTCGCATCCAAGAGTGGCAATAGCCACAAACAAAGTGAATGCCCTTCATTGGAAGGCAACATCCCATTTAAAAAATGTAATCTCACTATTACAAACACAGCTTAAATAGCAGTTTATCTGCTGTGGTAGGTATTCAAATGCCCCAGGCCACACAATACACCAGCAATACATACACTAACTATATATATATAATATATATATTTTAAAATTCGTTTATGGGATGTGGGCATCACTGGCAAGGCCAGCATTTATTGCCCGTCCCTAGTTGCCCTTGAGAAGGTGGTGGTGAGCCGCCTTCTTGAACCGCTGCAGTCCGTGTGGTGAAGGTACTCTCACAGTGCTGTTAGGGAGGGAGTTCCAGGATTTTGACCCAGCGACGATGAAGGATCGGCGATATACTTCCAAGTCAGGATGGTGTGTGAGTTGGAGGGGAACTTGGAGGCGGTGGTGTTCCGATGCGCCTGCTGCCCTTGTCCTTCTAGGTGGTAAAGGTCGTGGGTTTGGGAGGTGCTGTCGAAGACGCCTTGGCGAGTTGCTGCAGTGCATCTTGTAGATGGTACACACTGCAGCCACGGTACGCCGGTGGTGGAGGGAGTGAATGTTTAAGGTGGTGGATGGGGTGCCAATCAAGCGGGCTGCTTTGTCCTGGATGGTGTCGAGCTTCTTGAGTGTTGTTGGAGCTGCACTCATCCAGGCAAGTGGAGAGTATTCCATCACACTCCTTACTTGTGCCTTGTAGATGGTGGAAAGGCTTTGGGGAGTCAGGAGGTGAGACACACACCGCAGAATACCCAGCCTCTGACCTGCTCTTGTTGCCACGAGTGTATGTGATGCTCTTTCCCCAAGTGCATTTGGTGCAATTTTTTTTTTCAATTCCCGGGTTAATGTATTGGGTGTAGATTCTTCACCAGCTCTCTCTCTTCCTTTAATTCGCTCCTTAAAACCTATTTCTTTGACCAAATGGGTGAGCGTTGGTTGGCAGGTCTGTTCGACAGCGAAGATTCCAAAAAGCTGGTGTGACGCGATAGTCATTGTCTTTCTCAAACACAGGGTACCAGCAAATATCACCCAATAGCACTCTTGCCCACAACTTGTAAGTTAATGGAGCGGGTTTGACTGGCCCGTCTTCATTCCTATCTTTGAGGCTATGGTGCCAAAGAACAGGTCGGTTTCAGACCGGGACAAAATTGGTTGTGAGCAGGTTCTCGCCGTTATTGAATAAGGCAGTGACAACGGGAGCTTATTCACTGCCTAAGACGCTGTATGGAGATATGGGCGATTGCTCAAGACATCAAGGCTCATCAAACCCCATGGGACTCGTGCCTCCTTCACTATTCAACATCTACATTAGTGACTTACCTCGCACAATTTTGCGTACGTTGATTTATACTGACGGCATCGCCCTTGGAACACAAGGAAATATCTCACCGCCATAGGCAAGACCTTCTCGATCTACCTGACGTTAATGGCGGGAATGCTTTCAATGCTGGCAGCTCTGCCTCCAATGCCTCCAGAAATGTGGTAACAGCTTTTCACCTAAACAACAGAGCCACCAAGGAACCACTTAATGCCACCCCTTTGCGGCCAACGGGTCTGAAGTGAGCCCGATCTGAAATACTTGGGTGCAACCTTGGCCAGAATCTTTCTTTTTGAAGTTCATCTGGAAAAGACTGGGGGGGGTGGGTGGAGTAAAAGCGAAGGAACACCGCTTTGGAAATCCCGCGGACACAACATGGGGTGCCGATTCGCACACACTTCAAAGACAATTTCTAACACGGGGATACTCAGCTGCTGAATATTGCGCGCCAGGCTGGGTGGGCAGCTCGCATCCCAAATCTTTGGACTCCCAGCTTAATGCCGCGAGGAGAATCATAACTGGACCACATAACAACCCCCACCTAAAATCCAGAAAGCCAGACATGAGCACAATCAAACCATGGCCAACCTGAACTTACCAATTTATGAGGACCTCCAGAATCTTCCAAAGACACACCTGAAATCTTGCAAGCCTTTTTTTCGGGTATCAGGCTAATGCAATTAAAGCGTCCTCATTCAATTCTGGGACGATGCTAATGTTCCAAACAAACATCCGATGGCCGACCCCACAAAAAAAACTCCCAGGCTTCAACCTACCCCAGAAACAAAGGTCCTTATTGAACCATTTCAGAACATCACACGGCAGATGCGGTCATTTCTTACACCTCTTAGAAAGATGAGAGACAACACACAGTATAACTATGAGCACCAGTTGCAAACTATGGACCGCATTGTTGGTTGGCAGGCAGCATCTCAGGCTTACACCAAGCTACCCTCTGGCTCACCAATCTAGACTTGGTTTTTTGAATGTTGGCAATCATTTATATGTGTGTGTATATGTATATAGATCTCTATTATATATTCTGACATATACATATATGTGTCTGTTATATATTATGATTTATACATGTCTATTATATTCTGATATACACATATTATATTCTGATATATATATATATATCAGGATAGACTGAGTACGATGAAGGATCTACACCTGAAATGTTAACCTATCAGATGCTGACGAATGTGCTGTGTATTTCCATTACATTCTGTTTTTATTGCAGGTTTCCAGCACTTGGAGCTTTTTCAAATCATAGACAACTGGTCAGCCCATTTTTCAAGACGGTGGGTAGACTGCCCAGGTGAGTCTGCCAGCAACACCACCCTACCTGTGAGAAGGAGCAGCACGATATTTGCAGATATTATGAGACGGTCCCTTACGATGCCATCCAGTACATCATTGATAAAGACATTGAATAGGACGAGAGACAGTAGACAACTGCTCATAAAGAGTAGAAAGCATCCAAAAAAAGAATCCAAACAAAAGGACATTCAAATAAGTGCAGAAAGTAAGATTTTACTATAAGGAACAGTGGCTTTATTAGACAGCTCAGTCATATACACGCAACAGGAATTCATGTTCAACTATAATATTTCGAGCTACATAGAAATATTTTCAGTAAGAAAGCAAATTTGTAATGAACAAAAGGACTTCATAAAATTATTGAAATATCAAAATTATTTTAATTTTTAAATGATCTAAAGAGACCACAGACAGTCATGCAGGTCATGATGTATATCACACTAACATTTAATTTAATTGTAAACACTTACATAAATAAATCTGGGAAGTTGTGGAAATTTCAGCCAGACCAACTTCAATTCTAGTTTCCAAGGCAAGCCTAATATTAATTGGTTAACACCCCAGGCTTCCCTTCCTTTTTTACATTCCCCCCCCCCAATTTTTTTTCACTTTTCCTTCTTCAAAATCTCACGTCTCCTCCTCAATCAGCCTTCAGCCAGGAAAGCAGGATGGATAGAGCCACAACTCTCTACATTGCGAAGTTCATCCTGTAGTGAATGCAGTTCAGACAGCAAAAGAGAGGGAGAGACAGAGAGAGCGCTCAAAAGAGACAGCGACAGAAAATGAAAGAGAGCTGGAGAGAGAACTTGGCAATACAGCCACCCCCCCCCCCCAAATACCAGTACAGTCCCCAATAAATATTTGAAGTATTAACGAGAAAACAAAAGTTTGAATTGTGAAAGTTTGTACTGCAGCAAGTATTTGTTGCAGCATAAACTCACCTTGGCGACAAAAGTGACGGATCTTTAGCAGAGTTTTACAACAGTCTCTCCTTGACTTGCCCCAAAACTCACCAAAGTGCCCACTTGTGCCCCTTGAAATTTTCCATAACAATAATCGTATCCATATTGTCTCAGTTGAAAGTGACATGTACAATGATGTGTATATATAATATCTACAAGAGTATAACAGAGTAAATGTGTGACAAGTATTCAGTAAAACACTCTTCCTGTCAGCTGCCACAATTTACAACCCTGGTCTAGCATCGTGACCTTGTAAAGTCCCCCCATCCGGTTACATAGGGCAAACCTGCAGAGCAGCACTTAGCAACCAGAATAGAATGATCCGTAGTGATTGGGGGGTGGGGGGGGGGGGGGGGGTGCGGGGGAGGGAGGAAAGAGCAATAATAGAAGTCCAGCAGGATAACTGGAAAAGAGGGAGGGAAAAAAAAGCTTTGTGCGTGTGTTCAAAGATATAACACACTGTTAGGGTTCAAAAAATGTTCATAAGATGCTTTTGTGGTCTTATGGTTGATGATGTCTTCTGAACCTTGTGTGTTAGATTGTTGCAACACATCCCTACCAATCTTCGCATGCTTTTATAATATTTAAATACCAAAACACTTCTCTGAAAATTAAACGGTGACATTATTCTAGCGAGTATGTGGAAAGCCCTCTCTTGCAACAACTATTTTAAAAGAGATTTTAATGTCTCCTAGAGTACTACTGAGAAGCTCAAGTGCTGGTTAAAAGACACTACTGAACTTCTCAGCGGCAATTGTGTTGGGATCGTCATCCGGGACTGAGAAGTATGCACACAACTAGAGACGGACTCATCAGATTTTTTTATTCATTCTCGGGATGTGGGCGTTGCTGGCAAGGCCAGTATTTATTGCCCATCCCTAATTGCCCTTGAGAAGGTGGTGGTGAGCCGCCTTCTTGAACCGCTGCAGTCCATGTGGTGAAGGTGCTCCCACAGTGCTGTTAGGGAGGGAGTGCCAGGATTTTGACCCAGCGACGATGAAGGATCGGCGATATACTTCCAAGTCGGGATGGTGTGTGACTTGGAGGGGAACTTGGAGGTGGCGGTGTTCTCATGCACCGGATGTTCTTGTCCTTCTAGGTGCTAGATACAAGACTTGTGCAGGTCTTTTGTGTTAGAGGCATCCAACATAGTGGATCTTTTGAACACTGCTTGTTGGAGAATAGACTGAGAATCTCGCCTCACAAAATGGGAAGTATTTCAAAACCTCTTCCCACATTAGTGGATGGGGGCAGGAGAAAGAGAGGTTGCTGCATATTGTAATTATTTACCCGCAGCTTAACACTCCCCTTAATGCTCCTGCAACTGACATACCATTAATTTCAAATGAACAGAGATCTTGTCACCAAGTGATTCTCGCCCTTGTTATAATATAGCACGGATGTGCCAGCAGCCCAGAATTCTAATGCTGTTAGAATCAGCAGAGCGACAACATACAGCTCACATTATAAGAATTAGCAATGAAAAACCAGTGGGACTGAACTTCATCTCTGATATATTCAACACACTCCGTCTACAGTGGAGCCATTTATGTGGAGTTGCTGGAGATTGACTTTCTGTTCCTCTTGTGATTTGTTTGTTTCTTCACCAGGTTTGTGAATTCCGACAGGATTATTCTACAGCTTGGTAACAGAATTAGAAGTTTAAGTAACATTGTGCCAAAACAATGGGTTAACTTACACAACCGAGGAATTGCATGTTGGGTTACATCCAGGCGACTGATATTGGCAGAAGTCAGTCCAGCATTCCGGGACCATCAGAATTTGGGCTCTTTGATCATCTGTACAAGGTCTCTAAATACCTGAAAATTCATTTGTCTTTGTGTTTTGTGCAAATCAGATAGCACAATCATTTCCTGAATTGTCGCCCGAAAATTCAGGACAAGCCAACAAATTGCAATAAATTTTAAATAGATGAAAAAAATAGACAAGCTGATCCAAAATGAGTAAATTCAAAACAAGTTAAATGTAACTATCACATTCATGTGAATAGGGCCACTTGTCATTCTGGACTGGAGTTTGTGGCAGCACACAATATCCAATACACAGTAATGTTCTGTGCATGGGATCATCACAAGATATGCAATCTGATCAACTTTTACACACGCTCACACACACTCAATGTTCCCTCGTTATACTACCAGTCATTGGAACAATGCTTTTGGCAGCATAAAAATAGGATGGGATTACGAAGGGATTGGTCCACAGGGTAGATTTTAAACAGTAGGGGGGGGGGGGGGGTGGGGGTGCATTTCAGCAGGGATTCTCCCGATCGTCCGCTGGAAATTCAGCGGAAAATCCGCGTAAAACCCGGAGAAATGCCGTAAACGGCGTTTATGCCGTTTCTTCGCTATTTGCACCAAAGTTGTAGCGGAGGATCAGGTGAACTCAGACAAATTAATGGCGTATGGCTGTTTCTGTTCCTTACAGCATTCATGGAATCATTGCAATTTCAGTACAGAAGGAGGCCACTTGGTCCATCATACCTGTGCTAGCCCTTTACCCGTTTTAACAATTTTCTTCAAATGTTTAATTTTCTCAAATATCATGACTGACTCAGCTTCAATACCCACTTGTGGTACTGCCTTCCATATTCTGATAACGCTTTGCATGGAAAAATTCTTCTAACCTCCCTTTTATGCTTCTAATCATAAGGCAAGCAATGGAAATAATCTTTCACTATTTGCCCTCTCAAATCCTTTCATAAGTTTTATAAGATCTCTCCTTAACCTCTGTGTTCCAGTGAATACAGAGCTAGTTCTTCAAGTCAATGACAACTATATCTTTTCAGCCCTGGTATCATCATAGTGAATCTATATTGCAACTTTTCCATTGCTCCAATATCATTCCTATAATGGGGTGTCCAAAACTGCACACTCCTGCAATTTCAGCCTCCCCAATATCTCGTCAACATTCACTATTGCCTCCTTAGTTTTGTATTCAGTGCCCCTATATAGAAAACCTAGAATCCCACTACTCAGTTACCATCAGTAGTGGTAGAATTACTAGAATCCATCAGCAGGCATAGAATAAATAAGTAATAGAAGGAGATAAGCTAATTAGGGTAAGTAAGCATAGTTTTGTGAAAGGTAGCTCATGACTAACTAACCATTAGAGTCCTTTGACAGAGCTACTGAGGTGGGGGCTGGAGGAGCATCAATGGATGTTCTACACCTGGGTTTTTGGAAGGTTCTGCACAAGACGTTGCTAGCTAAAACTGGTGTGCATGGAATTGGAGATAGCCTTGTTGTATGGATAAGAAACTGGTTGGGAGCTAGAAGACAGAGTGTTGGCAAGCAGTAAATCAGTGCCGAGGGCTGGGCTTTTCAAATGTTGACCTGGATTTTGGAATCGAGGAGAGCACATCTAAATGTTCAGATGACACTGGGCTAGAAGGTATAGTGAATTGTGAAGAGGAGAAAATCGCAAAAGGACACAAATTGTGCGCTTGGGCAGATCAATGGCAGATGTAACAAAGTGTGAAGTAGTACACTTTGGATGCAAGAATGGGAGTAAAATCTAAATGGTGGAGCTCCAGAGGGGATAGATGAACAAAGATATTTAGGTATCCAGGTAGTCATTAAAAACTTGCTCACAGCTGCAAAAAGACAAATGGGTTGCTGGGCTGCATCACAAGAGGTTTGGAATATAAAAGCAAGGAGGTACTACTGCAGTTATAGTGTGCTGGTCAGATCTCATTTGGAATATTGTGTTCTGTTCAGGGAGTACACCTTAGGAAGGATGTACTGCTCTTGGAGAAAGTCCAACAATGATTCACCATGATAATACCTGAGATGAAAGGACTGAGTTATGATGAGTGACTCGATAAACTTGGGTTATATCCCCTGGAGATAAGGATGTTACAGCATGTTTAAAATAATGAAAGTGTTTAAAACAATGAAGGGAATTGACATGATAGATAGAGGGAATGATGTTTCCCTTTAGTGGGGGAATCTAGAATAAAGGGACATATTTTGAGCTAAGCTGGTTAAAAAACAATCCAGGAAAAATATCACAAAGAGTACATTATTCCTCACAGCTTGCTATGTCCCCTAATTTGGTATCATCAGATTTTGATGTTGGTCCCTCTGTGGCCATGTCCAAATCATTTATGCATATGGAGAACAAGAGAATCACAGAATCACAGAAACCCCACAGTGCAGATAGAGGCCATTTCGGCCCATCGAGCCTGCACCGACACATATCCCACCCGATCCCCGTAACCCCTACACCAACACATATCCCACCCTATCCCTGTAACCCCATGTATTTAATCCCCCTAACACTAAGGGTCAATTTTCATAGCCAATCAACCTAACCCGCACATCTTTGGACTGTGGGAGGAAACCGGAGCACCCGGAGGAAACCCACGCAAACACGGGGAGAATGTGCAAACTCCACACAGACAGTCACCCGAGGCCGGATTCGAACCCGGGTCCCTGGCGCTGTGAGGCAACAGTGCTAACCACTATGCCACCGTGCTGCCCAACACAGATCCCCGGGGCACCCCACTAACTACATGAAATCCAATTACTTCTACGCTCTGCTTTCTATCCATGAGCCATCCCTCTATCCATCCCACCACTTTACCTTTAATACCATAGGCCTTACTCTTCACAACAAATCTTTCATGTGGCACTTTATCAAATGCTTTTTGAAAGTCCAAATATATCACCTCCACTACATTTCCCGTCTATACACTCGGTAATTTCCTCAAAAGAATTAAATTAGTCAAGCATGACCTGCCTTTTACAGATCTGTGTTGATTGTCCTCAATTAGCCCGTACCTTTCTAAGTGTTCACTAATTTTATCCTTTATTATGATCTCTAGCAGTTTTCCTAAAGCAGCAGTAGGAAAACCTAGATACAGTTCAATGTAGATTGTTTACCATCACAGTGCAGGTGGCCCAGTGGCATTTAGTATCATGAGCTGAGGGAGAAATCAGTGCAGAATGGCAGTTAGTTCTGTGTTAGCATGTGGAGTATATTAAAGGAAACTAAATGGGAGAAATCCATCTCCTGCATTTTTTAATAGGGTAGGGGGAAGGGTTGGTAAGCGAGACTGGTGCTATAATGAGGGAAGACTGTACTGAATTCAGAATCAAACCGTTCAGGGAAGCCGTTTGTTCAGAAACAGGTCAGTAAAAGAATTATTGTAATGACATTTAAATTAAAATTACCCAGTAGGTTACAGCCAAAGTGTAGGAAAAAAAGGTTTAATACTGGAGGAAGGGGATAGACAATTACAGCATAGTGAATAGTCGTTGCTCTATTTAAGGGTGTCAATGATTCCACATTTAACTTTCCTAAAGTATGAGAGTCTATTGTGGATTTAGGCACACTAGTCTGATCTTGTTATTTTAATAAATTACCAATTATGGACTTCAAAATAGCCTCAAAGCTACAAAATCAGGGGTTTGTGGAACACACTGAGGCAATACAATCATTAGGCGGAGCTTACTGTTTAAATACCTGATATTGACACCAGTACACATTTGTATATTAAAGGATGCCTTAATCAAAACTGTTTGAGTGGGAAATTTCCTCTCAAAATGGGAGAATACCTGCTTTTCTTTGTAATTAATGGCCCACTAAGGAAACCTTGGGACACAAAGCTTTGAAACGTGGGATTTCTGAGAATGCATTTTTGTTAGTGAGTCACTAATACTGAAGAAAAGCAGGCACCCCCACCCCATTTTTTGTTGAGAATTTCTCTCCCATCTCCCCCCCCCCACCCCTGTGTTCTGATGCAATTACATAAATTCCACCAAATGAATCATTAGGTAACATGAGCGTCACGGCATTGCTTACATTGCATTTCTGGCTTGTCTTCCTTCCCATAATGAAAATGATACCCCTCCAAATGATTTGCAATTAGATTACAACACCTCTTGGATTAATGGTGCCGAATCAAAGATGGCCGTCCCCTCAAATGTTATCTCTCGGAAGAGATTTTTAGCAACTATTTTCTCAGCAGATGATCGTGATGTCACATTCTTTCATTATTACCCCTAAACGCTCTGAACCTCACAATCAGAGGGCTTTTCTTTTTTTCGATTAATGTTAGCAATGGAAAACCATTTTGGGCACCCATTGTTAGCATGACGCACTCTCAGGTCAGCTTTAGCACAGCTAGCTGCCGAGTGAAGTTCCGACAGTACCAATCTTAGAAGACCACCCTTTACTGCGCCAGTGTGGCATTTCCATTTTGCACACCAGCCACCCATATGGCCACTTTGAGAAAGATGGACAAAATATTGGCAGTATTTGATTCCAGAGATGAAAGGACAACATCTAGCCCACTTCATCACCCAGTCCATCACCATTGGAGAGCTTTGCTAATTGGGATGTTTCATTCAAAGCCATTTGTGTGAATAGGTAGTGTGCACTCAACTGAAAACAAATAATTTAAACACACAGAATGTCACAGATTTCTGTGCAATTTTAGCCAGTTGTAAATCATGGTGTGGTGCCAAAGTCTGCCAACAATCTCTCCACTCTAACCAATGGTTCCTCTCATCAAGTGCAAAACATCCACTGTGAACAACATTTACCCTGCGTGGCAGAAATGATGAAAATAAAGCCATACTGGGAACTAGATATTCGAGCAGTGTTGTGGGAGCTGTACTGGAGCCTGATATTCTCTATTCAAATGGCGGAGGGAACCGCAGAACATTACAGAGCTCTGTAAGGGCCAGCAGCAAGCATAGGCTGCTCTTCCTTCAGATATGATCCACAGTACAAATCCATGTAATGCACACAGAGAGTGGAGAAGATAGAAAGCATGTTAATAGTGCAACAAATGTTAGAACATGGCATTGACAGTAGTCGGGGAAAAACATCTGGTTGGTCAAGATCAATCTCAATACACTTTCTCCTTGAACATTCATAAGCGCAAAGTGAGACACACAGGCAGTTTCAAGTACTCCTAGTGTGTAACATTGCCAGTGTCTAATTTCAACGTCTCCATTAAAAATTCTGTTCTGATGAAGGGTCTCTATCCAAAGCTTTAATGTGCCTTTTGTCAGACCTGCTGTGTACTTCAGCATTTTCTGTTTTTTATTTCAGAATTCCAGCACTTGCAGATTTTTTCAAACATTCTTTTTGGTTGCTGTATTCTTGCCCTGATCGATACAAGAGTTTGCTTTCTTTCTGCCCCCCCAAAATGGCTACCGATGGGGCCTTAACTGTACTGAGGCTACCAGGCGAGGGAAGTCCCCCATTGCGTTTCCCCTCCACTCTATTTCCTTACACGCAGATGTGAATTTACTGGTGCGTGTGCTAAAAGAGGGGCTGCCGCAGCAATCTGGGCGAAAAGGTGGTTTTGCGCTTGCTTGGGACCGTAGCCAGGTAGTAGATGCACTCAGTGTGGCCCAGGGAAAATACAGCCAGCCCACAGCTATACATAGTCTCACTCTACATCAGAAAGGCTGCTACAAAGTCAGACGAATCAGAGAGTAATAGCAAAAAAAAGCAATTCTTTTAATTTTTAAGAAATCTTGGATTTGCTGAAACTTACACTTTCTTACATCATCATTCAATGAAATACAACTCCAGCCAATTGTCCTCTCTCACTCACATCTCCAGATCGTCTCGTTTCTTTTCAATAAGTTCCTATTCATTTTGATCTAATAACAGAGTTTTTTATATCATTAGTTATTGACTTCCTGTCATTTTTCCTTTTGAACACAAGCGTTTTATTGCCAATTGTCTCCTTGTGCAACTTTAGTACGTGTTTATAGCTTCCTCTAGTTGGGTAAAGTGCTCCAGTCCCTACTGAGCAGTCATCACAGGGAGTGAACAACTCACTTAACAGTGATTTTAATGACTAGTCTTCAATGTTTGTCCCAAGAACGACTCGCATCATAGCAGGATGACTGCCTGCTCCTGCCACTTCCTGGTTCTCATCACTTTCTTGTCTGGGCAACCAATAGGGGACAACAGCAAAAAGTCCACTGGGATCACGTTCCCTACAGGAATTGTATACTGACACAAGAATTTTCAAACAAAATGCTCCACTGCCTAGGTAGAAATGCACGGCACTGATATTTTTGGGCAGCTGATAAAATGAAAATGCTAGGTTACATCACAAACAGACTACCGCTGCCAACTATACATTTTCCCCTTCATTCCTGTATTTGTATTTTGCCCCTTCATACCCACAAGGCTGAAACCAAAACCGAGAAGAATGAGGAAGTAAGTGGTTATAAGATAAATTCACCAATTCCACCCCCCTAGTGAGGAGCCACATTCAAAGGGAACGTGGATCAGAGAACTGACCTACTGTGTTGTAGCCTCATCTCCAAGCCGCACTCCCCTTGAGCATGGCTCTCTGTCAGGACTGAGAGATTGGTGAATTTGCCCTTATAATTAAAGAAATGTAGTAGTTACGTCGAGTTAGGACTGATATTGAGGAATTGCAGGTACCAGTATTAGACCTGTAGCAGATATTGCAAATACTAGTCCCAGAGGTGTGCCAGGACAGGACCACAAGTACTGGTTCTGTATATACCTACAGCAGCTCAGTCTATTACTGAAGGTCACACTACCAAATCTCTACCATGAACTACTACCAGACTTGTACCAGTGCAAAATTTGTATATGCCAGGACCAAGCCAGTATTTTTTTTATTGTTCAGAACTCAAGGTGAAGGGCAAAAGCTCATAGTGCAGGACAGCACCGAGGTGGAACAGAGAAAGAGAAAGCAAGGTAAATCAGGAAGTAGTGATTAGGTGAGACCGAGCCTGGGTTCAAAAACCCTCTGAGGAAGGACATACTGAGGAGGAAAAAGAGTTCTACAGCGTTGAGGTCCTAGGAAAGAATGGGTTAGTGTAGGGGACTGGGATGAGTCTCGGTTTTAACACAAGGGATAGAGGATGATGTATTTGAAGCTGAGAAGGGCTTTCATAGTCACATTGATAAGAGACAGGCATGACAGACAGAAACACCCAGAGAGAGATGTTGGATGCTGGAAGTGATAGAGGAACCATTACAAAGTATTAACAGCACAGAAACAGGCCATTCGGCCTAAATGGGCCATGCTCCACACGAGCCTCCGCCCACCTGATCAACAAACCCTTCTATTCCTTTCTCTCTCGTGTGTTTATCTAGCTTCCCCTTAAACGCATCTTTGCCATTCGCCTCAACTACTCCCTGTGGTAGCGAGTTCCACATTCTAACCACTCTCTGGGTAAAGAAGTTTCTCTTGAATTCGCTATTGGATTTATTAGTGACTATCTGATATTTATGGCCCCTAGTTCTGGTCTCGCCCACAAGTGGAATCATCTTCTCTATATCTACCCTATCAAACCCTTTCATAATCTTAATGACTGCTATCAGGTCACCTCTCAATCTTCTCTTTTCTAGAGAAAAAAGCCCCAGTTCTGGTATCATTCTGGTAAATCTTTTTTGCACCTTCTCCAGTGCCTCTATATCCTTTTTATAATATGGAGACCAGAACTGAGCACAGTGCTCCCAGTGTGGTCTAACCAAGGTTCTATACAAGTTTAACATAACCGCTTTGCTTTCCAATTCTATCCCTCGAGAAATGAACCCCAGTGCTTTTTTATGGCCTTATTAACCCGTGTTGCTACTTTTAGTGATTTGTGTATCTGCCCCCAGATCCCTCTGTTCATCTGTCCCATTTAGACACTTATTTTCTAAGGTGTATGTGGCCTCCTTATTCTTCCTACCAAAATGTACTACCTCACATTTATCTATATTGAAGTTCATTTGCCAATATATATTAATGTCTTCTTGTATTTTGTCACAGTCCTCCTCTGTATTAGCTACACCCCCAATTTGGTGTCATCCGCAAATTTTGAAACTGTACTTCCAATTCCCCAGTCCAAATGAAAATTGTGAACAACAGTGGTCCCAGCACCGGTCCTTGTGGAACATCACTTCCCACCATTTCCCAATCTGAGTAACTACCTTTAATCCCTACTCTTTGTTTTTTGCTTTGTAGCCAGCTTGCTATCCATTCTTCTGCTTGTCCCCTGACTCCACATCATCTATCAGAGAAGCTTTTTTTGTATCCTGTCCTGTTAAAAGTTCAATCTTTGCAGTCTTTGCAACACCCATGTGATCAAACTTCCTCTCCTGGAGCAATACCTTTTTGAATTCCAAATAAATCCACTTTAAAAAGATACCTTTACACACACCAGATCTCAGCTGGGCCACTAGATGGAGCACTTCTTGGTGGCAGACTGTTCAACACCAGTGAAGTCAGGAAGCCAGAAAACCATCAAGGACACAAAACTATGCTGAAAAGCATGGAGGGCGTCTCCTGTTGGCCAATACAGATCTGAGCTGCACTGATAGTGTCTAAGGAAAAGTCCGTAACTTGAAAAATTCTGCCCTCTAGGCTGAGGTGCTCTGCCAGAATAAAGGAATAAATATGGAGAGAAAAATGACATACAAAGATACCACAATATACCTCATTATTTGACTTGAAAGCATGTTTTAAAACCCTTTGAAGTGGCTTTGGAAACTTAGACCATTTATAAGACTCTAAAAGCTGCCTAGGCCTAAGCGGTTTCCAATCGTAACATCTTTTTAATATCGTTTGCAATATTGAATGGAGAAGAACATAAACATAACCGATGACACTGGCACTCTATGATAATGTCATAATGCCTTGCTGGGGGGGGGGGGGAGAGAATCTGTGAGCTGAAGCTTCATTACCTGAACTAATTTCTCACTGGAGTTTTAAAAGGTATGCAATGCTATCAATTATGTTGAAACACATCACGTGCATTTGGCTTTATGTGATGAAAATGAAACACCACTCTTCCAGCTCCGCTTCCTCCCCAAGCAAAGAAACATCTTGCCAAACACTTTTTCATGAAGACATTGCTCATTTAAATTTCTACAGGGCATTAGAAACCACATATTTGAAACATAAATAAAGAAGACATACTCTAAAGAGCAATTTGGGGATGCTGATAGAATTCTACCTCCTTAAGTTTTGATAGAAAGGAAAAAGAAAGACTTGCATTTAGATAGAGTAGATAGGGAGAAACAGTTTCCACTGGCAGGAGGGTTGGTAACCAGAGGACACTGATTTAAGGTATTGGCAAAAGAGCCAGAGGGGAGAGGAGGAGAATTTCTTTTAGGCAGAGAGTTGTTATGATCTGGAATGCATTGCCTGAAAGGGTGGTGGGAGCAGGTTCAATAGTAACTTTGAAAAAGGAATTGAATAAATACTTGAAGGTGAAAGAATTTGCAGGGCTATTGGGGAAAAGGCAGGGGAGTGGGACTAATTGGATCGCTCTTTCAAAGAGCAGGCACGATGGGCCGAATGGCCTCCTGTGCTGTATGATTCTGTGATTTTAAGTAACAATCAGACACCTTGCTAATTTCTTAACGTAAATTCCACTTGTTTGTCAAACGAGCAAAAAAATGGTTGCGTTATCACGTCATCATTGTAGAGTGCATTGACCAGCTCCCCTCCTGTGGTTAGAGTAGATTTGCTGCAATGACAATTTACAATACTTTGTTCGCGTCGCACTACTTGAGCCGCACTCCTCCTCAAGCTGCTCTGCTTACTAATGACCATCTCTGTTCACAGGGGAGCTGGGTTGTGGCGATCCAAGCAGAACAACAAAACCCCACAAATCAATCACTCGCAGAAACGGTGGACTTTAATCAGCACTTGTGATTAATTTGCTGCTTCACTGTGGAATAATGAAGCTGGAAGTTTAGTAATACATCAAGCGCTGTGAAGGTGGAGCCCAAGAGCAATGGCAATAATTTTGTATCACCTGGCGACCGCTGAACCTTTCATATGGTTCACCATTCAAAAGAGGCCAGAACCCGCAGAGGTCCTACATCACGGGATGTGTCAGCAATATAATACTAAAGCAATCACTAAAAAAGTGAAATGAAAGTCACTAACGTCTAAGAAATTCTAGTTCCCAGACAGTGGTCAGTGAATGATAGGTAGTAGTCCAATCTCTGCTTCACTTCCATAGTCAATTATATCCTTTGCAAGACCTTGTACTGCACTGACTTGTGTCTTTGATTCAGTTAGTTAAATAAAGGTAAACGCTAAAGTCACAATTTACAGTTACCGGTATTACTCAATGCCAAGCAGTGTCTTATTCAAGGGCCACTTCCAAACAGTCTCCAACACACTGCACTACAGCATGATGGGAGATAGTTTGAATGCTGATAGCGTCCTTTTACTTTCTCTTGCTGGAGAGCAAGAAAGGGAGTGGGAATGACACTGAAATCCAGCTTTGTCAACATGCCACAGTGGAGCAGGCCGAGAATGGCAATATTGAAACACATTAAGAAGTAATGTCTGCCTGGGGTCACAGGGTAGGTGGGTGATAAGTGGCCCTCAAGCCATATCATGAGTACCAGTGGACAGTGCACATCAGGTAAAAGGTAAGTACTCATACTGTATGGTTTGTGCAGGTCCAGTGTTGTCTCCTGTATATATGCATGCTCTAAACTGTGTAGCCACTGCAGAGGAGCTGGCGTTTGAGAGAGAAAAACAAAATGTCTTGCATTTATATGGCGCCTTATCACATCTCTCAGAAACATTTCAAAATATTTCACAGACAAGCATATGCAGCAGCCATTTTGCGCACAGCAAGATCTCACAAGCAGTAATGAGATGCATGACCAGTTAATCTCATGGTGTTGGTTGAGGGAGGAATGTTGGCTAGGACACTGGGAGAACTTCCTGCACTTCTTCCAATAGTGCCAAGGGATCTTTAACTCATTGTCAAAATGTTAATACACAAGATAAAGGCAAGACCAGAACTGGGGTGGTGGAACCTATAGGAAGTAATTCCCCAGCCTAGCTACTGACAACATACTTTTTTATTCTGATACCTGTTGAATCCCTTATTTATTTTGCATATTAGAGTGAAACCAGTAACAAGGTCTCGCAAACTTGACCTTGGTGGCTGCTGGCAGCACCGATAGAATTGGAGAAATTGTACTGTTTAGGTGAGATGTTCAAAGGGTTTGATGTGCAAAAAGGACTTGCATTGATATAGTGCCTTATCACATTTTCCACACACATCTCTAAATGCTTCATATACAACATTATGTTGAAGTAAAGAGACTGTTACTATGTAGGCAAAGGTGGCAGCCATTTTGCACACAGCAAGATCCCACAAACAGCAGTGAAATGATTCACCAGTTAATCTGTTTTTGGTGGTGTTGGTTAAGGAAGGAATATAAGCTGAGACACTGGGAGAACTCCCTGTTTTTCTCTGAATGGTGCCAATGGGAACTTTATTAACTAGTTGAACAGGACCTTGGTTTAACATCTTGGTTTAAGAATGGAACCTCTGACATTGCACCACTCCCTCAATACTGCACTGGGGTGGCAGCCTAGATTAGGTACTCAACTGCTGGATTGGAATTTGAACCCATAAATTTCTGATTCAAGTGAGAGTGCTACCAACTGAGCCAAGCTGACACTTGAGAGCAAGAGAGCACTGTTAATGAAGAAGACAATGTTTGCTGGGGGGAGCAAGTTGATTTGACAATGAGGGAGCTGGCGTCCATTTGTCTAGCTTGTCAAATGGATACAGTGGCTACATAAATCATGTACATCTCCTGTACAAGTGGTGTACACCTTCCATATACACTTCAACATTACAGTTCCTGCATTAAAAGCAAAACATTTGTTGTGAATTTTGTGCTCATTACATCAGGGAAGTCAGTCTTGGGGAATGGAACATTTCCTTCATTTTCACCCAGTGTCAATATTCAGCATTCCCAAATTGTAACAAAATAAGAAAAAGTCTAGAATGAGAAAAGGCCATTCAGTCGATTAATCTCAACTCTTTAGTACACCAACACACCTCAGCTTCCAAATCCATCTTGAACTAGCCTAATGTTTTTGAATCTATATACTTTATCTGGTAGATTATTCCAAACATTTATCACCTCTTGACTAAATACCTTTCCCCCCAATATCTGTTTTTAGTTCACTTTTCACTAATTTAAATCATACTGGCCTGACTGGGTTCACCTTATCTATTAAATTTAATATTTTATATACCTCAATGAGGTCGCCCCTTAACCTTATTCTCTCTAGACTGTACAGGTCAAGCTTCTCTAATCTTTCCTTATCGTTCATCCCCATTACACTCGGGATCATTCTTGTCGACTTTCTCCGTTTCTTCTTTCTAATGCACGTATGTCCTTCTTGAGGCATGGTGACCACAATTGTAAACTGCACTCCAAGTGATGTTTGCCCAGTGCATGATAAACTCCCAGTAGAACCTCTCAAGACTTATACTCCACCATTCTGGCTATGTACCCCAACATTCTATTTGCTTTTTTAATTGCTTGTCCATATTGTCTCACCATTGAAAGTGACAAGTCTATGTTATTCTTAGTATCAGCTAAAACCACTACTTTTTCTAACAATGTGCTTCAAGCTCGACCTCAGAAAGCACCCAGTGCACACACCAGCTATCCTTATGGATACTGTGAGACGACCAATTTAGGGCCAAATTCCGGGCAGTTTGTGCTATGCAGTTGCACCCATCAGGAACTCAATTGAGACTGCACAAACTTAATTCAGTTAGGACTCTGACAGCTAGTGGAGAGAGAGAGGGAGGACATTGTTCATGCCATCAATTCAGGCTGGATTTGTCCATTTCTCAGAGATGAAAGGATAATGTTTTAATTCGCTTCACCATCCAATCCACATCCAGTATAGAGGAAGACAATCCAAGCATGTTACTGTTTAACTGTATGGCCTACTCCTGCTCCTAATTCTTATGTTCTTATTAGATTTTTGGACTCTAGGGGAATCAAGGGATATGGGAATTGGGCGGGAAAGTGGAGTTGAGGTTGAAGATCAGCCATGATCTTATTGAATGGCTCGAGGGGCCGTATGGCCTACTCCTGCTCCTAATTATTATGTTCGTATGTTCTAACCTGTTATGGCTGAGCTCGGATTTGTGGCAGCATGAACACTGAGCATTTGGATCCAATATAGGTCTACCTGTTTGATCCTCCTACATAGCCATAGTTACAGGCTACCACTGAGGAGAGAGTTACTTATTGTCACATTATTGTCGTATGTCTTTAGAAGCCAACAGATGAGGTTGACAATAGGGGTAAATATCAACCATTTTTGCACCTTTCGTGCTGTGCTGGAGCAGGGGGAGGGTGGAGTTGTCAAAAAAAAGAGGCCAAACCAGGAATGACTTCACTATCACAGATGGGTGGCAAAACAATACAAGAGGACTATGGGGTGGGCACACTAAAGCTATTTCTCCTTAATCATTTTATTAGACAAATTCATTTGTTTTTTTTGTTAGAAGGAATTACCCTGTACTTGGGTTGAGACTGTCCAAACTCATTTCACTTAGGATCCTTGCAGCTAGCAAAGAGAGCGTCAACGTTCACCCCAGGTTTGAAGTGACTGGCGCCATCAGCCCATATACTCAGTGATGCACTGGATAAAAGCTGACAGTTTATTCATATCAGGCACTGCACTGCTTCTGCACATCATCAGCTCCTAAACCATGAAAAAAAGTGGGTAAGCTGAACAGCCACCATCAGGGAGGAGATACTATTTGAGAATAGGGCAATCTGTGACAGGAGAAGCTGGAATTCATTTGTCGAGTATTTCAGATGGATAGAGAAACCATGTGAATCTTGTGCAAAGAGTGTACATCTTCTGTACAAAATGGCTTACAGTGCTTATGCTATTATGAGTGATATGCGCACAGTACAAATCAGTCTTTACTCAGCGTGCATGGCGAACTTGCTTCCTTTCAGTTCAATCACAAAGGCCCTATTTACATGAAGGTGGCATCTTGTGATGAACCCTTGTGTTAAATAGTTTGTCAAATGGTTTTGGCACTTTGAATGTCTATCTGTGCAGAATTTGCAAGGGGGACACCTAAAATTCTAAGTTAATTTGGCACAGTGCTAAAACTAGGTGGTGTACTTGTTAACAGAATCAGCCAACAAAAGTATTGGGTTCTTGTGGTTTGGTATTCATGTAAAGACCAACAGATGTCATTCGAGGCCTCAAATAGTGATGTTCTTGTCTTGCCGTATTTTTCACAGAATTAATCGCTAGCAACCTTGCACTTCATGGGACGCGAGCTCAAAATTAGAAGACGTTTCTCAACAATTAATATCTTCATCAACAAAGAATTTCAATTGATAAACTCGTCGATGTGTGCAAATGGCAGAAACAAGTGCAAAATCAATTTTGGCAACTAGAATGCCACTAGTCGTCAAATTAAGCGTCTTTAACACTTACATGTATAGCGCCCCAGTCAGTAACATTGCAGATCTGTGTGGCTTTCTGGGTAAGCCATACAGGCAAAACATGTGGAGGTCAGTAAGAATGACAATCTGCAATCCTTCTGACAATAGTAATTAACAATGCCCATACTGTCAGTGAACAATTGGACAGAAATTCCAAGCAGAAAGAAGCACTAACAGACCACTTCCCATCCTGCAGCTGTTGCAGGGGTTTTGGTATCACCAGCTGTTGCCAAATTCTGTCTTCAGCCAGGTTTGGTCAGACTAGGTTTCTCTTGCTTAGTTAGGAGTTTTCTCCTACAAATATCTCTATACAAATGCTCACCGTGTTTGTACAAAATTTCTGTGTGCACTTGGATTTAAAAAGCCCACAGAGTAATTTAGTACAAGCATGTTAAGTGTTTGTATGGGAGCAGTGCTGGTCAGAACATATACCCCAGTATTTCTTCTTTCTGTCAGAACTTTCCTCCCTTTATTGGTTCACTGACGAGGTATTCAACGATGTCAAGGATGGAAACAAATCATCTTACTGATGAACAGAAGCTGACTTCTGTGATGTGACTTCACAGCACCTAAAACAGAGTGGATGTGATGGTCTGGTGAGGGGGTTGTGCAGGTGTGCGAGATAAAGGTAAGACCAAAACTGGTGACCCGCAGGAGGTGAATCCCCAACCGAACTACTGAGAGCAAACATTTTCACTCTGACAACTAGTGGACCCTTATTTATTTTGCATATTAAGTGGCGTTAACAACAGGGCGCAGCCAGTAATAAGGACAGACATTTCCTAAATTTGACCTTGGTGGTTGCTGGGAGTGTCAATCATTAGACCTGGAAAAACTGCACCATTTAAATTAGGTAAGAAAGAAAGAAAGCGAGAGAGAGAGAGACTTGCATTAATATAGCGCCTTATCACAATGAGCTTCTTTGAAATGCAGTGACTGTTGGTACGTAGGCAAATGCGGCAGCCATTTTGCGCACAGCAAGATCCCACAAACAGCAATGAGATGATTGACCAGTTAATCGGTTTTTGGTGGTAGTTGGCTGAGGGAGGAAATAGTGCCATGGGATCTTTACCATCCACCTGAACCATTGAAACAGGGAGATGGGGCCTTGAGTTTTCTTACCAAGTTTATATTGCTGCCCCTATTCTCAGTAGGCTGTTCCACTGATGATGTCACAAGTTGATTGACAGCCAGGCTCTTTCCATTATTGATACAAGCATGACATCATCCAGTGGAACATGACACATATCAAGCAGGACGCAAAATTTAAGGAGCAGGACCAGGATTTGGGACTTTTTGTTCTTTAGGTTAAATAATGGAGCCATTACCTGTCAAAATACTGCTAGGTTGAAAATTTGATTGAAGTGAATGACAAATATGCATCTGGCGCATATACTTGCCTTAAAGTCAGATTGTGACGTGTTAGTTAATTGGCGTTCACTCATTATTTAACCCTCTGGATTTTTAAATACTGTTTGGTTATTTTTAGCGCCATTGCCTTTGCTCATCACAGTAATGCTACTTACTGCTCTCACATTCAGTCAAAAGGTCAGAATATGTTAATGGATCAATTGATACGAGTGCTAAAATAAAAACAAATCTACTCATTGTGAAGTGAGAAATAAAATTGCAAAAGAATCTTCTCATTTATCTATTGAACATTTAGGGGTTGGTGGGGGGTTGCTAAATTCTGTGCTCCATTAGACCTTCTGATCGACACTAAACACATTCCTCCCTGGTTGGTCTGCAAAAGGACACAAAGGCGCCTTTGCTCAGTCTGGATAGATGATGAAACCGGAAAAGGTGCTATACTTGTTGTTATTGCCGCCATGAACTTTCCCTCCGTCAAGCTTCACGTAGACTTCGTCTCCAACGTCCAGGTGCAAGATGACACTGTTGCTGGCGTAGTCATAGTTCTGATCAGCATCTTGGGCGATGGCACTGGCTCGAACCTGAACCGAGATAGAACACAACAGATATCAGTGGGATTAAACAATCTCTCAGGTTATCTTCTTCCCCTCTTATGTCTCCCTGCTATTCTCTAAGAAAATGGACAGGCTACCCCAGACCAGGGCTTTGCCCATTGCAGTTCTGGAGTCAGGCATTAGGGGGTGTGCAAGGGTAGTGAGGATTGACTCACTCTTTGATTTTCCCTCATTCTCCTAGGAGAAGCACGTTCCTCAGATCCAATTTGTTTTGTCCGCAAATGTTTCAGAAATCAAAGCACAGCTCAGTCGAGCATTTTCCTCAGTCGAGCATTACTGGGAATTCACGAAATGGAATTGTATTCAGAACCTGCCCAATTACGGTGTACTGCATTGCACAAACCGAGGGCGTTGCTGAGCCACTTTAAGAAACCTTTCCCCATTAAGAACACGAGAGAGCATGTATGAGAAAAGGTAATTTGGCCCTTCTGCCTTCTTCCTCCCATGGACCATATTCAATTTACCCTATAATTGACTCTATCTTACTCAAATCATTCTCTTGAAGGAAAGTTTGGCCAAGTTTCTCCCTTGCTTTCTCTCCAAAAGCAGGAATCAGGAGTGATACAGATCTGTGTCTGCTTGTTCTGCTTCAATTTCTGACACATTCACACATGAAATGCATCAAAACAGATCATGAACTGGACTGGTTCTCATTTGTCTTACTTATGTCTCTTGCTGGGGCACACATTACATGTGGAACTCCAGAATAAAACTGGATGGATTCTTGGAGGGACTGGGTAGTGTAATGAGTTAACACACTGGGGTCGATTTTAATCCACAGTGGGTTTCAGGCATGCGAGGAAATGCACTCAAGGACAATTTTTAACCAAACTATTAAAAGAAAGAAATGTAAAACAGACTTAGTCTGAGCTTTCTTTTTGGAATGTGTGTTCAGAGTAAAGCCAACCCCAGCCAGGATATCACAGACCTGTCTCACAGTGAGCCTCTATATGGGGTGAAGGTTGTCCAATATACTGACTAGTTACTTATCAGATGTGTGAGTGTTCCATCCAGGTCCATGTTTAAAAACTGATTTCTCTGAATTGATCTGTAATAAAATGTCCGTCTTCCACCAAATTCTTAAACCAGCTACTGCTCATACCAAAATTACCACAGAGCTTTGAAAATGTCCTAGGGTTTAGTACAAATCCTCTGGAATTTACAGATGATCTAAGAGGACCTCATAAGATAGCCTCCACAATCCTGTAAGACTCCTACAGGATCACACCAGCAAAACTGCAAATCCTCAGACAGTCACAGAGCTATACACTGGAACAGAACAGATCAATGTACAATGAACCCTAGTGAATTTGTACTGTAGGTTCCTATATATAATTTAAAACAAAACCAATTTGATATTTTGACAATAATGATCTCAGTGAGAAAGGAATTTCCCTCGCACAAAATAAATAAAGTCAAAACCAATGCTTTGTATTGTAAAGTTTCCTATTACATGATCTTCATGCCAAAGCCCTTGGATATGACCCAGGTTATATATACCCAGCTGCTTAAAACATAAATCCAGGCTCCAAACAACTTCTGTTCAATATGCCAAATACTCTATCTTCCTTCCTTTTGTTTGAATTATTTCAGCTCTATAGTAAAAACAGATTTTGCTTTTTAACCCCTGCTCTCCCGAAGGTGCTGATCCGTGTTGGGGCACTGTTCCATGGACAACAGGCACCTTGCAGCACCTCACCAGGTGCCTCTCTTTCACGGATGAACCATGAATATTAGCAGGCTATTCTACCAAGAAGGGCACCACAGTCAACCCCATTGCAGACACCCACACCCCGTACACTTTCCAGCACTGGCACCAAATGTAATCTCGACACCGAAGTCAGATGTTCTTTTACCTCACCTGGCTGAGATCATCTAACGTAGCACTTCCTTATCTGAGGAAGGATATACTTGCCTTAGATGCCATAGATTCACTATGAGGAGAGATTGAGCCTATACTCTCAGGAGTTTAGAAGAATGACAGGTGATCTCATTGAAACATATAAGATTCTGAGGGAGACTGACAGGGTAGAGGTTGTTTCCCCTGGCTGGAGAGTCTAGAACTAGGGAGCATAGTCTTCGGATAAGGGGTCGGCCATTTAGGACTGAGATGAAGAGGAATTTCTTCACTCAGAGGGTTGTGAATCTTTGGAATTCTCTACCCCAAAGGACTGTGGATACTGAATCGTTGAGTATATTCAAGGCTGAGATAGATAGATCTTTGGACTCTAGGGGAATCGAGGGATATGGAGATCGGGCGGGAAAGTGGAGTTGAGGTCGAAGATCAGCCATGATCTTATTGAATGGCGGAGCAGGCTCGAGGGGCCGAATGGCCGACTCCTGCTCCTAATTCTTATATTCTTATGTTCTCAGACCAGGAACAGAACCACTGGATCTTCCTGATCAGTTTGGCTAAGTGCAATACCAGGTGTAGTATTTACGAATTCTGCTTACAACTAAATTTCTGCCCACCCTTTAGGACAAGCTTTCTATACTGGACTTGAATTAAATGGTAATGAATGAAACATGTACCAGAATGGACAGTTAAATTGCATACAGGTTTATCACTCTGTATAATATATATATATATATATTTTGGCAGGGGATATCTGTTCTCTAAACAACTGCATACTCTGTTGCACTAATTTAAAAAAAATGTTTTCTACAGTACAATGCCGCTGCTCAGTGCATGACAGGAACATTCTGCACTGCCAAGGACCACACTTTCTAATATGACGTGTCCCTGAGTCTACCCTTGACAGGTCCCAAGGCATCAACTGTCAGCACCAATTGTTGTTTTCGCCCCTTCTTCACATTCTCAACACATGATCAATCGTGCAGCTTAAAAGAGGCAATGCGCTATTCTTCAAAGCTATATATAAAGAAAACTAGCCTGCGTGCTGCCTTGTTTGCTGTTGCTAAGGTGAAAGATGACTAGAAGGTGCAGCAATTTTCTTTTTCTGCATCCAGGAATTCATCTAGAGTAACCTAATGGTATGTCAGGCAGCATCTGACTACACTGCCTCATTGAATTGCTTTGAACTGATATATTGAATAACGCTCTTATATCAGGAGGAAGTTCTCTCGCCACCTCTCTTGCTACCCTGCACCGCATATAAGAAAAAACTCTAGCTTACAGGTCCCACCATCATAACATTTCCTATTATTCTCTATTTTAATCTACACTACTATGGGCTTGGGGACTCTAAACTTTCCTCTGTTGTTCCCTCTAAAAAATACTTGCATTTATATAGCGCCTTTCACGACCACCGGACGTCTCAAAGCGCTTTACAGCCAATGGAGTACTTTTTTTGAAGTCACTGTTGTAATGTGGGAAACGCGGCAGCCAATTTGCGCACAGCAAGCTCCCACAAACAGCAATAACTACAAGTAAACTGTCCTAAGTGCTCTTTATCTTCCCTGTATCCTCGCTGTGCTGAAATCAGGACTCATTCTTCTCAGATCCTCAAAATATGGAACTCCTCATCTCCCTCAATCTTCTCTTCCTCCTTCAATTTCAGACTTTTAAGACCCGAGCCTGGCATCACAAAAACCATCCTTCTCAATTGATCTGGTCTTCCAAACCTTGGTTGTATTCTGTATTAAAGACCTTTTCCCTTCATCTACATTTTTCAATTTATAAAAATTTAAACAACTGCATGACATATTTCTCATGGGTTCTTTATTCACATCCAACATCATGTAGATTAAAAACTATAACCAGCATAAAAATTGTATTGAAACTTGAATCTGGATTTATTGCTATGCTGTAGTTTCCAAGTAATTATCATTGCATAGCTCCTCAAGCCCTCTTAATTAACCCTTTCACCTATCGAAACCTAGGAGAAGAGTTGCTGGCTCACTGCGTTCTATCACTGCGGAGAGTTCACTGAACAGCACTCACTGCAAAAACTGACACTGGAATTTGCATCACATGCAAACTGTTCCCCATGCAGATGCACACTGTTTATACCGGTGACATGTACTATTTACAAAATGCTGTACCCATAGATACAAGATAAGTCAATACCAGCCCCTCCATCACTGGCTCTCATCTCTTCGATGGGCAGAAGATATCTACGGTAACCTAGATAGCTCACAATACACAATGCACAGGAGTTGACACCAGGACATATACACAAGCCATGAAATACCAGGCGCGAGTAGACAGTCAAATCTTTACCTGGTGCCTACTGCAAGTCTCTGAGCCAAATGATTTTATATGACAATTATTATGTACTGCAGACTGGGTAAATTGCATAGCAAAGGTATTGATATTGGAAAGCAACACAAATTATGCTGATAATTAAGAAGTTTTGTAACTGACAAACTCTGACCACGGCAAAATGGCAGTATGTCTTGCATTACAGAGAGAAAAATCAAATTGATTGACTGGGACATTCTGACTTCTAATTCTAATTAACATTGCAATGTGTGAACATTTTGATACATTTGCACATTGGGAACACAAACACATGAAAACCTCCGTAATGTTGTCAGATGCTGCAAGCTTAACATGTATACCATGACTGAGCATTGGAGCCTCATGTGAATGTCATAGAAATGCCTGGGATAGAAGCTGTATGGAATCTGCACATCATCTTGATTTGTAATGAATAAACATTTTGTCATGTGTGTCCTGTTTGACACAGTCTCATCATGAATACCATTTACCGTACTGACAGGACTCTGAAATTTCAGCGCCGAAGGAGGCCATTCAGCCCATTGTGCCCATGTCAGCACTAACTCCACATTGCAGCTGGCTGTCTACTCTAATCTGATTTCCCTGCAACCGCTCATATTTCCCTCTTCGTTAAATCTTTATCTAATTCCCTCTATAAGTTGTGAATGAATCAATAGCCACTTGCAGCAAGGCATGCCATATTCTAATAACCCTTCACGTGAAAATAATTTCTTGTAACCTTCCTCTTCATGCTTTTAGTATTGATTCTGCTGATAGGGTTAGATGAATTAGGGTGGGAATAGGCTCGTGTAGAGCTTAAACACTGGCATGGACCAGTTGGGCCGAATGGCCTGTTTCTGTGCTGTACATTCTATGTCATTCGAAGTTGCTACTTGTGTGACGTCTTGATATCAAGAGCATGCAGCAGTGTGAACACTCGGTGGAATAGCCTGTGAATGTGGGTGTATCTCTACCACATATACAGTACATGTTTCTACTGGAGGATACTGTGAAAGGGTATGTACATTAGATCCTGTTTAACCGCACAGTATTGGGACCAGAAGATGTTACTAATTAAACAAATATATGCACTGCAATTCCCTCCCTAAACCTCTCCGCCTCTCCACCTTTCTTTCCTCCTTTAAGATGCTGCTTAAAATCTACCTCTTCGACCAAGCTTTTGGTCACCTGTCCCACTATCTCCTTCTTTGGCTTGGTGTCGATTTTTGTCTGATTACACTCCTGTGACGCACCTTGGGACGTTTTATTACGTTAAAGGCGCTGTATAAATGCAAGTTTTTGTTGAAGGCAAAAGCAGGGCAAAACTGTGACAACTGAACCCCTCCTCCACTATTTCCATGTTTTCTGTGGAACCGCTAGTAACTGACATCATAGGGGAGGAGTTCCCATGCACACTAATGAGAAATATGAAAATATAAGATAGTGATATCTGAGGATATTGATGAGTAAAAACAGGTTACATCAATAAATATTTATAGCTAAACTTTAAAGCCTTTTTCCCATTGGATCAATACAAACACATCAAAGAGCTCCTCTGATGGCTTAGCTTGTTAAAGCAATGAGTAACAAAGCCATACAGATCAGGAAGGTCTCCAGTGCAATCCCTAGTTTGTGCTGCATTTGCTGATCTAAGCTGGGGTAACATTAGGGGTGCTTTCATTGGGGAAAATCTGCCAGAGTTCCTGCTTCAGATTTCTATCCAGTGACCTCTTAGCCTGTTGTCTTTGGGTGAAGACAGGATGAGGCAATGTTGTGATGCTGCTCCCACAGGTGAATAGCTTGCCAAACTCATTGTTCAGACTTGCAGTTGAGGAATGATGATTTGAATGAGGTACTGGAGGGTGAGTGGAGCCTGTAGAATCATACCCCAGCACGGAATCAATGATTTCAGAATAGGAGGAGGGAAGGGGGAATTTGGAGGAAAATTGGGGGGAAAAGGATGAAGCAGAGTTTACAATAAAAAGATGTTCCAGTATATGGAACCCTATTTACTCTGCAGGGTTACATTAGTAGAATGGTTAAAAGGGGAATGCCTAAAGAAAACTGAATCCACTTCCGACTACTAAATAGGAAAAATCCAATCTGGCTTAAATCAAATAGAACTGTCTCATATTGTCCAAATATTGACTGATGCTGAGGTAGCACTGGTGAAAGATTGCTCAGAGAGCTGGAGGAACAATCAATAGTGGTTTACAATCCCCGAGGCTCAAATGGTCATTTAATGCCAAGAATTAAAGTGCAGACATGTAGAGCAACATTTGGACATGTTGTTTTTAATCTCTGCATGTGGTTTAAAATAGAAACAAGACTTTAATGTACAAATTGGTGTCCATCGTCCTGGTGCAGTATTTTAATATCCAGCCTCAAACTATCAAGCAGCTAGGACATGGGGACGGAAATTGTTAGCGATGATCTATTTTTATTACTACATTTCTGACAACCCACACGTGAATTCATACAGATTCATGGTCCATAATACACAAATAAAAGTGGGAAAAAGAAAAAAAAACACTGGAAATCTGAAATAGGAACAGAAAATGCTGCAAATATATAGTAGGTCAGCCAGCATGTGAAAGATGAACGTTTTGCATGGGTCCCTTCATCGTAACCAGCACAGTCAGGTTGAAGAAGTTCCTTTACAGGGCTGAGAAAGAAAACTCAGGGAATGCCAAGGAAACAAAGAGAGGCTGCACTCAAAACGTTAACCTAGCTTCCCCTCAAATAGCGTCTGGTCTGCTGTGCATTTTCTGTATTTATAGATCAAGAAAGAAAGAAAGACTTGCATTTATATAGCGCCTTTCATGACCTCAGGATGTCCCAAAGTGCTTTACAGCCAATGAAGTACTTTTTGAAGTGTAGTCACTGTTGTAATGTAGGAAACACGGCAGCCAATTTGGGCACAGCAAGCTCTCACAAACAGCAATGTGATAATGACCAGATCATCTGTTTTTAGGTTGGTTGAGGGATAAATATTGACCAGGACAGATAGGTGCAAGCCTGCTTCACACACCATAGCCATAAAAGGAACAGCTGAGGCTTCTCCCTCAAATCACCCTACCTGACACAGAGCAATATTCCACTTCATTTTTGGGGGCACGGATTGAATTTGCCGTACGGCTTTGTGACGTGCCCAAATTTTATTCATTTCATGGTGGTAAATAGGAACAGCATTTTGCCTCAACTAGCAGCTGGTCCAAACAATGGCAAAGCCATATTGGAAATATGTCATCCTGACAAAGGAGGGACTTGTCTGATGCACAAGGCAACTGCTGCCAACGGGTGGATGAGCAGAAGAAGATTGTATCCTATGCAGCAAGTGTATGCTTCCTTCTCCCCCACCCTTGAAACCTCTTATGAAGGATAAGTCAAAGATAGATTCACTTTAAGCTTAAAAAAAGAATTGATAATTGGTCTTTGTGTTGACTTATAAAAAGATCTTGAATCAGTCAGTAATTAGTCAGCAGTGCCACTAGCAGTGCCTTTGACAGTACACCTAACTCTCTTTTCAGTCTCTGACATCAGCCAATCTGCCCTGTTCTTGGTTGGTTACTGATTCACTGGCCAAGGAAGCTGGTCAATGTATTACCTTCCTGGCAACACAGCAGCACCAACAGCAAACTCAACAAGACTTTTATACTATTCTTCTCGGGTATCATTGCCCTACTACACATGGAACAATAGAGCCCTTCTGAGAATTACATCACTTTTTGCATTTGGATAGGAGATAACCCTATGAACAAGTTGCTCATGTGTACTGTCAAACATAGAATCATAGAGCATAGAAGGTGGCCATTCGGCCCATCGTGCCTGTGCCAGCTCTCTGAAAGAACTACCAATTAGTCCCACTCCCATATGTTAATTGATTACTTGGGATCCTGTCAGGACTCCTTTACTCTGTCCTAGCCCTCATTCTATAGAAGGTTCAAAACAGATCAGAGTCTATGGATACAAAAGCAAAATACTGCGGATGCTGGAAATCTGAAATAAGAACAGAAAATGCTGGAAATACTCAGCAGGTCAGGCAGCATAAGTGGAGAGAGAAATGAAGTTAATGTTTCAGGTTGGTGACCTTTCTATGGAGATAGCTGGTGAGAGAAAGTGGCTGAATCCCTTGGACTTTGACTGAAGATTCCCCTTCTCATTCCACACAGCCCTGCTGAAGGAATGTATAATGAGGCTCATCAGTTTTAGATGAGAGTAACAGAGAGGCCCTTTGGGATGATTATCAAGTGAATTAGGTTCCTAGGCTGATTTGGAGGTGCACCACTGCATAGTCCTCAGAAGGTCACCCACATCTTTATGGCTTTGTGTCTTCCACATCGCTGCTGTTTATCATGGAATCACAGTCAGGCTTCTGGAGGGGAGGTTAATCTATTTTTTTTAATCAAGCTGCTGAATTGCACCATGTCGGCTGTGATTGCAGAAGCTCCTGGGAGAATGGGGGAAAGAAAGGCTGATCTCATTGAGCAGTTTTTCCCTTTCACTTCCAGCTTCTGCTTTTTGATGGTTTTGCTCTCTGCTAAAAAGGAGCAGGAAGCTTTAGGGGCAAGGTTACTTAGCTTACTTACTTACCCTAGATGCAACCCCTGCAACACGACTATCAATTAAAAAAATATTTTAATTCAAAGGCTACTAAGAGAAGCCATCTTAGATGTCCATTTGCTCAGTGAAACAGTGCGTTCGTATGTACTTCAGTGACGTTAACTCCAGGGGATCCCCTTGAAGCCCGTCCGTTTTCTAACATTGGTGTCGGTGTGTTCTTTTTTTTCCCTCAGACTGTGAATCTTTTTTTTCTAAGTCTCTACTGAGCTTTTTGCTATGTTTAATCTCCTTTAACAGCAGCTGTTTTCTGCAGTGACCTGCTCCCTTGGCTCCCATAAGTCCTGATCATATCTAAAGTGGGGAAACATCTAGGGCCTAATTAGCTCAGAGATCTCCAAATGCACTGCCAAAAGAGAGAAGAGGAAGATACATGGAATGTAGATGGGTTTATTGAATAAATTCACATGCTCTGCAAACTGGTTCCTTTGTTTCTGCACATTATTGGATCAGGAAACCTAGTCTGTGTCACCTCTGGATTTAATAACTGAAGCACTATTGTCTTGAGTAAATTTGGCTTACACGTCAACGGTTATTAAATTATTTTAAGATATATATTTTTAAAGAACTAATCACATTTGAATTTAACAATATCTTGTTTATAAATCTTCATAAATAATTAGTCACTTCTTTAAGCCACGCTAAAACTGATGTTTTCATTTGGTAAATTCCGACGCCACTTTTTCTTTGTATTTCTGATTTATTAAATACCTATTTTAAGATATGCATTTTTAAACAGAAATAAATCAAGGTTTACCAAACATGATTGGATCAATAAAAATATGATTACAGTCTAATTATTTATTAAATGTTTGTATTAAATTGTAAAGTAATTCCAAATAAATAAACTTAGCAAATCAAGGCATACTGCAATAGTATTTTGAAACCAAATGTTTGGTTTACTTCAATGACACAAAGAAGCATTACTTTTTGTTCTACACTTTATGCCTGTATTCCTGCTATTGCAATACAATAGATAGAGCCCAAGGAGTCAATTGTACACTCTCTTATCCAATGCAAACAGATTGATATAGATGAGTTAATGGATTTAGCACTTACGCACTTATAGGGCATATTACTGGCAATCAAGATCAGTAGCACATATTTTAATACCTAAAAGAACAATCAGTTCAAGGGGAAATTTACTTTATTACTGGGGAGGAAGGCGAGTCCCATTGAAAGGGTCTTACTGAATTTATAAAGATGCTGAGTCCCACAAGTTAAAAATGATCTAGAATAATGGTGTTGCAGGATTGAATTCTTAACCTGGACACTTGGGAACGTTCCACCAGCTTTCTGATTCTCTCAAACTTTGCTGCATTTTATTCAATAGGTACTGTATTTTAAAATATCAATACTGCAGACATACACTTCCTTCAAACAATTATTTGATGCCATCAGAATGCGTGCAAGCATTTCCACAGAATGAGACAATATAGGGAGAATAATTTGTTCTTTCTTTCCTCCACTCTCCCCTTTCCCTGCCTCTGGACTTGCTTAAAAACTGTTACATCTCTAACGTTTTCCAGTTCTGATGGAAGGTCATCAACCTGAAATGTTAACTCTGTTTCTCTCTCCACAGATGCTGCCTGACCTGCTGAGTATTTCCAGCATTTTCTGTTTATATACTAAGAAGAGTTGCTCTGGTCACAGTGTGTAGCAACATGGTGAATGCATTCAAAAAGAACAGGTTTACAATGTCCCTACATATAGCAACCAGAATAATTCGGCCCCGCCATAATATTTGTTTTATATATTTTAACAGAGTCAGCATATAAACATAAGTAAAGTTAACTTATGCTTAATTTACTTACTACAGAAACTGGTTCTATTGAAAGGTTAAGCTCCATTATCTTGGACTTGGGTTAACACAATTCACACAATTACCTCTGCCACGTAAAGAGAAAAAATTTTTGGATAACATGTCTTGTCTGCATTTGTACCAAGGCTAGAAACAGAAGGAGAGAGTTGGTCCTAGGTGCACTATATTGCCTGGGTGCATTGAATATTTGGAAATCAGGTGGGTTAGAGCACACACCTGTATAGGAACCCATTTGATCTTCCTCCCATTTAAATTATTGATTTTCTTCAGTGGAGGGGGGGAGGGGGCACGGTGGGGGGTCAGAGCATCTTTCATCCAAAAAAGGCTGGAGTCTTCTCAGCAGGACAGGACTCCCGTCAGAAATTCTGATGGCAAACAGTCCAGCCAAGAAAATGTAGTCATCTAAGAATTCTGTGTGAAATGTTTTCAGAACTCTACTTTGAAGTATGTGACCAGGTAATTGTATGATCTGCAGAAATTCAATTACAGGTATTACCATCAAATGGGAGCAATCAAGGGATGGGTCAGTATTTCACACACTTAAGCAGTATGCTGCTAAAAAAATGTCATCACTTGCAGATAAATGGGATCCTGATGCTGCTGTTTACACATAAACAGATAAGTAGAACCGAGTGCCATCATTAATTTAATTTAATCTAAACTCATTTTTATTCACTGCTATAAAAGCATCTATTTTTTAAATTATGTTCTTACAATCATGATTAAGAGCACAACTCCGGGGAAAGATTCCCAGATGAGCGGTCTCTGGTAAACAGACAGACATTGTTATGTTTGGATCTCACTGACAATATTAGATGAGGGAGAAGAACCCGACTTGCAATTCCCATGGACAAAATTAACTGCTTAACTAATTGGAGGCACTCTGTGTTAATGAAGTTTGTCTCGAGTATAAATCAGAGTCAGCGAAGGCTATTCATTTTCATTTTATTTTGTAAGGTTTAAACAGATCGTTTGTCCCTTTAAATGGCCCTTAGCCTTTAAAATGGATTATGTGACACAGGTAATGTATGATCACATTAACCCTCTGAGTGCTGAAAAGCCTTTACATCTTTTCTTCTGACAAGATCGATAAAATGATTTTGCTTAAATTCCTACTGCTGATTATTATAAACTAGAATCAGACAAAAACCACAGAGCATGCCTTAATTTTTAGAATTCGCCGAATAAAAATTGAAATAGGTGCTTAAATGCTAATATTGTACGACACAGTGATCATATTTCTCTGTTAAAATGAACCTGTTAACAGTACTGGTTCTGCCATATGGTTCAATACTGTATACCTTTATGTCTGCATGTCAGAAATTCAACTGTACCTTCAAGTCCAATACAATAAAGGCAATAGTACCCACATAACAACAGTAAGCGCACAATGTAGTTCATACCATGTGAATCCCTTTGAGATATTTCTGGGATACATGATAAGGTGCTTCAAAAATACAAGTTCTTTTGTTATTTATTATCCCAAACATTAAAAAGATGTCAAAAGACCTGCATGTTAAACAAATGCCACATATCAATGACAACCCGGATTTGGCAAAGAAAATTAATTGTAGTATTATACACCACTAAGCAAATTTAAGACACTAATCCAATCTAGAGGTTCAGATGATGTTCATAAACCACTGGACCTTCGCTCTTGACGTTTATAAATCCCAGAGCAGATTCTTTCCATCTCGCTCACAGAGGTTTCTATTGTGCTAGAAGTAACCCATAAAGGGTTAAAATGGAGAGGTATTGACACCACAAACCATGCAGAATAACTCTTATTAAATGACTCCCAAATTATTCAGCATGCAACTAAGTTCTACGGGGAGGTGTGGACCTGCTGTGTTCCAGAACTGAATCTCAGTGTGATTTTACAGTACAATAGACTGAACCCTGACAATAGCATTCACTTCCCTTTTCCTCACCCGACACAAAAAAATATAGAGATAAGAATTGCTCTGGTCACTATATGTAGTGACTTTGTACACGTTCATTTTTAATACATTTACAACAGCAACACACATAGCGAGCAGTGAAATTCTTTCCCCATACTGATACTAAGTACTAATATGAACATTTCCAAGCTTCATTGTGGGTGACAGTGCGAGATTAGCCTCAAAAGAGAGAAACCAGCTTCACTAAAATATCAGTATAGCTGGAGAGACTTGTGAACTGGAAATAGACGCGGCCAATTCTTCCCATCTGTTGCAGCCAATCAGCCTGATTCTGTGTTTCAATGATTGGTAGGTAAGTGACACGTGTTGATATTCCATATTATATCATTTACACAAAGGGTAAAAAAAATGTAAACTTTAATGATGTCTGTTTGCACGAAGGCCAACATTCCCCAGTACTGAGACAGCATAAATCAATAATCAACAAGGATCTCAGCTCCCACTGTCAGCCAGTTAAAGTGACAGTATCTCATTACCATTGATTTATTAGTCAATTTCAGGTCAATTTCCTAAAGTCAGAATGAGCCACCCAGTTATCACTGGGTTCTGACTTGGGTTAAATGGGGAGGGGGGGGGGTGCAGAAGGACTAGGTGTTGAAATTTGAATGGTTGCATGTTCTTTCATAGGGACAGCTCTTGGCTATTTGTAGGATACTTTGATTAGAAAATAAAATATGATGGAGATTTTCTGTTCCAATTTTCTCTCCTCTCGTGAAAGCACCGACTCATGCTGGGTGTGGTTCCATGGCCAACAGTGGCCCTGTTGTATCTTCCCCAAGTAGCCGCTCATCGTGTGCAAGATCTTAAAGTGACTGCTGTCCGGCTATTCTACCACGGAGTGCATCACAGCCAAACCCAATTGCAACCGTCACCAACATCTGCTTTCCAGCAGAAGTCACTGGACGGAAAATAGAAGGAAGAACTCTAACTGGTTTATATTCTCTGTAGCCCTGGGATGCTGCGGTCAACGCTGAAGCCCCTTCTGAGATCAACAAATTCAATGCAGACCAGGGATCTCCCAAGCCTGTAAAACCTTGCATCATATCATGCATAGACCCACAGGTTTCTGGAGGGAGCCTGACACTTGTTTCTGATTCTATCACTGCACTAATTTTGTGAAATGACGTTCAATCTCCAAAAGCTGCAAATGTGTAACACAATTTCATTCTAGTTCTTCGAAATCACAAATGAAAGCGTAGAAAAGCAGGGTAACAGCATCCAAAATTTCTGTACTGCAACACTGGCATTATACTGTGCATTTACTCTAAAGTATGAATAAATATTACTTTAAAAAAAAGTGAGGCAGGGAAGAATGGCAGTCACAATGTGATGACAGGCGCCCCCTCTCTTCCTAACAGTTCGAGCAGGATTTTCATTGGACCGTGGAGGCGGGATTGGAGGTGTGTGTGGGGTTAAAATCCCAAAATCGGGGGGCACGAACCCATCCCGCCCCCAACCCAACTCCATGCCAGTTTCAAAGGAGGCGGGTACCCGACCCGCACTGGGACCCGCCTCCCCGAGGCGGGAAGGGGATTAGTACCAATTAACTGCCTGTTAACAGGCAGTTTTTAGCCTAATCCCTATTTTCATTCTTGAAGTGTGGGAGTCTCGACAGCTCCAAACCACGCCAAGTTAACGAGGCGGGCCGTCGGGCTGAAGGGCTTGGAGGGGTCGAGATGTCCGGTGTTCAGGTGAGTGATGGGTGCATGAGTGCAAAGGTAAGTGTGTTTGGTGTGTTTAAAGTGATTAAAGAAGTTTTACTTACCTTTACAGCCTTCCTTCCTTCAGGTCTCGGGAGTCCCTCATCTCACCGGCACAGAAAGCAGAATGGCCATGATCTGTCAAAATCTGCAGCATTCAGCTTTCTGTTCCGGAGAGATCTCTAAATCATCCTGAGGGGAAGGAATTAACTTAGAGTACAGATTGTCAGTGTTTGACAGCTTCAAACAGCTGTCAAACGCTGATATTTCATCTGTCAAAAGGTCTTGACAGATGAAATATCAATCTGTGATGTCACCTGTTGCCGGGTGGCCCTTAATTGGCCTGCTGAGCCGGCTGAGCAGGCTCAATAAGGTCAATCAAGTCAAAATCGCGTGGGTTGGCTACAACTCGATGGAGGCGGGACTACAACCCTGAACGTTGTAGTCCCGCCTCCTACCCGACTCCTCAATGAAAATCCAGCCCTTCGTCTCTACTGATGCCCTTGCTCGAGCTTTAGTCTTAGTTCAATCACTGAAGCAGAGTGTATGCCTGCAGAGGCTGTGCCTTCCCCACAGGTGCAAATGCTGCAAATGGGCGCCGTGAATTAACAGAGCACATGTAATTGCGGAAGAGCATCACGGTATTTAAATGTTAAAGGGGAAGAGCATTCTGCTAAATTGTCAAATACACCCGCGTGCCCTCACAAAATCTCCCTCCCTTCGAGCAGTTTCTTATTTTCAGTTATTTCAATATGAACTACAACTGGCATTAAAAATCTAAAAATGGACTTGCAACAAATGCGTGAGGTTATTTAATGATAAAACTTTACATCAATTTGTCCAAGTACAGAGGTTAAAATCATAACAAGGACTAACTAGCAAAAAAACTATCCTGCGTACATCTCTAATCAGTGTTGCATTGAACCAAAATTAATTTTGTACTCTTTGAATTAAAAAATTTCCTGTGAATTTTGAGCTGATCCAGATCAAGGATGTTAGTGCTAGGGAATAAAAAAAAATCAGCTTTTTATACCCAGTGTCAGCATACAACTTGCTCTAGGTCAAGATTGGCATGGCTCAGATGCAGTTCAGAGCTCCCTCTATGCTGCCCCAAATTGCCGTAATCCCCAAGCTCAGAAGAGTGCCCCTTACTGAATCAAGGCAACATTTTCATTTCCCACGCCAGCCGTCCTAATAGCCTCTCTGAGTGAGATTGTCCAATTAGTGCCAATTAGGGCTGAATGATGGGCAGTTTTCTGCTGCAGACTTGCATCGACTGGGAACTAGTCTGAGCCTGTCCAGATTTGTTTCACTAACAACCATCAGCAAGAAAAGACTTTCACCCTATCAGTCTGGACTAAAACTCTATCCCAGAAGTGAAAGGAGAGCATTTTTACCTGCTGCATCACCCAGATCTCACTTTTTGAACTCGGACAATTATAGTAATAGGTTCTTTTCGAAATATTTTTATCCTCAATTTTGCCTTTCCCTCTCCCATTATCTTCCTGTAAGAGCTACTCATTACAGAGATGGTATTATATACAGTTTCTCTGCTATACTGAAACTGTAAATATTGTGTATTATATCAAAGATCACTGTAAAGCAGCGAATCATATAGAGAGGACTGTGTTATAGCGAGGACTGTGTTACACAGAGGGTGTTTTATATAGTGTATCTCTATTAGTGAGTCAGCTCGACATGAAATCAATGCCTATTATTTCAGAATGTTGCACAGGGGGTATTTTATGTGGTTTCTCAAGTATCTGTGATGCTTTAAGTAAAACATGTTTTATTGAAAGATATGGTCATTAAGGTGAGGGGTGTCAATGCTTGCAAGTGGAACACTTTCTTATTTTGGGGAACCCACTATTTGCATCAACTGTCACAGACATGTCTGTCCACAATAGGCCTGGTGAAAGTCTTGTGAAGACAAAGGGGGAAAAATTGGGTTGGTTTGCCCCTCTCGTTAGCGCCCCCGGGGGCGCTAACAGGGCGCAAATCCCCTAGCGCCCGGGCGCTAACACCTCCCACGAAATTCAGTGGGAGGTTAGGGCGGCGATAGCTGGTAGCACCCCGCGCCGCCGGCGATGACATCATCGCCATGTGCAGCGTGCAGCTTGCGCCCCAGCCGCAAACATCTCTTGCGCCCCCTGACCTATCGCCGGATGATATGTGCGACAGGATCAGGGGGTGGTTTGGCAGCGGCGGTGGTACATGTTAAAGGGCAGGTGTTGGGCGGCCATTTTTATTTTGGCTGACTGCCAGCACCAGCCCCATTTCACTTTTGTATGTGGGGTGCCGGCCGCGATCGCTCAGCCCGGCACTCCTCGAGTGCTGGGCTGTTTTCACGGCACCCCGCTCCCCGGTGGTCCAGCAGGGCCTCAGTGCGTGCAGCGCTAGGCTCCTCCCCTTTAATCAGGGGAGGGAGGCCTGCAAAGCCGCGGCGTGGCTGCACGTAGCACTGTAAAATTCAGTAGTAGCGCCCCAAGCAGGAGGTAGAGTGCTTTCCAGTAGCACCCCACCTCCTGCTTGGGGCGCTACTACTGAATTTATGGCTGGGGGGGCGCTAACTTTTTCGGGGCGCTAAAATTAGCATCCCAGCGACGTTAGCGCCCCAAAATGGGAGCCACCCAATTTTTCCCCCAAAGTCTCTCCACCACGAGGGCACCCTCCATCGTGTTGTGTGGCATACCACTGTGCTAAGTAGGACTGGCCATCAATGAGAAGTGAGCCATTGGCAGCAGTAGAATTGTACACCAGCACCACAATCTATAACCTCATCCCTCACTCCTCCATCACCATCAATCTGCAAGACTGTATGTCAGGAGCAGCACCAGGCATACCTTAGAATGAGGTGTGAATCTATTACACAGAGCTACCTGCATATTAAATACCAAAAGCACCAGGCTATAGTTAGAGCTAAGCGGTCCCACAACCAACAGATCTGAGCGCACTTGACATAGTAAAGGCTATGGGCCCTGACAACATCCCGGCTGTAATGCTGAAGCCCTCAGCTTAATGAAATTCATGTTTCTATTTCCAAATTACAGAGCTTGACACAGGCTGTAGGGTACTCACAGCTCTGGGCACTCAAAAAGCATTACAGGCATGAGGCACTTGCCTGATAGGCAAGAAGTGCCATAAAATAACCAGCCAAATGTGCTTCTAAGTTTCCCCCTCTCATCCATCATACATGTCTGTGAATTCATGCCACTCAGCCTGTGTGATGCATGTCCGTAATATACCATGAATTCCTTCCATAACAAGAGACAGATCCAGGGGATCTACTGAGAGGCAAGATACCCCACTACAGTGATAATAGACCAGTTTGAGGGTGCAAGGGTGACTGGGATAGCCCTGCTTTCCTGTATTGTCTCTGGATGCACACTAGGTGACTTGGAAAGTGGGCTCAAGTACACATTATATGGTGAAGTAAGAGAACTCAGCACGTGAAATAGACAGAGGGAGACCTCAGAGGCATGAACAGGCACCCAAGGGATGGAGAGAGGGAGGGAGAATTGAAGGCAAGTGGGGGAAGATGATTGCACAGTGTCCAGTTCCATTCGCAATTCCTTAGCTAATGAAACAGTCCATGCCCGCATGCAGCAAGACCTGGACAACATCCAGGCTTGGGCTGATAAGTGGCATGTAATATTTGCACCACAGAAGTGCCAGGCAATGGCCATCTCCAACAAGAGAGAGTCTAACTACCTCCCTTTGACATTCAATGGCATTACCATAGTCGAAGCCCCCACCATCTATATCCTGGGGGGTCACCATTGACCAGAAACTTAATTAGACCAGCCACATAAATACTGTAGCCACAAGAGCAGGTCAGAGGCTGGGTATTCTGCGGCGAGTGTCTCACCTCCTGACTCCCCAAAGCCTTTCCACCACCTACAAGGTACAAGTCAAGAGTGTGATGGAATACTCTCCACTTGCCTGGATGAGTGCCCTTCCAACAACACTCAAGAAGCTCGACACCATCCAGGTCAAAACAGTCTGCCTAATTGGCACCCCATCCACCACCTTAAACATTCACTCCCTCCACCACCGGCACACCATGGCTGCAGTGTGCACCATCTACAAGATGCACTGCAGCAACTCGCCAAGGCTTCTTCAACAGCATCTCCCAAACCCATGACCTCCACCACCTAGAAGGACAAGGGCAGCAAGGTGCATGGGAACACCACCACCTCCAATTACCCTCCAAGTCACACACCATCCTGACTTGGAAATATATCGTCGTTCCTTCATCGTCACTGGGTCAAAATCATCTAACTCCCTCCCTAACAGCACTGTGGGAGTACCTTCACCACACAGACTGCAACGGTTCAAGAAGGCGGCTCACCACCACCTTCTCAAGGGCAATTAGGGATGGGCAATAAATGCTGGCCTTGCCAGCGACACCACATCCTGTGAATAAATAAATTAAAAGATCAAAGCTGTGGAACAAACAAGAGACGACAGTAATAATGTCAGTACTATTGTATATTATTTTCCACAATAATTAAATCCTGAAGTACAGACACTGTAACCCGATACTGTGCTCCCTGTGTGTACATGCAACACAAATTGGATAATGTTGCAAAAGAATGTCATGTTTGAAGCCTGAGATCTAATTAATTGAGAGAGATTAAAAGTAGACATTGGCGTCCACTCATTCATGTAGGCGCATAAAACAAGCATTCAAACACGTAATACCTTATCATCACTTGCCCAAAGGTCAAAGTTAACACCGAGCTCTCAGCAGTTCCCACCTATCAGAATTATTGCATCTATGTCACCTCTTGAAAAATTGGTTTAATCCAAATTTCTTCACTGATTCTGAATTTTTTGGGGACGGTAAGTGGAATCTGAATTCAAATTCATTTAGATTTTTAAATATCGCAATCAAATCAACAGGGATTGGATTCCAATTGGTTTAATTAGGATCTGGAAATCATTCTGGAGTTCATCCCCGTTAGCTAGAGCGAAACACAGCAGAAATCCATAAATGCACTTGCTGCATAAACATTAACACTCATCTTGATGTAACTTGTATTAAAACCATAAGACACACACTGGTTTACTACTGTTAAACTGATTTAAGTTGCTGTTAAAGATCACAAGTAATTTTCAATGAAACGTTAAATATTTATCCCATAAACTTTATGTATAAGTCAGAGTAAATTGCCCAATTATCCTGTCTTATTTCCATTTAAATGGCTGTGTAAAGTTTTAATTTACGATGATATACTTTGCTAAGTAGCAATTTACACTTGAAGGATTACAGTCGCATTTTGTGCCAATAACAGCTGGTCGGATGCCAGTCTCTGGTGAAGCATGTTGAGAAGCTACTGATGGGCACTCGGCACTTACACCTGCAATGCTGGAAGCCATGCCAGTCAGCAATAAAACCTGGACTTTTGTTTCCTTCTTCTCCTGAAGGTGCAGATCTTTATTGCGTTACAGTTCCACACGCACCCTCCTTCCTCCAGTATCTTGTTTAAGTGGGGATTCTTCCTGTGTGACCCTAGATGGTGAACATCAACAGGCCTTTTCAGCCATGATGGGCATTACAGCTAAGCCCAAACCTATCCTTATCCGACATGGGAGATCCATCTCCATCTTCCCAGTCTATCCCCATTATCTCCCTGCTCCCTGTGGCTAAAAACCCCTGGGTCGTAATCCTGGCGGCTGTGCCAGAATTGGCCCACCAGTCCCCTGAAGCACTGATCCTGCCAACCTACAAAGATTTCCTGGCCTGGGCTCTACTGCTAGGGTTCACATCCACCCTTGTGGCGACTGCTACGCCTCCACTCACTCAGCATACCGGCCTCCATTGATACATTCCCACTGGAGCCAGAGGAGCAGAAACTCCCAGTGTAGGGCATCTCAGCCCCTGGCTCTGCCCCATGGCCCTGTAAGGGGTGGATGGAAGTTCACTGGAATCGGGTCTTTGCCCTTTCCAGGTGCAGGCTCGATGGGCCGAAATGGCCTCTATCTGCACTGTGGGGTTTCTGTGATTTCTGTGATTCTGTGACTCTGCCAGTCTCCTGTTGGAGATACAGGGCTATGGGAAATGTGAACCTTTTGGCCACTGAATGCCTATGCTGCTTTGAAAGTGTGCATCATTTTTCTGTCAGTTTTATCCTATCAATATCTATCATATTAATAAATTCAAAATTGTGGCTGGTAGTATCAGGCATTAGAGCTCTACTGTGTTGTTACCACGCCATTGGGTGGTGGGATATGGGCTCAGATCTGCAATTCCCCCACATAGCGAGTTCCTGATCTCAGTCAGGCTGTCAAGCAGAGGTGCCAGGTTGAGCTGAGGTATTACTGCTTAAAGGTGGACAGAAAATTGCAGAGCGAGTCATCTCTAGCTGCTCTTGCATGCCTGTTAGTGACTGGGACAGATGCATGTATACACGCAAATATGTGGAAGAAATTAAATTAAGCTACATTAATTAGGCCAAAGCAGAGATCAGCAATCATTGGTACATAAATCAACATCAACACTTTTTAATTGTAGTCCCTGAGTACACAAGAACCTTTTCAAGTGTCATTACATATATGTACCTTTTCTAAAACAATAGAATTCGAGGATTTGTGCTGTAAAACCTCTGGATTACAGAGTTACAGCCAGCAGATGGAGGACGCAGCCAGGGGACTGCACGGTTAAAGTCAACAGATAGGGAAGGATACAGCAGGGAAGTTCAGAGCCAGCAGATGAAGAAAGACAGAGCAGGGAGATAATGGAGATAGGCTGGAAACATGGAGAAGGACAGAGTGGAGCTAAGAACAAACTATGTGCATAATTGAAGCAGACTATATTATTGATCATAAAATGAGGAGTATCTAAATGGCAATGGGATTATACCAGCTCTTTTCTGAATTGGGTGTTGTCATACTCAGCTCTTTTACTGAGGGTGGGACATACACCAGCCCCTTTTTCCAAGGTCAAGTGGATTGCAATACTTATTTTTCAATTCATGGAGACCAGGGGGATAGTGACTTCCACTGCTCCCATGAAGTTCACACCCAAGTCATTTATCATAATACAATATCTGAATTTTATATTTATTGTCAAAGGAGGCATGTTTTATGCACTTTGTACTATCTTCTTCATACTTTTAAGAACAAGAAATTAGAACTCTCTCCCTTCAACTTTGAGATCTGGGTTCAATCCAACCAACAAAGAACAAATGAAACTCTCATTTTGAGAAGGAGTTGATGGTCCAGTAGCTTAGAACATTGTCCCTTCTCTTTGTGTCCAAGTCTCTTATTTTCTCTGATGGGGAACTATGTAATTGACCAACACTCGGGCAAAGGTTCAAATCAACCCTATACAATAAGGTTCTCTGTGTGTAGAGGGCCCTGGTGGGACTATATGTTTAGATCACTACCAATTCACCTCTAGGTCCAGAGTTCAGATCTAGCCCAGACAGAAAGGGTAAAACATTACCCTTTTACAGTTGTTATTTGGGTTTAAATACAGCCTGGCAAGAGGGAATGACAGCTTCTTTGCTTTCTTGGATGGTGTGGGCTGTTCGAATACTGTGTTTTCTGAGTTGTACATTGGGTTGGCATACTGTTGTTCCACCTCAGGGATCTGGTTTTGAATCCAGCCCAGATTGATCTCTGTCCTCTGGCTAGAAGGGCCCTAAATTAAATGAGTTTGGTTAGTGCTTTAGACTTCCTAATTTTACAGCAGAATCTCATCCTCAGTGGACATGATTCCACAGCACATATTAACTTGGCATAAATGTGGACACTTTCACTAATATTTGGTTATATTGGATACTGGTGCATGGAATCCAGGACAGTTCTAGTTCTGTGCCAGTTGCACCAGAGTTGAATTGGGTACTTCAGGCCCAACTTGGCTTGATTTCTGATTCTCCATCCTTCCCTCCCTGTGACGAACATCACACACCTCTATCTTTGCACCTTTCACCATGATGGCACAGCTGATGCTGGGAATTCACCATATAGCGAATAACAAGTATGAGCCCACAACTTACCATTCTGTGCCTACATGATTGTGCAGTGCTGTGACATCACCTGGGCAACAGGAGGCAGGCTTTGATCCCACAAACTGTATTTCTGTTCCCAGGAATACTTACTAAAATAACAAGCTTTGAAGAAAGAAAAGGTTTCTTTATTGTCATTTGGCTACAGGTCAATTGATCATACCTGTCCTGGCTGAATGCAGGAAAGTCGAACTGTACAACAGAACTTATAGATCAGGAGCTAATTGAGAAGACTACATGTTTATGTGTAGAAAGGTCACCCTTCAATGCACAAGCAAATTTCTCCCCTCAATCAGCTCTCTTGTCCACACACTCAATGTGAAGTTAGCCTCTCTTGTATTCACCCAGGACAAGCACATCAATCAATTCATAAATAAAAGACAATTGCATTTTATTATATAGAGGATATGTCACAGACAGCAATGAGGTATGATAAATATTCACACAAGTGAGGCTGATGGGATAACTTGCAAGTAACAAAGTCACAAATGAATTATAGTTGATGTCATGAGGTGGTATTCATCATACCCTCCCTGCTGGCTGTGGTCTGTTTTAATTATTTCACGTTTGAAATATAATTTTTAAAGACGTTTTTCATTTTAAAACATTACAATCGTGGAGACGTGACAAATATCTCACATACCACATGTGCTATCATTTAAAATCTTACATCAGGGATTTTTGGTAACCTTTTCAGTGATTGTGTCAAATGGGGAGGGCGAGGGAGGAGGAAGGCTCAGTTCCTGGAGGAGCTAGAATAATCTACTCAGAAGACCTCAATACCATGCTGCAACACTGGCAGTTGTGGCAACTTTATGTTGCTGCAAAGTTTCACAATGCAGTCAATTTATTAAAGTAGAATCATACAGCACAGAAGGAAGCCATTCGGCCCATCATGCCTGTGCCAGCTTTTTGAAAGAGCTATCCAATTAGTCCCACTCCCCTAAGCAATAGTTTAATTTTATAAATGTCTCTAACTCAACTAAAAACCATATATGCAACAAATTTCAAGATACGCACCTGAATTGCAAATTCCAGAAAAAGTACCAACAAAGATGGACAGCATATCCATTCATGAAATTAGGGTAAAGTGCAAGTATGAAATGCCACATAATCCTAGATATTACAAAGGGAGATACCTCTATATTTACCGGTGTCTCTCAAGTTACCTCTTTGTTGCCCCATTTTATGCTTCAGAACTGCTGGTTACTGGCAACCTATGAAAGCTCTTCCTGTGACTTCATGAAAGGGGGGAATTGAATTTTCTTCAATTAATATGATGTATTCCATATTCAACCCATCAAGGCTGTTCCTTCTGCAGGCCATATACAACCTACTGTACCATGGACGGAGGAAAGGTTCTACAAAGTTTCTCCCTGCCCCACCATGAAAGTAGATTGATTCAAACTCCAAAATACTTATTTTAAATGATATTACATTATACTTTTCACACCAGCTGCCTTCCTTCACATGACATTTTGTTTGTCCCATCATATTTCACACAGTTTGATCATCCCCATTTGTACTTATCCTCAATCCCATTCCTCAACACATACTCATTCATCTCTTCTTAAAAGGTATGAACCAGCACAGTATTAACTGATTTGGCAATTCTTCAGTAAGTTTAGGGCTCCTGCAGGTCCAGTTTATCTGATGGGTTTATTTTTTAGCCAACCCGTCAGGTTTTGTATCCAAGACACATCACTTTTAGCTTTGGCTATTACTATAATTTAGTTGGATGGTCAGTAGTGGGATACAGTCATTTGATATCTTGAACATTTTAAAATGGGCTCTGGATTTCTTTTAAAGGTTTATTCAATGTACTTGTGAGAACTTTTTTTTGAAAGGGGAAAATTGTTTGATGTATTGGTCTGGTACCCTCCCCCTGTAATAGGAATGTTTCAGTAATCAAGAGTCAAGCAACAGCTTAAGCTACACTGGTTCCCTTCCCTTCTATCGACACACTATTGTTGAATATGCAGGACATATAGGTATTAAACCAATAAAAGGCTGCAGTGTTTGGTGTCAAAAATAGCCATTGCAAGGATTGGGTCTGCAGTCGGTTAGCGTGTCACTCTTTCACCTGTGTGGTGGGTTCAACTCCAGCCAAGACAGATATGGGTTGAAATGCTCCTCTCGATAAGCGGCCTATGTGAAACGAAGTTGGACGGTCGTGACCCTGTTCCTTGTAGACATGGTTGCACAGTGCAAACAGAGCACTAATTGCCATCAAATTGACAATCTTACTTGGAGAGGTCGTAAAAGTGGCTGTGGTGGGAAGTGGAAACATCACACTGGTGTACTAGAGGCTGCTCTTCTCAGATTGGGGTTAATGCACATAGCTGAGCAGAGTATAGGGAGCTTTCCTCTGCATCTGGCCATACTATACTTAACCTGAGAATCCTTGATGCTGGATACTGGCTGCCGAAAGTGGAAAATTGTTCCATTTTCAATCACTGACAACCTTCACCCTGATGAACAGCAAAAATTACCACAAAAGGATGGGGGGGGGGGTGAAAAAAAAACAGGTCTTCACCTTGCCTTGATTTATATTTTAAATTTAAAGTGATGTCAGTTTTACAGGAGAGAACAAAACCAATCAGGTGGAACAAAGTAAAACAGGATCATAGAGCAGACGAGGGCAGAGAAACCATCACGCGCTGTGAATTCATGATTCAAGAAAACGAAGAGGAACGGGGATGCTCGAGAGAGCAAAGTTCAATTGTTGACCCAGAAGACATTGTGAGCCCAGCATAGGTCAAAGGCCACAGGAAGGAACAAACAGGGAGGGGAAAGTGCTTTTCAGAGAGACTTTAAGAAACAATATTTTTATTAAAATAGTACAATCACAGTAAAATGGGAGAAGCACAGTTACATTGTGAGAAAGAGAGAAAGAGCAGGCGAAGGAAAAAGAAATGGAGACCAACCGTTATCCAAATATGAGAAATGATGCAGGGACGAGAGACATTATGCAGAGAGATGTTATGTAACTAAGCAAAGTTAATCCCACATCCCATTTGAATTTCTACATTAAATCTGTTGTTTCAAAAGGATGTCAGAAAGAGCAACAATAAAGCAGTTTAATTCTCGATCGATTTTATTCCTTCTTATTTCTGTTCACAGAATTGTGCATTCTTGCCTTCTTGTTATATTGAACAAGGACAGCAAACTGCTCAAATCTTTAAATAAGTGAATGGGACAAATTTGAAAACAACTGGTTTATGCGTGCAACTGCATTTAATTCGGAGGGTTATGTTTTATGTAGAAAATAATGGGAATAAAATTCAGGACTTTTGATTCTCATGCAATTAATTGAGTTGTACAATGAAGTGAGCAGCACTGTACTTCTGCTTGCAGTTTGGGCCCCAAAATGTCACATTTAGTTACATTTAGCCAAACATCTGATTTGATGACCTACACCACGTTAAAATGCCAGTGTGTGTTATTTTGCACAATATCAATGGCAAATATAGTATTTAGTTCCTTTTCCTCCTGGGTGAATAAGATATTGTCCAAAGCACACACTGACTGCTGGTTGCCAACTGAAGTTGAGAAAAGGTGCATCAGCTGTTCACTGGGCTCTCTCCCCACGCTGGTCCATGGGACGCCCCCCTCCCCTGCTGGTCCCAAGGACCCGCCCTCCCCTTACCCGCTCTGGTCCCAGTCAATCCTCGCTCGTTAGATGCCAGCACTCTAGCCCAGGAGCAATGGCTCATAATCTTGCAGGTGGCAAATTTGTTTTCAGTACCAATCAACAGTAATAATAACCATTTATGAAACAGAAAGTATCTATTTATTATTTAGCAAATGTGCAATATTTCCACGTGTCTCGTTTTTGACAGCACATGGGGGGAAAGTACGTAAAAAGCCGTTTAAAAGGTACACAGGAACGTTTTGTTAAAAGACCGATCAGGACCTGGAGCCTTGCACTCGTACCAGTCTCTCTCACTGTGCAGGGTGAGTGCTTTTGATGTGGGTCTGAATCTCATCAGTTTGTTTGAGAGTGTTAGGGGAATCCAAAGCTTTGTGAAGTGCATTACCACAGAAGATACAGAACATATGAGGTTTAAATCCATGTGCCCATTAATTTGCTGCTATCTCAAGTTGCTGATACTAACAGATCTTGGTATTCTTATTTAGGATATAAATGTATGTAGAACAAAGCAGCAAATAACATACACAAGAGCAGTAGCGCTGAGTTGTATGGGCTTTGTGGATCTGACTGCCAGGGCTCAGGAATTGAATGTGACCCACAGGTTTGAACACCCCTGGGCCTCGACAATTAACTACAACTCGCCAATCATAGTCTAAAGGGGATGAAACTTAAACAAAAAGCACAAACTCTCCGCTCAAGGTGACTGCCAATTTGAATGCAGCTGGCCGAGGTGGCAGTTTTGGGTGACATCAGCAGCTCATGACGTCTGCCAGCCCACACACTCACTACGGTCCTGCAGCAAGTGCGCCACATCAAGTTTACGTTGGGTGGCACGAGATGGTGGATCCACAAGTGATTTATTAGGATATTGTGGCTAATGAAACGTCAAATTAAAAGCCCAGCTATTTCTTCATGGTTCTTCATTAAAGCCGAGTAGTCAGCAAACAGCAAACAGCACTGAGTTTTTCCAGGTGTGAAGCCCAGCCAGGAATGAATGTTGCTTTCATATGAATTAACTGTGGGTTCATGCAAGATTTCCCAAATGCAAAACAAAATGAAACACAGTTGGCTTATGGGGGACAATTAAAAAGACAAACATTTCTCACCCTCTACATGGGTTTGATGCACAATTTACACTTTAAACATTTTTGTTTGTTTTTGCACAATAGTTATTTAGAATATTATAAATATACACATTCACACACACACACACACAGGATCCTTGGCTTTATAAATAGAGGCATGGAGTACTAAAGCAAGGAAGTTATGCTAAACCTTTATAAATCACTGGTTAGGACCCAGCTGGAGTATTGTGTCCAATTCTGGGCACCACACAATAGAAAGGATGTCAAGGCCTTGGAGAGGGCGCAGAGGAGATTTACTAGAATGGTAGCAGGGATGAGGGACTTCAGTTAAGTGGAGAGACTGGAGAAGCTGGGGAGAGAAAGTCAAGGGGAGGTTTTAATAGAGGTGTGCAAAATCATGAGGGGTTTTGATAGAGTAAATAAGGAGAAACTGTTTCCACTGGCAGGAGGGTTGGTAACCAGAGGACACACACACTCAGTGAGTTGTTATGATCTGGAATGCATTGCCTGAGAAGCAGATTCAATAGTAACTTTCAAAATGGAATTGAATATATACTAAAAAGGAAAAAAAGTGACAGGGCTGTGGGGAAAGAGCGGGACTAATTGGATCGCTCTTTCAGAGAGGCGGCACAGCCACGATGGGCCGAATGACTTCCTTCTGTGCTGTAAGATTCGAATGACACACACACAAGGGGCCTTTCGCCCCTTTGAACTCTTTAGAACTGTGCTGATGTACGGGGCCGGGCTTATTTTATGCTATTGAAGATCGCTCCGTACGATGGAAGGAAATGCATCAACAGGTGTTCTAACACCCGTCTGTTCATTGGAAACCGAAGGAGGCGGCGACCGACTCATTCTTCCAACTCCCTTTAGTAAGGTGGGGGGGGGGGGGGGGAGATAGCCGAGAAAGACGCGCAGAATCTTGGAAATGCACCCACCACCCGCCCCCAACCCCGAAAACATCAGTAGACTTTTCTCTAAAGTAAAGGAAACTTCCCTGAATATGCAGTTTATGTATTTCACACCTGTCCGGCTGTAGCGGCCCCGATATCAAATCCGATCGTTCAAGTATTTCTGCTGAAGTTTGCCGTGTATAACCGCGGAACTTTCTTACTGAGTAAACTTTACAAAACTTTTGGTTCGGTGTACAGGACTTACCTGGCCATTCTTGCACAGGTCTGCCCACATACTGGTCCCGTCCCCTCCTCTCATCAGCACATGGTAAGTAAAGAAGTAGATCCCGGGGACCGTGCAGGTGAACTTGCCCGTAGAAGCCTCGTAGTGGTTTCCAACGTTAGTCACAACATCATCAAACTTAAGAATCTCGTAACCTTCATGCGGTTTCTTGAGCCCGGCGTAGAAGGCGATCTTCGGGCTATGAAAGGTTGTACTGAATGTCCCTGTCCCTGATCCCGGTGGCCCAGGTGGACCCGGTTTGCCCAGATCTCCCAATTCGCCGGGTGGACCTCTTGGACCTGGGGGTCCAGGTTCTCCCGGAGGTCCCCTGGGTCCAGGCTTGCCTCGGCGTCCCTGGTCGCCCTTGCCCCCGTGGATGAAGGGTGGCGGGGACATCACGGCGAGATCCTGGATGGCTTCTGCCGCCGTGGAGCTAGGCTTCGGGCTGTAGGGGTCACAGACCATTCTGCAGCTGCCCAGCATCTCGTAGTGGGCAGAAGCCTTGGAGCTTTGGACCAGCAAGGGGATGGCGATGAGCAGGACCAAGACCATGGCCACCCCAATGGCCGCTCCAATCACTCGCTTCCTCCGGCTGATCCTGGACGCAGCCAGCGTCAAAAAATCGTCTTCACTTTTGGAAGTAATGGTGAACGATTTACCAGAGCCCACCGCAACAGAGAAAAAAATCTATCTAGCGAGAGACAAAAAAAAAGTGTTTCTGGAAAAAAGAACAGGATTGCTAGAGAAAGTTTTTTGCTCTAGGCTCGTTCTCTCCTGCCAGATCCAATGTCCATCAGTGAGGAAAGCAGTGCGAAGTGTCTGCTCGGAGAGGCTGCTGGAGAAGGTCTGACGAGGGAAAAGGGGATTTTGTGGACAATCTGAGCGACCCCTGCCTTCAGATCGTGTGAAATCACATCTTCCTGACGCCAACCGCCCTCGGCTGGGATTGCGAATCTTTGCAGAAGTGCGAGCAGGTCCGCGGGATTTTTTTAAAAGAGTAAATATAAAAGTCTTCGGATATTTAAAACAATCAAACAGTAGGGCAATCACTACAGCATTAAAGTTGGTGGCAGACACTTAAAAGTAAAGTAACCATATGCAGTTTGCATTTAAATAAATGCAACAATAATTCATATTTATCGTACTTGTGATTTTTAAAGGACTGTTTCTTTTGGCTGGCTGGAGGATTCCACTTTTTTTTTAAAAAAAGCACAAATCACAGCAGGTCAGTACCTCGATGGGAACTGCAGAACTCACCCAGTGCAATTTCATCACACACACACTTGGCTGAAACCATGGCAAGAGATAAACACGAATACAAATAACCGGTTTAATGCCTCCTTGCTACTAGATTTTCTATAAAATACACAGCTTTCAATATCAGTGCGAAATGTGAATTCATTCTGGCGAAGTGCTGCGTCCCGCCAAGTGACTTTATTCGGATTTGGACAGAAAGCCGCCGCTGATTTACAGACAACACATCACACAGAACCTGTAGGATTCTTTGGAGACCGAGTTTCCAAGAAGCGTCTTAGCAAGAAAAAAACCATACACGTTTGGAACAAAGCGTTTTTTTCCCCCTCTCTCATCTGGTTATGAAACGCCCCGTGTTTCCCCTTTTTAAAACAGCACAATCCCTATTCAGACTCGCAGGTGGAACTGTCAATTTACATATTTAATTCCGTTTCCAGCGCCAATTGCACTAACATAGCAACGAGGTGAATGAAACAACTTCGAGCGCGGGAATAAGCACCCCCCCCCCCCCCCGCCCAAACAACTTCTGCCTGTTTGACTGTGGAACTGAACGCAATGTTCAACAAAATTAATTGAATGAATCATACTTGAACGCCAGTATTGGCTCTGTTTTGTTCTGAATTTACATATAAACGAACGAGCCTCTCACCGTCATGTTTTGTTCTAAATAAATGCACATTATTTTACCCGACTTGTTTATGTGTCTGCAGATAAACATTACAGGGGCGTATGCTTCGTAAAACAAACAATTAAACCGCGGTCCTTCCACGCTGTGATATAACTGACACACCTCTGGGACGATCAGTAAAATATAATTTCACTGTGTTCCAGTGTGATCAGAGAACTATGTGCAGGGTTTCTGCAAAAAAAAATGTTCTACCCAAGCCCAGACTGCCTCGTCTTGCGCTGCAGACGATGTACTGTGTTTATCAATTCTCCTCTTAACTTGATAAACACGTAAAGGAGACCCACAGACCGCAATCAATACAATTTCTAACCATAATTAATCATGGCCATCCAAACTGCAACACTGGGCTCTGCCATTTGAAGAGACTGTCTTTCCGCAGAAAGTTTTAGTTGTAAAATAAATATTTTTTTAAATGGCCAAATTAGCTAGAATTCAATTCTGATAGACCGTCGGTTCGGCAGTATGTTTTTTAAATTCCAGTTATTGTTGAAAATAAAATTGACCCGGTTTCAATGGATCATTGTGGAACTTGCTGCAAATCAAAATATATATTCTAGCGGTAACAGTGACCTTAGTTAGCAGGATATGTTGGAAAGATTAAGTGCAGCTGCCTTTACGCAAAATGAGACGATGGTTTAACTGTGTGGTGAGATCTGCAGGGCCAGTTAATTGGGCACATTTCACGCGTGTTTCAAAAAACAGGATCAAGGTTGCGAATTAACTGGGATCAGGATTTGGCATAATGCAGCGAATGGGAAGAGTAGCGCTGTACTTGGCCGCAATACTGTACGAGGATCAGGTGCACTCCGGACTGTATGAGAGGTTCCCTGGGGGCAGAGGCGGCCAGTTACCCAACCAATTAAAAGCCCATCGTAAGCTCCTCAGCATTGGAAAATGGGTTTTAATAAGGCTGGCAAGGTCACTTCACCCGGAGAATACTCCATATTAAGAAATATGTTGTTATAAGAATATTACTTGCAACCTTTGTGTAAACACCGAACAACACCACATCCAATTAGATCAAAGGGGATTTGAAGGTTTAAAAGATTTGCTGTTGAATAGAATACACCCACGTTGAAAAAAAGGACAAAATAGATCCACGCCCAGGTTATCCTCTGGATGTAAGATTATGGCCAGTTTGCATAAGGTAGGCCGATAGTCGGGTAAATGACATACAGTATTTATATCTACAAATAGCCATAGATTCATTATGGGATGTTCAAGACCCCACCCAGAATGTGACATTCGACAAAATGCGTTCAGCTGCCTCTGTGCAGGGCAGGAAGTTGAACTTTTCTTTTTCTTCAACGAACCAAATTGCTTCTGCCATGGAAGCTATAGCTGCACAAATCTTGGAATCAAAAACTGCTGGGCTGGTGTTTAGGAACTCATTCACAAGGAATTGTGATCTTTTGTTAAGGTCAGTCAGTTTGCTGTCCAGTTTTTTTCCTTCGCTGTATTTCCTGCTACAAGCACGTCTCCCAAATTATGTGGCTTAAATCTTTCAGTTCAGGAGGCTTCAGATAATAGTTCTCCAGCAGTGTTTTTTTAATGTCATGGGTGATGTGGTAGCAATGTTATTGCTTTAATGGTAATAGATTTTTTTCTTCTGTCCTATGTTGGTGGGTCAGACTGCAACTAGACTCCTTTCAGACCTGGAGTCACTTGTTCAGACATATTTATTTTCAGCGCGCCATGATCTGCATGAGTGTCTGACAGTTTTTTTTAGGAGGGGCTGTTTTATATGTTAAAGTACAATCACAACACAATACAAGGTCACAAACATTCTAATGTATGTAGTCACGACTGTATCCCTTCACTATACACCAGCTCACCTTTGAACCAGAAGGTTGTGGGTTCAAATGCCATCTGGACGAACGCTCTAGCGCTGTATTGTCAGAGATGCTGTCCTTCAGAAGAGATATTAAACCTGCTCCTCTTTTCCAGTGGCTCGGATAGATGTTAAAGATCCCATGGCACTAACCAATTTCAAAGTAATTCACTGTATGTGAAGCCGGTTTGGAATCTTTCTAAGAGACCGTGAAACGATACTATATAAATGTAAGTTTCAGGTTTATTTGGTAACACACCTGCCCAGTGACAAAGTTCCACATCTATTCCTATTGGCTCAGTATAAAATATCAAGACTACTTAACAGAGACATAGGTATTAAAGTACTAAATTGTGCCTGTGTGCTTTAAATTGTGGAGTCGTGAGGTTTTCTCCTGCAGAGGGCCGTACTGGGGAAAGGTACATGACTCAGTTATACTGTTGGTATTAGGATGATCGTATTTTTGGAGCAGCGCGAATGATACTGCCTGCTTATACTACTCTTCAATTGGCTAAACACAGCTTTGGGCATTTGTACTTCAACGCATGTAATCAGCTCTATTCATCAGCCTCTGATTCGTGGCAATATTTCTGATGTTAGCAAAAAAAGAGGTGAGCACTAGTTGTCAGCCTTTCCTCTGATTAGTAACTCAAGGAATGTGAGTTCTTTCCAGCTTCACCTCGTCGCAGTTTTACTGCAGCTGATGTATTGCATCGATGGTGCACTACCACTGTTACCAGGTGGTCCTGCACAGTTAGAAAAAAAGCCCAAATCAATGCAACTTGGGTAGGAAATGCTGCGCATCCTCTACCAGCATTATGCTTTTCACAGACACGAGACATGCAGTATAACTGCCGCGCTAGACCGTATATAGAAGATAATCAATGCCAAGCCACTGAATCATGAATTTATCCCATGAGGGAAAGGGACTGAATAACTCTCACAAGTGGGGCGGACATGACTGCCATGCAGCTCCTGCACAAGTGTGACAGAAAATGTTGTATCAGAAGAAAGCTTAATCACAGAATCGTACAGCACTGAAGGAAGTCATTCGGCCCATCGTGCCTGTGCCGGCTCTTTGAAAGAGCTATCCAATTAGTCCCACTCCTGCTCTTTCCCCATAGTCTTGCAGTTTTTTTCTTTTCAAGTATATATCCAATTCCCCTTTGAAAGTTATTATTGAATCTGCTCCCACCCCCCTTTCAGGCAGTGCATTCCAGTTCATCATAACTTGCTGCGTAAAAAAAATTGTCCTCATCTCGCCTCTGGTTCTTTTACCAATTACCTGAAATCTGTGTCTTCTGGTTACTGACCCTCCTGCCACTGGAAACAGTTTCTCCTTATTTACTCTGTCAAACCCTTCATAATTTTGAACACCTCTATCAAATCTCCCCTTAACCTTCTTTGCTCTAAGGAGAACAATCCCAGCTTCTCTAGTCTCTCCACATAACTGAAATCCCTCATCCCTGATATAATTGTAGTAAATCTCCTCTGCACTCTCTCCTGCCTTTACATCCTTCCCAAAGTGTGGTGCCCAGAATTGGCCACAATACTCCAGCTGAAGCCTAACCAGTGATTTATAAAGGTTTAGCATAACCCTTTCTTTTTTACTCTGTGGCTGCGATTCTGCCAGCGCTCAGAGGGCAGGTCAGGGGTTAAAACCAAAATGATTGACGGTGGGTTCCGAACCCACTGCGATCCCGCCTCCACGCCACTTTCCCAAGTGTCGGGTCTGCGATTTAAAAAGAGACCCGACGCCAAGCGGTGGCTGAGGGATTAAAAGCACTTAACTGCTTGTTGAGTGCTTGTTTAGAGCTATTTTGAGACCATTTTTCAATTTTCCTACTTTTGGGTCGGGTTTCATGATGTTTGCAGAACACGCCAGGTAATTGTGTCGGGAACATCAAGGAGCTGGAAACTTCACAGCTGCAACTGCAGTCTAAAAGCTACACACTCAAATCTGGGCAGTTTCAAATGTCAAAGGTTGGTGATTGAACAATGTGGGAGACACATTCTTTGTTTAGGCTGCAAGTATGTGGTCACTTTATATCCACTGTCGCTTGCATTGCTGGATTTTAAAGGAGCACTTACCCTTCACTGTGCCACGTCAAATTCTCAAGACAAATATGGCAACAATGTCAAACCTTCATTCAACATAAATTTATTCCAACATAAGAAAAGAACAGAAATGTCACAATTAAATCCATCAGAATACCCAAGTGAGAACCCTTGTGCTTAATAACGTGCCATCTTTCTCTTACGCATGCTTCTACGTTGTGCTCCCCCTGTGGCTTCAGCAGATGTAGGGACAGCCTGCTCACCTCCCTGCTGCGCCTGCTTTGACACCTTTGGTGGTCGTCCTCTGCATTTTGGAGCCTGTGAAGGCCCCGTCAAAGTCAGCTCCTCCTGCGGCTGCACAGGGGCAGACTCGGCCATCACTGCTTGGGTGCTCATCTGGGGCTCTGACCGAGGGGATGGAAGTCTGAGCACTTGGAGAGGAGCCCCACTTCCATGTCCCCTCCCACCATCATCCCTCTCATGGGCCACCTGCACTTCTTTGCTAGCAAGTAGCTGGATAGCACCTTGCTGCACATCAGTGGGGACATGTGGACCCATCTCTGTACTGACAGTCCTCATAATGGGGACGTCCATGTAGCTCTGGTTCCTCTCCACGATAAATGCCCTTCTATCCTCCATAGTTGACCATCTATCTAGAAGAGACATCATGTTGTTCTGATTCTGGTGAATGATGTCTTCCATGGAGGTTGCCATCCTTTCCATTGTGGAACCCACATTCGCCATTGCGTGCGCCCTGGCATTGCTCATGTTTGAGATAGACTCCTCCATTCTCTGCACACTCGCAGTCACCATGCTTGCAAAGCCACTCAGAGCCTCCTGCACTTGTTCCTGAAACTCCAGCACTGCTCTCTTTCTGGATGGCCCCCAGGGCTCAGCGTCTACATGTAGCTGAGCAGAGCTAGGAGCGCTCTGTGACCTCCGACAAGGACTCTCCACTGCTGTCCCTGTCTCCACCATCTGCTCTTGCTCACTTGTGAGTTGTGAAACACCAGGTGACAATACTACTCTATGTCGCAAACTACCCATTGAGGTGTGCGTCTCTGCGCTGGTGCTGGGTGCGCTCACTTCTGCTGACGCTGCTCCCTCAGAGGATGGAGGGTTCCTCTGAGGAGTCCTCTTGATCTTCTTCCTTGATGGTCCTGTGGGTGAGTAAAGACATGAGTTACACATGTGATATGTAGATTGCAGACACATACACATTACAACAGTGACTACACTTCAAAAGTACTTCCTTGGCTGTAAAGAGCTTTGAGACATCCGGTGGTCATGAAAGGCACTATAGAAATGCAAGTCTTTCTTTCTTTCTTTCTTCATTGTGCACATGATTATGACCACATTTGTATGAACATCAAATCCCATAATCGTCACTCATGAATGCCAAATCAGATGTCTGGAAATTAATCTGTCACCAGGCTGCTCTACTGAGCCCGTCTCTCCGTGCCCCACTTCAAGCTCCTCAGGATCTCCAGCAATGTCTAGAGCTGCCCCCTCAGCGTTGGTCAGCTGCGCCATGGATGGTGGTCCTCCTCCTGTTCTCCCCTCTTATTGTGGGCTCTCTTTTCCTGCAATGTGGGAGAGAATTGGATTTTCAGTGAGAGTGATGGAATGAGTGCCTAGAATGGTTAGGATAGACGTTTGGAGGGAGACAATGATGGAGTGGGTGCCCATTACCAAGTTCCCTCCTTTTGAGTTGCTAGTTGTTGTCATTGCATAACCATGAGGGTGGGTGTGAGGGGTGCATAGTTAGATGGGGTAGTGATTCTGTACATAGGGAGAGAGGGAAGGTTGATGGTGCAAGTGATGCTGGGTTGAGTGAGGATGTGCAGGGGTAGGGTTGACAATGCAGAGTGATGGGGATGTGATGACAGGCACAGCAGAATTAAGGGAATTGTGCTTTTATACTCACTTTCCCTGTGCGCAGGAGATCATTGAACCTCTTCCTGCATTGAATCCATGTGTGTCTTACTATTGACCTGGCATTGAACTCCCCAGCTATTCGCAGCCAGGCTGCCTTCGTCTGCTGAGGAGGTTTCCTTCCTCCATCTCCCGGGTACAGGACCTCATGACGAGCTCGGACTCCCTCAACAAGAACATGCAGGGATTCCTCATTGAACCGGGGCGTTGCCTTCTGTCTCTCTCCAGACATATTGAGCACCAACAGCAGTCAGGAGCAGCATAAAAGACTTCAGATGTAACTGTGGAATGGCCCCCTTAAGTACTCCGGCTACACACGTGTCAGCAGAGCAGCTGAACAGACCCGCACCTTGTGATGAGGACGGGTAACCCACATGTCGGGCTCAATTAGCCCAATTAAACCAAAATTGTGTCGGAAGGCCGGCTGGGGCCGGCAGCGGGTACGGAAGCCAGCAGTGGGCACGGAACCCGCCGAGCTCTGTTCCCGACGCCAACCCGCCTCCACGTCCAGAATCGCAGCCTATGCCTCTGTTTATAAAGCACAGGATCCTATATGATTTTTTTTTTAAACAGCCTTATAAACTTGTCCTGCCACCTTCACAGATTTGTGTATGTGAACCCCCAGGTCTCTCTGTTCCCTTTAAAATTGTACCATTTAGTTTATATTGCCTCTCCTCATTCTTCCTTCCAAAATGCATCACTTTACACTTCTCTGCATTAAATTTCATCTGCCATGTGTCTGCCCATTTCACCAGTATGTCCTCCTGAAATCTGCTACTACCCTCCTCACTGTTTCCTACATTTCCAAATTTTGTGTCATCTGCAAACTTTGAAATTACGCCCTTTATACACAAATCAAGGTCATTAATATACATCAAAAAGAACAGTAACAAGTGGGGTGATCAAAGGCACAAAGGCCAATCCTACTGCCATGCATTGGTATTCCAACGTGCGGTGTATCTGCACCACCCTCGTTGTAGATTCAAATGAAAAAAAAACAAAAGAAGCTAAGTTGACGTTATTTATTTTTTGTGAGGCCTATAGGTTTTTTTGGATACTACTGTGTCTGCAAACAACTAGCCAATTGAGTTTTATAGGATTGGGTAGATTATACGGCAATAGCAGGAGATTGTAAAGCCCAGTGGGTGCATTACTGCTGTTAGCTTACAATGTATTGTAGAATATTCAGGACTGAAGAGAGCTTTTTTGCAGACATCCTGCAGTACACAAGAGGCTTGCTAATACCCTTTATGTTAATGTTTCTGTTAAGCAAATACTATTTAAAACAGTGATCCTGAATGGCAGTGATATTTCCTGTCTCCCTGTACTGAAGTCATTGGCCTATTATTAACAGCACGTCTCTGGTTGGGAACATTGGTTGCAAAATTGCCCCATTGAGCTCCATAGGACTAGGCATACAATTAATATGGAGGCGGATGTGAAAAAGCTAGAATAAACAGTCATGCTGGTTATACTGCATTTGTTCAACGTGTGGACCTGGTATCTGCTAATCCAGTAATGGATCAACCTAACAATTGTACCTAAAAACAGTCTCCAGTCTAACCTGTTCCTTTAAAGCGACAGTTATTCTACTAGAATGCACATCATATAAATATATACTTGGCCAATTGGTCTCTTTTAACCAATGATCCCCATTACCAGGATGACCATCAAGTGGTGTTTTTTTTATTCGTTCATGGGATGTGGGCGTCGCTGGCAAGGCCAACATTTACTGCCCATCCCAAGTTGCCCTTGAGAAGGTGGTGGTGAGCTGCCTTCTTGAACCACTGCAGTCCGTGTGGCGAAGGTACTCCCACAGTGCTGTTAGGGAAGGAGTTCCAGGATTTTGACCCAGCGATGATGAAGGAACGGCGATATACTTCCAAGTCAGGGTGGTGTGTGACTTGGAGGGGAACTTGGAGGTGGTGGTGTTCCCATGTGCCTGCTGCCCTTGTCCTTCTAGGTGGTGGAGGTCACAGGTTTGGGAGGTTCTGCCGAAGAAGCCTTGGCGAGTTGCTGCAGTGCATCTTGTAAATGGTACACACTGCAGCCACGGTACGTCGGTGGTGGAGGGAGTGAATGTTTAAGGTGGTGGATGGGGTGCCAATCAAGCGGACTGCTTTGTCTTGGATGGTGTCGAGTTTCTTGAGTGTTGTTGGAGCTGCACTCATCCAGGCAAGTGGAGAGTACTCCATCACACTCCTTACTTGTGCCTTGTAGATGGTGGAAAGGCTTTGGGGAGTCAGGAGGTGAGACACTTGCCACAGAATACCCAGCCTCTGACCTGCTCTTGTTGCCACAGTATTTATGTGGCTGGTCCAGATAAGTTTCTGGTCAATGGTAACCCCTAGGATGTTGATGGTGGGGGATTCGGCGATGGTAATACCGTTGAATGTCAAGGGGCGGTGGTTAGACTCTCGCTTGTTGGAGATAGTCATTGCCTGGCACTTGTGTGGCACGAATGTTACCTGCCACTTATCAGCCCAAGCCTGAACGTCGTCCAGGTCTTGTTGCATGCAGGCACGGACTGCTTCGTTATCTGAGGAGTTGTGAATGGCACTGAACACTGTGCAGTCATCAGTTAACATCCCCATTTCTGACCTTATATTGGAGGGAAAGTCATTGATGAAGCAGCTGAAGATGGTTGGGCCTAGGATACTACACTGAGGAACTCCTGCAGCGATGTCCTGGGGCTCTGATGATTGACCTCCAACCACCACAACCAGCTTCCTTTGTGCTAGGTATGCAATGTAAAGTACAAACATTGAAGACCACAAATGTACATTCAGCATTTAAAAAGTTAACGAGATCAAACAGCATTAATAATAATAGATTAGTGTCTCTGAGATAGTCATCAAAGCCCAAGTGAATGAGAGTTAGTCAGATTGTTTCCTTCATTGATTACAGGTTTTAAACATTTTGGAACAATCAACTTTCAGATCCATTTGTGCAATTGAAACCAAAGAAGGATTGGACTGATTTTGACTTGGGATGTTTACCCAGTAAATTGTTTTCTGGATCTTGCAGAATTCCAAACACACATATTGGATGGCCCTTTTCCTAAGAAAATTGTCAAAGTAACCGGCCATTCATTCAACAAGGATGAACAAACTGGATTATATTATTCCAAGGTAGAATTGCTCACCTGTTACAAAATACTCCTTTTCTCCAAATGGAAAACTGTGAATAAAGGAATACTCCAGGTTAAGGCACAACATGGACGTTTCCTAAATTATTTGTAGGAAGAAATATCTAATGTGTAAAAAGAAAATGGTCAATAATGTTTTAAAAATTCACCTCATGATGGCTGGTCTCCTGACCACGGGTACAGTCTCCGTCACGTTTTGGAGACAAGGTGCAGAAACTTGATGTTTCATTACTTAGCCTTTGCTCCCAGCATCCCCTGCTGCTCCAAACTGGTCTACGCAATGTTATCTGTCAGACAGATTATGCAATTAAGTCAAATCCCTCCTCATCACATACTTCACTAATCAAACAACACTGTGTAATTAACAGTGAGATGTGTTAAACAAGAGATGTTCAGTTCACTATGCTCTCAAAGGCACTTCTCCCAGATCACCATCAGACTTTTCCTATATACAATGCATTTTTCCTTGATGGTTTTCCCATATACACAGGGGGTGAGAATTCATCAAGAACAATGCAGAAAAGATTAAGATATCTTGATTGAAGGCAATGATGTAACATTTATATTTTTCTTTTTTGAGCTGCCTGCCTTTCTTTGCTTTTCATTCTCAGTCTTTTTGATCCTTTCTCCCTTTACTTACCTGTCCTCTCTTATCCTCGCTTCCTTGATGAAAATTTCAAGAGGATCCACTTCCAGAAGACATTCGATAAGGTTCGCACAAGAGATGAGTGAGAAAATCATCAGTGAGTTATGCAGGTCGGGTCACAAACAGGATAGTTTCTGCATCCTGTTGTACTCAATTTATGGCACAAATGTGTTGACAAATATTGTCACAAATACTGGAGAACATACAAAAATTTAATTTTTTGCAATCTATTTAATGGGAGTACTCACTTTTGCAGAGATGCAGCAGTACTGTGTAGGTGGTAGCAGGCTAGATTTTAACAGGCTCAGGTAGGTATTGTGGAATTTGCTCAAATATTTTGGATGTCACCAAGAGATGATGCAGAGCTTTCCCCAAGATGACTGAATAAGCGAAGTGGAGTCCATGATACGCCAGATTGTATTTGGGCTCGATGCGCTTAATGGACTCTTCTCACCCCATGTTTTCTTATGGTTTTATGATATATTGTATCATTAATTTGCAGGAAGTCTGTGTGCAACTGTATTTAATGGTTTTGAGGAAGTTCCATTTATGACAGGAAAAATTTAGCACAGAATTTTTCTGCCACTCGATATCGCTAGTTTGTGTGGTAAATATTATAAATTAGAAAATGTTCAATGTATATTAAAGCCACCTATTGGTAGTTAATGGGTAATGCACCAATATATTTTAACAGTCATTGGCACTCAGAATAGGGCCCAGAGTTATTTGCAGCCTGTTTGCCAGCCTTGCATGGCCCAGATCTGCTGCGCCATGTGTTTGTGGACCTCCATTTGTTACTAGGTTCACTATGGATGCCACCAGAGGTGGGATTCGGTGCTGTTCCCTTTGCTTTTCTTGCTGTACAGTGAGTGAAATCAGGGGAATGCTAGTAGGACACAGGTATCCTAGCATGTAAACAGTGAGTAAGATGGCTCTATAGAACTATAGATCTTATAGTTTTATTGGAAAATTAGGCCCGCAGTGCTTTTCCCCCCTCCTGTGAGGAAGTGCCTGGCCTCCATTTAGGAACTGCCCAAAGTAGCCAACTTAAAACCAGGAGCTCATTGTGTAATGTAGTAATTATGGGTGCAGAGCCACATTCTATCATTCTGTAGTGCAACATGTTAGATCATTCCTGAGAATGACCATCAAGCAGACACTGTATGGGATTATGGGCCTCAAACAGAAAAAAATACTATTGGAAAAACAGTTTTAATTGGTTAGGGCTCAGATTTTGCTCTTGTGGGATACTATATGGCTTTCATAGTATTTGCAGCCTCTGTTAAAGCAGTAAATCCATTGGCCGTGAATGTCTTGGCAGTAAACTACTCAAATAAAAGTCAAATCATGTATATTAATCAACTCAAACAGATGGAAATGAGACATCTGATCTGTTTAAATGAGTCCAGCATTGTTTCTGTTGATGGTAAGAAATGGAAAATGGTGGAGACAAAGCTAATGTGAAATCCGTGCTGTGGAGTGACACGTTTTACACAAGAATGACCCGAGACTGCACTTAGCTGATAGAAACATGCTGTTACACCGAGGGAACATTCTGCGGCCTGGGCAGAAAGTGGCCTTCAAAGGAGTCTCCCAAAATAAAATGGCTATGGGTGGGGTTGGGAAGGGTCTCTTTAAGCATCTCAACATGGAGAGCTCCCATAACAAGAAACCATGACATGCTGATGGAGGAATAATCCTCCATAAAATCTGCTAAGCAGGTTGCAAAGTTCCTCAGAATGAAGGGACCAGAACAGGTCTGTTTCAGTAATTGTGGCAAGCAGTCACTTTAAAGATGGTCACTGATTAGTGCATTATAAATAACATAACTTGTCATGATACGACATACTTAGAGGTAAAATCATATATCTATGTTTCTTCATAATTCTCTCAATATTCAATTTTTTTCAGTCGGGTATACAGCACGTGCACACAAAGTTAACATTGATTTGCAGTCATTTGTGCTCCATATAGAAGAAGCTGTTGAAATATTTGTTATGCCTGGAATATCAATAACTGCAAATGGTATTTAGGACTGAGATGAGGAGGAATTTCTTCACCCAGAGAGTGGTGAGCCTGTGGAATTCTCTACCACACAGGGCCGTTGAGGCCAATTCATTAAATATATTCAAGAAGGAGTTGGATATATTTCTTAAGGCTAAAGGGATCAAGGGATATGGGGAGAAAGCAGGGACAGGGTACTGAATTTGGATGATCAGCCATGATTTCATTAAATGGCAGAACAGGCTCGAAGGGCCGAATGGCCTACTCCTGCTCCTATCGTCTATGTTTCTATGTTTCTATGTAAACATGTGGTGTCTGTTCAGAAGATGGATGACATGTTGGCAATGTCATCGCTGCCATGGGTAGGATGCACTTGAGCAACATGAAATTGGACACATCCAAAGTGTGGAGAAATCAGTCCTGGGAATGCCCACAGGAGAAAATCAAAGTGGAGCTCCATTGCCCAACTGGAAAAAGAGAGGGGCATTTCAAACATTATGTTCAGGACTTGCTATATCAATAACATCAGAAGTCTTGGAATTCCCATCTTATTATGGATGTAACAGAAGTAAGGGATGCTAACCAGCTTGGCTTTACTGATCTTTTTCAAACCTAGGCCCTTGCAACTAGATTGCTGGTAAAAAAGATGGATAGGGGCAGTTGTTTGAGCAAGCAAGCTCATTGATCACTGGCCATCAAAGCCACCATTCTTCATACAGCTAAGGGATACTCCCATCCAGCCATCCCCTAAGACACCCAACAGCCTTGCTGCAGGGCTTGATGGAACATCCTCAAGTGCCATTGTGGTTGCAGTGACACTCGACACAGAGGCTGACCCTATGCATGTTTCTAGCACCAAAATCCTCACCTGCAGCTTGACCTTAAGGAACTTAGAGCCTAGAGAAATTACATAGGATTACATAGAATGTACAGCACAGAAACAGGCCATTCGGCCCAATTTGTCTATGCCGGTGTTTATGCTCCACACGAACCTCCTCCCACCCTACTTCATCTAACTCTATCAGCATATCCTTCTATTCCTTTCTCCCTCATGTGCTTATCTAGCTTCCTCTTAAATGCATCTATGCTATTCGCCTCGACTACTCCTTGTGGTAGTGAGTTCCACATTCTAACCACTCTCTGGATAAAGAAGTTTCTCCTGAATTCTTTGTTGGGCTTATTAGCGACTATCTTATATTTATGGCCCTAGTTCTGGTCTCGCCCGCAAGTGGAAACATCTTCTCTACGTCTACCGTATCAAACCCCTTCATAATTTTAAAGACCACTATCAGGTCACCCCTCAGCCTTCTCTTTTCTAGAGTAAAGGGCCCCAGCCTGTTCAGACTTTCCTGATAGGTATAACCTCTCAGCTCTGGCATCATTCTAGTAAATCTTTTTTGCACCTTCTCCAGTGCCTCTATGTCCTTTTTATAATATGGAGACCAGAACTGAGCACAGTACACAACTTGTTGCCTAGGGCAGTGTCGACAATTTGATGTAAACTAAATAGTAATTTCAGAAATAATTTTTTCACGACTCCACTCTCCCTTCATAATGTTTAACAATATTTCTTTTTTGAAATTAAAATAAATGTCTAATTGGTACAGGGATTATCGGCTGCGAGATGCATCGTACTCTCTCAATTGAGGTCTGGCATATGTGATGGAGGGAGCCAGTGTCTAGTTTACTGTATGTTCATAGGTGTAGTGTACTGACCACTGATTAATCTATTTTGACAGATGTAGTAAAAGAATTGTTGGTGGCTTTAAAGGCACCAAGCAACACGATAGAAATAACTGTTATATGTTCACACACTTTGTTTTTATCAACATATTTAATTCAAATGTTGCCCACTGAGCCTAAAAAGCTCTTGGCTTTGCCTGTCAGTTAAAGTAAAGATAATCCGTTAGGCCATGACCATTGGTAATTCCTCATCTTCTTCATCTGTGCAGCTGCACAGCATGAACGATTTCAGTGCATTGGAGAGCATTTTTATACTGGTCTAGCAGTAATAAGTCCAATTTCAAGTTGTACCATGTACCACTAGTGTTTAACCCTGGAGTTGCGATTGAAAAACACTGTAACAGGCAGTTTTACTACCGTTCTGCTACTTAATTAGGAGTGTAATTGGATCTTAATAACTTGAGCAATAACCAATTATGACAGTTATGAATGCCAATGAGAAATGGCACAGTGATGGGAATTCCCCCACCAGCTGATTTACTGTCTAAAATCTATTTGCCTACTGATGATAAAAGCTCGCACTAATAGGAAAACCTGGGTGTGAGTTATACCCAGTGAGAACCTCTGCACAGTGCTTGAATTAGGGAAGTTACTGTTGAATGGAGGAGGAAGGAGGGAGGTAATTTTACTTCAAACAAGAGTGAATAATTATTGCCTTACATTTTTCATCTTGAGAAATTTGATTTCACCTTATATTTGTTATTTTCCTTTTCAGTCAATGCATGCTTTGGTCACTTGTTCGATGTGATCTTACTTGTGAACTCTACTGTATTTTAACCATTAAATACATTGGTAAAAGTTAATTAGCATTCATTCTCAACTCATATTTCAGCTAACTCTCAATTTCAGAAGAAAAAATATATATTTTGATGGAGCTAGGATGGGATGCTCCTTTAAACAACTAGCATGGTTTGGTCTTGAAGGGGACTCCTATGTGCAAGTAGATTTTAATGCCTATGTCATTGTCGAAAGGACAATATGACACCTCTCTGCAGGACTAGTGAGATATCCAGCAAACTGTAACTGTTATTCTAGCCCCAATTTCTAAGTGTATCCTAACTACGTACCCTGGTCATTTTAATAACCAATCAGAAGCCGTAAATTACAATGCTACAATATCACCAAAGACATAGGGGGTAATTGAATGTAAAATTGGGCGGGATATAAAATAACCAATCAGAAATCATAAATTACAAAGCTACAATGTGACTACAAGCATACATGTAAAGCAACAATATGATTGGTCACTACAGACATGATAGATAGATAGATAGATAAAAAAAGATATATTTCCTGATTATTTGCTGCCAGGAAAAACAAGGAATACAAAATGTGATGCCAAATACCTTAAGGTCACATAATACTACCATTTTCATTACCTTTTTACCCACATTACGCTACTTTTATAGCACCCAATGTGCTCGTAGTACTACAAGCCTCCCGCCAAAAACAACCTGTGGACTACATTATTAAGTGAGTTTACAGCAGTAATTCAGTTTCATAGATGTTTTCATATTCATAAACCTTTCAAGCTTCATTCTCATGGTTTATGCATCACCAGACCAGACCAGACCAGGTTGCTACCAGTCTGTATTTCTTTTGATCAAGTAATCAGGGGGCCTGATTCTCTTCTACTGGTGCAAATCAAGTCTAAAAAGGTTACAAAATGGCACTGATAATGCCTGAATGATAATGTGCGAATAGCACTCACATATCCTGAGTCAGCTCATTTGCATTGACACTGGCAGGTGAAGGGAGCACACTAGTGGTGGGAGTGAAAAATTGGGTGCAAATGAAATTGAAGGTAATGGGACAATTACAGGGAGTGTGTCACAATAGGAGATAAAAATTCAGAAAGCCTTTGGAAAGGCTCAATGGGCACCTCAGCCCAATAGCAGCCTTTGCCATGTCTGAAGGGGCAGTGGATTTAGAAGTGACAGACAAAAATGAAGGGAAAGAAAACTTTGTGTAAGGCCACAGCTGACTAGTTCTATCGCTGAATGTGCAAGCCCAATGGTGCATGCTAGCACCAGGTGTCCTTACTCTGCATCTGGCTTTTTCCTGACCCAGACCCTATGAAGACAGTTCTCCAAAACCATTGCCAGGTAGTTGTGACAATGCCTGCAAACATGGTTGGTGGCACCTTGACGAGTGTGGCCAATCAAGCTTTGCTGGCTAAGGATCAACCAAGCATGCCTTCATGCATGCAGTACCATGTAAGGAATGGCATACTGTGATTCAAGTGCTTCTGAAGAACCATCCAGCATAATGATTACTCAAGCCGTTACATACATTTGTACCATCAGGCCTGCTGTCAAAGGCTACCTTCAGAGTTGGACCCTCCACATGCAATAATTGTCTGCCAAAGTGAAATCTAGTCACCTCTGTCTGCAGGTGTGGGTGCCAGTAGGCAGGCCTCTTGTGGTCCTCCTTTTCTTTTCTAATTACCTCAGATAAGGGGGAATTTCCATTGGGATACCTATTGATGCTAGTAATGGGGCTGCGGACAAATAAAATAATCACTTGGCACAAAGTCTCACGAGAACCTAAGTGCCAGGAAATAAAATACAGCAAAGGAATAATGGGCCCAAAATGGCCTCAAAACTGCTCAATTACTCTTCCTTCTGACCCTTTGAACTTATCTTCTGTGATGAAATATGCCATTCATCAGGCACTCTGTATTCTCTGTGTTTGATTGTGCCTGTGACTGTGACAAGCAGGGGAGTTTAGTTTCAGTTTCATTTCCTTACCTGTATTGTATTGTGTGTAGGGCTCCGCCCATACCTGGCCCCTACTTAAGCAGGCCCCAGCGTGTCTCACTGGCAGTACAGCAGATCTCTGGATGAGAGACACTTCTCCACTGTGTATTACTTTCTGAGTTAATAAAAGCCTTGCTTTACTCCGTTAACGTTGAGTCTCGGATTCATTGAGGCACATCACCTTCTTTGTATTCCTCAGTGCCCAGCAGCCCTGGCATTCAGTCATGTGGGCATGCTGGAGAAGTGGCTTCCTCCACCCACCAATTTGGCTGTCAGAAAGATGTCTCATCTGCAAAAGGCGGGTCTCTGCATGGGCCCTGTGAACTGCTGCACGTGGGATATTACAGACAGAACAATCGCCCCCCGCAATTCAATGTCTTTACTTGTTTAACAATCGTGAGCCGATATATCGCACTTGGGCAAACAGAGAGAGGGAGAGAATTGGACAAAAAGACAGGTAGAAAGAGAGAGAGAGAAAAAGAGAGAGAGAGGGATACCATTGTAAATGCATTATGTAGGTGAGTGGTAGCTAGAGTGAAAGGTAACTGAATGGAGATGTATGAATATATCATGCTGGGAGACACTGTTAAATTCAGCAAATTCAACAGTCCTAATTAACCTAAACACAGCACTGTAAAAAGTTCTAGGTACAGGTAGTTTGACCAGGTCCTGGAATCATACAAACATCAGTGTGAATTGTTTCCTCCTCTGGAACGAATGCAAGTTCTACCAGTAAGTCTTGCGTTAACATGCCAAGCTTTCATCGAGTATAAAGGACAGAAGGGGAGTTCAAGGTGCAGTTGGTTGCTGGTTGGGTTGGAGTGCTAGTGGGATATGCTCGATGGGCCAAATGCCTTTTCTTGTCCTTGACTTTTTCTTGTGTTCTTATTAAAAGAGCAGGCTTCCCTTACAGCACTCTGTGGTCCACATTGAATATTCAGAACTAGGCCTGTGCCTGTGAGGGCAAAACAAAACTGACATTTGGATTGCGTGAAATCGATCTCACAGAAACACAAATTTCTGTCTTTATTTAATTTTTTTTGTTAAGTAGCTAGTTAAACTAGAAACTGTCGTCCTTTGGCAAGATTCAAAATGGAAGTCAGCAGATAATCAGTCTATGGGAAAGAGGCAAATGTCTGCGTTCAAAAACCAATGAAGCTAAAGTCACTTTGATGGCTGGAACAGTTTATTTGAACTGATATTACATGTGGATTGACAGAGTTGCGATTTCCAGTTGTAATCAGGGTAAAAATCAGTTTGGAGGGGCTGGGGGGGGGGGGGTGGTGGGGGGCGGGGGACTGCAGCTTTAAAGCCATTACCACCTGTCCTACCAAGATGTAAAGGTTGTTAATTGGCTAGTTTACTTCAAATAAAATGCCTGCTACATGAAAGAACCCTCATGGCATAAAATTGTAACTCTGCCTGCTGGGTTTTGGTTTAGGCGTAAATGCAATGAGCTCCGTGGCTGAACTAGAACTTAGTTGTCCAGGTATAACATCTCATCTTGAGCAGACCATCCTGTTCTATCCAAAGGATCTATCGCTTATCAGAACTTGCAGGAAATACCTTTGTAGAAAGGTATATTAGCCCTTTGTGAATTGATTCTAGTTCTATTCACAAGATACTTACAGATGAGGAAGATCATTCGGCCCATCTTAATACATTCATCCAGAACAACCCTACATTGCTGTATCTAATTGCTTCTTAAATGATTCCACAGTTTTTGCCTCCACCACTCTGACTGGGAGTCCTTTCTAAGGGTTGATCACTCTCTGCATGAAGATATCAGTCCTAAAGTTACCTCTTACTAGTTTAAATCAGTGTCCTTTTGTCCAACTCCCACTGTTTAAAGTAATATTCCAGATGAACCTTTTCCAGATCTCCTTTCAGATGTCTGCTTTCCAGGCTTAAAATCTGAAGTTTCTCCAGTCTTTCCCCATAAGTCAGACCCCTAATACTAGGGATAAGCCTTGTGGCTCTTCTCTGCATTGCCTCCAGTGCTTGACTGTCTCTCTTGTTCCTCAGTGACCAGAACTGGACCCAGTGCTCAAGGTGCGGCCTGACCAGAGCATAGTACAGTTTGATCATGAATTCCTCTGGCTTGTATTTTACTGTTTTGGCGATGTCACTCAACATTCCATTGGCTTTGTTGATTGCTGCCCTGCATTGGCTGGACAGGTTGGCCTAGAAATTCGTCTTGGGCGTTGGCGCAAAACAGGCGGTATTGGATCAGCCGCCCGTTATACACAGCGCCTGAGATTCAGTTCCATTGACTGCAATAGAACTGAATATCAGGCGCTGTGTATAACGGGCGGCCGATCGGATCCTATCCTATACTGCCGTTTTGCGCCACCGCCCGAGATGAATTTCTAGGCCGTTGATTCTACTAAGACTCCTCGGTTTCTTTCAACTGCATCGTGATCAATTTCAACAGTATTCATGAAGTACATATGTTCCCATTTTTCCTTTCCTCATGCAATAGTTTACGCTTGTCTCCATTAAATTTCACCTGCCATAAATTTATACTAAATTTGGAGAGAGGGGGAGAATTATATATACATACTGGGGTGACAATATGGGAGGACTGCAGTCCTCAAAAAAGGTAAAAGATTGATTTGATAGTGCCGACTCTTTAGTGTACAATATGCAGGATCACATTAAGAACACGTGTATCTTTTTTTCAACAGCATCAAATACAATTGCAAAGAGCAAGCATTTGGATTGTGTGTCATTATTCTGAAAGAAAGGCCCATTTGTCAAATGAGAAATGCTTCCATTAAAAAGTGTTGGCTGAAGACAAGAGAACTGTGAATCCCCTGTACTTGGGATTTATCGTGCAAGAGACTGTAAGGTTTCATCTAATTGTCTGTCTTTTGTTTTTCAGTTATGTAGCATTCAATGCAGACTCCCAGTGGCATACAAATCACTACATTCAACTGGCCATTTATCTGTCATCCATCTCCTTTTCTATCTATTTTACTATCTATCTATCCATCCATCTGTTGCAAAATGTTTTACTATTTATCTGCTTGCCTCGTTTACTATTTATCCAACTATTTCTCTCTCCAACTATATACAGATCTGTTTTACTGGCTTTCGATTGAGATTTAGCTATCTATCTATCCAGCTAGCTATTTAATTTAGTTTTCTGTCTATCTCTCAGGTTTACTATTTTTCACATGAATCTACCAACAGGTATCTATGTATGCCTGCATTTCCCTATTCGGTCTAGTGAATTCTTTTTTTTATCTACCAGTTTATGTATCAGATTTTGAGCTTTCTCATTCTCAGATTATTGCTGATATTGTGTGCGTTCGTTTTAGCAAATCCATAAACGCAGGGTTTGTAAACACGTTCACAAGACAGAAATAACAGAGCGTATGTTTGTCTTTTTGTGTCTTTCCAAATTTCAGTGACTCTGCCCATCTCTCTCTTTCTCTCTCACACACATGCGCGCATAACTAACCTTCTTTATTCCCTTTGTATTTACTATCTTTTTTCACTTTTCTCACTTTACCCTAAACCTACACCCTTCCAGCTTCAGCAAGTACAGGAACAGAAAGTTGTTTGGACAATTATCTCAATCTGAATTCTAGAGCTGACACTGAGTAATGGCTAGTGCCAGGGGAGGTGATATTCACCTCGTAAATATAAATTTTATTCACAGCTTGTTCACAATTTATCTTCAGCTGGGGCCCGCTTGCTCCATTCAGATTCATGTGTGCATGTGTTATGTCTGTTCTAGTCTCCTGGGCACAAGGATGATGGATGGATGAGAGGTTTAGGAGAGAAAGGAAGAGGAAGAAAAGGTGGTCTCCCTACGACCCCAAGGTCACCGTTAAAGAGACAGGAGCACCCTTTACTTGTCTTTGTTCACAGCTAATGAGGATCACACCTCCACAACAGCCCCCTTTTACTGAAAACATTCAAGCCGCAAATTTACTGTGGGCAGTATTAACGGGTGAACGCTCAACACGGTTTCTGAATGACATATTTCTCTGCTCTTTTAGTGGGGGCATTTACCCATCTAAAATATATAGGTTCATGTCTGTGTTAAAATGGTGGGCAAAGGAATGCCAGACCAACATGCCATGCAAACAGTAATTTTCAGGCTTAAATGATTTGCGGTCTCAAAAGCCTCTGTTACATGGGCTAGGTTAGTTCAGAGGACATTTTGCTTTGTCAGAAATACATATAAATAACAGGAGGATTTCACCAGACCTTTATTCAAGGTGCTCGTCCCGATTGGCAAAAATGTATAACTGAACATAGCCAAGAATTATATATCCCTATCAAAGGGGATTTGCCACGTAGGCACATATTTTGGTATTTTGACGCACATTTTAGGTGGTGGGGAGGGGATACGACATGGATTGGTACCCACGATTCCCCTCCCCTGTGACAAGGTTCTGATCTCTGATCTCCTATGGGGGGGGGGGGGGGGAAATCAGGTATTTCCCCACATGGAGGGCAAGAAGACTCCTATGGGGATGATGGGGTGGGGGTGGGATCAGGTATTTCCCCACATGGAGGGCAAGAAGACTCCTATGGGGATGATGGGGTGGGGGTGGGATCAGGTATTTCCCCACATGGAGGGCAAAAAGACTCCTATGGGGATCATGGGGTGGGGGTGGGATCAGGTATTTCCCCACATGGAGGGCAAGAAGACTCCTATGGGGATGATGGGGTGGGGGTGGGATCAGGTATTTCCCCACATGGAGGGCAAGAAGACTCCTATGGGGATGATGGGGTGGGGGTGGGATCAGGTATTTCCCCACATGGAGGGCAAGAAGACTCCTATGGGGATGATGGGGTGGGGGTGGGATCAGGTATTTCCCCACATGGAGGGCAAAAAGACTCCTATGGGGATCATGGGGTGGGGGTGGGATCAGGTATTTCCCCACATGGAGGGCAAGAAGACTCCTATGGGGATGATGGGGTGGGGGTGGGGGTGGGATCAGGTATTTCCCCACATGGAGGGCAAGAAGACTCCTATGGGGATGATGGGGTGGGGGTGGGATCAGGTATTTCCCCACATGGAGGGCAAGAAGATCGGAGGGCGAGTCAGCCTGGAAACTCTCAAGACACTTCCCAGTGTCCAGCTCAAGATCAGCATAGTCAGAAGCTGGGGAACGATTCAATCAATTCTTTTACGTTAAGATTGGTTCAGGGTAGAAAAAAAAACATGAACGTAGGAGAGAAGATGAAATACAATGGGGTCGAGTTTAACCTGCCAAAACTGGTATTAACGGGATGATAACGGCCTCAGAATTGGGTGGGTAGATTTACCATCCCTTTAACGCCAATGTTTCTCAGAGGCCTCATGCTGGGTGGCCGAAGTACCTGCCTATTTCAGGTGGAAGGCCGCTTTTAATATGCAAATCAGGTTTGCGTGCCCAGTTCTGCTGGCGATCGAGCTGAAGGGGCTCTGGAAAGGTAAGTTTTAAATTATTTTTGTGGGGTCCGGAGGAGCACGAGTGCACTTCTGATCTCCAACAAAAATACTGCAGGGTCGCTACCGGTCTGGACTCTGCCCCCGCCCTCTCAGTACCGACCTGTAGCTACCGGCCAACATTCCTGTGGCCCAAAACCGGCGAGCTGCCTCGGGACGCGCGGTTGGCCACCCAAATGTCAAAATATACAGGGGTGGAGATGAATGCCCTCTTGCTTTCGAACAAGAAGAAACACATTTCTTTGTTTTTTCTCTGTTAAACCAGGCTCATTTAATTACAGTTTAGTGAGCTACAGCGGTCTCCAGAAACAACTCAGATTTGATTGAATCCAAAACCATTCCATCGTCTGCTCAGACGGAACGCACCGCGGATTGGGTTGCACATTTTCAATTCACTCAGAATGGACTGAAACTAACAGAACAATTCTTCATCTTCATTATCACACTGTCATCAGTGTATTGCACAATTGACCCCCGTGATAGGATGGGGCCAGACTCCAAAATGTGGAGACTCCAATCTCATGGTCTCAATTCTCGCCAAGCTCTTGCCCTTTCCCACACAGTTTAGTGTTATCTGTAGATCTGTTACATGATCTGTTCTTCCTTTTGATAACTGGTAGCCAGGGCACTGATAGTTTAGGCAACCTTCCCCAAATCATCTTTGAACTCATAGGGCAGGATTTTCATTGGGTCGTGGAGGCGGGATTGGAGGCGTGTGGGGGGTTAAAATTGCAAAAACTGGTGTGTGGGCCCAACCCCGCTTCCAAGCAATTTTCATTAATTCGTGTCTAATGGTCCCATTTCCGTCCTGCCTCCAAGAGGCGGGATAGGCCGTTAAAGCCCTTAACAAGCACTAAATTGCCTCTATAATGCCATTTTGAAAGGCCTTTGCGATTTTAACCCTTTTCCCACGTGAAACACACCTGTTCTGAAACACGCCGGTGAAACTTGGCAGGAGCACGATTGGATTGCTGACTATCAGCCGCAGCTCAACCATTAAAGAGGAGATTTGATCAGCCATCATTTGCAGGTGGCAGGACTTTGTTGGCTCAGGTCTGGGGGAGCTTTTAGAAGGCATAACCACAGCTGTGGAAGTTTGGAGCCTGACACCCATCTCCAGTGTGACCTCCTGGGAAACCCCTCTCACCACCCTCACTGAGCGCTTCCTCAACTGAGGCATATACCAGAAGCATGGGAGCCATTTATTTCTTTCCCTTCTGGACATTAGATGAGGACGAACACCAGCTGCGGCAACAGCAGCACCAACAGCAGCAGCACCAACAGCAGCAGCAACAACAGGAGCGCCAAGCTGCTGCTCACCCACCTGAAGCTACACAGGCCAGAAGGGGCCAGCGCATGGAAGCCCGTCAGCGCAGGAGATACCCCCCAAACAGGGTCTACATACACAGGGTCAGCTACCTCAACATGTCTGAGCAGCAGTGCCAAAGGCGGCTCCGACTTTCACGAGAGGTAGTGGGTGACATCTGCGCAATGCTGCAACAACACCTGCAGGCCAGAGGACCAGGTGGACAACCCTTACCAGTGGCCATCAAAGTCATCACCGCACTCAACTTTTTTGCCTCAGGCTCATTCCAGGGATCAGCAGCAGACATCAGCGGCATCTCCCAGGCGGCCGCATACACTTGCGTCACGCAGGTAACCGATGCCCTCTTTGCCATAGCGCACAATCACATCCATTTCACCAAGGATCAAGCAAGTGTCATGGTGCGTGCGGTTGGATTAGCTAATCTGGCAGGCTTTCCAAGGGTGCAGGGCGTCGTTGACTGCACACATGTGGCCCTTAAGGCACCCCATCGCAATCCAGGTATTTTTGTCAACCACAAGGGCTTCCACTCCCTTAACGTTCAGCTGGTGTGTGACCACAGGAAGGAAATTTTGCAAGTTTGTGCCAAGTACCCTGGCAGTTGCCATGACTCCTTCATACTGCGCCAGTCTAGTGTGCCTCCGCTATTCAGTCTGCCAGACCAACTTAACGGATGGCTACTTGGAGACAAGGGCTAGCCCCTGAAGACGTGGCTAATGACGCCGTTGAGGAGACCATCCAACGAAGCTGAGGAGAGCTACAATTCCAGCCACATGTCCACCAGAGCCATAATCGAGCAAACCATTGGTTTGCTGAAGATGCGCTTCAGATGCCTGGATAGATCAGGTGGAGCCCTGCAGTACTCGGCAGCCAGGGTCTCCAGAATTGTCGTGGTTTGCTGTGCACTTCACAACATGGCACAGCGTCGTGGCTTGCAGATTCCTGAGGACCAAGTGGCTCGTCACATATCCTCCTCAGATGAGGAGGAGGAGGAGAACGAAAACAAACATCTTGCAGAGGCCCATCAACCAGCGGCAGCAGTAAGCGAGAACATTGCTGCCCGGGATGCAAGGAACGCACTCATCTTGGCCAGATTTGCTTAGCCTAGCCAATCAAGCACTTTTGCCTCGCAGCTTCTTACCTGAGCATCGACAATGGCCAAGGACCAGTGGATTCCTAGCAATTTGACCACCATACTGACAATTGCAAGTAATCCTAAGCCCTCAATGTGAAAGTCCCATTCGCGAAATGACACACGCCACAACTACAGCAGTAGCCATTGTTTTGATTTCTTTTTGGGTTCAATAAAGACTCATTTCTGAAAGAGAATGTTGTTTAATCTAAAGTCTTGTTCAAGACTTTCTACAGCTTTTTACAGAACACACTATGCTGTGATGCATCTAGAATGAAACTGAAAGTAAAACTCCTCTGGACTGCTTGTCTCTCACATGACCTCTGCTGGTCAGGCACAAGTAATCAAAAACACAGACAAATATGCTATAAGGCATAAGTAATCAAACGCAGACAAATATCATCACTATTTGCTGATGTCATTACATCTCCCTTTCTTAAAACAAAAGTATTTTACTTTTAACTAACAACATTTAATGAACTTACATTATCATTATCATGATCAAGGTTTTTTACCCTTGCTTTGTGTGTTCACATGAAATATGTCAATACACTAGAACTTGAAGAAAGAATAAGATAACATTACTTCCTTCTTTAACAATAGTCCTTAAATTTGCTCAATGAGTCTCTCAGGAGGCTTCACGTGTCTTGAGGATTTTCTGATTGATTGTCCTTGAATCTGAGTTGTTGCCTCAGATGATTGGTTCTCAGCTGTGTGATCAGGTTGTTCACCAGTATCAGTCTCTTGACCTGCTGTGGCTGGTCCCATGAGAAGATCTCGACGATTTCTTCTCAGAACAGCACCCTCATCTGTCTGAATGGTGTATGATCTTGGTTGAACTTCACTCAGGACAGTTCCCTTCTGAGTCCATGTGTTTGTTTTGTCTTTCAACCTTACTTGGTCACCAGTGTGGAGTTCAGGTAGGTTTTGTGTTCCTCTGTCATAGTAGTACTTTTGCTTTTCTTTCTGTTGCTCTTTGAACTTCCTCACTTTCTCCCCCTCTTTTGTTTTCAGGAGGTTCTCCGGGATGGGTAGGTTTGACCTTAGCCGACGTCCCATCAGGAGTTGGGCTGGTGACATACCACACTCGAGCGGCGTTGTGCGGTATACAAGCATGCTTTGGTAGAAGTCAGTTCCACTGTCTTTTGCCTTGTACTTCAGTCTTTTCACTGTGTTTGCGGGCTCTCCTGGGTCAACAGCTCTGGACAACGTGTCTGCTGTATACATCAGCTTACCCGGTGTGTACGCAACATTCAGTTCATCATAGACTGTCTCTCTTTCACTTTCCACAACGAGGACTCTCTTTACCAGGTTCAGTCTCTCACAGGCTTTTAAACCTAGTATGGCTTGCACATCCTTTGGCACCACGATTAATGCTAGCGTGTGCTCTCTGTCCTTGTGTGTTACTTTGACAATGCATTTTCCTTTCACTGGTATATCAGTACCTGAGTATCCGGTCACTTTCACTTGTATTCCATGTAACTTTGGTCTGGGTCTAATTCTCTTAAAATCGGTCTCTGATATCACATTAACTTGTGCTCCAGTATCCAATTTAAATGGAATGTGTATGTCATTCACTTTTAGTGTCAACATCCAGTCTCTTTCTTTTTTGTTTTCAGACACAACATCTACATTGAATTCCTCTATCTCACTTTCATCTACTGTATGGACCTTGCTTTGTTGCGCTTGGTTCTTACAGCAACGGGCATAATGGTTGTTTTTGTTGCATCTATAGCATGTTTTACCATATGCTGGACACTTTCCTGGTGGATGCTGTGTACCGCATCGACTACATGACTTCCGATTGTCTCTTTCATTTTCGTTTGCTGGCCACGTCTCTTTTTTCACATTGGTGCTCTCTTTGTTAAACGGTTTGTATCCGTTCTTTCTCACTGCATCCACGTTGCAGCTACTGTCACTGAACAGCTCCTTTGCCTGCAACTTCACAGTCTCTGTAACCCTACACAGTGCTATGGCTTTTCCCAGGTCTAGATCTTGCTCTCTTAGCAGCCTTTCCCTTAGACCATTATCTGGAATACCACACACCAGTCTGTCTTTTATCAGCGAGTCTGTGAGTCTCCCAAATTCACACGATTTGCTCCGGTTTCTCAGTTCAGTCACATACTGATCAATAGTCTCGCCGATTTTCTGTACACATGTGAAAAATTTGTGCCTCTCAAAGGTCACGTTGCGTTTAGGTATGCAGTAGGCCTCAAACTGTTCCATTATTTTATCTAGCTTCATTTTGTCTCCATCAACAGCAAATATGAAATTATTATATACCTCCAGCGCTGCATCACCCACGACATGTAAGAACACGGACGATTTTTGTTTATCACTTTTCTCGTCAGCACCGATTGCCGCTAAATACAACTCTAAACGTTGTTTGAACCTTCTCCAATTTTCAGCCACATTACCTGACAATTGAAGCGTCGGCAGTGGGTGTAAACCTTCCATTTTTCACTTCGTTAGCTATTCTCTAATGGTAAGCAATGATGTTCTCTTCTGGCTTACTAATATGTGGAGAGCTGATTTCGCTTACTTGCCACAACTGCTTTCACTGTCCCATCAAGTTGCTAACTTCAGATTTTTTCTCTTTCATCCACTTCTGACATCATGTTTTGATTTCTTTTTGGGTTCAATAAAGACTCATTTCTGAAAGAGAATGTTGTTTAATCTAAAGTCTTGTTCAAGACTTTCTACAGCTTTTTACAGAACACACTATGCTGTGATGCATCTAGAATGAAACTGAAAGTAAAACTCCTCTGGACTGCTTGTCTCTCACATGACCTCTGCTGGTCAGGCACAAGTAATCAAAAACACAGACAAATATGCTATAAGGCATAAGTAATCAAACACAGACAAATATCATCACTATTTGCTGATATCATTACAGCCATCAGATTTTTTATTTACATTATTCATCTGATGGCTTTTTCACAGAAAACATCAAATTTCACCCAAGTGACTACCCTTGTGACTATTTGTGCAGTATATTTCTCTTACGCGTGCTCCTACGTGGTGCTTCCCCTGTGGCTTCAGCAGATGTGAAGGCCCCTTGCTCACTTTCCTGCTGCTCCTGTCTCGACACCTTTGGTGGGCGTCCTTTGGGGTTGCGAACCTGTGAGGGCTCAGCAACAGTCTGCTGCTCCTGCGGCTGTGCAGGGGTTGAGACGCCGATCTCAGATGGGTGGGGACTCTGGTGGGGCTCTGACCAAGGGCTCTGCAGTGGCATGGAAGTGTGAGCGCTTGGAGAGGAGCCCCCACTTCCTTGATGTCTGCCACCAACTTCCAACTTCCCTCTCATGGGTCAGGTCCCCCTCAGCGCTTGCAAGTGGCTTGAGAGCACCTTGCTGCACATCAGGGGGGCCATGGGGACCCGTATCTGCACTGGCAGTCCTACTCAGAAGGACTTCCATGAAGGTCTGGTTTCTCTGTTCAATAGATGACCATCGCTCCTCCAGAGATGTCATTCTATTCTGAACACTCATCATGTTTTCTGCACTCTGGCGACTTATCACCTCCATGGAGGTTGCCATCCTTTCCATGGTGATGCGTTCATGCGCCAATGACTCCACAAAGGCTCTGCTCATGTTCGCTATGGACTCTTCCATTCGCTCCACACTCGCAGCGACCCTGGAGACAAAACCTGCCAGACTCCTGCATCTGTTCCTGGAGTTCCAGCACTGCTGATCTTATGGATGGACCCAGAGGCAGAGGGTCGACATGCAGCTGAGCCGAGCTGGCAGAGTCCTGTGCCCTCTGACTAGGACTCTCCACTGCTGTCCATGTCTCCACAATCTGCTGATGCTCACTTGTGAGCTGTGATACACCAGGTGACAACACTACTCTATGTACCGAAGGTCCTACTAAGGTGTGAGTGTCTGCGCTGGTGCTGGGTGTGCTGAATTCTGCTGACGCTGTGCCCTCAGAGGTTGCAGCTTCCTCTGAGGAGTCTTGAGGCTCATGCTGTTCCTCCTGGCTAGTGGGGACGGGTGCTTGCGATGGTCCTGTGGAGGAGTAAAGGAAAGAGTCAAAGATGTGATGCCAAGGTTACATGCACATTGCATATTGCAGATGATCATTAGTCCATCTGTTAGAGCTTCTGAATCATTATCATCGACTCATGCAATGTCAATGAGAGAGATGGAAAACTATTCTGTCACCAGCTTGCTGTGATGCACCCGTCTGTCCGTCCCCGACTTGTGCATCGTCCTCCACTCCTACGATCTCCAGGACCGCCTACTCCCAGGGGGTGAGGTGGGCTAGTGAGGGTGGCCCTCCTCCTGTCCTCGCTCTTTCTCTCTTATTGTGAGCTCTCTTATCCTGCAATGAGGAAGACAAGTGGAGGTTGAGTGAGAATGAAGGAGTGAGTGTAGAGATTCCATAGCACAGATACTTAGAAGGAGACAAAGATGGAGTGATGTGGCAAGACCAAGGGCCCTCCCTGTGTGTTGTCAGCTGTTGTCATAGCATCACAGTGATAGGGAGTGTGAGGGCTGCATAGTCGAATAGTTAGGTGAATGTGACCATAGAGAGAGAGGGAATGGGTAAGGGTGCATGGATGTCGGTGTCAAGTGGGATGTGGAGGAAGAGATTGCTAAAGCTGAGTGCTGGTGAGGAGAGGCAATGGGGATCAGATTGAGGGTGATGGGAAATTCATACTCACTTTTCCAGTGCGAAGGTCATGAAATCTCTTCCTGCACTGAAGCCAGGTTCTGCGGGTCACTGCTAAGGAGTTGACCTCCTCTGCCACCTGGACCCACACAGCCATGGTCTGCTGGGAGGCTTCTTCCTCCCTGAAGAAAGGAAGAGCACCTCTTTATGAGCTCTTGCTCCCTCAACTAAAGCCTGCAAGGCAACGTCATCAAACCTGGGAGCAGACCTATGTCTTTCGCTGGTCATTCTGCCTCCAGGTCCCTGTAGCATGAAAGGCCAAACGGTTGGCAGTCTGCAGAAGAAGCAAGGCTTGTTGCAGACCTTAAATGTAGCAGCAGTGATGACGTCATCGGAGGCGACTTTCAGACTGGAAAAACTCATTGGCCATGGGTTCCCACACGTTGGAACTCAATTGGCCAATCAAGTTAAAATCGCATCAATCTCCCACAACGATTTAGATTCGGGTGGATAACACGAAATGCGGATTACACGACCCCAGCCCGCCCCTGAATTAAAATCCAGCCCATAGTGATTGAACTCACTACCTATCAATGCACAGTGCTGCCTAATACATCACCAACAAGCTATGCCACTTTGATGGTGCTTATAAGGCCACAAAACACTGAAGCAGGTTTTAATGACACAGTGAGTGCCAGATCAGTTGACTAATGTGCTAAGATGTTTACTTATAAAAACCTAAACGGTCCAGGTTCAACTCAACTAGCTTGCCCCAGTCATTTAGAAATACCTTAGCAGCATCACTTACAGTCTCTAGAGGGGTATTACCCCTGTGCTTGCTGACCTACATTGGCTCCCAGTTAAGCAGCGCCTCGATTGTAAAATTCTCATCCTTGTTTTCAAATCCCTCCATGGCCTCGCCCCTCTCTGTAATCTCCTTCAGCCCCACAACCACCCGCCCCCCCCACCTCGCCGAGATATCTGCGCTCCTCTAATTCTGCCCTCTTGAGCATCCCTGATTATAATCGCTCAACCATTGGTGGCCGTGCCTTCTGTTGCCTGGGCCCTAAGCTCTGGAATTCCATGCCTAAGCCTCTCCGCCTCGCTACCTCTCTTTATCCTTTAAGACGCTCCTTAAAACCTACCTCTTTGACCAAGCTTTTGGTCACCTGCCCTAATTTATCCTTATGTGGATCGGTGTCAATTTTTTGTTTTATGTTGTATACTATACAAGAAATATTTCAAGCTTCCTTTTGAAGGAAACTAATGTTCAATTCCCTATAATTTGTGGTAGGCTGTTGCATAAGAGCGGAAGTTCCCCCAGTGTCCCGACCAACATCCCTCTCTCAACCCACATCATCAAAAAAAGATTCATCAGTCAGTTTAGTGTTTAAAGGACCTTGCTGTGCAGAAATTGGCTGGCATGTTTTCCCACACAACAACACTTCAAAAATATTTCAATGGATGGGAAGGGCTTTGAGATGTCCCGAGGACATGCTAAAGTGCCATATAAATGCAAGTTCTTTCTATAAGACGCACAATTTGAGCTCCATTAACCCATCTTCGTTCATGATGAAGAAATTTAGATGTGTCTTCATTCAATTCAGAAGTGTTGACTGGAGAGCTTAGTAAGAAGCTTAGAAAGCCGGAGAGGATCGATTGCATAGAAGGCAGCAGACAATTCAATTGATTACCGGAGGGAGCAGGAAACGTTAAGTCGTTACACCTGAAGTATCAAATTCCAAAAGCTTCCTGAGGTAGTGGGAAGATAGGTGGACAATGAGAACAGGCAAGTGATAAAACAATAACATCCATTTCTATTGTGCTCTTCATGCAGAGAAATTGTCTCAAGGCAAGGCAGAGGGAAGAAAAAGATGGACATAGGCCAGGAGAAAAAGGGATAAAATATGCTGGGGGATGGGCTTGATTTTAACTCCTGGGTGGGAAATGTGGTCAAGCGAGCAGCCGGCCCATCCGGGAGCGGTAGCAGGGCTGCTCGGCCGATTTTAACAGCTGGGCCTCATTAATACACTGCTGGCTGACTGCCTGACCAAAACGGCTGGGAGGTCGGCGGGAAGCAGGTATCTGGCCGTTAAATCGGGGAGCAGGAGCTGCCAATGGGAACCCAGGGGATCTATCCCTGACACAAGGTAAGTGCTCCACGAGGGGAATCCCGGTTGAGGGCGGGGGTGGTGGCAGAAGGCAGGGGAGGCCGAAGATTTTGTTGTAGGTTCTGGAGGAGCACACAAGGAAACTAAAAAAAAAATATTTTAAATGTACCTTGCTGGGCTTCTTCTGATCCTGGCTGCTGTTCCCGGCAGGTTTGATCTGATAGGGAAGTCATCACTGCTCCCCTACTCAGGCCTCAGGTTAAAATAGCAGATCAGGCCCCAGTGATGTCAGCAGAGCCCGATCTGCATAATTAAAGAGGACCCTGCTGGCTGGGGCGGGAAATCTCCTGATCCACTTAAAATGTTCCCTGCCTGGTTTTCGCCATACATGACTAGTTAAAATTGACATCATAGTCAAAGAGAAGGGTTTTAAGGTGGGTTTTGAAAGCAGGAAGAAGGTGGCAGTGCAGAAGATTTAAAGAGGGATTCCAAATGACAGCAGCATGGTAGCTGAAAGTTGTAATTTGTGGAGAGTGAAAGCCAACAAACAGAATGTTGGAGAAGTTGAACCTCGAGAGAATGAAGGTATGGATTAAAGTCTTGGCAGTGGTAGGGGAGAGATAGGGGCAGAGGTGGGCAATGTTTCATAAGTGAAAGAGAGTTATGGATTGGATGTGAGGAAGGAAGCTCAGCTTGCGAGTTGATCTTTGTGCTTAGCCTGAGGTAGATTGATAGAGTCAAGGCCAGAAGTATGGAGTTGATAGCAGGAGTCAAAAGGATGGCTTAGAGGAAATTACAACTCATCCAGGTCTTCATGCCGCACAGGCAGTTGGAGTCGATGACAGAGGCAGGAAGGTAAAGCTGGGTATCATCAGGGTACATTTGCTGGACCTGTTTCTGGCTGGGGTGGAGATCACCTCATATAAAAGGAAGGTACTATAAAACATTAATCAGGGCCAGAGTGATTTTCTAGACTAGTTTCAATCGCATAAGAGAGGAGTTTTCCAGATTTTTCCCCCTAATTGGCCTGAGTTTTTATCTGGTTTTTGCCTCTCCCAGGAGATTACATGGTTTTTGGGTGGGGTGGTGAGTGTATATATTTTGATGCACAATGCCTCGCAGTTGTATGGAATGGGTTGGATGAACCAGTGGGTCTTTCCCTGTCCGTCATTGTTCATATGTGGGTGCTGCAGAGAGTCAGGGAGGATAAGAAGAAACAACTGGGCATAGTTGTTGTTGCACAGGATGCCATTTTTTGACATTTACCAGAGTGGTCACAGTCTATGGATGGGTGGAAGCCGGATTGGAGAGTCTCAAATAGGGAAAGGTAGGAGCATAGCTGTGAGGCAATGGTGAATTCAAGGACTTGGGAGAGTAGGTGAAAGTAAGAAATAGGCTGAAATTCCTTGGAACGTGAGCCTAACTGTGACCTTCAGGGCTGGCCCTGTCAGACTTGGCGGGGTGAGTGGGAGGGCACTCCATTTGTACGGGTCAGGTGGACACAAGTGTCACTTTGGGTGCATCTCCGGCGCCTGCCTAGCGCCTGCCCATATCTACCAGAAACTCTGCTGCCTGCCCACCTGCAGGGACAGGGTTTGTCCAGGCGGGACCCCTGCCACTGGTCCTATTGGCCCTCTGATCAAGGGAGTTGATCTACCAAAAATATATATTTTTTTTTAATTTAATATTTTTTGTGTTCCAGGCCACTTGCCTGGCCTGGAATCCACATATGAGGCCCATATACACCCTTGTGGAGGTTGATACGCTTCCAAACACTTGGCATACTAGCTGCCACTACTACGCCAAGACCTCTTCTAGCCTGAGAGTGGAAACTTGGCTTAGGGAATCCCCAATCCTGGCTCCGCCGCCCGGCCATGATTTGCCTTGCAAAAGAGTAGACGGAAGTTCTGCCCAATACAAGGCAAAGAGGAAACTCCCAGAAATAGCAGAGAGCCGATACAACCGGGTCGCTACCATTTTACTGGGGGTTACGGCAGGGGACCAATGGAATCCCCACCAGATTTTTGGCCCCAGGGCGATATTTGAAGAGAATGGAGGGATGCAAGGGTTTCAACAGCAGTTCTGAAATTACCAGAGGGCTACCTCATGATGTCAGTGAGCATGGGGCTGAAGAGTGGAGGTTGAGTGGACAAGAGCTGGATAGGGTTTGAGGGCACATATGATGGGATTCATGAGTTTGATGTGCTGTTGTTGCTGGCAGGTGATAAAGGGAGGCAGACAATGAAACCAGGCAGATGATGAGACCAGATGGATGATGAAAGGAGACAGACAATTAATGCAGATGAGCAATGAGATGAAACAGACGATGAATGCAGGCAGACAAGGAGACCAGGCAGGTAGATAATCAGACCAGACAATGAAGGCAGACAGACAATGTTACCTGATAGCAGTGGGTAGCGGAAGCTCTATTACTGTTCGGTGTATTTAGGTTTTAAAATATTTCAGAAAATTGAGACAAAATTAAAGCCTCGATTTTCTGATCAAATGGATTTGAGCAAGCCCAATGCACAGGTTCACCTGTACCACAAAGAGCAGCCCTGGCTTACTTTTCCAATGGGAGTTCCTCCCTCTAATTTCAATATTCTACTGGCACAGGAAAAGCTTGCCCAAAGCTTGCCTGCAGCACAAATGTCTGAGGATTGGAAAGTACGGCGAGGGAGCAGCTCTTAAAAGGGCAGCAGCCCACTCCAAATGGGTGAGTAGAACACATAGTATGATCGCACCCTAAACAGATAGGAAATTGCATTACGCTGTACTTGCATGAATTTAAATTCATTTCAATAATTAAATTAAGTCCTCACACAATTCATACAAGAGCATTTTAGCTGACTGGAAGATCATGTACTACATTAAATTGGGTGGACATCCAGTGAGAGGGCCTTCCCATATGATTACCCACTTGCACATTCCATGCCAGATGTTTCCAGGTGGAAAATTTACCCTGAGAGGTGTTTTATCCCTGTCTGCCAGGATCCTCACACCCACAGAACTGTGAATGCTTGACTATCCATAACATTGAATGCTTCCTGGAAAGCACCACAATCATAATAGGTCATATTTTCAGTGGCACTGCATGATGTCATGATGATCAACAGCCAGTGTATCTTGATTGGCTGCACCCGTCAAGATGCCACCGACCATGTCTGCAAGCCATGGCCCGCTTACTTGGCAATGGCTTTGGGGAACAGTCTTTACATGGCCTGGGTCAGCAGAGAGCCAGATGTTGTTTTGTGCCATCTGCTGCAAGGACATCTGCAGCTACCATGCAGCATAGGACTGGCACATTCAGTGACAGTAATGGTCAGCTGTGGCCCTGACAATCACCTCATGTAGCATAGCGTCTACTTCAGGAGCCATCAAATAAGGTGTCAGTGCCAGGCGGCTGCGTCACTCAACTGCAGACTCGTACCTGCAACATGGGTTTTTCCTTCCCTTCATTTTTGCCTGTCTGTCCCCATCTCTTTCATCCTTGGCGAAGGCTGCTAATGGGTTGCGATACCTTCTGAGCCATTCCAAAGGCTTTCAGCATTTTTGTCCCCCTATTCTGACACCCCCCTTTAATTGTCCCCTTCCCTTTAAATTTCACTTACATGCAATTCTCCGCTTCCACCACTAGTGTGCTCCTTGCATCTATGCAAATCTGCTAACCGTGGAAACAGGACTGCCCTGGTAGACCCATCGTTTCAGCCTGTTCTTGCCCCACGGAACTTATCTCTTCCTATCTCGACTCTATTTTTTCTCCCCTTGTCCAGTCTCTTCCCACTTACATTCGCAACTCTTCCGACGCCCTCCGTCACTTTAACAGTTTCTAGTTTCCTGGCCCCACCCGTCTCCTTTTCACCATGGACGTACAATCCCTCTACACCTCCATCCCCCACCAGGACGGCCTTCGGGCCCTCTGTTTCTTCCTTGAACAGAGGCCCAACCAGTCCCCATCCACCACCACCCTCCTCCGCCTGGCTGAACTTGTTCTCACATTGAACAACTTCTCCTTTGACTCCACTCACTTCCTCCAAATTAAAGGTGTTGCTATGGGAACCCGCATGGGCCCTAGCTATGCCTGCCTGTTCATGGGACATGTGGAACATTCTTTGTTCCAGTCCTACTCAGGTCCCCTCCCTCACCTCTTCTTCCGGTACATCGATGACTGTATTGGTGCCGTTTCCTGCTCTCGCCCTGAACTGGGTAAGTTCATTCACTTTACTTCCACTTTCCACCCTGCCCTCACCTTCACATGGTCCATCTCCGACTCTTCCCTTCCCTTCCTTGACTTCTCCGTCTCCATTTCTGGCGATCGGCTTTCAACAAACATCCACTACAAGCCCACCGACTCCCACAGCTACCTGGACTACACTTCCTCCCACCCCGCTTCCTGTAAGGACTCGATTCCATTCTCCCAGTTTCTCCGTCTCCGCCGCGTCTGTTCTGACGATGCCACCTTCCATACTAGTGCTTCTGACATGTCTTCCTTTTTCCTCAACCGAGGATTCCCCTCTACCGTGGTTGACACGGCCCTCGACCGTGTCCGTTCTATTTCCCGCACTTCTGCTCTCACCCCTGCCCCTCCCTCCCAGAACCACGATAGGGTTCCCCTTGTCCTCACCTTTCACCCCACCAGCCTCCACATTCAATGGATCATCCTCCGCCATTTCCGCCACCTACAAAGTGATCCCACCACCAAACACATCTTCCCCTCACCTCCCCTTTCAGCATTCCGAAGGGACCGCTCCCTCCGCGACACCCTGGTCCACTCCTCAATCACCCCCAACAGCCCTGCTCCTTCACTTGGCACCTTCCCGTGCAAGTGCAGGAGATGCAACACATGCCCTTTTACCTCCTCCCTTCCCACTGTCCAGGGCCCCAAACACCCCTTCCAGGTGAAACAGCGATTTACTTGTACTTCTTGCAATTTAATATACTGTATTCGCTGCTCACGATGCGGTCTCCTCTACATTGGGGAGACCAAACGCAGATGGGGCGACCGCTTTGCGGAACACCTCCGTTCAGTCCGTACGGGTGACCCTGAGCTTCCGGTCGCCTGTCACTTTAATTCACCGCTTCACTCCCACTCTGATCTCTCTGTCCTCGGGCTATTGTATTGTTCCAATGAAGCTCAACGTAAGCTCGAGGAACAGCACCTCATCTTTCGATTGGGCACCTTGCAGCCTGCCGGACTCAACATTGAGTTCAACAATTTCAGATAATTATCCCTGTCCCCATTTCTCATGCAGTATGATTTTTGCCACTCCCATTTGCAACATTTTATCTTTCCTGCCTCTTACAAAAGTACAGGATGTTCTTTCTATTTCTTCCTCCCCTCCTAACCTCCCCCCACCCCCCGCCCCGCTGTCTCTGCACCTGCTTAATATCTGTTACATCTCCAGCTTTTTCCAGTTCTGATGAAGGGTCCCAGACCTGAAACGTTAACTCTGTTTCTCTCTCCACAGATGCTGCCTGGCCTGCTGAGTGTTTCCAGCATTTTCTGTTGTTATTTCGTGCTTCCATTTGAGTCTGGCTAAAACCCATCATTAGTCATTTGGGCCTAAACTGTAGGAAAATCTAGGCTTGAGGGTCAATTTTACACCAACAGGTTTGTTGGTTACCGTGACATTTTCACACCTGTATATACTTTCCATGTCCTTACATTTCCATTGGCTTCTGAAACCTTCTACGTTATCTGAAGAGTTTTTTTAGGGAGTATTTTTTTTCTCAGTGTTTCTCACTTTTCAAATTATAAAATAAATGTTGCAACCCAATATTTCAACGTGACTATTCCTAATAAGTAAATAACATTTTGTGGCAAGCCAGAATTGACTGTACTATAAAACTATCTGTGCAATATGAAGAATAGAGCCAGAATTCCATAGAGGTCCAGAACCTAGCATTCATCCCTGCATAATATCTTCCCACCAATTATCACATCATGTTGCAGATAAAAGACAAATTGCCTGTGTCACTGGCAGCAGAAGCGATTTGTAAAGAAAATTGTGCAAATTAATATAGATGGTGAGGAGCAGGCTAGCTAGCGTTTTTTCCCTGCCTGGGTGTGTTTATCAGTAAACGATGACTTGTCTAAATAAATTGGGAGAAAATTGCCCTTGAATAGAACACGACTGTGGTCGAGATTTCAAACTAGCTTCCAGCCAAGACGATCGAATGTTCACCTGATAGTGTGGGGATCTCTGGAGATTATGGTGGGGAGGCAGGGGGAGGGAGGAGAAAAAAAATTAACTCTGAACCTGCAATTGTAAGCACACAAGACAATGTTTGTGTTGAAATGAAATAGGTTAGGTGAGGTAATACAGAACAAAACTAGACTGGCATAAAAATATGTACCTCACAGTACGAGCGACAAAGCAACTGCATGAGGTTGTTTTAAGGATGTTCGCTCCTAATGAGAGATGTCATCGAGTATTCAGGCCTCCGTGACCCCACTAATTTTTCTGCACACATTTTATCTACATGAACTATTAAAATAGTAAAGTGGGCTCACATCAAAATGTCTGGATCAGATTGGATTATATTTCAGAAACTGAATCAAATTAGTGTTGATTGCTGCTATGTTCTACAAAACGAACAATTTAATATTTCTTATGAAATCTGATGGAGTGGAACATTTAAAGATTTTTTTTAAGGAGGATTTTCTGTTCTCTTCAAAGTGAAAAGGAATGGAATAGCGTTTTAGGTTTCTGCACCCAACCTCAGCATCTTCATTTAGGTAGGACATAGATAGGAGCAGGGTGATTCTCACTCCACTCTCAATAAATCTTAGCTCCAACCTCGGAAGAAACCTTCGATTGTAATCATGTTAATTTTCCCACTTTTGGCCTCGGAAGGGTTAAATTTACCCAGTGCACAGGTAGTACATTAAATGGCTCGAAAAATTTGGGCTTTTGTCATTGGAACAAGAGGTTAAGAAAAATCTAACAAAGATTTTCAAAATGATTAAAGGTTTTGAAAGGATAGTGAAAGATTATTTCCACTGATTGGTGAATTGGTAACAAGGCGGGGGAATAGACTGAGGAGTAGCACTAGAAAAACCAAAGGGAAGTTAGAAGATTTTTTTCCATCTAGGAAGGGTATTGGAACATGGAATGCTTTACCACAAGTGGACACTGAGAGCGAGCGACTATAACATAATTTAAAAGGGAATTGGATAAGACCATAATAGGGTATGGGGAAAGGTAGGGAAATGTGATTAGATTAGATAGCTCTAGTTGAGGAGCCAGCACGATGCACCAAATGGCTGTCATTTCTATGATTCTATCACAATCTCAGGAATGGACAACTTTACTCTTTTGTGGAAGTGTGAGTGTGTTAAGAATCATACAACAGAGTGTCTAGTCAGAAGGCAACTACAAGAGTGCTGCATAGGTAGCTAAACAGCCACTTAATGTCATCATTCTAGCAGGTATAACTAACATCACGACACTTGAAGTCAAGGGTTAGTAAAATTGCGGGTGCTTAACAGACCCTTAACATGCCAAAAAAAAGGTTAATGCTAGGTTGGGTGTAAACGTGTGCTAAATCAGTTCTGTCCCAAGAGGATTTTTGAGAGTGTGGGCAAAAATGTACTAATGCTGTGTTGGGGCTAATGTTAATGGAGCATCAGTGCATTTTGTCTATGCTCCGTAAATGATTACAGATTAACTCACATTTAGCACGTGTTAGCTTTACTGCATGAAATAATTTCATCTCCTGAGTGACCTGTTAATTTACTGTCAAATTAGTGCAGTTTTTGACTTGGGTTGAGACTGGCCAAATTTATTTCCCTTGAAACCCTTACAACTATTTGACCCCAACCACCAGGGGTGAAAAGTCAAGTGTTGTAAACCACTGTCCCACCCTGTCCTCCGCACCCCACCCATGGAATTCGGTTATTGTAAATCTCTCATTGCAGCAAACTTTTTTTATGGTCCTGACTGGACTTCCATTGTAGACGGTGAAGGAGTTGAAACCTTGATTAAAATAAAGCTCTGCTAATAATGTCTTTCTCAGTCCACATGGGCCTGTAAAGAGGTTTCACTGTACTTTGATTCATTGTGCCAAATATTAAAATATTAAAATGATCGAATCTCATTTTCACTAAATGTTAACTTTGACCACCCAGGGCTGGTGGTATAGGGGCTACAAAACTGTCCTTTCCAATTCACAACTAGGATCTGAGCTTGAATCCAGCTCACACTGATGTCTTCTGGAAGGAAGGAATGTCACCACACCTATAAAGTTGTTAGGAAAACTTTTACCTTTGTTGATGAACGTAAGACATGATCCCATCATTTGAGCTGCAAAGAAAATGCAAGACCATCACATCACTTGCTTGTGACACTACTGTGATGCACACCTCCTCTGTGCTCTTGCGCCCTCCAGAACAGCGAGAGTCGCTCTTTCATGCTCTTACAACTTGTGTACTGCCAGATGCCTTCATATTATGCAGTATCAGAGATACTGGTCACTGTCATGTGATTATACAGTCCAAGGATATCTGCTGGAGCCTCGCAGCCAAACTCATTTGGTGTGAGATTCTAGCTTTTCTGCATGGCTTGCTCCGGTTGAATCATAGAATCATAGAGATTTACAGCACAGAAGGAGGCCATTCGGCCCATCTTGTCCGTGCCGGCCGACAAAGAGCTATCCAGCCTAATCCCACTTTCCAGCACTTGGTCCGTATCCTTGTAGGTTAGTGAAATAGTGAAACAAAATCCAAATCTCATACTTGAAATCTGAACTGATCTGATCCTGAAATGTAAGGCTATCAAGGGTGAAATACAAATTAATCTGGATTTGAATCTGAGATTATCTTGCCTCAAGTCTGTATTTTTTTTTAACTTGCTTATGGGATGTGGGCGTCGCTGGCAAGGCCAGCATTTATTGCCCATCCCTAATTGCCCTTGAGAAGGTGGTGGTGAGCCGCCTTCTTGAACCGCTGCAGTCCGTGTGGTGAAGGTGCTCCCACAGTGCTGTTAGGGAGGGAATTCCAGGATTTTGACCCAGTGACGATGAAGGAACGGTGATATACTTCTAAGTCAGGATGGTGTATGACTTGGAGGGGAACTTGGAGGTGGTGGTGTTCCCATGCGCCTGCTGCCCTTGTCCTTCTAGGTGGAAGAGGTCGCGGGTTTGGGAGGTGCTGCCGAAGAAGCCTTGGCGAGTTGCTGGAGTGCATCTTGTAGATGGTACACACTGCAGCCACGGTACGCCGGTGGTGGAGGGAGTGAATGTTTAAGGTGGTGGATGGGGTGCCAATCAAGTGGGCTGCTTTGTCCTGGATGGTGTCAAGCTTCTTGAGTGTTGTTGGAGCTGCACTCATCCAGGCAAATTTATCTAGTTCAAATTCATCCAGAGTCCAAGTTTGTCTAGACCAAAAATCCAATGTTAGCCAAGTCAGTTTATCCGGGCCTAAAATTCAATGTGGTTATAATTCAATGGAAGACCATTTGCTCATCCCTACAATCTAGTATGTTTCATGCTTTTCAGACCGGGAAGCCTTTTTTGGGTGTTCTGTTGTCTTCTGGATGACATTATCTGGCAAGTTCTCAGTGAACTAGCACACACTGGTATCGACCCACTATCTAGATGGACGGAATCATGGGACGTATACAACATAAAGAACCAACACCTCATCACTGACCCAACAGCAGAGGTCCCTGGCTTCAATCTCACTCGAAGACAGTGGACAGCGCTCAACCCATGGATGATGCGGCCACCTACTCCACAAGTGGAAGATGAGGGATGACCCGAAGTGCGACTGTGGCCATGAGTCCCAGACCATGGAACACATCACATCAACCTGCCCACTGAGATCTGTTGCGGGAGGCTCCTCATTTCTCCACTCGGCATCTCAGGAGGCCGTCGAATGGAGAGCCAAACTCGACATCCCATTATAAGCTTTTCCTGTAATATGAAACAACAACAATCTAGTATACAATGATGACTCCTACAACCTAATTTCCAATGGTAGCATTGGCCAATGGTTGTGAATATCTAAATTGGGATAGTGGTGACGTACCATGGCATGGGACGAACTGTTCCTTTTAAACCCGTGGACCTGCTTAACAAAACAATCCTTGCTAGCTGCTGCTGCACTCAAGTCCCCGGAGCCTACAGTTTTCACCATGACACCACAATAATGCTTTATTTTCCTTCATTTAATTGATTGGTGGAGTGTGCTGTTGCTGGCATCATGGGGTTACTCTTGACACTTGTGAAGGACAGCTTAGCAACAGCAAGAACCACTGGTGCGAAATGTACTTCCTGGCCATTGTTGCTGCAATTTCACGAAAATCAAAAGCGAAGTTAAAAATTGCACCCCACTCCCCCGCCCCCGCCCCCCCCCCCGCGAATCGGTGAACACAAATCCGGAAAAAAAGCTTCTGGAAACATTTAAAAGAGAAACTTGAATTGTTGCATTTATTACACAGAAAGATTCCCCCCTCCCCTTTATTTAAGTTACGGAATTTTTCCAATTGCATGGTTTATGGTTTTCTGGGGAGTTGGATGGTCCCTGAGCTGTCAGACAAACTCTTTGTATTGCGATGGTGGTGTTTAAATTGGACTCCGGCTCAGCTCCACACAAACCAATTTAAAGGGAGTCAGGTCACACATTGTGCATTGTGGCAAACAGCCAGATCCCTCCACGGGTTGATAAACGACAACCTCGTAACCACCAGGGTCGATAACAAGGAGACAGAAAGCTACAGCAGAATTTAACCTCGTTTATTCCACAGTTCAATTCCATCCCTGTTTTGCTTTCAAGGCAACACCTGTGGGAATTTACTGCTTGTTCTGCATTCTTATAATAACCAAGGCAGACAGTTATAATTCTTCAATGAAGAGGAATGTAGTGTTTTAAACTATTATCCGATGCATTTAAAAGGCAATATTCAATACACAAGGGGTCCCGCAATAATGCAGTCAACTTCAAGTCACCATGCACCTGATCCAAGCATAGAATTCCTATAAAATAAAATCGATTCCTACTCTTCCCCCTAATTCCTAAACCAGACAAACCATTTAAATGCATAAATCTTCTCTGAGCATAACACTTTCTCCAGTGCTTCACATTCATTACTCAGCATGTTGAATATCATCAAACCTTAAAGATGGTGCATTTTAATCTAATCTCATTTACACATGCAGATGTAGTGTTAAGGGACAATCATATTGTAAGGGAGAACTACTTCTTTTTGTGTCCTGCATAGTTTTATTTTTTAGCAGAGTTGTACTGCTGAATAGCGATCTTGTGTTAAAGTGATCCTTCACAGGATATCCCCCATCCTGAGCCAGATTTTACCGCAAAGTAAAAGTCAAACTGACTTCATAGTGTCTGTCAGGCATCAGGTGAAACTTCTGAAATAACAACAGAAAATGCTGGAAAAACTCAGCGGGTCAGGCAACATCCGTGGAGAGAAATTAGAGTCGACGTTTCGGGTCGAAACCCTTTTTCAAAACTGGAAAGGAAATGAAATAGATCGAAGGCAGGGCTGCGATAGAACAAAAGAAGTAAAAGAGACATTAAGAGGTATTCAAAACCAGACGAGATGGTAATAGGACAGTGGAGACAAAAGACGGCTCAGATTAGGTGTGAAGTGTACTGGCAGGATGAGAGACAGCTGCCATGTGGGAGAGAGAAAAAAAAGGAAAGGGGGGGGGAGGGAAGACCCAAAACAAAGGGGTGGAAAAAAATATATGAGTAAAAATATAATAGGGGCCGAGGTTATGATCTGAAATTGTTGAACTCGATATTGAGTCCGGAAGGCTGCAACGTGCCTAATCGGAAGATGAGGTGCTGTTCCTCGAGTTTACGTTGAGCTTCCGTGGAACAATGCAAGAGGCCAAGGACGGTGAGGTCCGAGTTGGAATGGGGCGGTGAATTAAAATGACAGGCGACCGGAAGCTCGGGGTCACCCTTCTGGTTCGAATGTGGAACTCGCTACCACATGGAGTAGTTGAGACAAATAGTATCGATGCATTTAAGGGGAAGCTAGATAAACACATGAGGGAAAAAGGAATAGAAGGATATGCTGATAGGGCGAGATGAAGTAGGGTGGGAGGAGGTTCGTGTGGAGCATAAACACCGGCATGAACCAGATGGGCTGACTGGCCTGTTTCTGTGCTGTACATTCTATGTGATTCTATGTAATCTTTCATCTCGATATTCCTGGGGGCAGATTTTCCCATGCCACGCTCGCCCGCTCCCTGCCCGCCAGCGCCACATCATTGATGTTGGGTTTGGACCTAACTTATTTAAATGAGGCCTGGGAATTAAAATGCCCCAGGCTTCACGTTGGCGAGTCAGGGTGTTAAAAATTGTTTTTAAAAAATTAAAAAATCGGGGTTCCAGTTTGCTTCTGGTTCAATGTAATGTCAATCTCCAAGCTCTATGAAGGAGTCTCTACAGATTTGTTGGTGCAGTGAGTCTGCATACTGCTCTTCCACCTTTGGGAGCTCGGATCAAATCCAGCCCAGACTGGTGGGATGACAGCTTCTCTCTGAAGGCCGAAATGGGTCCCTGTGTGCAATGACTTTGAGTCGTCTCACTGCAGGAAGTAAAGAGAGTATGTGAGCTCATAGTAGAGTACCAAACTGAAAGATAAATCGGTTGCAAAGAATTGTGAGTAGTAGCAACTTTCATGAACAGCTTTGTTTAAACAGCAAGTACTGCTGACATAATTGGTGATGACTGACTGGGATGAGTTACTGAAGCCAACGGTATGGTGGAGCTGAATTACTATAAAAAGTGATGCAGTCATTAAGTCAAGATGCTTCAACAATCTTGTCATCTCAAGTGCGCATATATCAACTCAACTCTGCCCTGTTGGCAAATTTGGATATGTCCCCATGTCAGCGCTACTGATATCATCATTCACTGACTGAACAAAATGATTCTGACGAAAAGACTTAAAAATGTTACAATTAATAAAAATCCCTCGCAATTGCCTCATTACTGATGGTAACATTCCATCTTTAAACTGATCGATGGACAAGCAATGCAGATGATCCATTAATAAGCAGTCTAAAGGAATTCTGACCTAGGACTGTAATCCTACCTGAAAACCAAGCAGGTTTCCACCTACCTCAAAGATATTGGAAAGTGTCCGCTTATGGTTAACTGTACTGCACAGTGTGATAATGAACCAGACAGGCTGGAAAGCCCTGGATTCAATCCTTGTGCTGAGTTCACAGAATCATAGAATGATACAGCACAGAAGGAGGCCATTCGGCCCTTTGTGCCTGTGCTGGCTTTTTTTGTTCAATCAAGTTAGGCAGACACAATTTGCCTTTTACAAATCCATGCTGGCTTTCTGCCAGGTTTATCCCTCTCCCATTTTTGCACGAGTGCAACATTAGCATTACTCCAGTCCTCTGGACCACTGCCATATCTAAGGAGGATTGGAAGATTGTGGCCAGAGCCTCCACAATTTCCACCCCTACTTCCTTCAGTAACCATGGATGCATCCCATCCGGACCGGGTGACTTTTCTACTTTGAGAGCTGCCAACCTATTAAGTACCTCCTCTTTATCTATTTTATCCTATCCAATTTCTCTACTACCTTCTCCTTTACTGTGACATTGGCACCATCCTCTTCTTTAGTGAAGACAGATGCAAAGTACTCACTTAGTAACTCAGCCACGCCCCCTGCCTCCACAAGAAGGTCTCCTTTTTAGTCCCGAATTGGCCCCACCCTTCCTTTGACTACCCTTTTATTTATATGTTTATACAAGAATTTTGGGTTCCTTTTATGTTACCTGCTAACTATTCTCATACACTCTCTTTACCCCTCTTATTTCCTTTTTCAGTTCTCCCCAATACTTTTTGTATTCAGCTTAGTTCTCTACTGAATCTCTCCTGAATGAGTTACCTGATCTCAGATGGGAAGGCAGTAAGGGAGCTGCAATTGACCTCAGTGTCCTTGGGTTAGTGAGGGAGGGGGGAAACATCAGCTCAAAAGATTGCTTTCCATTGACTCCTACTGGAAAATATGCATGGGTAAACACCAGGTGAGGACAGGAGTGGGCTTAGGTTAAATCCTCCCCTCCCACATCATGACCAAAGAGCCTGCAGCCACTTATGCTCTAGGCTCACACATGAAGAATGGATAAGGCTTATGGCTTATGTGTAACTGGAGCCAAGGATGGGTCTGGCCCTCCAAAGAAGAAGGGCAGAATACTGGAAAAATAATACAAAGAGAAAGGTAATAGTTTAAAGAGTTGGAAACATGCTTTAAACTAGTCAGTGAAGACCCAAAAACAATTACTGGAGTAACTTCATTATACTTTGTCTAACGAGGTGATTAGGAACGCAGCGGCCCCTTTGCATTTGATGTGAACAACATTAAAGAAAGATGAGTTTTATTGAACTGCAGTCCCCAACAAAGGGAGGTCTGGCTATAAATAGGATACTGAAAGGCTCCCAGTGTAATATGGATGAGACAGTCATCTTCACAGGGGGAAATGAGAAATGTTTTTACATGGGGAGGCATTCAGTATTGTACTTAGAACTTCATTGTGTTTTTGTCCCAGAATACAATCACATTATTATGTGCTTTTATTTCATTATTTGCTCTCGATTCAAAACTGGCATTCTGAGTGGAGGGTTTAAAGTGCTAGTGAGGGGTGCAGTTACTGGGGCTAAGTGTACAAGTCTGTGGTAAATGTACAAGTCTGTTCCTGTTACATGGAGACTATTGGTACAACTGCTGTGGTTCTCCCTTCATCTATTTGTGTAATATAAGAATTGCTAAAGTCATAATGGCCCACTGATGCAGTGAACATACCCAAACTAGGGAAAGTGATTTGGCACAGCCCCACAAACTTCTACACTTACCACATGTAGCATCATTTTGCATTTTTAAAACGTCCCAGAGGCAGTGAAAATGCTGAACGATAAAAAAATCATTTGTTCTAACCATAAACTTTAGGAAGTACAAAAATAATCCACTTGCTTCACACTTTATTTAAAATAGCAGTTAAGCTGAAGTAACCTGCAACACGATCTCGGTAGCTTTTGAGATCACCCTCACCATTTGTGACATCACACCTCAATTGTGTTACAACTTTGTAACCAACTCCAACTAGTTTGTTGGTCAATAGATTAATCAAACGGAGCAAAAATTGAATGGAAAGTTGTGAGAATTAATAGTTCTATGGCACTGTGAAATGAATGGAGCTTTACAAACTTCTTTCGTGATGAAGATCATTTGTAACATCATAAAGTATTTTCTATCAATCCCACTAAAGAGCTAGTCTTACTTCCATTGGTAATAATGACCCAAGTACTTGGCAAACCAAATATGGATTTATTAGGATTCCATGCTGCAGAATCTCACTCAAGGGATCTTAAACCATTTGCTCTTTATTATTTAACACTATAAACTAGTTTGAATGGTTGAGCCATGTCTTGAAATTTACAAGCTAGAGAATGATCAATGGTAGTTACAAATTGCATTGATTGAGATCTGCGAGTCACATTACTTGATTTTCTAATAGAACGGCATTTTGTATTGTGTTTCATTTCAATCCAGTTAGAAAGGGAAAGATTCAAAACAGGCTGAGGTACATATATTGCAGATCTGTCTGTCTCCATTTTTAGTTCATACAAATCCTGGTAGTAACATTGTAATGTTTTGGGCAGGAGATTATCGTTCCATCTAGCCTACCCTTCCAAACAACCCATCAGTGTCTTTATTGTGATTCTGGAACTAAAAGCTCTGTATCCCCTTTTCTAACAGGAATTTATTCAGTCCTTCTTTAAAACCTGCCATGGCTTTCTGTTCTGCCAACCCCAAAGGTAATTTAGCTCATAACACTAGCATCCTCTTACAAAGAAAATGTTGCTTAAATGTTCTATTTTCTCTTGTCATCCTTCACTGTAAATGGTATCCCCTGGTCCTCCAATCCTGTACCCAACAGAAGGAGCTTTCCTGAATCCAAATTCTCCCTACCAATGAAAATCTTCGAGACCTCCATCAGGTTCAGGAATCAACCTTGTACATCTCCTATAGACGCTCTTCAATAATGTGGCATCTTCCCTGGAATATGGAGACTAAAATTGTGCACTGTACTCTAGATGCGGTCTCAACTTCACTGAGTAACATCTAAATTATTTTTCAAGTTACCATTCTTTTGTTCAGGACAGCAGCACTTCCCAAACTCCCTAGAGCACCAATATTTACTTAACTATGTCAATTTTGGACTAGGCAATATGTTTATAGAAGGAGAATTGACTTGCAGAATGGGCATATAATTTGCCAGTGACATTCAACACAGATAAATGTGAAGTATTACATTTTGGTAAGAAAAACAGGGAGGTCACATATTACTTGGAAAATAAGAATCTAAATGGGGTAGAGGAGCAAAGGGATCTCGGAGTACAAATACACAAATCACTGAAAGTATCGACACAGGTTAACAAAGCCATAAAAATGCAAACAAAGCACTAGGGTTTATTTCTAGAGGGATTGAATTGATAAGTAGGGAAGTTATGCTAAACTTGTATCGAACCTTGGTTAGACCACACTTGGAGTACTGCGTACAATTCTGGTCGCCATATTATAAAAAGGATATAGAGGCACTGGAGAGGGTGCAGAGAAGATTTACAAGGATGATACCAGAAATGCGAGGGTATACCTATCAGGAAAGGATGAACAGGCTGGGTCCCTTTATTCTTGAAAAGAGAAGGCTGAGGGGTGACCTAATAGAGGTCTTTAAAATTCTAAAAGGTTTTGATAGAGTGGATACAGAGAGAGTGTTTCCACTTGTGGGGAAGAGCAAAACTAGAGGCCATCAATATAAGATAGTCACCAAGAAATCAAATGGAGAATTCAGGAGAAACTTCTTTACCCAGAGAGTGGTGAAAATGTGGAACTCGCTACCACGGAGTGGTTGAGGCAAATAGTATAGATGCATTTAAGGGGCGATTAGATAAGCATATGAGGGAGAAGGGAAGAGAGGGTAATGCTGATAGAGTTGGATGAGGAAAGACGGGAGGAGGCTCGAGTGGAGCATAAACGCCGGCATGGACTGGTTGGGCTGAATGGCCTGATTCTGTGCTGTATATCCTATCCTATGAATGGATGGCCATTAGCTAAGAGATTAATCTATGGATTTTAATGTCTGTGTTCGCTTTAATTAATGAGGTTCCCTCTCTGGCAGGTGACAGAGGCTATGATCAGAAACTGTAGCTTACAATCCAGTGCCAACTCTTCTAAACCCAGCACAAAAGAGGACAATAGGATACGCACTACCACAAAAATTGTAAGAGTAATTGTGCACCATTTCAGAAGTGACAGATTACAGTACAGCTCCACAAAGGCCTTCAAATACTTTGTTGTCAGTTGTCCCTTGCGTAATACAGCAACACTTCATGGTGTTATAACAAAATTACAGATGGCAACAATGACAAATGGGTATTGGAGGTAAATGATCAAGGTAGCGTACAGGAACAAAATCATGCAAGTCAACAGGGAAATGTGTTATGCTATCATGCTCCATTCTCTAGCCTGAGGGACTGGGCAGGTATCCTGCTCTCAGATCTAAAGAAAAGAAAAAGAAAAAAAGAAAAGAGAAGAGGAGAAAAGAGAATAGAAGAGGAGTAAGAAAAGAGAAAAGAAGGAACAAAATTGCATTGATATAGCACCTTATTGCATCGATCTGAAGTGTCCCAAAGCACTTTACGTAACATGAATTACTTCTGAAGCGCAGTTACGGTTATGTAGGCGAGCTGAACTAGAGCGGCCCAGCCATGACTCACCCTCTGATTTCCCCTTGGGTCTCTGTGAAGTACCTGGCCTCCATTTGACACTTCCCTTAATTGTATGGTCAACATTAGAAAGTTGTCATCCATTAGAACTAACTTCCACATATACAAGGCCAAAGTCACTGGAGCAGTTAATGCTGAAGCATCGCAAGACTTGCAGTTGCCAGGACAAAAGAGAATCTTTTCCCAAATGGTGCATTTGGATTGTTTAGTGATTTGAAATATATTCATAGGCTTAAGTGATAAATATTGATTGTCACAAACTCTGTGATCCTTTCAAATGCTGTAGCGCCGCTGAATTCAGATAGTCTTTCTCTCAGCCCTGCTGCCAAGCATATTATACATACACAGGAATGATTTGGAGGCTGTGACATGGCATGCACCCTAGTAAATGTTTACATCTTCCACATTAACACACTATTTTCCTCTGTTTGTTGCGAGCAAAAAAGTTGGACAAATATAAAGCAGGGAAACATGCTTCATGCTCCCGCTTACATTTTTGCTAACATTACTCGAGAAAATATACCCCAAGAGATCTTGAGGCAGTTACCAGTATAATTGGATGTGGTTGAAAAAGAGCAAGACTTCAGCTCAGTCCTTTGGTTGCAGTGATTAATTATAACTATTGCTTGTCCTTAAAACGTGTTTATATAATATTTATCCGAGATACATTTATCCGATGTTTGAAGTGTTCTCTCCTTCCCCTTTTCTCGGCCCCCCTATGTGTACATCTGTTGAGAGGTTGCTGTAGTTGACAGCTTTTTGCCAAATCCAAAAGCCAGGAAAGAATGGGTTGGACCATAGCTTGAGTTTTGAGATTTGCTTTGCTGAATCTTAAGCCCCCATTTCAACCTAACACATCCGACGGCAAATGGATGGATGCCATTTTTACACCCTGCCCGATTTTACGCTCTATTGACTTCAAATCGGGCGGGGTGTAAAACGGCCATCCGACCTGTTTTGCACCCGGTGCGTTAGGTTAAAATCGGAGCTATAATAACAAATGCCTCCACATCAGAAACATAAAGGTTAAAAAAATTGAATTCTGTTTTTAAAAAAAAACCAAAATCAGACGTTTGGTTACATTTTAGAAATTTCCAGACAGCCCACTCAATAACCAAACTGTCCAGTCCAAACCAGAATGGCAGAGTGGGGAAATCAAAAAGTTTGGAATGGTGACCTGCGTTCAGGCCACCATCAATAATGCCATGGAAACGGCTGGGAGCAGCCCCGGGGGTGACTTCCCTTCTAATTTTCTCTGTCTCCCTGTGTGGATGTGCTTGATTTCTCTTCAGCGCCTCCCCCAGCGATGACAGGTCTGACTGAGAACTGGGAACTCATCGTGTAACAAGTTCCAAGTGTGAAGATATGTCAAACTGTTCTGGGGTACAGCACACTGATACTCTAACATTCGGCCTATAGCAACTCTGTACCACATATTTATATGTGCGTGCCTTACAGTTTGCAGTGTAATTCTACTGCTTTCGATAGTACATGGTAGGGAAAGGCAGCTTAATACCATTAGGAAATAAGGCCTAAAATTTCCTTTATACAAGTGATGAACACATTGGGCTCGATTTTTCCAAGCGCGAGGAGGCGGGTTTGGAGGCGTGTGAGGTGGTAAAATCGCAAAAAATGGCGGGCGGGCCTGATCCCACCTCCATCCCGCCTCCAAGCAATTTTCCCACATGCGTGTTTTCTGACCCCGTTTCCATCCCGCCTCCAAGAGGGATAGGCCCTTAAGGCCCTTAACAACCACTTAATTGCCTCTATTATCCCATTTTGAGAGGCCGTTTCGATTTTTAGACATTTCCCCATCCTACACGTCTGCTCTGGAACATGCCAGGTAATCCTGGCGGCCTCACAATTTGATTGCTTACTAACAGCTGCAGCTCCACCATTACAAAGGAGTTTTCACTGATGATCATTTGCAGGTGGCAGAACTTTGTTGTCTCAGGTCTGGGCGAACTTTTAGCAGGCATACTCATTGTTATGGAAATTTGGAGCCTGACATTCATCTCCAGTGTGACCTCCTGGGAAACCCCTCTCCCCACCTTGACTGAGCGCTTCCTCGACTGAGGCCTTTGCCAGAAGCGTGGCAACCATTTCATTCCTTTCCTCCTGGACATCAGATTCGGACGAAGACCAGCCGCGGCAGCAGCAGAATCATGAACAACAGCAGCACCAACAGCAGGAGCATCAACAGGAGCACCAAGCTGCCAGTCACCCACCTGAAGCTGCACAGGCCAGAAGGCGCCTGCGCGCGACAACATTGCTGCCCGGGATGCAAGGGACGCACTCATCTTGCCCAGATATGGTGAGCCTGCACAATCAAACACTTTTGTCGTGCACCTTCTTACCATCGACAATGGACAAGAACCTGCGGATTCCTATCACTCTGACCACCATACTGACAATTGCAAGGCACACTAAGCCCTCAATATGAAAGTCCCATTTGTGAAATGACACAGGCCACAACTTCAACAGTTTGCCATCAAATCTGTTTATAATACAATGACAATGATGGCTGGTCCAAATACAAAACATCACAGCACCCAAATGACTACCCTTGTGACTACTTGTGCCTTATCTTCCTCTTACGCGTGCTCCTACGTGGTGCTTCCCCTGTGGCTTCAGCAGATGTGGAGGCCCCTTGCTCACTTTCTTGCTGCTCCTGTCTCGACGCCTTTGGCTGCCGTCCTCTGGGGTGGCGAACCTGTGTGGGCTCGCCAACAGTCTGCTGCTCCTGCGGCTGTGCAGGGGCTGAGATGCCCATCTCAGTTGGGTGAGGACTCTGGTGGGGCTCTGACCGAGGGCTCTGCAGTGGCATGGTCGTGTGAGCGCTTGGAGAGGAGCCCCCACTTCCTTGTTCTCTGCCACCAACATCCCTCTCATGGGTCAGCCCCACTTCAGAGCTAGCAAGTGGCTTGACAGCACCTTGCTGCACTTCAGGGTGGCCATGAGGACCCGTTTCTGCACTGGAAGTCCTACTCCAGAGGACTTCCATGAAAGTCGGTTTCTATGCTCAATAGCTGACCATCACTCCTCAAGAGATGTCATTCTATTCTGAACAATGACCATGTTTTCCATACCTTGGTGACTAAGCTCCTCCATGGCCGTAGCCATCCTCTCCTCTACCGTAGCCAGCCTTACCACGGAGTTAGCCATCCTTTCCACGGAGGTTGCCATCCTTTCCACGGTGATGCGTTCATGCGGCAATGCCTCCACAAAGGCTCTGCTCATGTTCGCAATGGACTCCTCCATTCACTCCACACTCGCAGCGACCCTGGAGACAAAACCTGCCAGAGACTCCTGCACCTGTTCCTGGAGTTCCAGCACCGCTCCCCTTCTGGATGGACCCGGAGGCACAGGGTCGACATGCAGCTGACTGAGCTGGCAGAGTCCTGCGCCCCCCGACGAGGACTCTCCACTGCTGTCCCTATCTCCACCATCTGCTGATGCTCACTTGTGATCTGTGATACACCAGGTGACAACACTACTCTATCTTGCGAAGGTCCCACCGAGGTGTGAGTGTCTGCGCTGGTGCTGGGTGCACTGAATTCTGCTGACGCTGCGCCCTCAGAGGTTGCAGCTTCCTCTGAGGAGTCTGGAAGTTCAGGCTCTTCCTCCTGGACAGTGGGGATGGGTGCTTTCGATGGTCCTGTGGGGGAGTAAAGGAAAGAGTTAGAGATGTGAGGTCAAGGTTACATGCACATTGAATAGTGCAGATGATCATAAGTCAATCTGTTAGAGCATCAGATTCATTATCAGTGACTCATGCAATGTCAATGAGAGAGATGCCAAACTACAGGAAACTCTCTTTTAACCGGCACCTAAATATCTGGAAATCTCTCTTAACCGGCAAAATTCAGGAGTAGGTTCAGGTAAGTTTTACTATATATTAGTGGCCGTGTAACCAGGGTTCCTGGATCTGTGGCCGTGTAACTGGGGTTCCTGCACCTGTGGCCATGCAACAGGGACTCCTGGATCTGTGGCTGTGTAACCGGGACTCCTGCACAAGCGCTGTGTAACCGGGGCTCCTGCATCTGTGGCCGTGTACGGGGCTCTCGTACCTTGGTAAGTATACCTCTCTGTAATCCGGACTTTTTGATCAACTGGCACCACGCCGGTCCCGTCGGTGCCGGATTAAAAAGAGTTACATAGATACATAGATACATAGATACATAGAAGATAGGAGCAGGAGTAGGCCATTCGGCCCTTCGAGCCTGCTCCGCCATTCAATAAGATCATGGCTGATCATCCAAATTCAATACCCGGTCCCTGCCTTCTCCCCATATCCCTTGATCCCTTTAGCCTTAAGAAATATATCTAACTCTTGCTTGAATATACTTAATGAACTGGCCTCCACCGCCCTCTGTGGCAGAGAATTCCACAGGTTCACCACTCTCTTGGTGAAGAAATTCCTCCTCATTTCAGTCCTAAATGGCTTACCCCTTATCCTTAGACTATGACCCCTGGTTCTGGACTCCCCGGCCATCAGAAACATCCTTCCTGCATCTAGTCTGTCCAGGCCTGACAGAATTTTATAGGTTTCGATGAGATCCCTTCTCAATCTTCTAAACTCCAGTGAGTATAAGCCCAATCGACACAATCTCTCCTCATACGTCATTCCTGCCATCCCAGGTATCAGCCTGGTGAATCTTCGCTGCACTCCTTCCATGGCAAGAACGTCCTTCCTCAGGTAAGGCGACCAAAACTGCACACAATACTCAAGGTGTGGTCTCACCAAGGCCCTGTACAACTGTAGCAAGACATCCTTGTTTTTGTACTCGAACCCTCTTGCTACGAAGGCCAACATACCATTTGCCTTCTTAACTGCCTGCTGCACCTGCATGCTTACCTTCAGTTTCCTGTATTCTGTCACCAGCTTGCTGTGATGCGCCCGTCTGTCCGTCCCCCACCTTGGAATCCTCCTCGATCTCGATGATTTCCAGGGCCGCCTCCTCCCAGGTGGTGAGCTGGGCTACTAAGGGTGGCCCTCCTCCTGTCATGGCTCTTTCCCTCTTATTGTGGGCTCTCTTTTCCTGCAATGAGGGACACAAGTGGAGTTTGAGTGAGAATGAAGGAGTGAGTGTAGACAATACATAGCATAGATGCTTAGAAGGAGACAAAGGGCCCTCCCTATGTGTTGTAAGTTGTTGTTGTTGTTGCATCACAGTGATAGGGAGTGTGAGGGCTACATGGTCAAATAGTTAAGTGAATGTTACCATAGAGAGAGAGGCAATGGGTAAGGGTGCAGGGATGTAAGTGTCAAGTGGGAGGTGGAGGAAGAGGTTAGCAAAGCAGAGTGCTGGAGAGAAGAGGCGATGGGGATCAGATTGAGGGAGATGGGAAAGTCATACTCACTTTTCCTGTGCGGAGAAGGTCATGAAACCTCATCCTGCATTGCAGCCAGGTTCTGCGGCTCATCGATATGGAGTTGACCCCCTGGGCCACTTGCAACCACACAGTTTTAGTCTGCTGGGGTGGCTTTTTTCTTCCTGAGGAAGGGAAGAACACCTCCTTATTCGATCTTGCTCCCTGCCCCAGAGCTTGGAGGGAGGCCTCGTTGAATCGTGGAGCACACTTTTGCCTGCTGGTGGACATAGTCGATCAATGAATTCCTTCCTACAATCACCATAAAGTTTGCAGTCTCCAGAAGAAGCAAGGCTGCTTGCAGGCCTTAAATACAGCAGCATTGATGACGTCATCGGAGGCGACTTTCTGGATGAAAAGACTCATTGGGCCAGGGGTTCCCACACGCTGGAAATCAATTGCCCAATTAGGGGAAAATCGCACTTTTTCCCCACTTCACTTCGGAGTCGGGGTCCTGACACGAATGCCACCTGACACGCCCCAGCCCGCCCACACTGGCAAAATTGAGTCCATTATAACTCCTTCGTACTTGTGGACACAACCTGCTCAAAGTCCTTCCTTTTTATTTATTGTTGAAGTTTCCAAGCCAAATTTATCCAGAACTATTCACAAGGCTGTCTGCAATGTTACACCAATAATATATGAAATGTCTGCACCTGGCAAAGCCACTGGCATCTGAACGTAATTGATGCTGGCCAGCAGGATGCCAAGAGTAATAGGATTTGACCCACGTATCACATACAAGTGCCAAGAAATGACAACTACTGCATGACCTTCTTCAATAAGCAAAGCCACAACTGTGTCATTAAGCCAGTGATTTGTGACCAACAGTTGAAGATATGCAATATGATTTGGCTGGGTGACATTTACAATGCCCGCATTAATAACAAAATCTGCCTACTGACGCCTACTGTGGGTTCCTGCAGGGTGACAGTATATACCCATCACGCAGGTTTCTTAAATAAGTCGATGTTGCTAGCAGCCTGTAATATTATTCTCTGCTATTTGCTGTAATTATTTTCAATTTCCTCTGATTTTACGTCATTTAAAAAAAAATCATGATTTTTTAAACAGTTTTAAAAATATTTATTGATTGTATTTTTAGCAAGGCTCTTATGAACAAGGTTATTTTAGATAATTGTTGGTTCTCCCTCTTGTCGCATGCTACACTATAGTACACACTTTAGACCAAACTAGTTACCCAAAAATGCAAGTCACACAATGTAGTTCAACTTCAGTGGAACTATTGTATGTTGTCTGACCATAAAACAGTTCAGTACGTAGAAAGAACTCGCAGTTATATCGACAGTATCATGCCATAAGGACATCCCAGAGCACTTCACAGCCAATGAATTACTTTGGAAGTGCAGTCACTGTTGTTACATAGGCAAACATGGCTGCCAATTTGCACACAACAAGGTCCGACAAACAGCAATGATAGGGAAGAAAAGATATTCAGGAAAGATAGGGAAGGAAAGAAAGGAGGTGGGGTAGCAGTATTGATTAAGGAGAATATTACAATGCTGGAGAGAGAGGATGTCCTGGACAGAATCTATTTGGTTAGAGTTGAGAAACAATAGAGGTGCCATTACACTACTAGGTGTATTCTATAGGCCACCAACTAGTGGGAAGGATATCGAGGAGCAGATTTTCAGGGAAATTACAGAGAGGTGCAAGAACTATAGAGTAGTAATAATGGGGGACTTCAACTATCCTCATATAGACTGGGATAGTAATAGTGTAAAGGGCAGAGAGGAGGAAGAATTTCTGAAGTGTGTTCAGGAGAACTTTCTTGATCAGTACGAGGAAGGAGGCATTGCTGGATCTGGTTCTGGGGAATGAGGTGGATCAAGTAGAGCAAGTGTCAGTAGGGGAACATTTAGGGAACAGTGATCACAGTATCATAAGGTTTAGATTAGCTATGGAAAAGGACAGGGCGCAATCTAGAGTAAAAATACTTAATTGGAGGAAGGCCAATTTCAGTGGGTTGAGAATGGATCTGGCCCGGGTAAATTGGAATCAAAGATTGGCAGGCAAAACTGTAATCGAACAATGGGCTGCCTTTAAAGAGGAGATGGTTCGGGTACAGTTGAGGTACATTCCCATGAGGGGGAAAGGTAGGGCAACCAAAGCTAGAGCTCCCTGGATGACGAAAGAGATAGAGAGTAAGATGAAGCAGAAAAGGGGGGCGTATGACAGATGTCAGGTTGAGAATACAAGTGAGAACCAGGCTGAACATAGAAAGTTCAGAAGGGAAGTGAAAAAGGAAATAAGAGGGGCAAAGAGAGAGTATGAGAATAGATTGGCAGCTAACATAACAAGGAATCCAAACGTCTTCTATAGGCATATAAATAGTAAACGGGTAGTAAGAGGAGGGGTGGGGCCAATTAGGGACCAAAATGGAGACCTACGCATGGAGGCAGAGGGCATGGCTGAGGTACTAAATGAGTACTTTGCATCTGTCTTTACCAAGGAAGAAGATGATGCCAAAGTCAGTGAAAGAGGAGGTACTGGATGGGATAAAAATTGATAAAGAGGAGGTACTAGAAAGGCTGGCTGTAATTAAAGTGGATAAGTCACCAGGACCAGATGGGATGCATCCTAGGATGCTGAGGGAAGTAAAGATGGAAATTATAGAAATACTGGCCATAATCTTCCAATCCTCCTTGGATACAGGGGTGGTGCCAGAGGACTGGAGAATTGCAACTGTTATACCTTTGTTGAAAAAAGGATGTAAGGATAAACCCAGCAACTATAGGCCAGTCAGTTTAACCTCGGTAGTGGGGAAGCTTTTAGAAGCTATAATCCGGGACAAAATTAACAGTCACTTGGACAAGTGTGGATTAATTAAGGAAAGCCAGCACGGATTTGTTAAAGGCAAATCGTGTTTAATGAACTTGATTTAACTAAGTTTTTTGATGAGGTAACAGAGAGGGTTGATGAGGGCATTGCGGTTGATGTGGACTTCCAAAAGGCGTTTGATAAAGTGCCACATAATAGGCTTGCCAACAAAGTTGAAGCCCATAGAATAAAAGAGGCAGTGGCAGCATGGATACGAAATTGGCTAAGTGACAGGAAACAGAGAGTAGTGGTGAACAGTTGTTTATCGGACTGGAGGAAGGTACACAGTGGGGTTCCCCAGGGGTCGGTACTAGAACCACAGCTTTTCTTGATATATATTAATGACTCAGACTTGGGTGTACAGGGCACAATTTAAAAATTTGCAGATGACACAAAACTTGGAAGTATAGTGAACAGTGAGGAGGATATTGATAGACTTCAAGAGGCCATTGACAGGCTGGTGGAATGGGCGGACACGTGGCAGATAAAATTTAATGCAGAAAAGTGTGAAGTGATACATTTTGGTAGGAAGAACGAGGCGAGGCAATATAAACTAAAGGGTACAATTCTAAAGGGGGTGCATGAACAGAGAGACCTGGGGGTATATGTGCATAAGTCGTTGAAGGTAGCAGGGCAGGTTGGGAAAACGGTTAAAAAAGCATACGGAATCCTGGGCTTCATAAATAGAGGCATAGAGTACAAAAGCAAGGAAGTTATAGAAACATAGAAGATAGGAGCAGGAGTAGACCATTCGGCCCCTCGAGCCTGCTCTGCCATTCAATGAGATCATGGCTGATCATCCAAATTCAGTACCCTGTCCCTGCCTTCTCCCCAAATCCCTTGATCCCTTTAGCCTTAAGAAATATATCCAACTCCTTCTTGAATATATTTAATGAACTGGCCTCCACCGCCCTCTGTGGCAGAGAATTCCACAGGTTCACCACTCTCTGGGTGAAGAAATTCCTCCTCATCTCAGTCCTAAATGGCTTATCCCTTATCCTTAGACTATGACCCCTGGTTCTGGACTCCCCGGCCATCGGGAACATCCTTCCTGCATCTAGTCTGTCCAGGCCTGACAGAATTTTATAGGTTTCGATGAGAACCCCTCTCAATCTTCTAAACTCCAGTGAGTATAAGCCCAATCGACACAATCTCTCCTCATACGTCATTCCTGCCATCCCAGGTATCAGCCTGGTGAATCTTCGCTGCACTCCTTCCATGGCAAGAACATCCTTCCTCAGATAAGGCGACCAAAACTGCACACAATACCCAAGGTGCGGTCTCACGGTTATGATGAACGTTTATAAAACACTCTTTATAAAACAGTCGGCCTCAACTGGAGTATGTGTCCAATTCTGGACACCGCACTTTAGGAAGGATGTGAAGTCCTCAGAGAGGGTACAGAAAAGATTTACAAGAATGTCCAAAGATGTGCGGGTTAGGTTGATTGGCCATGATAAAAATTGGCCCTTAGTGTTAGGGGTGATTAAATATGTGGGGTTACGGGGTTATGGGGATAGGGCTTGGGTGGGATGGCTGTCGGTGTAGGGACCAGGTGCTAGGGTTTGGATGATCAGCCATGATCTCGTTGAATGGCGGAGCAGGCTCGAAGGGCCGAATGGCCTACTCCTGCTCCTAGTTTCTATGTTTCTAATGGTTCCAGGGAATGAGGAACTTCAGTTGTGTGGCTAGACTGGAGAAGCTGGGGTTGTTCTCCTTAGAGCAGAGCAGGTTGAGAGGAGATTTGATAGAGGTGTTCAAAATCATGAGCGGTCTAGACCGAGTAGATAGAGAGAAACTGTACCCATTGGCGGAAGGGTCGAGAACCAGAGGACACAGATTTAAGATGATTGGCAGAAGAACCAAAGGCAACATGAGGAAAAGCTTTTTTACTCAGCGAGTGGTTAGGAGCTGGAATGCACTGCCTGAGAGGGTGGTGGAGGCAGATGCAGTCATGGCTTTCAAAAGGGAATTGGATCAGTACCTGAAGGAAAAAAAATTGAGAGCTACAGGGAAAGGGTGGGGGAGTGGGACTAGCTGAAGTGCTCTTGCAGAGAGCTGGCATGGGCTCGACAGGCCGAATGGCCTCCTTCTGTGCTGTAACCATTCTATGATTCTAAATGACTAGTTAATCTGTTTCTCGTGCTGTTAATTGAGGAGCAATGTTGGCCAGGACACTGGGAGACCTCCCCTGTTCTTCTTTGAATCACAGAATGGGATCCTTTCTATCCACCTGAAAAGGCAGACGAGGCCTCGGTTGAAAGGCAACATCTCTGATGATGAAGCGTTACTTCAGTATTGCACTTCATTGTCAGCCTAGATGTGTTCAAGTCCTGAAAGGGGGAACTTCAGACCTGACTCAGAGGGCAGAAGCTACCACTGCGACAAACTAACACTCGATATAAAACAACACACTGCAGCAATCATAAATGGGATCTTTGGCCAATTTTCCACTCCATAACCTAGATGGCGCGGAGTCCAATTGCAGAACTAACTGCTGCCCCCAGCTGAGATCAGCTAACTTAACACAGGTCAAATATCGAACCTGAGACGTTCCCCCTGCTCTGAATGGCTCAGTCACTCACTGAATGAACTCACTGGGACATTGCGGTGAGCCATGTATTAAAAAAAAATTCCAGTCCTCCGCGCCCTCCGAGATGGTTGGGTGACTTGCTCCCAAAGCCTCCACCAATGTCGTTGAAGCAGAGTGAACATAGAATGCACAGCACAGAAACAGGCCATTCGGCCCAACAGGTCCATGCAAGTGTTTATGCTCCACACGAGCCTCCTCCTACCCTACTTCATCTAACCCTTTCTGCATATGCTTCTATTCCTTTCTCCCTCATGCACTTATGGCAGGAGGGGCACATCAGTGTCCCAGGGACGATTCCCAAGCCACAAAATGGTGTCATGTCACATTTCAGATTCTCCAGCTGTCCCCGAGAAATGTAGAATTTCAAACTAATTATGAGGAAAAGGTTGATTTCAAATATGATTAAATTCAAGGTGTCAGATAACATAGCAATAATTTGGTGAAATATGCAGCAATTAATTGAAGCCAAATGAATTAATCGCAACACATATTTTCACCCTAATTATATGCTGATAATTTCTGAGAAGCCTTTTGCAAAGATACATTAAAAATGTTTTAAAAAATTGTAAAATACTTTAATGTCATTTTTAATGTAACATTTTTTGAATAGTTTTTTTTGCACTAGTCAAGGCGAGGGACATCAGAGCTGGGAATGGAACACTTTTCTACATTTGTCACTTAGTGTCAGCATCAAGCACTTCCAGGCAGAGATAACAAACCCAGATGCAGGTTAATACTTTGACTCATCCCCAGCCCTGCCTTTACCACAGCCTCACAAGAACATCTCCTGCTGCTCCAGTGCAACACTTCTATTTCCCACACTAGCCAATGGCTTCACTAAATGAGGGTGACAATTCATGGGAAATTAGAGGCGATCTATTCTTCATGGTCTCTCGAAGTGGGGCGAGCAACTAAAGGGCATATTGTCCTCTTTTGCTTCAAAGGAGTTAGTTGCTCGATTTTTGGTCATGTTTAATGGCCACGATCAAAATGGTGGATGTGTTTGCCGATTTCGTCCAACGTAAATGTGAAACCAGGAACGACAGAAAAATGATCAATCCTGGGACCTTCCTGCTCTGAATGGCTCAGCCACTCACAAGTAATAAGAATATTCATTTCACACTTCTCAAGCAGCTAAATTAGCAAGATAACTGGCATAAATGGTAAATATTTTGTTCACCCAGGAATACACAAACCATAGTCAAATGTTGCAATGAAGGTTTCACAAAGCCTATTTTAACAGACTGGAATATAGAGGTTGTTTGGTTGTTTAACCAAAATGCAAGGTACCCCGACCCAACTTTCACTTGCAACCCCAACCCAATTCAACTGGCAGCTCACATATTTACATGTAGAAACTTACAGGTGACAAGGCAGCCATTCATAATATGAATAGGATGGACATATATGGATGGATGAAGCTACGTGTTCACTTTTTAAAGAAATCATTGAAATAAATACACACCAAAATGAATGAACATGTGGCTTTTGGGGTTGCATATTGTCCACTTGCAACTATTAAAATGTAATAACCATAAATTGCATAGTTTAAAAATAATATTGGTGAACTGATCAATATTATCAACATCGGTGTTCATTAGGGGAGAAAGGGGTTCAACAGATGTCCAGAGAAGGTAGGCAGTGAAGAATACCAAAGGTGGCAGCTATTACTTTCATTCTGTACCTTGTTTTGGACAGCTTCTAATGGTGGAGCTTTGATATAAATGGTATCATCCGAACACAGCACATTTACTGTAAAAATCATAGCGGACTTAGTCGAACTGCCACCATCTTTGGTGTTCCTCGGTTAAACTGCTTTCCTAACAGCTCATCGTCAATAAACCTTCAACCCATTCACTAAAAGAAACCCATCGCCAAGAGAAATACCTTAAAAAAGGTGGTAGAGAGAAAGCGGGGAATTATAGACCGGTAAGCCTGACATCGGTAGTGAGGAAAATGCAAGAGTCCAATATAAAAGATGTAATAGCAGAGCACTTGGAAAACAGTGACAGGATCGGACAAAGTCAACATGGATTTACAAAAGGTAAATCGTGCTTGACTAATCTACTGGAATTTTTTGAGGATGTAACTGGTAGAATAGATAAGGGAGAACCAGTGGATGTGGTGTATTTGGACTTTCAGAAGGCTTTCGATAAGGTCCCGCATAAGAGATTAGCGTGTAAAGTTAAAGCACATGGGATTGGGGGTAAGGTACTGACTTGGATAGAGAACTGGTTGGCAGAAAGGAAGCAAAGAGTTGGAATAAACGGGTCTTTCTCCAAGTGGCAGGCAGTGACTAGTGGGGTACCGCAGGGATCGGTGCTAGGACCCCAGCTATTCACAATATATATTAATTGTTGTGTCTGTGTATAATAAGACACAGACTGCAGGAGAACGGTATAACAGGTGTTTACTCAACGTGGCTCACACGGGAACTGGTCTGTACAGATTACTACTCAGTGCTATATACAGGTGTGGTCACTGCCGGTACTGCAGTATACATGAGCTGTAAAAAGTAGTTCCCCCCTTAAAGGTATATACATTACAATTCCTCCCCTTTTAGATTAACAGTACCATAACACTCATTTAACAATTAAATATCAAACTAATTACAATTAACACTTTTAACATGCAACATTAGATGAAAATAGTCTATTTATATATTCAGTCTTTGGGGAGGCTTCCTGATCCTTTCTGGATAGCGCCTTTCCCGAGTGTCTTGCTCTTGGTGCGGAGGCGATTCTGGCCCCCTGTCGTCGGTTGGTTCATCAGCTTCCGATGCTACTGTTTCTGGGGTAGATGCGACCTGTACGTTGGGTTCATCACCAGGTACGTATGGGCGAGGCATGGGGTTGACTTGTTCCTGTGACTCTAGGATCTGGTCAGCATGGCGTCTCACGATGCTCTCCCCAACGGCCACTGTGTACATTAGTGGGCCCTGCCGTGTGCATATCGTTCCTGGCTGCCATTTTTCTGTTTGGTAGTCGCGGGCCAAGACTGGTTGCCCTACATTGAAGCTCCTTGTTGGCTTCTCATGGATGTGCTGGAATTGCTTACTCTCAACATCTCTTCGTACATTTGGTCTGAGCAAATCCAGGCGAGATCTTAACCTTCGGTTAAAGAACATCATGGCTGGGGCCTGGTTGGTGACTGCATGTGTCGCATTCCGGTAGGCGAACAGGAAATTGTCCACCTTGTGCTGCAGCAGAATGTTGTCATTGTACATAGCCTTTATTGCCTTCTTAAAGGTTTGTACGAACCTCTCAGCCAATCCATTTGTGGCTGGACGATACGGGGCTGATGTGTAATGCCTTACCCCATTCTTTTTCAAGAACCTCCGGAACTCTTCGGACACAAACTGTGGTCCGTTGTCGGAGCAAATCTGTTCTGGCAAGCCATTCCTGGCAAAAATGGTCCGTAGGACTGCAATAGTTTTCTCCGTGGTGGTGGAGGACATTTTGATGACCTCAGGCCATTTCGAGTGCGCATCCACGGCTATTAAAAACATTGAGTCCATGAATGGACCAGCAAAATCAATATGCACCCGTTGCCATGGAGATGAGGGCCACTCACATGGGTGTAGAGGGGCCTGTGGTGGTGCATTTTGGACTTTCTGGCATCCTGAGCAGCTCTTGGTCAGGTCCTCGATTTGTTTATCGATTCCCGGCCACCACACATAAGCCCTGGCTAGGCTTTTTATTTTTACCCCTCCCAGATGACCCTCATGAAGCTCATTGAGCACTCTATCCCTTAACTTGGGTGGAATTACCACTCGGGATCCACACATCAAGGTCCCCCGGCACACTGACAGCTGTTCTCTCCTTGTCGAGAATGCTGGCAACAGTGAGTCGCCATGTGCTGGCCATCCCTTCACCGTCAAATCATATACCCGAGACAGTGTCGGGTCATTTCGGGTTTCCTTTTCGATACAAGCGTTAGTTACCGGTAGGTATTCAACTATAGTCGAATGGAATATTTCGACAGGATCCACTGCTGGTGCTTCCTCCGCAGTAGGCAGTGGCAGGTGTGATAGCCCATCAGCATTTCCATGCTGTTTCGTGCCCTTATATTCAATCTCATAGTGGTGCGCCCCTAGAAAAAGTGACCATCTTTGTAGTCGTTGCGCAGTCATCACCGGAACGCCCTTCTTCGGATTAAAAATGGAGACAAGAGGCTGGTGATCAGTCAGCAAGGTGAATTTCTGCCCGTGCAGATAGTGATTGAACTTTTTCACTCCCCACACTAGGCTGAGGGCCTCCCTGTCAATCTAGGCGTAGTTACGCTCGGCTGAGGTTAGTGATCGTGACGCAAAGGCTATTGGCCTCTCTGAGCCGTCCGAGAATTTGTGCGACAGCACCGCTCCAATGCCGTAGGGTGACGCATCACATGCCAACCGAATTGGTAATGCTGGGTTGTAATGGGCCAATACCTCTTTCGATGTGATTAGTGTTTTGCTCTTCTGGAAAGCTCGTCTACATTCGTCACTCCACTTCCATGGCACCCCAGTTTGCAGTAGGGTGTTCAGTGGGTGTAGTATTGTAGACAAATTTGGCAAGAACTTATGGTAGTAGTTTACCAGCCCGAGGAACGACCTCAGTTGTGACACATTTTCCGGTGCTGGAGCCTTGACTACTGCCTCAATCTTCTCTGGGGACTTATGTAACCCCTCTTTATCGATAACGTAGCCACAATACGAGATCTGTTTTCTAAAAAACTCGCATTTGGGGCGGTTAGCTCGGAGCCCATATTCCTGCAATCTAGTGAGCACCTGCTCCAGGTTGGCAAGGTGATCACTGTCATTTTCGCCCGTGACCAGGATGTCGTCCAAATAACACTGGGTCCCTGGGATCCCTTGCAGGACTTGTTCCATTGCCCTCTGCCAAATAGCCGGAGCTGGTGCTACCCCGAATACCAGCCGGTTGTATTGGTAGAGACCTTTATGGGTGTTGATTGTGAGGTATTTTTTTGATGCTTCTTCTACCTCCATTTGCAGATACGCCTGGGCCAGATCAATCTTAGTGAAGCGTTTCCCTCCAGATAGCGAGGCGAAAATATCTTCAATCCGCGGAAGTGGATATTGTACGGTGTGAAGGACCGGGTTCACTGTTACCTTAAAGTCCCCACAGATGCGAACCTTCCTTGGTTCCCCAGGCGTGCTGCTCAACGACTTTTTCATCACAGGGACGATGGGTGTAGCCCACTCGCTCCAGTCTACCTTGGACAGTACACCTGAACGTTCCAGACTCTCCAGCTCTGCTTCGACGGCTGGGCGGATCGCATAAGGTACCGGTCTGGCCTTAAAAAATTTTGGGCTTGCGTTTTCTTCAATTTTAATCGTCGCTGTCATGCCTTTTAGTGTTCCGAGTCCTTGCTGGAACACTTCTTTCGCGTCAGTTAGGATCTTTGACAGTCGCCCAGGTGTGACGTCGTCATCCTTTTTGTCAGCCACAGTCAGTGCCTGTATGGAATGCCAATCCAGTTGTATTTTCCGGATCCATTCACGTCCCAGTAATGGTGGTCCTCCATCTTGCAATACATACAGGTCTAGTTTTGGTGTTTCCTTACCGTTATATATAACGGTCACCCTTATTTTTCCTTTGGGGTAGACTTTTTGCCCCGTGTACGTCTTCAAAATAATGTTTGTGTCGCTCAAGGGTATGTGTGAGAATAGCCGCTCGTAGTCCCATCGGTTTATGACTGTTAGGGCTGATCCTGTGTCCAATTCCATCTTTACCTGGACTCCTGCTATCTTGAGAGTGACCCAAATGGTTCGGTGATCCTCCGTTGTGATCACATTATGTAGTTTCAGACAACTCAGTTCCCTGCTTTCGGAGTCGTTATCACTCTTTTGTTCGTCTGAACTATTCTCCGTCATCTTATGTACCTTCTTGTACTTTTCTTTGATAGGTTTCTTATTGCTGGTTTTCTTTCCCGACCTGCAGACTCGTGCTATGTGTCCTACTTTTCCACACTGTCTGCACACTTTGTCTTTGAACCAGCAATCATTCTGGTCGTGTGTTGTTCTGCCGCAGCGATAGCACTTCTCTGTTCTATATGACATTTCGTTTGTGCCATATTCTTGCGGTCTCTGTTGTATCTCTGCAGCGCCCCGTGCTGCTGCTTCATATGATACCGCAATGCTGAAAGCCTTTTCCAGCGTAAGGTCCTTTTCAGATAAAAGCCGTTTCTGGGTTCCTTCACTTTGAAGCCCACACACAAACTTGTCCCTTAAGGTATCTGCCAGTCCCGCTCCAAACTGGCAGTGTTTCGATAGTTTGCGCAGTTCTGTTAAATAATCAGCATTGCTTTCATCCTTATGCTGGTTCCGTTTGTGAAACTTGAATCTTTCTGCTATCAGCAGCGGTGTGGGGTTTAAATGTTCCTGTAGTATCGTTACTATGTCTTCAAAACTCTTTTCCATTGGCTTCGTTGGGGTTACTAGATTTTGTAATAAACCATACGTCTTTGCACCCATTAAATTTAACAATACCGACGCTTTCTTGTCATCTGACACCTCATTTGCCTTGCAGTATACCTCTATTCGTTCGACATATGTAGTCCAATCTTCGACTTCATTGTCAAATGCGGTGATACTGCCACTCTTCGGCATTTTGGGTGTGGTTTAAAATGGCGTCTCCCAATGACTTAAAATAGCGTCTCCCGCGCTTTCCTTCCTCCCCCGCTGCTGCCAACGCCGCTCCCGGCGGTTCTTGTGGCAATGGCGGCACCCCGTAGGTTTCGCGCGCTTCTCCTGCGCTGCTGCCAACACCGCACTCGGCGGTCCTCGTGGCAATGGCGGCGCCTCGCGGGTTTCTGTGCGTCTCTCTCTCCCTCTCTCCGACGCTGCTCGGCCCCTGAACACCGGCTGCGCCCTGTGCGCTCTGCACTCTCTCTCTCTCCCCCGTCGACGTTGCTCGGCCCTTTGCTGTGCCGCTCGGTCGGGCTCTAGCCCGCCGCTGCCGGGAAGGGTCTGCGCACTACCTGTTGCCAACCCGTTTCGCTGGACCACCTCGACTGGAAAGCCAAGCCTGGCTCTCGACAGCCTCCCCCGCAATTCTCGAGTCTCTGCTGGATGACTGGGCGGTTGCCCGTGGTCGACGCCCGAGTCTCTGGCCTTGACCTCCAATCCACTGATCTCCAGGAACGAATCCCCGGGAGGTGATGCAGAGTTGCAGGTAGGTTCGAACTTGCCTCGTTGCCAATGTTGTGTCTGTGTCTAATAAGACACAGACTGCAGGAGAACGGTATAACAGGTGTTTACTCAACGTGGCTCACACGGGAACTGGTCTGTACAGATTACTACTCAGTGCTATATACAGGTGTGGTCACTGCCGGTACTGCAGTATACATGAGCTGTAAAAAGTAGTTCCCCCCTTAAAGGTATATATATTACATTAATGATCTAGACGAGGGAACTAGATGTAATATCTCCAAGTTTGCAGATGACACAAAGCTGGGTGGGCGTGTGTGCTGTGAGGAGGATGCCGAGAAACTCCAGGATGATTTGGACAGGTTGGGTGATTGGGCAGATGCAGTATACTGTGGATAAATGAGAGGTTATCCACTTTGGTGGCAAAAACAGAAAGACAGATTATCTGAACGGCAATAGATTGGGAGAAGGGGAAGTGCAACGAGACCTGGGTGTCCTTGTGCACCAGTCGCTGAAGGTAAGCATGCAGGTGCAGCAGGCGGTTAAGAAGGCAAATGGTATGTTGGCCTTCATAGCGAGAGGATTTGAGTACAGGAACAAGGATGTCTTGCTGCAGTTGTACAAGGCCTTGGTGAGACCACACCTTGAGTATTGTGTGCAGTTTTGGTCGCCTTATCTGAGGAAGGATGCTCTTGCCATGGAGGAAGTGTAGCGAAGATTCACCACTGATACCTGGGATGGCAGGAATGACGTATGAGGAGAGATTGGGTCGATTGGGCTTATATTCGCTAGAGTTTAGAAGAATGAGAGGGGATCTCATTGAAACATAAAATTCTAACAGGACTAGACAGACTAGATGCAGGAAGGATGTTCCCGATGGCGGGGGAGTCCAGAACCAGGGGTCACAGTCTAAAGATGAGGGGTAAGCCATTTAGGACAGAGATGAGGAGGAATTTCTTCACCCAGAGAGTGGTGAACCTGTGGAATTCTCTACCACAGAAGGCAGTTGAGGCCAATTCATTAAATATATTCAAGAAGGAGTTGGATATATTTCTTAAGGCTAAAGGGATCAAGGGATATGGGGAGAAGGCAGGGACAGGGTACTGAATTTGGATGATCAGCCATGATCGCATTGAATGGCGGAGCAGGCTCGAGGGGCTGAATGGCCTACTCCTGCTCCTATCTTCTATGTTTCTATGTTTCACTTGGAACTGAAAAGGTCAATTTAGAAAAAAGCCTCATCAGCAAGATCCATTAAATTTGAATGAGTTTACTTGATTTGCGTATTTGACCCACTCACACGCCAAAATGTCAATTTGGTCTAGGCAAAGTCACGCATACACATTTGTGTCTCATCTAATGCTCCCCAAAAGGCCTTGGTGATGCATCAATGAAGCACTCAGATCCCAGTTGACATTAGACAAACAAGCCCATAATTTATCTTAAGGCAAAGTGTAAATTCATTACACTGTAGGGTGCTCATCACAGACTTCAGCAGAGCAACTTTCTGCTATTCCTTGTGACCTTGCCACTCCAATTTCATTTAAGGGTAGGTGGGGGGTGAGGGGGGAAGAGAGCTAAAATTTAAATGAGCTAAAATTTAAATCTGCAAAATTCATTCAACCAAGTCAGTGATGTGTGTGCCTTATGGCGACAATTTTATATATTGAGCTCATTTCATGTGCGAATGAACATTTCAACAAAATACCTTGGCCTTAAAAAAACAAACCGTTTTTAATGATTCCTTTCCCAAATAAAAATGTGTTGACGTGCTCATGAATGTCACACGTTTGTGTCCCTCAGACTTGGCAGCTTTAATTTAATGAAGATATATGCCATTCAAAATGTTCAACTGTATCAAAGCTGATACAAGACAAATGGAAACACTTGCAAGACGCGTAGGGGGAATGTTAGATCCGTGATTCTGAGAGTATGATGTTTTTCAATAACCACACGGATGCTGTAACTTAACAATAAACAGGTATTTACTGGAGGAGGGTAGTCTCAAGACTGGGGTACAGAGGCATGCGCAAGGCTTATATACAGGTGTGGTCACTGCTGGTACTACAGTATACAGGAGCTGTAAAAGTAGTTCTGTCTTAAAGGCACATACACTACAATTCCTCCCCTTTTAGATTAGTAGTACCCCTAATATTCAAATAACAATTAACACTTTAACATGTACATTAAACAACAATAGTCCATTTATAGATTCAGTCTTTGGGGCGGCTTCCTGACCCTTTCGGGATAGCGCCTTTCCTGAGGTTCTCGTTCTTGGTGCAGAGGCGATTCTGGCCCCTTTTCATCGGGTAGTTCATCGGTTTCCACTGCTACTGGTTCTGAGGTAGATGCTACCGGTATGTCGGGTTCATCCCCAGGTACTCGAGACATGGGGTTGACTCGTTCCTGTGACGCTAAGATCTGATCGACGTGGCGTCTCACAATGTTCTCCCCGACATCCACTGTGTACATTAATGGCCCCTGCCTTGTGCATATCGTTCCGGGTTGCCATTTCTCTGTTCGGTAGTCACGGGCCAAGACTGGTTGTCCTACATTGAAGCTCGTCGGCTTCTCATTGATGTGCTGGAATTGTTTGTCCTCAACATTTCTTCACACATTTGGTCTGAGCAAGTCCAGACGAGATCTCAACCTTCGGTTAAAGAACATCATGGCCGGGGTCTGGTTGGTAACTGCATGTGTCGCGTTTCGGTAGGCTAATAAGAAATTGTCCACCTTATGCTGTAGTGGAATTTCATCGTCGCACATGGCCTTTATCGCCTTCTTAAAGGTTTGTACGAACCTCTCAGCCAATCCATTTGTGGCTGGATGATACGGGGCGGATGTGTAATGCCTTACCCCATTCCTTCTCATAAATTTTCGAAACTCTTCGGACACAAACTGTGGTCCATTATCGGAGCAAATCTGCTCTGGCAAGCCGTTTCTGGCAAATATGGTCCGTAGGACTGCAATCGTTTTCTCTGTAGTGGTTGAGGATATTTTTATCACCTCAGGCCACTTCGAATGAGCATCCACTGCTATTAAGAACATTGAGTCCATGAATGGACCAGCGAAATCAATATGCACCCGTTGCCATGGAGAGGAGGGCCACTCCCATGGGTGTAGAGGGGCATGTGGTGGTGCATTTTGGACCTTCTGGCATCCTGAGCAGCTCTTGGTTAGATCTTCGATTTAGAAACATAGAAACATAGAAACATAGAAACTAGGAGCAGGAGTAGGCCATTCGGCCCTTCGAGCCTGCTCCGCCATTCAACGAGATCATGGCTGATCATCCAAACCCTAGCACCCAGTCCCTACACCGACAGCCATCCCACCCAAGCCCTATCCCCGTAACCCCGTAACCCCACATATTTAATCCCCCCTAACACTAAGGGCCAATTTTTATCATGGCCAATCAACCTAACCCGCACATCTTTGGACTGTGGGAGGAAACCGGAGCACCCGGAGAAGACCCACGCAAACACGGGGAGAATGTGCAAACTCCACACAGACAGTCACCGAGGCCGAATTTGAACCCGGGTCCCTGGCGCTGTGATCGATTTGTTGATCGATTCCCGGCCACCACACATAAGCCCTAGCAAGGCTTTTCATTTTCACTCCCCCCAGATGACCTTCATGTAGCTCATTTAGCACTCTCTCCCTTAACTTGGGTGGAATCACCACTCTGGATCCACACATCACTGTTCCTGGAGTGTTTACGGGATGGTTTCCTGGACCAATATGTCGAGGAACCAACCAGAGATCAGGCCATCTTAGACTGGGTATTATGTAATGAGAAAGGATTAATTAGCAATCTTGTTGTACGAGGCCCCTTGGGTCGGAGCGATCATAATATGATCGAATTCTTCATTAAGATGGAGAATGAAGTAGTTGACTCGGAGACTAGGGTCCTCAATTTAAATAAAGGAAACTACGATGGTCTGAGGAGCGAGTTGGGTAGGATTGATTGGGGAATGGCACTCAAAGGCTTGACGGTGGATAGGCAATGGCAAACATTCAAAGACCGAATGGATGAACTACAGAATTTGTTCATCCCAGTTTGGCATAAAAATAAAACAAAAAAGGTGACCCAACCGTGGCTAACAAGGGAAATTAGGGATAGCATAAGGTCCAAGGAGAGGGCATATAAATTGGCCAGAAAAAGCAATAATCCTGAGGATTGGGAGCAGTTCAGGATTCAACAAAGGAGGACAAAGGGATTAATTAAGAAAGGGAAATAGAATATGAGAGTAAGCTTGCAGAGAACATAAAAACTGACTGTAAAAGCTTTTATAGATATGTGAAGAGAAAAAGATTGGTGAAGTCAAGCGTAGGTCCCTTGCAGTCAGAATCGGGGGAATTTATAATGGGGAACAAATGTTGTGTCCGTGTGTTAATAGAGACACTGAAGACAGGAGTTGGTTTCACAGGTGTTTACTGAACAAAGTTTGGGGGGGAACTAACTGATACAACACAATATACAGGCTTATATAGCCCGAGTGGCCATTACCGGCATTACAGTACACAGGGGGCTCTTAAAGGCACATACACTACAATTCCTCCCTTTTTAGCCAACCAGTACATAATATTTTAAGTAATCATTAATTACATGTTACAAGAAAAATAATCTACACATTGCTGCAGTTAATCAATTATAAGTCAGTCTCTCTGGAGGCTTCCTGACTCGGTCCGGATAACGCCTCGGTGGTGTAGTAGTTTCTGGTGGTGTAGTAGGTTCTTTTGGCAAGGCTGATTCGGCTTGAATGCCAGTGTCGGGTTCATCGGGTTCCAGTATCACCGGATCGGCGGTAGATACTATGGGTATCTCTACTTCATCATTAGGCGTATAGAGTTGTGGTGTAGGTTGTTCCTTTTCGGATGACTCTATGATTTGGTCAGCATGGCGCCTTATTATGCTTTCTCCAATGTCCACGGTATACATCAGCGGTCCTAGTCGTGTGCAGATAGTTCCAGGCTGCCATTTCTCGGTACGGTAGTCCCGGGCCAAAACTTGTTGACCTATCTGGAAGGTTCTAGTTGGCCTTTCATTCATGCCTTGAAATTGCCGGTTCTCCACGTCCCTTCTGATGTTTGGCTTGATCAAATCCAGCCGGCATCTTAGGCTTTTATTGAAGAACATCATGGCGGGAGTTTGGTTTGTAACCATATGTGTTGCATTCCTGTATGCAAACAAGAAGTTATCCACCTTATGCTGAAGTTTTATGTCTTCATTACCCATGGCCTTTATGGCCTTCTTGAAGGTCTGGACAAACCTTTCAGCCAATCCATTGGTGGCGGGATGGTATGGGGCGGACGTGTAGTGCTTAACCCCATTGTTTTTTAAGAACTTCCTGAATTCTTCGGACACAAATTGCGGTCCATTATCAGTACAGATCTGTTCAGGCAGCCCATTCCTGGCAAATATGTCCTTAACACTGTGATGGTTTTTTCCGTGGTGGTGGAGGACATCTTTATTACCTCCGGCCACTTGGAGTGTGAATCAACCGCGATTAAGAACATTTAGTCCATAAATGGACCAGCAAAGTCGATGTGTACCCTTTGCCATGGAGATGAGGGCCACTCCCATGGATGTAGAGGGGCTTGTGGTGGAGCGTTTTGGACCTTCTAGCATCCTAGGCAGCTCTTGGTCATTTCTTCGATGTCTCCATCGATACCTGGCCACCATACAAACGCCCTGGCTAAGTTCTTCATTTTCACTCCACCCAGATGCCCCTCGTGAAGCTCCTTTAGAACTTTATCCTGGAGTTTGGGTGGAATCACCACTCTGGATCCACACATCAAGGTCCCCCGGCACACTGACAGCTGTTCTCTCCTTGTCGAGAATGCTGGCAACAGTGAGTCGCCATGTGCTGGCCATCCCTTCACCGTCAAATCATATACCCGAGACAGTGTCGGGTCATTTCGGGTTTCCTTTTCGATACAAGCGTTAGTTACCGGTAGGTATTCAACTATAGTCGAATGGAATATTTCGACAGGATCCACTGCTGGTGCTTCCTCCGCAGTAGGCAGTGGCAGGTGTGATAGCCCATCAGCATTTCCATGCTGTTTCGTGCCCTTATATTCAATCTCATAGTGGTGCGCCCCTAGAAAAAGTGACCATCTTTGTAGTCGTTGCGCAGTCATCACCGGAACGCCCTTCTTCGGATTAAAAATGGAGACAAGAGGCTGGTGATCAGTCAGCAAGGTGAATTTCTGCCCGTGCAGATAGTGATTGAACTTTTTCACTCCCCACACTAGGCTGAGGGCCTCCCTGTCAATCTAGGCGTAGTTACGCTCGGCTGAGGTTAGTGATCATGACGCAAAGGCTATTGGCCTCTCTGAGCCATCCGAGAATTTGTGCGACAGCACCGCTCCAATGCCGTAGGGTGACGCATCACATGCCAACCGAATTGGTAATGCTGGGTTGTAATGGGCCAATACCTCTTTCGATGTGATTAGTGTTTTGCTCTTCTGGAAAGCTCGTCTACATTCGTCACTCCACTTCCATGGCACCCCAGTTTGCAGTAGGGTGTTCAGTGGGTGTAGTATTGTAGACAAATTTGGCAAGAACTTATGGTAGTAGTTTACCAGCCCGAGGAACGACCTCAGTTGTGACACATTTTCCGGTGCTGGAGCCTTGACTACTGCCTCAATCTTCTCTGGGGACTTATGTAACCCCTCTTTATCGATAACGTAGCCACAATACGAGATCTGTTTTCTAAAAAACTCGCATTTGGGGCGGTTAGCTCGGAGCCCATATTCCTGCAATCTAGTGAGCACCTGCTCCAGGTTGGCAAGGTGATCACTGTCATTTTCGCCCGTGACCAGGATGTCGTCCAAATAACACTGGGTCCCTGGGATCCCTTGCAGGACTTGTTCCATTGCCCTCTGCCAAATAGCCGGAGCTGGTGCTACCCCGAATACCAGCCGGTTGTATTGGTAGAGACCTTTATGGGTGTTGATTGTGAGGTATTTTTTTGATGCTTCTTCTACCTCCATTTGCAGATACGCCTGGGCCAGATCAATCTTAGTGAAGCGTTTCCCTCCAGATAGCGAGGCGAAAATATCTTCAATCCGCGGAAGTGGATATTGTACGGTGTGAAGGACCGGGTTCACTGTTACCTTAAAGTCCCCACAGATGTGAACCTTCCTTGGTTCCCCAGGCGTGCTGCTCAATGACTTTTTCATCACAGGGACGATGGGTGTAGCCCACTCGCTCCAGTCTACCTTGGACAGTACACCTGAACGTTCCAGACTCTCCAGCTCTGCTTCGACGGCTGGGCGGATCGCATAAGGTACCGGTCTGGCCTTAAAAAATTTTGGGCTTGCGTTTTCTTCAATTTTAATCGTCGCTGTCATGCCTTTTAGTGTTCCGAGTCCTTGCTGGAACACTTCTTTCGCGTCAGTTAGGATCTTTGACAGTCGCCCAGGTGTGACGTCGTCATCCTTTTTGTCAGCCACAGTCAGTGCCTGTATGGAATGCCAATCCAGTTGTATTTTCCGGATCCATTCACGTCCCAGTAATGGTGGTCCTCCATCTTGCAATACATACAGGTCTAGTTTTGGTGTTTCCTTACCGTTATATATAACGGTCACCCTTATTTTTCCTTTGGGGTAGACTTTTTGCCCCGTGTACGTCTTCAAAATAATGTTTGTGTCGCTCAAGGGTATGTGTGAGAATAGCCGCTCGTAGTCCCATCGGTTTATGACTGTTAGGGCTGATCCTGTGTCCAATTCCATCTTTACCTGGACTCCTGCTATCTTGAGAGTGACCCAAATGGTTCGGTGATCCTCCGTTGTGATCACATTATGTAGTTTCAGACAACTCAGTTCCCTGCTTTCGGAGTCGTTATCACTCTTTTGTTCGTCTGAACTATTCTCCGTCATCTTATGTACCTTCTTGTACTTTTCTTTGATAGGTTTCTTATTGCTGGTTTTCTTTCCCGACCTGCAGACTCGTGCTATGTGTCCTACTTTTCCACACTGTCTGCACACTTTGTCTTTGAACCAGCAATCATTCTGGTCGTGTGTTGTTCTGCCGCAGCGATAGCACTTCTCTGTTCTATATGACATTTCGTTTGTGCCATATTCTTGCGGTCTCTGTTGTATCTCTGCAGCGCCCCGTGCTGCTGCTTCATATGATACCGCAATGCTGAAAGCCTTTTCCAGCGTAAGGTCCTTTTCAGATAAAAGCCGTTTCTGGGTTCCTTCACTTTGAAGCCCACACACAAACTTGTCCCTTAAGGTATCTGCCAGTCCCGCTCCAAACTGGCAGTGTTTCGATAGTTTGCGCAGTTCTGTTAAATAATCAGCATTGCTTTCATCCTTATGCTGGTTCCGTTTGTGAAACTTGAATCTTTCTGCTATCAGCAGCGGTGTGGGGTTTAAATGTTCCTGTAGTATCGTTACTATGTCTTCAAAACTCTTTTCCATTGGCTTCGTTGGGGTTACTAGATTTTGTAATAAACCATACGTCTTTGCACCCATTAAATTTAACAATACCGACGCTTTCTTGTCATCTGACACCTCATTTGCCTTGCAGTATACCTCTATTCGTTCGACATATGTAGTCCAATCTTCGACTTCATTGTCAAATGCGGTGATACTGCCACTCTTCGGCATTTTGGGTGTGGTTTAAAATGGCGTCTCCCAATGACTTAAAATAGCGTCTCCCGCGCTTTCCTTCCTCCCCCGCTGCTGCCAACGCCGCTCCCGGCGGTTCTCGTGGCAATGGCGGCGCCCCGTAGGTTTCGCGCGCTTCTCCTGCGCTGCTGCCAACACCGCACTCGGCGGTCCTCGTGGCAATGGCGGCGCCTCGCGGGTTTCTGTGCGTCTCTCTCTCCCTCTCTCCGACGCTGCTCGGCCCCTGAACACCGGCTGCGCCCTGTGCGCTCTGCCCTCTCTCTCTCTCCCCCGTCGACGCTGCTCGGCCCTTTGCTGTGCCGCTCGGTCGGGCTCTAGCCCGCCGCTGCCGGGAAGGGTCTGCGCACTACCTGTTGCCAACCCGTTTCGCTGGACCACCTCGACTGGAAAGCCAAGCCTGGCTCTCGACAGCCTCCCCCGCAATTCTCGAGTCTCTGCTGGATGACTGGGCGGTTGCCCGTGGTCGACGCCCGAGTCTCTGGCCTTGACCTCCAATCCACTGATCTCCAGGAACGAATCCCCGGGAGGTGATGCAGAGTTGCAGGTAGGTTCGAACTTGCCTCGTCGCCAATGTTGTGTCTGTGTCTAATAAGACACAGACTGCAGGAGAACGGTATAACAGGTGTTTACTCAACGTGGCTCACACGGGAACTGGTCTGTACAGATTACTACTCAGTGCTATATACAGGTGTGGTCACTGCCGGTACTGCAGTATACATGAGCTGTAAAAAGTAGTTCCCCCCTTAAAGGTATATATATTACATTAATGATCTAGACGAGGGAACTAGATGTAATATCTCCAAGTTTGCAGATGACACAAAGCTGGGTGGGCGTGTGTGCTGTGAGGAGGATGCCGAGAAACTCCAGGATGATTTGGACAGGTTGGGTGATTGGGCAGATGCAGTATACTGTGGATAAATGCGAGGTTATCCACTTTGGTGGCAAAAACAGAAAGACAGATTATCTGAACGGCAATAGATTGGGAGAAGGGGAAGTGCAACGAGACCTGGGTGTCCTTGTGCACCAGTCGCTGAAGGTAAGCATGCAGGTGCAGCAGGCGGTTAAGAAGGCAAATGGTATGTTGGCCTTCATAGCGAGAGGATTTGAGTACAGGAACAAGGATGTCTTGCTGCAGTTGTACAAGGCCTTGGTGAGACCACACCTTGAGTATTGTGTGCAGTTTTGGTCGCCTTATCTGAGGAAGGATGCTCTTGCCATGGAGGAAGTGTAGCGAAGATTCACCACTGATACCTGGGATGGCAGGAATGACGTATGAGGAGAGATTGGGTCGATTGGGCTTATATTCGCTAGAGTTTAGAAGAATGAGAGGGGATCTCATTGAAACATAAAATTCTAACAGGACTAGACAGACTAGATGCAGGAAGGATGTTCCCGATGGCGGGGGAGTCCAGAACCAGGGGTCACAGTCTAAAGATGAGGGGTAAGCCATTTAGGACAGAGATGAGGAGGAATTTCTTCACCCAGAGAGTGGTGAACCTGTGGAATTCTCTACCACAGAAGGCAGTTGAGGCCAATTCATTAAATATATTCAAGAAGGAGTTGGATATATTTCTTAAGGCTAAAGGGATCAAGGGATATGGGGAGAAGGCAGGGACAGGGTACTGAATTTGGATGATCAGCCATGATCGCATTGAATGGCGGAGCAGGCTCGAGGGGCTGAATGGCCTACTCCTGCTCCTATCTTCTATGTTTCTATGTTTCACTTGGAACTGAAAAGGTCAATTTAGAAAAAAGCCTCATCAGCAAGATCCATTAAATTTGAATGAGTTTACTTGATTTGCGTATTTGACCCACTCACACGCCAAAATGTCAATTTGGTCTAGGCAAAGTCACGCATACACATTTGTGTCTCATCTAATGCTCCCCAAAAGGCCTTGGTGATGCATCAATGAAGCACTCAGATCCCAGTTGACATTAGACAAACAAGCCCATAATTTATCTTAAGGCAAAGTGTAAATTCATTACACTGTAGGGTGCTCATCACAGACTTCAGCAGAGCAACTTTCTGCTATTCCTTGTGACCTTGCCACTCCAATTTCATTTAAGGGTAGGTGGGGGGTGAGGGGGGAAGAGAGCTAAAATTTAAATGAGCTAAAATTTAAATCTGCAAAATTCATTCAACCAAGTCAGTGATGTGTGTGCCTTATGGCGACAATTTTATATATTGAGCTCATTTCATGTGCGAATGAACATTTCAACAAAATACCTTGGCCTTAAAAAAACAAACCGTTTTTAATGATTCCTTTCCCAAATAAAAATGTGTTGACGTGCTCATGAATGTCACACGTTTGTGTCCCTCAGACTTGGCAGCTTTAATTTAATGAAGATATATGCCATTCAAAATGTTCAACTGTATCAAAGCTGATACAAGACAAATGGAAACACTTGCAAGACGCGTAGGGGGAATGTTAGATCCGTGATTCTGAGAGTATGATGTTTTTCAATAACCACACGGATGCTGTAACTTAACAATAAACAGGTATTTACTGGAGGAGGGTAGTCTCAAGACTGGGGTACAGAGGCATGCGCAAGGCTTATATACAGGTGTGGTCACTGCTGGTACTACAGTATACAGGAGCTGTAAAAGTAGTTCTGTCTTAAAGGCACATACACTACAATTCCTCCCCTTTTAGATTAGTAGTACCCCTAATATTCAAATAACAATTAACACTTTAACATGTACATTAAACAACAATAGTCCATTTATAGATTCAGTCTTTGGGGCGGCTTCCTGACCCTTTCGGGATAGCGCCTTTCCTGAGGTTCTCGTTCTTGGTGCAGAGGCGATTCTGGCCCCTTTTCATCGGGTAGTTCATCGGTTTCCACTGCTACTGGTTCTGAGGTAGATGCTACCGGTATGTCGGGTTCATCCCCAGGTACTCGAGACATGGGGTTGACTCGTTCCTGTGACGCTAAGATCTGATCGACGTGGCGTCTCACAATGTTCTCCCCGACATCCACTGTGTACATTAATGGCCCCTGCCTTGTGCATATCGTTCCGGGTTGCCATTTCTCTGTTCGGTAGTCACGGGCCAAGACTGGTTGTCCTACATTGAAGCTCGTCGGCTTCTCATTGATGTGCTGGAATTGTTTGTCCTCAACATTTCTTCACACATTTGGTCTGAGCAAGTCCAGACGAGATCTCAACCTTCGGTTAAAGAACATCATGGCCGGGGTCTGGTTGGTAACTGCATGTGTCGCGTTTCGGTAGGCTAATAAGAAATTGTCCACCTTATGCTGTAGTGGAATTTCATCGTCGCACATGGCCTTTATCGCCTTCTTAAAGGTTTGTACGAACCTCTCAGCCAATCCATTTGTGGCTGGATGATACGGGGCGGATGTGTAATGCCTTACCCCATTCCTTCTCATAAATTTTCGAAACTCTTCGGACACAAACTGTGGTCCATTATCGGAGCAAATCTGCTCTGGCAAGCCGTTTCTGGCAAATATGGTCCGTAGGACTGCAATCGTTTTCTCTGTAGTGGTTGAGGATATTTTTATCACCTCAGGCCACTTCGAATGAGCATCCACTGCTATTAAGAACATTGAGTCCATGAATGGACCAGCGAAATCAATATGCACCCGTTGCCATGGAGAGGAGGGCCACTCCCATGGGTGTAGAGGGGCATGTGGTGGTGCATTTTGGACCTTCTGGCATCCTGAGCAGCTCTTGGTTAGATCTTCGATTTAGAAACATAGAAACATAGAAACATAGAAACTAGGAGCAGGAGTAGGCCATTCGGCCCTTCGAGCCTGCTCCGCCATTCAACGAGATCATGGCTGATCATCCAAACCCTAGCACCCAGTCCCTACACCGACAGCCATCCCACCCAAGCCCTATCCCCGTAACCCCGTAACCCCACATATTTAATCCCCCCTAACACTAAGGGCCAATTTTTATCATGGCCAATCAACCTAACCCGCACATCTTTGGACTGTGGGAGGAAACCGGAGCACCCGGAGAAGACCCACGCAAACACGGGGAGAATGTGCAAACTCCACACAGACAGTCACCGAGGCCGAATTTGAACCCGGGTCCCTGGCGCTGTGATCGATTTGTTGATCGATTCCCGGCCACCACACATAAGCCCTAGCAAGGCTTTTCATTTTCACTCCCCCCAGATGACCTTCATGTAGCTCATTTAGCACTCTCTCCCTTAACTTGGGTGGAATCACCACTCTGGATCCACACATCACTGTTCCTGGAGTGTTTACGGGATGGTTTCCTGGACCAATATGTCGAGGAACCAACCAGAGATCAGGCCATCTTAGACTGGGTATTATGTAATGAGAAAGGATTAATTAGCAATCTTGTTGTACGAGGCCCCTTGGGTCGGAGCGATCATAATATGATCGAATTCTTCATTAAGATGGAGAATGAAGTAGTTGACTCGGAGACTAGGGTCCTCAATTTAAATAAAGGAAACTACGATGGTCTGAGGAGCGAGTTGGGTAGGATTGATTGGGGAATGGCACTCAAAGGCTTGACGGTGGATAGGCAATGGCAAACATTCAAAGACCGAATGGATGAACTACAGAATTTGTTCATCCCAGTTTGGCATAAAAATAAAACAAAAAAGGTGACCCAACCGTGGCTAACAAGGGAAATTAGGGATAGCATAAGGTCCAAGGAGAGGGCATATAAATTGGCCAGAAAAAGCAATAATCCTGAGGATTGGGAGCAGTTCAGGATTCAACAAAGGAGGACAAAGGGATTAATTAAGAAAGGGAAATAGAATATGAGAGTAAGCTTGCAGAGAACATAAAAACTGACTGTAAAAGCTTTTATAGATATGTGAAGAGAAAAAGATTGGTGAAGTCAAGCGTAGGTCCCTTGCAGTCAGAATCGGGGGAATTTATAATGGGGAACAAATGTTGTGTCCGTGTGTTAATAGAGACACTGAAGACAGGAGTTGGTTTCACAGGTGTTTACTGAACAAAGTCTGGGGGGGAACTAACTGATACAACACAATATACAGGCTTATATAGCCCGAGTGGCCATTACCGGCATTACAGTACACAGGGGGCTCTTAAAGGCACATACACTACAATTCCTCCCCTTTTAGCCAACCAGTACATAATATTTTAAGTAATCATTAATTACATGTTACAAGAAAAAATAATCTACACATTGCTGCAGTTAATCAATTATAAGTCAGTCTCTCTGGAGGCTTCCTGACTCGGTCCGGATAACGCCTCGGTGGTGTAGTAGTTTCTGGTGGTGTAGTAGGTTCTTTTGGCAAGGCTGATTCGGCTTGAATGCCAGTGTCGGGTTCATCGGGTTCCAGTATCACCGGATCGGCGGTAGATACTATGGGTATCTCTACTTCATCATTAGGCGTATAGAGTTGTGGTGTAGGTTGTTCCTTTTCGGATGACTCTATGATTTGGTCAGCATGGCGCCTTATTATGCTTTCTCCAATGTCCACGGTATACATCAGCGGTCCTAGTCGTGTGCAGATAGTTCCAGGCTGCCATTTCTCGGTACGGTAGTCCCGGGCCAAAACTTGTTGACCTATCTGGAAGGTTCTAGTTAGCCTTTCATTCATGCCTTGAAATTGCCGGTTCTCCACGTCCCTTCTGATGTTTGGCTTGATCAAATCCAGCCGGCATCTTAGGCTTTTATTGAAGAACATCATGGCGGGAGTTTGGTTTGTAACCATATGTGTTGCATTCCTGTATGCAAACAAGAAGTTATCCACCTTATGCTGAAGTTTTATGTCTTCATTACCCATGGCCTTTATGGCCTTCTTGAAGGTCTGGACAAACCTTTCAGCCAATCCATTGGTGGCGGGATGGTATGGGGCGGACGTGTAGTGCTTAACCCCATTGTTTTTTAAGAACTTCCTGAATTCTTCGGACACAAATTGCGGTCCATTATCAGTACAGATCTGTTCAGGCAGCCCATTCCTGGCAAATATGTCCTTAATACTGTGATGGTTTTTTCCGTGGTGGTGGAGGACATCTTTATTACCTCCGGCCACTTGGAGTGTGCATCAACCGCGATTAAGAACATTGAGTCCATAAATGGACCAGCAAAGTCGATGTGTACCCTTTGCCATGGAGATGAGGGCCACTCCCATGGATGTAGAGGGGCTTGTGGTGGAGCGTTTTGGACCTTCTAGCATCCTAGGCAGCTCTTGGTCATTTCTTCGATGTCTCCATCGATACCTGGCCACCATACAAACGCCCTGGCTAAGTTCTTCATTTTCACTCCACCCAGATGCCCCTCGTGAAGCTCCTTTAGAACTTTATCCTGGAGTTTGGGTGGAATCACCACTCTGGATCCACACATCAAGGTTCCTCGGCACACTGACAGCTGTTCTCTTCTTTGCGAGAATGCTGGCAACAGTGGTTCGCCATGTGCTGGCCGTCCCTTCACTGTTAAATCGTAGACTCGTGAGAGAGTCGGGTCATTTCTAGTTTCCCTTTCAATGGCAGAATTTGTTACTGGTAGACATTCGACTATGGTAGAGTGGAAAATCTCCACTGGGTCTACGGTAGGTGCCTCTTCTACCATTGGCAACAGTAGGCGCGATAAACCGTCAGCATTCCCATGCTGTTTTGATCCTTTGTATTCTATGTTATATTGGTGTGCCCCTAGAAAAAGGGACCACCTCTGTAGCCTTTGCGCTGTCATAATGGGAACACCCTTTTTAGGGTTGAATATGGAGATGAGGGGTTGATGGTCAGTCAACAAGGTAAATTTTTGTCCGTGTAGGTAATGGTTGAATTTCTTCACTCCCCATACCAGGCTGAGTGCTTCCCTGTCGATTTGGGCATAGTTACGCTCAGCTGAGTTCAATGAGCGTGACGCAAAAGCTATCGGCCGTTCCGAGCCATCAGGGAATTTATGCGATAATACTGCTCCTACGCCGTAAGGGGATGCATCGCACGCCAGTCTGATTGGCAGTGATGGGTTGTAATGAGCCAAAACTTCTTTGGACGTGATTAAGTCTTTGCATTTATGGAAGGCACGTTTACAGTCTTCGCTCCATTTCCAAATTACTCCTATTTGTAGCAGTTCATTAAGAGGGTGCAGAAGAGTTGATAAGTTCGGTAAAAATTTATGATAGTAATTTATTAATCCCAGGAACGACCTTAATTGTGAAACATTTTCAGGTGCTGGGGCTTTTATAACTGCTTCAATTTTTTCAGGTGACTTATGCAACCCTTCCTTGTTAATAATGTGGCCACAATATGATATTTGATTCTGGAAAAATTCGCACTTGGGGCGATTTGCTCGTAGGCCCCGTTCTCTCAGCCTAGTGAGCACCTGCTCCAAATTGGCAAGGTGCTCATTGTCGTTTTCTCCTGTTACAAGGATGTTGTCTAGGTAGCATTGAGTCCCCGGAATCCCTTGGAGGACTTGCTCCATAGCTCTTTGCCAGATAGCTGGAGCGGATGCTACTCCGAAAACCAGTCGATTGTACTGGTACAGGCCTTTGTGTGTATTTATCGTGAGATACTTTTTAGAGGCCGCTTCACCCTCCATCTGTAGATATGCCTGTGCCAAGTCAATTTTGATGAAACGTTTCCCTCCGGATAGTGAGGCGAAAATATCTTCTATCCTCGGAAGAGGATACTGTACCGTGTGAAGGACCGGGTTTACAGTCACCTTGAAGTCTCCACAGATGCGAATTTTTCTCTGTTCTTCAGATTTATCATTATTCAACATTTTCTTCATGACTGGGACGATGGGTGTTGCCCACTCGCTCCAATCTATTTTGGATAATACGCCTGCCTTTTCCAAATTCTCCAGCTCTGCCTCGACTGCTGGACGAATTGCCTTAAAAAACTTGGGAATTGCCACATCTTCCACTTTTATTGAGGCGGTGATGCCTTTCAAGGTTCCTAGTTTCTCTTGAAACACTTCTTTGGCGTTGGCCAAGATGTCTTTTAATCGTTCAGGTATGACGTCATCATCATTTTTTTCCTTACTGGTCACCGTCAGTGCCTGAATGGAGTGCCAGTCTAAACGTATTTTCCTGATCCATTCACGTCCCAACAGCGGTGGACCACCATCTTGTAGAACGTATAAATACAACTTTTGTATTTCCTTGCCGTTGTATACAACAGGCACCCTTATTTTTCCTTTGGGGTATACTTTCTGCCCCGTATATGTTTTCAAGATAATGGATGTGTCTTTTAAAGGTATATGCGGAAATAGCCACTCGTAATCCTGTCGATTTATGACGGTCAGAGCTGATCCTGTATCTAGCTCCATTTTAACTGGGGACCCTGCTATCGTGAGGGTAACCCAAATGGTCTGGTAATCTTCTTTGGCAATTACATTATGTAATTTGAGACAGCTTAGTCTCTTGTTTTCGGAGTCGCTATCGCTCTTCTGGTCTTCGGAGCTACTGTCCGTCATCATTTGTACCTTTCTGTACTTTTCTTTATTGATTTTTTTTTTCCTGTCCATGGATTTTTTTTGTCCAGATCGGCATACCCGTGCAATGTGTCCAATCTTTCCGCATTGCCTGCATGCTTTGTCCTTGAACCAGCAGTCCCTCTGGTCATGGGTGGATCTGCCGCAGCGATAACATCTCTCGAAACCCTGTGTCATTTCATGGGTGCCGAAGTCCTGTGTCTTTTGTTGTATCTCTGCAGCTCCTCTTGCGGCTGCTTCGTATGATACAGCCATACTGAAAGCCTTGTCCAGTGTTAAATCTTTCTCAGAAAGCAGCCTTTTCTGTGTTCCTTCACTTAGGAGACCGCAGACGAATTTGTCTCGAAGATAATCTGCTAGTCCTGCCCCGAATTGGCAGTGCTTTGATAGCTTTCTTAATTCGGTGAGGTAATCAGCGTTACTTTCATTCTTGTGTTGATTCCTCTTGAAGAATTTGAATCGTTCCGCTATCAGCAGCGGTGTTGGGTTTAAGTGCTCCTGTAGGGTAGCAACAATTTCTTTAAAATTCTTGTCCTTTGGTTTGGCTGGAGTGACTAAGTTTCGTAACAGCCCGTATGTCTTTGCGCCCATTAGATTTAGAAGTACTGACGCTTTTTTTCATTTTCTATTCCATTTGCGGTGCAATATACCTCCACTCTTTCCACATATGTGGTCCAATCCTCTATATCGTTATCAAAAGCATCAATATTGCCAGCCTTAGGCATCCTGGAAAAAAAAATGGCGCTTCCCGCGCTCTTCTTTCTTTTCTGCAGAAAAGATATGGCGCTTCCCGCGCTTCCCCGCCGCTGCTGCCGATGACAACGCTGTTTTCCGCGTTTTTTATTTATTTATTTATTTACAGGTGGAGACTCGTTCCCGCCGGACTCTCTCTGCTAGGTCTGAACGCCGACCTGCTTGCAGCGCCGGCCGTCTCCCGAGTGCTCCCTCCCCGTCTGTTACTGCTTGCCTCCGCCTTCGCTGCTTGGCCTTGCTGCAGAGCCAGCCGCTGGAGCCCCAGCCCGACGCCCAGGAAGGATTATTGCAGTACCTGCCACCAGCTCGGCTAGCTGGTGAAACCACAGCTTTTTCTTTTTCTTGCTTCGACTTTGGACGTCAGAGGAATCGATGTCCTTGAGCTGCTGCCGAATTGCAGGTAAGTCCGTTTCCAATTCGTCGCCACTGTTGTGTCCATGTGTTAATAGAGACACTGAAGACAGGAGTTGGTTTCACAGGTGTTTACTGAACAAAGTCTGGAGGGGAACTAACTGATACAACACAATATACAGGCTTATATAGCCCGAGTGGCCATTACCGGCATTACAGTACACAGGGGGCTCTTAAAGGCACATACACTACAACAAAGAAATGGCAGACCAACTAAATACATATTTTAGTTCTGTCTTCACAAAGGAGGACACAAATAACCTCCCAGAGATGCCGGGGAACATAGGGTCTGATGAAAGGGTGGAACTGAAAGAAATCAGTATTTGTAGGGAAATGGTGTTAGGAAAATTGATGGGACTGAAGGCCGATAAATCCCCAGGGCCTGATAATCTACATCCCAGGGTACTTAAGGAAGTGGCCCTAGAAATAGTAGATGCATTGCTGGTCATCTTCCAGAACTCGATAGACTCTGGAACGGTACCCATGGATTGGCGGGTAGCTAATGTTACTCCACTATTCAAAAAAGGTGGTAGAGAAAAGGCGGGGAATTATAGACCGGTAAGCTTGACATCGGTAGTGGGGAAAATGCTAGAGTCCATTGTAAAAGATTTAATAGCAGAGCACTTGGAAAGCAATGACTGGATCGGACAAAGTCAACATGGATTTACAAAAGGTAAATCATGCTTGACTAATCTACTGGAATTTTTTGAGGATGTAACTGGTAAAATAGATAAGGGAGAACCAGTGGATGTGGTGTATTTGGACTTTCAGAAGGCTTTTGATAAGGTCCCGCATAAGAGATTAGCGTGCAAAATTAAGGCACATGGGATTGGGGGCAAGGTATTGACTTGGATAGAGAACTGATTGGCGGACAGAAAGCAAAGAGTTGGAATAAACGGGTCGTTTTCCGAGTGGCAGGCAGTGACTAGTGGGGTACTGCAAGGATCGGTCCTAGGACCCCAGCTGTTCACAATATATATTAATGATCTGGACGAGGGAATTGGATGTAATATCTCCAAATTTGCAGACGACACAAAGCTGGGTGGGAGGGTATACTGTGAGGAGGATGTCGTGAAACTCCAGCATGATTTGGACAGGTTGGGTGATTGGGCAGAAACATGGCAAATGCACTATAATGTGGATAAATGTGAGGTTATCCACTTTGGTGGCAAAAACAGGAAGGCAGATTATTATTTGAATGGCAACAGATTGGGAGAAGGGGAAGTGCAAAGAGACCTGGGTGTTCTTGTACACCAGTCGCTGAAGGTAAGCATGCAGGTGCAGCAGGCGGTTAAGAAGGCAAATGGTATGTTGGCCTTCGTAGCAAGAGGGTTCGAGTACAGGAACAAGGATGTCTTGCTACAGTTGTACAGGGCCTTGGTGAGACCACACCTTGAGTATTGTGTGCAGTTTTGGTCGCCTTACCTGAGGAAGGGTGTTCTTGCCATGGAAGGAGTGCAGCGAAGATTCACCAGGCTGATACCTGGGATGGCAGGAATGACGTGTGAGGAGAGATTGTGTCGATTGGGCTTATACTCACTGGAGTTTAGAAGATTGAGAGGGGATCTCATCGAAACCTATAAAATTCTGTCAGGCCTGGACAGACTAGATGCAGGAAGGATGTTTCTGATGGCCGGGGAGTCCAGAACCAGGGGTCATAGTCTAAGGATAAGGGGTAAGCCATTTAGGACTGAAATGAGGAGGAATTTCTTCACCCAGAGAGTGGTGAACCTGTGGAATTCTCTGCCACAGAGGGTGGTGGAGGCCAGTTCATTAAGTATATTCAAGAAAGAGTTGGATATATTTCTTAAGGCTAAAGGGATCAAGGGATATGGGGAGAAGGCAGGGACCGGGTACTGAATTTGGATGATCAGCCATGATCTCATTGAATGGCGGAGCAGGCTCGAAGGGCCGAATGGCCTACTCCTGCTCCTATCTTCTATGTTTCTATGTCCCCTGGCATACTGACAGCTGTTCTCTTCTGGATGAGAATGCTGGCAACAGTGAGTCGCCATGTGTTGGCCATCCCCTCACCGTCAAATCATATACCCGTGACAGCGTCGGATCATTGCGGGTCTCCTTCTCTATATCCGCGTTCGTTACTGGCAATCGTTCAATTATTGACGAATAAAATATCTCGATAGGGTCCACTGCTGGTGCTTCCTCCACAGTAGGCAGTGGCAGGCGCGATAGCCCATCAACGTTCCCATGCTGTTTTGTGCCTTTATATTCTATTTCATATTGATTCGCCCCTAGAAACAGGGACCATCTTTGTAACCGTTGTGCAGTCATCACTGGAACGCCCTTCTTAGGATTAAAGATGGAGACAAGTGGTTGGTGGTCAGTCAGCAAGGTGAACTTCTGCCCATGCAGATAGTGGTTGAATTTTTTTACTCCCCATACTAGGCTGAAGGCCTCCCTGTCAATCTGGGCGTAGTTGCGCTCGGCTGAGGTTAGTGACCGAGACGCAAAGGCTACTGGCCTCTCCAACCCGTCTGGGAATTTGTGCGACAGCACCGCTCCAATACCATAGGGTGATGCATCACATGCCAAACGAATTGGTAGTGCTGGGTTGAAATGGGCCAACACCTCTTTTGATGTGATCAATTCTTTACACTTCTGGAAAGCTCGTCTACGTTCGTCATTCCACTTCCATGGTACCACTGTTTGCAGTAGGGTGTTCAGTGGGTGTAATACCGTGGACAAATTTGGTAAGAACTTGTGGTAGTAGTTTACCAGCCCGAGGAACGACCTCAGTTGTGACACATTTTCCGGTGCTGGAGCCTTGACTACTGCCTCAATCTTTTCAGGGGACTTATGTAACCCCTCTTCATCGATGACGTGGCCACAATACGAGATGTGTTTCTGGAAAAACTCGCACTTGTGGCGATTAGCTCGTAGCCCATACTCCTTTAATCTGGTGAGCACCTTCTCCAAGTTGGCGAGGTGATCACTGTCATTTTCGCCCGTGACCAGGATGTCATCCAAATAACACTGGGTCCCTGGAATCCCTTGCAGGACTTGATCCATTGCCCTTTGCCAGATAGCCGGAGCCGATGCTACCCCGAACACCAGCCGGTTGTATTGATAGAGACCTTTATGAGTGTTGATCGTAAGGTATTGTTTCGAAGCTTCTTCTACCTCCATTTGCAAGTACGCCTGGGCTAGATCAATTTTGGTGAAGCGTTTTCCTCCAGATAGCGAGGCGAAAATATCCTCAATTCGTGGAAGCGGACATTGTACTGTGTGAAGGACTGGGTTCACTGTCACCTTAAAATCCCCACAGATGCGGACCTTCTTTGGTTCCCCAGGTGTATTACTCAACGACCTCTTCATTACAGGAACGATGGGTGTAGCCCACTCGCTCCAGTCCACTTTGGACAGTACTCCTGAACGTTCCAACCCTTCCAGCTCTGCTTCGACAGCTGGTCTGATCGCATAAGGCACTGGTCTGGCCTTAAGAAACTTTGGGCTTGCATTTTCCTCTATTTTAATCGTTGCTGTTATGCCTTTTAGTGTTCCGAGTCCCTCCTGGAACACTTCTTTTGCGTCAGTTAGCATTTTTGACAGTCGTCCAGGTGTGACATCGTCATCCTTTTTGGCCTCAACCTTCAGTGCCTGTATGGAATGCCAATCTAATTGTATCTTCCGGACCCATTCACGTCCTAGCAGTGGTGGTCCTCCATCTGGCAATACATATATATCCATTTTAGGTATTTCCTGGCCTTTATATATCACTTTCACCCTTATTTTTCCTTTGGGGTAGACTTTTTGCCCCGTGTATGTCTTCAAGACAATCTCTGTAGCTTCCAAGGGTATATGTGAAAATAGCCGCTTGTAGTCCCTTTGGTTTATGACTGTTAGGGCTGATCCTGTGTCCAATTCCATTTTCACTTGGACTCCATCTATCTTGAGTGTAACCCAGATAGTCTGGTGATCCTCCATTTTGGTTACCTTATGTAGTTTCAGACAACCCAGCTCCTTGCTTCCGGAGTCTGTGTCACTTTTCTGTTCATCACCTGGTGTACCTTGTTGTACTTCTCCTGTGGAGATTTCTTACTGTTGGTTTTCTTCCCAGACCTGCAGACTCTTGCTATGTGTCCTGCTTTTCCACATTGTCTGCACACTTGGTCCTTGAACCAACAATCCTTCTGGTCATGTGTTGTTCTGCCGCAGCGATAGCACTTCCCTGTTCCATAGGACATTTCATTGGTGCCATATTCTTGCGGTCTCGTTGTATCTCTGCAGCGCCCCTTGCGGCTGCTTCGTGTGATACTGCCATACTGAAAGCCTTGTCCAGCGTAAGATCCTTTTCTGATAGAAGCCGTTTCTGGGTTCCTTCACTTTGTAGCCCACACACAAACTTGTCCCTTAACGTATCTGCTAGTCCCGCTCCAAACTGGCAGTGTTTCGATAGCTTGCGCAGTTCCGTTAGGTACTCAGCATTGCTTTCGTCTTTGTGTTGGTTCCTTTTATGGAACTTAAATCGTTCTGCTATCAGCAGTGGTGTGGGGTTTAAGTGGTCCTGTAGGATTTCTACTATGCTTTCGAAATTCTTGTTCACCGGCTTCTCTGGGGTTATTAGATTTCGCAGTAACCCATAAGTTTTTGCACCCATGGAATTTAACAAAACCAGTGCTTTCCTAGCATCTGGCACTTCATTCGCCCTGCAGTACACCTCAATATGTTCCACATGTCGCCCAATCTTCGACTTCATTGTCGAACGTAGAGATACTGCCACTCTTCGGCATCCCTGGCTGTGATTTAACTGTCAAAAATGGCGTCTCCCGCGCTTCCCCTTCTTCTCCGCTGGCACAAAATGGCGTCCCCCGTGCTTTCCTTACTTCCCACGCTCTTCCTTCTTCTCCGCGGCTCAATAGCGTCTCCCGTGCTCTCCCTTCTTCTCCCCGCGGACACTGTTCAGCCCTTGAGCCCTGACCGTGCTCTGCGCGTTTTATTTTGGGTTTTTTTCTCGACGCCGCTCGGTCCTGAACCCGGCTGTTGCTTTACCCTCTCTCCGTGTTGTTGTTTTTTTTTTTTTTCTCGACGCCGCTCGGTTTTCAACCCCCGGCTGCACCCTGTGCGCTTCACCCTCTGTCTTACCCCGTCGACGCTGCTCGGCTTTCTCTCCGCCGTCGGTCAGCTCCAGCCGCCGCTGTCTGGGAAGGGTCTGCGCTGGACCTGTCGTCAGTCTCTTGCTGATCGTCGTGGCTGGGGAACCAAGCCTGGCTCTCCACAGCCTCCCCTGCGATGTTCACTCTCTGCCGGACGACTGGGCGGCTGCTCGTGGTCGACGCCCGTGTTCCTGGCCTCGACTTTCTTACACCGCCCTCCCGGAGCGAATCCTCGAAGGGAAATGCAAAGTTGCAGGTAGATTCGAATCGACACTCGTCGCCACTGTTAGATCCGTGATTCTGAGAGTATGATGTTTTTCAATAACCACACGGATGCTGTAACTTAACAATAAACAGGTATTTACTGGAGGAGGGTAGTCTCAAGACTGGGGTACAGAGGCATGCGCAAGGCTTATATACAGGTGTGGTCACTGCCGGTACTACAGTATACAGGAGCTGTAAAAGTAGTTCTGTCTTAAAGGCACATACACTACAGGGAACAGCACTATTTTTATCAATGCTTGTGTAACAAAATTGACGTGACTCAGTGGTGAAATAATGGACTTTTTAATGAATTTGCCTAAATTCATTTTTCACTGGCCGAACTTGAACTGGGCAAAATGAATCCTAAAAATCTGTAAGATGCACCCTTGGCAAATACAGGAGCAAGTCAGTTAGGGCTAGCTGCAACAGAAAGGAATAGATGCAAAGTGAAAGTAGGAAAAGAAAACAATTACAGAGAATTACATATAGAGACACCACAACATGGAAACAGGCCGTTTGGCTCAACCAGTCCATGTCCGTGTTGATCCTCTACCTGAGCAGTAATCCCAATCCCATGTGCCCACCCTGTTCCTTTATCCCTTTTCCTTCAGCCACCTATCTAACCTATTATTATATATCTGGACATGGCCTCTGCTTCAATCACTAACTCTGGCAGTGCATTCCACAGCCTCACAACCAGCGTTCCCTCTAAGCTGCGCAGCTGTCTGTCAGTCCCGCGCAGCCCGGGACTGGCTTTTCCAATGTTAAATTTTGTGCATGCGCGAAATTATGAATGGGCCACACAGCCCCTTAAAGGTGCCACGCACTCCCAAAAAATTAGGGGCAACATTGGTCACAACCCTCTGTGTAAAATGTTTCTCCTGCTCTCTGTCCTAAATCACTTACATTTAATCTTATATCTATGTCCCCTCATTCTAGACCCATCTACTACTGGAAATAATCTGTTTCTATCTACTCTGTCCCATCCCTTCATAATTTTAAACAGCTCTATCGGGTTGGCAGGCTGTAACTAGTGGGGTACCGCAAGGATCAGTGCTTGGGCCTCAGCTATTCACAATCTATATCAATGATTTGGATGAGGGGACCAAATGTAATATATCAAAGTTTGCTAATGATACAAAGCTAGGTGGAAATGTAAGTTGTGAGGAGGATGCAAAGAGGCTTCAAGGGGATACAGACAGGCTAAGTGAGTGGGCAAGAACATGGCAAATGGAATATAATGTGGAGAAATGTGAAGTTATCCACTTTGGTAGGAAAAATAGAAAAGCAGAGTATTTTTTAAATGGTGAGAGATTGGGAAATGTTGGTGTTCAGAGGGACCTGGGTGTCCTTGTACACAAATCACTGAAAGTTAACATGCAGGTACAGCAAGCAATTAGGAAATCAAATGGTATGTTGGCCTTTATTACAAGAGGATTTGAGTATAAGAGTAAAGACGTCTTATTGCAATTATATAGGGTCCTGGTGAGACCACACCTGGAGTACTGTGTACAGTTTTGGTCTCCTTACCTAAGGAAGGATATACTTGCCATAGAGGGAATGCAACGAAGGTTCACCAGACTGGTTCCTGGGATGGGGGGATTGTCCTATGATGAGAGATTGAGTAGACTAGGCCTATATTCTCTAGAGTTTAGAAGAATGAGAGGTGATCTCATTGAAACAAACAAAATTCTTACAGGGGTTGACGGGGTAGATGCTGGGAGGATGTTTCCCCTGGCTGGGGAGTCTAGAACCAGGGGTCACAGTCTCAGAATAAGGGGTCGGCCATTTAGGACTGAGATGAGGAGAAATTTCTTCACTCGGAGGGTGGTGAATCTTTGGAATTCTCTACCCCAGAGGGCTGTGGAAGCTCAGTCATTGAGTATATTCAAGACAGAGGTCGATCGATTTTTGAATATTAAGGGAATCAAGGGATATGGGGATAGTTCGGGAAAGTGGAGATGAGGTAGTAGATCAGCCATGATCTTATTGAATGGCGGAGCAGGCTCAAAGGGCCAAATGGCCTCCGCCTGCTCCTATTTCTTAAGTTCTTATATTCTATCAAATTACCCCATAATCTTCTCTGCTCTAATAAAAACAGCCTCACTTTTAAAATTCTTTCTTCATATTTGCATTTCCCTATAACAGGCAGCATCCTAGCGAATTTGTGCTGTACCCTATTGCCTCAACATTCTTCCTATAGTGTGGAGTCCAAAACTGCACACAGTACTAGAACTGAGGTCTTACTAAGGTTTTATGTAAGTTTACTATTACATCTCGACTTTAATATTTTACATACCTCTCGCTATAAAACCCAGTATTCCAGTGGCTGGAAATAGAGAGATAAATACGCTTATGTCACTGTCCTACCAGTCACACCCACTAGTCCCAACGTACGCCTACCCCCCGTCCCCTACCATCCTGCCAGTGCTGGCACTGTAGTGTCTCCATTTTGTGTCTCCCAGCTCCTTGGCCTGTAATGCAGAGAAACTCCGACACCCCAACCAACTCTACTTCTCTATTTCCCAAATTGCCGTAAGATTTACTATTTAACTACAATTAATATTAAAGTACTTTGTGGAAATAAGGACTTTACAATGCGGGCTGAATTATGCCTGCTGGCACTGGGCCAATAGTCTCCTGTCCTCTAACCCCACTTCACCTGAACTGTACACTTGATCTTGACTCCCAAGTGTGAAATGCCACAGAAGATGGACTAGTACTTTAAAAAATTCTTTAAACATTCATTTTACTTCTGTTGTTTTAGTAACATTTTCTACTTATTCTAAGTGGACTTCATCTCATAGCCCCATAATTCGCTCTTCCATGGTCTCAGGGCGTGTTTGCTGGTATAAGTGTGGCAGGGCAGGAAATCTGGTGAATTTTCTGGGATCAAGTCCATTTACCTATTTTTGGTGGGGATTGGTGCAGAAGGGCCTATATGTTAGGCCGAGTCCTATCCTAGATTAATCTCAGAAATCAGGGTCAAAATTTTACTGAGGCAAACATGGTCACTCTGTATGCAATATCATTGTGTATATTTTAACAAGTTACTTTAATAATTCCTTTTTTTGTACACTTAACGAAGTTGTGCATTCAACCTTTACTTCTTTGCACACTAATGAGCCTCCTTACAACTCAGGAAAGGAAAAAAGGGTTACTAAGGTGGCTCGCTAGGTTGCCCTAATGCTGACTACAGCCCAGCCACTATAAGAAAGCAATAAGCAGGAAAGCCAGGTAGGATTGGTTGATTTTACCAGGGCTGCTACCCTTCACTCTGTAACTAATCCACTTAGTGCCTAATTTAATGTAGCTGTGTCGCGTCTGCAAGCAACTAGGAGTTTACAATGGCATTGTACATTCAGCGGGGAAATTGATTCATTCTGTGCAAATAAGTAAACTGCCTGTGTTTGTGACTGCTGCTTCTAACTCCGTCTATTATTTGAACCTCAAACTAACCTGGGTCTCATCTGTAAACTCTGCTCCCGAGAGAAGCGCCATGTTACACTGGCGCACAGATCCTTTAGGAACACTAATGAGTGCCAACAACACTTGATGTGACTAGAATCGCATTCATTTCAGCAGCAGCTGACTTAAAGCAGCAGTGCGGGAACAAAAGGAAGGAAGGAAACGCGGAGGCATTATCCTTTAAAAAAAAATTACTGGCAAAGAAGCAACTATTTGGCAGTGACAGGACAGCAGGTTTTGCATTGTTGAGATGTGTTCCCAGACATATGCCATCAGTTTCACACAGACACAAGCTTGCCCTGTGCGATTGCCACTGCATTACCTGCAGCTGTGAAGGTCACTGCCACCATGAACTCTGACCTCTTCCAGGCTCCAGGGGGGGTGCGATTATGCAGGTATCTCACAGTCAATCATGTCCAACTGCATACAGGAGGTCACTGATACACTGCTAATGAGGGCTTCCCAACACATTCATTTCCCAAAAGTAGGAGAGCAGCAGGTAGACTCAACAAAGGTTCTTTGCCATTGCTGCATTGTTAGCTACACACATGTTGAACTATATGCACATACTGTACTCATAATTCCTTTGCCTTCCCTACTGGGATTCTGTTCAGTAAACACACAAATGCTGTGTAATAAGTAAAATGTTATTACCAATATAGAAACCAACTACCCAACTTCAACACATGATGCAGTCATTCTGTCTCAATCTTGCTGTATCTGGAATATTTGGCAGGAGTGACAGACTCCACAGATGGTTACTGAGAGATTATGTGGAATTAACTCATGGCCGATGACTCTCCTACACAAATTATGAGGGGAGATTACATAAATTAAGCTTATATTACATGGAATATAGAAGGTTAAGAAGTGATTTGATTGAGGTTTTTAGGATTTAGAAAGAGAATTTTTTTCCACTGGTGAGGGACTTGGACAAGGGGACATAACCTTAAACTCAGAGCCAGGCCATTCAGGAGAGAAGTTAGGAAGCACTTCTTCACACAAAGGGTGGTAGAAGTGTGAAACTCACCCCCACAAAAAGCAGTAGATGCCAGCTCAATTAATAATTTTAAATCTGAGAACAATAGATTTTTGCTAGCCAAGGGTATTAAGGGATATGGATGGAGTTAGGATACAGATCAGCCATGATCTCACCGAATGGCGGAACAGGCTCAAGGTGGCTGAATGGCCTACTCCTGTTCCTATAATGTACAGAGCACAAGACTAATGTGATGCACAATGCCATGAGACTCATGATTGAAACAACATTTAAAGTACAGACTCCAAAGAAAAAAGCTTTGGCACTTTGTCTTCTCGAGTATTGTACTGATATTGGAATAAATTATAAATGGACAGACAAGCCCCTGGGAAACAGTTTGGACAGATGTAGCTGCTGTAATTAAGTAGCTGTTGTAAGATATGTCAACCACAAGCTTTGATAAGTTCCCAAACTGATCTGAACCAATTCTACGGCTGTGTGTTTTGTGAAGCTTTATTCGGAACTAAAGACGACACTGAGCGGGAAAATACTTACTGACTGTGCTGTGAATCAGAGACATTGCAGCTATCAAGGTTCTCAGGGTAAGAGGGCCTCTGGTGCCTCCTGAGGAAGGTGATCTTCCTGGTACATCATCTTTAGGTACCAGTGATCACGTTAACATCTGGGAGCTTTTCTGCTTTTGGTGGTACACCCAGAAATGGGGGATTGGATCTCACATCACAGGGATGTGGAGTGGAGTTCCTGACATTTTTCTGATGTTTCCTCATTTTAATAATTATGTAACACTCTCCGCATGGAGGCCAGGTGGCTCGCCACTGGGAACATGGGATTGGTGAATTAGCCCTTATTTGATAATATGCTTGGAGTCACAGAGATATAACAACCTTCATATCTTATATGATATCTACAGAGGTATAACACTGCTACATATATTACACAGCCATAATGTAATGACAATGATCACCTCAAAGCTGTATTTTCAGATAAGCTTTAGCACAGGGGGGTTATGTTTTAATGCTTTGTGCTAAAATGAGCTTTAGGGTGCTAGCACTGGTGCAAGTGCTGCACACCCTCTTAATCATTTATGGTTCTCTTTAGAATTTTGTGGGGCAGATAGCAGAGCGCTGGGACCCTCACTTCAGTCAGAGGTTGCTCACTGTAGTAAGACTCATCGTCACATCTGAGGTCCCTAAGTACTGAACTGAAGCCCCTTCTCTGATAGAACATCAGGCAAGAATACCGAGTTTTGCAGCTTTTTTGATCCCCGCCCCCAGTCCTGGTTACAGAGCAGAACTGGCAGGATCTGAGGGCAGATAACTGGCGACACTCTCTAGGTAAATATAGATGCTCTAGTCCCGATTTTAACCTGGGACAGGAGTGCGGCATGCGGGAGCGGTGCTGAGAGGGAAGCACCCATGATGGCACCAGCACGAGGCCTGGGCCTTTATAACACCCGGGCCTCATTTGAATGTGGCCACGCTGAATTCCGCCCAAAGCCGGTGGGAATGACTGGCGGAGACCAGCGGGCGGGAGTGGGATATCGGGCGGCAGGAGACCACTGTCGGGGACACGAGGGAATCTTTTACCTTTAAAACTATGGCTCCTTGTGGAAAAATTTCAATAGCAATCACCACATGAACAGTGTTATTGTTAACCTCGTGAGTCCATATATCGCGCATAATGGAAAGAGTTACACATTTACATCTACCGACCAGGAAGAATGGCCATGTGTTGGACCCCTGGGATTATGTACATTATCAGTCACACTCATTAAAAACTGGCTACTGCTTCATAGAATGCAGCTACAAATTTACATGTACTGGTGAAGGGATTAAACAGCATATGATCATACTACACTGGCTTCCCTTGTTCACAGGGCAGCATCCTACTCAAGTTCATTAAGTATTGACCATGAATCCATATTTAGTCCAGAGGGAACAATTAACTCCAGGCAAACTGTACAGTGGGTTCTCATAACACTTAATTCAAGTTTAGGTATATAAAGGATATATGCTGTTCATTAAACAAACTGTACTTAGGTTTTCACAAAATGCTTTCGGAGCAAGTTTTCTTGTAGTGTCGCAGTCTTCCTGCAAGTACCAATCAATTGTTCACTTCTGTGAAACTTTGAGAGCAGTGGATACAAGCATAAACAGTAAGTTGGGCTACATGTGTATCAACCATGGCTCAGTGCGTAGCACTCTTGCCTCTGGCTCAAAAGTTTGTGGGTTCAAGTCCCATGCCCGCGACTTGAGCACATAATCTAGGGTGACAATTTTCTCAGTATTGCACTGTTGGAAGTACTGTCTTTCGGTTGAAATGTTAAACTGAGATTCTATCTGCTCAGATAGACTTAAAAAAAATCCCACGGCACTATTTCGAAGAGGAGGGGAGCTCGTCCTGGCCAATATTTTTCCCTCAACCAACATCACTAATACAGATTATAACATTGCTGTCTATGGGACCTTGCTGTGCGCAAAATTGCCTGCCACGTTTCCTACATTACAACAGTGACTACACTTCAAAAGTACGTCATTGGTTGGAAAGCGCTTTGGGACGTCCTGAGATTGTGAAAGGTGCTATATAAATGCAAGTTCTGTCTGTCTGTCCACAAACCGGGTAATTCTGTATGCCAAGCCATGTGGATTCATTCAGCCCTTCCACTGGTCCCTGTCCTGTTTTCGGAGCTGGTAACAATCTCTAACACAATAAAACCTTAAAAGTTCCAGTCTTATCAAGACCACTTTTAAAATTCAAACAGCTAAAAATAATTCTCATTAAATTTAACATCCGTTTCTGTCTATTCCACTGACTATTTTTTAAATGCTAGTGTGGCATTGCTCACAGTGAAACAGAGGATGCCCTGTTTTAAAAGGACAGGAACATTATACAGTGTAAGTATATTATTCTGCTATGAAAGTGAAAGTTGCTTTAAGGCTACAAGGTGTAATTGTTTTGCATTCTTGAACTAACTGCTAAGTCTGTTACAGGTGAGGCTGCAGATCAGATCCCTGACTTTGTTTGTGGAAAGGTCAATTAAGAAGATGCAGACATTCTGAGTCGATGTTGGTGTAAAGCATAGGTTGGGCAGGCAGATCCATCCACCCAGTGACATCAGGTGGTTGGGCCTTATTTATTTAGCTGCCAGTGCTAAACATGCTGTTTATAATCTTCGTCATTTGGGAGGGTAGCAAATCTGGCAGGTCTGCAGCTCTTAAAAAGGGAGGCACAGTTTTCAAAGATGGTCAGTGGACAGCAGGCAGCATGATGTTAGTCAGGATGTGGAGATGCTGGTGTTGGACTGGGGTGGACAAATGTGAGAAGTCACACAACACCAGGTTATAGTCCAACAGCTTTATTTGAAATCACAAGCTTTCGGAGCACTGCTCCTTCACCTGACGAAGGAGCAGCGCTCCGAAAGCTTGTGATTTCAAATAAAGCTGTTGGACTATAACCTGGTGTGATGTTAGTCAGGGCGCCCCGATTCTCCAGTGCCGCCATGGAGGTTCTCATGGAGCAGATCAGTGGGAGTGCTGAGCCGCAGGCCGGTAGCACGGGCAGTGTGCAATGCAGGTGGAACGTGTTGACCTCTCTCAGGATGACAGCATGTCTGGACCCTTGCCAGCCCCTCAACTAATGCCCACCTTGGTGCCAGAAAGCCAGTTGGGCTAGACTGCCTTTGCAATTGCAGAGTTGCTGCAGTCTGCAGCCGGGCCCTCTCAGGCTTGAACTTCACTGACCACGAGCATCTCAAGAACCCTCATCTGAGTCACAGCAGCCTTCCACCTCTTATGCTGAAGCCACTGAGGAAGCGCCATGTAGGAGCACTAGAGTAGGTAACAGATCACTTCAGACAGGCAAACTCACCTCTTTCTATCTGACCTCCCTGCAGCTGCAGCTCTATTTGCTCATTCCTCATGTTGCTGCTCCTCATTCTCTAGCCAGAGTAGAATTGCCAGAAGGACCACCATTTAGAAAAACATGCGTTGCCAGAAGCCCCTTAAGATTTACAAGGTTGTACAGACACTACAAGCACTTTAAAGTTATCAAAGTAACCAAAAACCACTGTAAACTACCAGCAAAATGGCTCCCAAACATTTGCAGCGTTTTGGCCGAGAGCAGGTGAGTACCGCTTTAAATACCGCTGGGAATGGCTGCCTCCCCACCTGTACCATGCCCATGGGTTGCGGGTGGATTGAGGAAGTAGCAGTGGCAGCACTGATGGATACGAAGGTGACCTTGCCAGTGCAGTGCATGTCAGTTGACCCCATTTGAATATTTAATTAGGCTCCCACCTGTTTCCGGCAGGAATGCTGGCCGCCTAAATTGAGGTCCTCCCAAAGGTCGGAATAGGCAGACTCCCAGCGGTATGTCAGAGGACTTTTCCCCCGATTTTCATCTCACTGCCTCCGTTTACAGGTGTATTACGGAAATTTGCATAGACAGTTTGTAACATCTGGAGTGTGACATCTGAAGTGCTGATGTATCTTATTTAGTATATTATTAGCACATCTGTGAGTTGGAGGATATGCAGTTTTATAATAAGAGGAGTGTGACGTAAGAAAACTACTAGGCACTTGGCCTGAGTATTAAACAAGGCTTTAATCAACTGTTTTTCAACATGGAGATCTAGTTGTGTCCTTCACTAGTTCCTGTTAAAGAATGTCCTGAGCAAGCTGGGCCCATGCCCGAGTATTTATACTCTCCCTGGACAGCGCCACCAGCAGGCCGCCCAGTATTACTTCATAAGTCATTTCCACATGAATGACAAGATTCATGTCAGAGTGTTTATGCCCTATCAGAGATGACATCGGGGCAACTGAATAAGTCAAATTCCATTTTTATCAAATTAAATTCTGGGATTTGTACTAGTGCTTTGCGGATTGAATTTTACAACTCTGTCCATTATTCTGTGAGAACTATAAATGCGTGCCCTTTATTTTATATATAATATTCCTTTACCCTTAATTTCTATCCCTTACCAGTTTTAAAGCTGAGATGATAGATACTCAAGAGTTGGAGTTGGATATCTGACATTTAGAAATACTGGGTAAGGGGAGTGGGGTTTAGCTGCACTGGAACATTCCTGGACTTTGGTAGCACTTGGGACTAGGGTTGCCAACTCTGGTTGGACGTAGTCTTGGAAATGTTATCACATGACCTCTTGCCTCCAACCACCTCACCCAGTCAAACAGCCTTTTTTCCCCCATCTCCAATATTTTTATAACGAATCAACAAAAGTGTTCAAAGGAAATGAAAAAGACACGTCAATTTTTAAAGCCCCTGGCCTAGAAATTCAGTTGTTTGCGCCAGCCGCTAGCGCCTTAGGAGGAGGAGAAGTGGGGCGCTAAGCGGCTAGCGCCCGGGTGCGGCGCGATCTGCACCTCTCGCGAAATTCAGTTAAGATTTAGCGCCGGCGCAAAACCGTAGCGCGCGCTCAGCTGCACGCGCAGATCCTGACATCTTTTCATGGTGCAACGCCCTTTGTGCGCCCCGAACCGGAAATTCAGTGGCGCCGGCCTATTGTGCGCATGGCGCCCCCCGCGACTGGTAGAGGGGAACGGTTCCCAGTCGCTGCGGGGCGCTAATTAAAGGGGACTCCTCCTGCAGTATAAATGTCAGCCATTTTGCTCCACTCCTTCTTTGTGAGTGACGGATATTTGGAGAGAGACAAAGGTAGAGAGCTTTCTGGTTTGGCTGAACACTCGCACAGGTACTTGTGGCTTCAGGCCAGAGCTTTGCACTTGGATTTAACTTTCAGTGCCATAGCATTGATCCGAAACATCTAATGGGGGCTGCAGTGGGTGTAGACGTTGGCTTACTGCATTGCATTCAAAGGGCTCAGAGACACCGTGAGAGAGTGCCAGTCATGGCCAGACAGAGAAGGGCCAACAGGCGTCGGCACAGGAGGCCTTACCCACCCAGGGTATACCGCCAGCAGTTCTCATATCTGAAGATGCCTGAGGAGCAGTGTGTTCGGAGGCTGCGATTCAGAAGGGAGGTGGTCACTGAGATCTGCCACCTGCTTCGCAGAGATCTGCAGCCACAACTCAGGAGCAGGACGTCTCTGTCGGTGGCAGTGAAGGTGACGGTGGCTCTCAACTTCTATGCCACCGGCTCCTTCCAATCCGCTACTGGGGACATTTCCAACATCTCCCAGTTCGCGGTACATTTCTGCATCCGCCAGGTGACCAATGCCCTTTTCAGAAGGAGACGTCAGTTCATCTCCTTCCCCATGACCCTGGACAAGCAGCAAGAGCGTGCAATGGGATTTGCAGCATTAGCGGGCTTCCCCATGGTGCAGGGCGCCATTGACTGCACGCATGTGGCTTTGCGGGCACCTCTAGAGAATGCCGAGGATTACCGCAACCGGAAGGGCTACCACTCGCTCAACGTGCAGTTGGTGTGTGACCACAGGCAGCTCATACTAGCTGTCAATGCCCGCTTTCCAGGCAGCAGCCACGATGCCTTCATCCTGCGCCAGACTTCTGTGGCAGACATTTTCGAGGCCCAGCCTCACCCACAAGGATGGCTTCTCGGGGACAAAGGCTATCCTTTGTGCACCTGGCTGATGACCCCGCTCCGTGCGCCCAGCACCCCTGCTGAAGAGCGATACAATGACAGCCATCAAGCAACCAGGAACATCATTGAGCACACAATCGGCGTGCTGAAGCAACGGTTCCGCTGTCTGGATTGTTCCGGGGGAGCCCTATAGTACTCGCCTGAGCAAGTCTCCCATTTCGTTGTCGTGTGCTGCATGCTGCACAACCTGGCTATCCGCAGGACTCAGCCACTGCCAGCAGACATTGGAGGACCACCAGAGGAGGAGGAGGAGGAGGAGGAGGAGGAGGAGCACCAGCACGGGAGGGAGGCAGAAAGTGCAAGGGCCGTCCGTCGGTGGCTTATTGCAACTCGGTTCTAGGCCCCCTCTCAGGGAAAGGCTTGTGCCAATGAAAGAAGATTAATGTAGTCGCTCCACAAGCCCTCAGCCGATCAAGGCAACAAATACTTCCAAAAGCAAACATGGACAGTGCGATTAAAGACATTTTTTTACTGTGATAACTCTGTGCCCTTCCCGCATGACAAACTAATTCAGAGAAACCCCCCCCAAAAAAACGAAGAAACCAGTCTCGGCATTCATATAAAAAACAAAGACACCAGTCTCGGCCTTTGCATATAAAAAACAAAGACACCAGTCTCGGCCTTTATATATAAAACAAATAGACCAGTCTCGGCCTTTATATATAAAACAAATACACCAGTCTCGGCCTTTATATATAAAACAAATACACCAGTCTCGGCCTTTATATATAAAACAAATAGACCAGTCTCGGCCTTTATATATAAAACAAATAGACCAGTCTCGGCCTTTATATATAAAACAAATACACCAGTCTCGGCCTTTATATATAAAACAAATACACCAGTCTCGGCCTTTATATATAAAACAAATACACCAGTCTCGGCCTTTATATATAAAACAAATAGACCAGTCTCGGCCTTTATATATAAAACAAATAGACCAGTCTCGGCCTTTATATATAAAACAAATACACCAGTCTCGGCCTTTATATATAAAACAAATACACCAGTCTCGGCCTTTATATATAAAACAAATACACCAGTCTCGGCCTTTATACAGAAAACAAATACACCAGTCTCGGCCTTTATATATAAAACAACACATTTGGCCACACCTTCTACTTTTCCCCCTGCGAGGGTGATCCGTCTCGCTTCCGTGACTGGCCCCTACCCGCCCTGCAGCTCCTCCTCAATGGGACCCCAGTGGCTGCAGCAAGGCTGGGGGAAGGCTGCTGAGGGTCAGATGGTGAGACGGCAGATGCCCTTGGGGGTCGGCCTGGACCAGCTCTGGGCCTGGAGGGGCCGGCTGCTGACTGCTCCAACTCTGCTTGGGTGGCAGCAGTCTGTCCTACGGGTGGTGGCAGCTGCAGTGAAGGAGTGACAGTGTTGGCTGCAGGAATGCTGCCAACCTGACAGAGCACAGGCATTCCCTGGTCGGCTGATGCACTGGCACTTGCACGGGCCAGCACTGCAGCATGCGTCTGTTGAAGCACAGACTGCTGGACTGCTGCGGCGCGGCGAGTGCCCCGGCGATGCCTGGCCGATCCAGCGAGGGTGGCAGCAGTTAGTGCCCGTGTGGCCCTGGTCTGTGTCTGCATGACACCAGCCAGTGAATGCACAGCACGACTGAGCACTTGGCTGGAGGCCGCCTGTGATGCCGTGAAGTCCTGCTGACTCCTAGCCTGTGCTGCACTGAATTCTTGCAGACTCCTGGCCTGTGCTGCCCTGAATTCCTGTACACTCCTTGCCAGTGACTCTATGGAGTCAGGCATCCTTGCCACTGCAGCCATGAGCTCAGTGTGCCTGCGCTCAGCCTGGGCGCCCATTTCCGCAAGGAGCCGCACCTCCTCTGCGCTCACCGTAGCAGGACTGGAGGCTGCACTCACCCTCCGGGGAGAAGGCCGCCGAGCTTCCCCACCCCTCCCGTGTTGCTGCAGCCCGCTGGGCCCCGGAGCTTCACTCTCCTCCGACCCTTCCCCCCTGCTCCCCTCCAGGGAAGACGTGTCCCCATCATGGCCATGGGCTGCCTCGGCTGAGGGTGTCCCTGATGGGCCGGCTTCCTCTTCCTCCTCCTCTATTTCTGACTCCGAGACAGTGCCAGCTTGAGGGGCCGCCTCCTCACCTGGCGATTCACCATCTGAAAGCAGGGAGGCACAAGAGTTGCTTTAGAGTGAGGACAAGGCGGCAGCGAGGGAGGCATGAGTGCTGCTATGCACTGCATTGGTTCGATAGTGGCAAAGGATGCTGGTGTGAGGCGTAAGTGGAAAGAGAGAGGTTAAAAAGGTGATGACCTTACCATTGGTGCCCAGAACAGGGTCGGCATCTCCAGTGGCGACGGGGCCAATCAGCCGGCCTGCCATGATCCGCTCCACTCGCTGCTCTAGGTCGCTGAACTGTTTCAGGTCAGGACGGCCTCCCCCGTTCTGTCGCTGCTGTCTTCGGTTATGCGCCAGCTTGCCCTGCAAGAGAAAGGACGGCCTCTAAGTACAGTGTGAAGCCCTGATCCTGCCTGCACTGCCTCCCATGGTGGAATAGCCCTGACAGTGTCAAGCCCTGATCTTGCCTGCACTGCCTCCCATGGTAGAATAGCCCTGACAGTGTCAAGCCCTGATCTTGCCTGCACTGCCTCCCATGGTGGAATAGCCCTGACAGTGTCAAGCCCTGATCTTGCCTGCACTGCCTACCATGGTGGAATAGCCCTGACAGTGTCAAGCCCTGATCTTGCCTGCACTGCCTCCCATGGTGGAATAGCTCTGACAGTGTATAAAGTCCTGAATGTGCAAGTGCTTTTCATGACAGTCCCATAGCTGCTGGATGAGGACTGGGCATCAGGGCTTTCAGGTCCCTTTGGCCATAAAGTGAGGTGCACATGCAGGGATGAGGAGGATACTGGAAAGGGTACTCACCCTGACAATCCGAGTGAGGTCGTTGAATTTTTTTCGGCATTGGGTTGGAGTCCTGCCAACCACGCTGTTGGAGATGACCCTGTTTGCCACCTCCCTCCAGGCTTTCTGATAATCGGTGGGCAGCGGCCTCCTGCCACCCTCAGGGAAGAGTATATGGCGCCTGCGCTCCACTGCGCCAACCAGCACCCTCAGGTCACCCTCGCCGAAGCGCTGCGCTCTCTCCCTGGCCTTCTCCATTCTCCTGGGCGTGGAGCAGTTCAAACAGCAGCGGTCAGGCTTTGCTTAAGGGCTGCAGTGTGCAGGGCGTGGCAGCCAAACAATTCCACCCTTCCCCTTTAAGAGCTGACCGGCGCCTGACTGTCTACCTTCAATCAGCAACTCGCCGCACCTGCGCTGCGCCTGCCCTCGGTGTTAGCGCCATGGATCGCTGGCTTAGCGCCTAATGATAGTCATGCATCGCCTGCTTTAGCGCAGCAGCAACCTCTTGGGGCGATGCAACTGAATATTGGCGAAGGTGTCGCTAAGTTGTGCCGGGCGCAAAATTTAGCGAACGCCCGGCTGTAGCGCCCCAAACGTGGCTATTGTGGCAGAGCCACCAAGGGTCTCAGAACAATTAGTAATAATCCCTTTAACTACAGTGTAGTGCAGCCGCGGACTGCACCTTTAAACTGCCTGTTAACTGTACTGTATTGTGTTTTCCTGCACTCCACGTGATGACGTCATGACGCCGATCACGTGACCACCAGTGGCGCGAAGAACGCGATGACGTCATGACATCAGCTTCCAGAATCTTCCAGTAGTCGTCGAGTGCCCAGCAAGCTGATTAGACCTGTGTACCGTTTCTCCTGTAGTTTCCCTGTTAACTTCGTTGTTCATTAAAACCTGTTGATTTGATTCATCGAGTCGAATACCTTATTCAGATAGGAACCTCCGTTCCTACATTGGTGACCCCGATCTCATCGGACAACTTTCGTCGAGGATGAACACGAACGCCGTCGCCCTTAAACTGCCGCAGTTCTGGGAACAGCAGCCAGCAGCATGGTTTTTCCAGGCAGAAGCACAGTTCGCTCTCCGGGAGGTCACAGCGGATTCGACCCGTTATTATTATGTGGTTGCCGCTCTCGACAGTGCCACGGCCTCGCGGGTCATCAGCATCCTTGGCAGCCCACCGGAGGAGGGCAAGTACGAAGCGCTTAAAGCCCGTTTGCTACAGGTATTTGATCTTAATAAGTCGGAGCGGGCACGCAAGCTTATTTCCATGCCCGGCCTTGGGGACTCAAAACCGTCAGAGCTGATGAGTCAAATTCTCACGCTGTTGGGCGCGGAACCCCAATGTTTTTTATTCCGTGAGCTTTTCCTCTGCCAGCTACCCGAACCGGTTCAGGCGGCCTTGGCCAACACTGCCATCACAGACGGTGCTGAACTCGCTGCAGAGGCAGACAAGATATTTACTGTTACTCAGCAATGTTGTGCAGCCACGAGGCGCCTTTCCCCCACGCGAGCGAAGCCCAGCCCTCCCCCAGCAGGATGGTGCGCGTACCACGCCCGTTTTGGCGCCAAAGCTCGATGCTGCCGGCCTCCTTGCAGTTTCCCTCAAGAAAAAAAAAAACTCCAACAAGCCCGCGTCCTCCCGGACGGACGACAAGGTCTGAAAAGCACGGCAAGTTAGCTATGGCGGCGGGCTCAGCGGGCAAACTCATTTACGTTACGGATTCCGTTACGGGCCGACGATTCCTGTGCGACACTGGTTCACAGTGCAGCATCCTGCCAGCTTCAAAGCTGGACCTACTATCCAGCAGCCATGGGCCTTCCCTCGTGGCAATAAACGGCGCTGCCATGCGTACGTTCGGTAAACGGACGGTAAACTTAACCTTCGCCGGTCAGCGTTTTGTCTGCGACTTTATTACAGCTAAGGTCTCACAGGCCATTCTGGGAGCTGATTTTTTTCTGTGCCAGCGGTCTGCTGGTCGACGTCCAACACTGCCGACTCATTAATGCGTCCACTTTCCACGCAGTGCCCTGCCACCGCAGCACCGCCGTGTCCTGGTCGGTGGCCTGTGCGGTTCCGTCGCAAGACGGGTTTACGCGCCTGCTCGGCGAATTCCCGGAGCTCACCAGGCCTACTTTTTCGGCTGCAAGCACACGGCACGGGGTGGAGCACCATATCTCCACGACCGGAGCACCCGTTTACGCTCGGGCGCGGCGATTAGAAGCCGGCAAGCTGGCAGCCGCAAAGGCTGAGTTCCAGACCATGGAGCGCCTCAGGATCATCCGACGTTCGGACAGCCCTTGGTCCTCCCCACTGCATATAGTACCCAAACCAGGCGGCGGATGGCGACCTTGCGGGGATTACAGACGCTTAAACGACGCCACGACACCGGACAGGTATCCTATTCCCCACATCCAAGATTTTTCGGCACATCTGGCTGGCAACTCCATATTTTCTAAAGTGGATCTCGTTCGTGGATATCACCAAGCTCCGGTGCACCCTCCAGACGTCCCCAAAACGGCAGTCATCACTCCGTTCGGCCTTTTTGAGTTCATCCGCATGCCATTCGGTCTGAAAAACGCAGCTCAAGCATTCCAGCGGTTGATGGACTCTGTCTTACGGGACCTGCCCTTCATTTTTGTATATTTGGACGACATCCTAATAGCCAGCAAGGATACGACAGCTCACATGGCCCATTTACGTACACTTTTCGCCCGGCTCAACCAACACGGCCTTATTGTCAATCTGGCCAAATGCACGTTTGGAGTATCCAGTATTGATTTCCTGGGACACAGGGTTACCCCAGAAGGCGCCGTCCCGCTAGCCACCAAGGTAGAGGCAGTTACCGCATTCCCGCGGCCTCACACAGTCAAACCCCTGCAAGAGTTCTTGGGGATGGTAAATTTTTATCATCGTTTCGTCCCCAAGGCGGCCCGGTTAATGCAACCTCTGTACGAAGCACTAAAAGGAAAGTCGGGCAACGATGTTCTCACTTGGACACCGCAAATGGACCAGGCGTTCCGCGATACCAAGGCGGCGTTGGCGGATGCAACTATGCTAGCACACCCACGCCCGGGCGCGACTGTTGCCCTCACTACGGATGCCTCCGACTACGCCATCGGAGCAGTTCAAGAGCAGTGGGTCGACGGGGGTTGGCAGCCGTTAGCCTTTTTCAGCCGCCAACTGCGCAAGAACGAGCGAAAGTATAGCACTTTTGACAGAGAGTTGCTAGCCCTGTTTTTGGCCATCCGGCATTTCCGTTTCCTTCTAGAAGGCCATCCGTTCACTGCATTCGTGGACCACAAGCCGCTCACCTTCGCCATGGCCAAAACGGCGGAACCTTGGTCAGCTCGGCAGCAGCGCCACCTCATGTTTATATCCGAATTCACAACGGATTTGCGGCACGTGTAAGGCAAGGATAATCTCGTGGCGGATTGCCTTTCCCGGGTTCCAGTCCAGGCAGTCCACCTGGGCATCGATTTCGTCGGACTGGCTGAGGATCAACTGGCAGACCCAGAGGTACAAGCGTTTAGGACCACGCCTTCCAGTTGGCAGGTTGCAGACGTGCCGTTTCAAGTGGCAGGAACCACGCTCTTGTGCGACACATCCATGGGAGTGCCCCGGCCCATTGTGCCGGTCGAATGGCGCAATAAAGTATTCCAGGCAATCCACGGGTTATCTCACCCGGGGATGCAGGCTTCTCAACGGCTAATGTCCCACAAATTTGTTTGGAAAGGCATGCATTTGGACGTCCGGGACTGGACAAACAATTGCGTCGATTGTCAAAAATCCAAAGTCCACCGTCACGTCAAGGCTCCGGTGGCCAACTTCCCGGTGCCTGAGCGCCGTTTCGACCACGTTCACGTGGATTTAGTAGGTCCCCTTCCCGGGTCACGTGGATTCACACACCTCCTGACGGTGGTAGACCGGACCACCAGGTGGCCAGAGGCGATTCCCTTGGCCGCTACCACTGCAGCAGACGTCGCCAGGGCGTTTCTTTCGTCGTGGGTGGCTCGGTTTGGGGTGCCATCGGACATCTCCTCGGAACGCGGTCCGCAATTCACATCAGAGCTGTGGAACGCAGTGGCACAAGGCCTGGGTACCAAGCTGCACCGTACCACCGCGTACCATCCGCAGGCAAATGGTTTGTGCGAAAGGTTCCATCGGTCTCTCAAAGCGTCCCCCCGTGCCAGCTTGAGGGGACCCAACTGGGTGGACAGGCTCCCATGGGTGATGCTGGGCCTCCGGACAGCCCCAAAGGAGGATCTTCAGTCTTCATCGGCTGAGCTGGTTTATGGCCAGACACTCAGAGTGCCAGGTGACTTTCTCCCTCCACACACCAAACCATGGTCTGCAGCTCAACAGCTCCTGCTACATCAGGAGGCGGCTAGGAATTTCCTGCCCATCCCAACCTCGCAGCATGACCTGCAGAGGCCTCACGTCCCGACAGAGCTCATGAGTTCGGACTATGTCTTTATTAGACAGGACGGTCACAGAGACCCGCTCAAGCCGCCGTATACCGGACATTTCGTGTCATCTTATCAGGGGAAAAGTTTTTCACAGTCGAAGTCGGTGGAAAGTCCGATACCATCTCTATCGACCAGCTCAAACCAGCCCACCTAGATCGGAGTGAGCCTGCCGTGGCTGCTCAACCGCCTCGCCGCGGTCGACCGCCGTTGGCCGCCAGACCAGCCGTGCACCAGCCCACCGTCGAACAGCCCGATTCGGCCTCAGACGCGCCTGCGCCTCTGACTACCGTTTCTGCCTCGCCCGAGACGCCGCTTCTGCCGCAATCCGGCACTGGTTTGGCTACTAACGCCCCGTTTCTGCTGCCTGAGTTTCGTCACCGTTCGGCCAGGATCATTAAACCTCCTACTCGGTTGACAATGTCCGTTAAAGTGGATTCTGGGGGGGCGCCTGTGGCGGAGCCACCAAGGGTCTCAGAACAATTAGTAATAATCCCTTTAACTACAGTGTAGTGCAGCCGCGGACTGCACCTTTAAACTGCCTGTTAACTGTACTGTATTGTGTTTTCCTGCACTCCACGTGATGACGTCATGACGCCGATCACGTGACCACCAGTGGCGCGAAGAACGCGATGACGTCATGACGTCAGCTTCCAGAATCTTCCAGTAGTCGTCGAGTGCCCAGCAAGCTGATTAGACCTGTGTACCGTTTCTCCTGTAGTTTCCCTGTTAACTTCGTTGTTCATTAAAACCTGTTGATTTGATTCATCGAGTCGAATACCTTATTCAGATAGGAACCTCCGTTCCTACACTATACTGAATTTCTAGGCCCCTGTGTTTTTCTCCTGTGTTGCTTTCAGCAATGTCCAGGAGATTAATCTTTAATTCCTGGAGGGTTGGTAACCCTACTTGGGACAGTCTTGCTAAAGGTTAGTTGAAATGCTATTGTTCCATCCTGGGAAATTGTGCACACTTGCACATGCTCAGACTGCAGAATCTGCCTTCAGCTATTGGAGCCACCACTCTGGGGAAAAAAATATCATTTTGACTGATTCAATTGCTTCATTAACAAACCATGCTGGTAAAATATTTACATATGGCTTTACCATTGTAAAATATTTATTTAAATGTTTACAACCAGAATCCTATTATAAATGTTAACATAAAAATTGTTACAGGAAGTAACATTTTTGGACAGGGACTGTTGACTATATGCAATGATTTTAATTATAATATATAGATAGACATTTGTTTAATTAGTGACTGCTAATGATATCAGAAAGGCCACTGAATAGCAGTGTTCATGGCAAAATAATAGAATATGTTAGCGAAAACAATAGTAAAAATGCTGGAAATTCCTGTAATAATACTTACTCACCACAAACCAAGTTCAGATTTCAAATCCACTTTAACTAGAGTTTCCACACATCTTTTTTTTAAGGCTGGACAGCCGATTTTTTTGAGGATCAAGAGGCCAGTTTTCCAGGTTTCGCCCTTTTTTTTCATCTGTTTTTCAGTGCATTTTATTGTAGGGTTACACTAAAATATTGAAACCAGACTGATTCGAACTGTTCCAGTGGCTGCAAAATCGCCAGGGCTTTGAAATGAAATTCTGCACCACCATTAAGGGAAGAAAGAGCATTAAAACAACTATAGTTTCGATATCAGTTGAATGTTGAGGCTGCACACTAACTGAATTTGCCTTATCATATTTTTTTTAAATTTAGTTTCCTACGTTATGCTCCTTCCCACACCCTCTCTCCCATTTTTGAACTTGGTAAAAGGCAACAACCCTAAATATGGTGCTCATTATTCCCATTCTCCTCTACCAGCTCTGCTTAAAGTGCCTAACTTGTACAATCCTAGTCACAAACTCAGAGGGCTCGATTTTCATCGGGCCATTGAGGCGGGATTGGAGGCGTGTGGGGGGTTAAAATTGCAAAAACTGGCGTGCGGGCCCAACCCCGCCTCCAAGCAATTTTCATTAAATCGTGTCTACTGGTTCCGTCTCCGTCCCGCCTCCAAGAGGTGGGATAGGCCCTTAAGGCCCTTAACAAGCACTAAATTGCCTCTATAATGTCATTTTGATAGGCCTTTGTGATTTTAACCCTTTTCCCACGTGAAGCACGCCTGTTCTGAAACACGACGGTGAAACCTGGTGGGAACACAATTGGATTGCTGACTATTAGCTGCAGCTCCACCATTAAATAGGATATTTGATCAGCCATCATTTGCAGGTGGCAGGACTTTGTTGTCTCAGGTCTGGGGGAACTTTTAGAAGGCATAACCACAGCTGTGGAAGTTTGGAGCCTGACACCCATCTCCAGTGTGACCTCCTGGGAAACCCCTCTCAGCACCTTCACTGAGCGCTTCCTCAACTGAGGCATATATCAAGTAATCCTAAGCCCTCAATGTGGAAGTCTCATTCGCGAAATGACACACGCCACAACTGCAGCAGTAGCCATCAGATTTTTTATTTACAGTAATTATCTTATGGCTTTTTAACATAAAACATCAAATTTCACCCAAGTGACTACCCTTGTGACTATATTTGTGCAGTATCTTTCTCTTACGCGTGCTCCTACGTGGTGCTTCCCCTGTGGCTTCAGCAGATGTGGAGGCCCCTTGCTCACTTTCTTGCTGCTCCTGTCTCGACACTTTTGGCGGGTGTCCTCTGGGGTTGCGAACCTGTGAGGGCTCGTCAACAGTCTGCTGCTCCTGCGGCTGTGCAGGGGTTGAGACGCCGATCTCAGTTGGGTGTGGACTCTGGTGGGGCTCTGACCAAGGGCTCTGTAGTGGCATGGAAGTGTGAGCGCTTGGAGAGGAGCCCCCACTTCCTTGATGTCTGCCACCAACTTCCCTCTCATGGGTTAGGTCCCCCTCAGCGCTTGCAAGTGGCTTGAGAGCACCTTGCTGCACATCAGGGGGGCCATGGGGACCCGTATCTGCACTGGCAGTCCTACTCAGAAGGACTTCCATGAAGGTCTGGTTTCTCTGTTCAATAGATGACCATCGCTCCTCCAGAGATGTCATTCTATTCAGAACACTCACCATGTTTTCTGCACTCTGGCGACTTATCACCTCCATGGAGGTTGCCATCCTTTCCATGGTGATGCGTTCAGGCGCCAATGACTCCACAAAGGCTCTGCTCATGTTCGCAATGGACTCCTCCATACGCTCCACACTCGCAGCGACCCTGGAGACAAAACCTGCCAGAGACTCCTGCATCTGTTCCTGGAGTTCCAGCACCGCTGATCTTATGGATGGACCCAGAGGCAGAGGATCGACATGCAGCTGAGCCGAGCTGGCAGAGTCCTGCGCCCTCCGACGAGGACTCTCCACTGCTGTCCCTGTCTCCACAATCTGCTGATGCTCACTTGTGAGCTGTGATACACCAAGTGACAACACTACTCTATCTCGCGATGGTCCCACCGAGGTGTGAGTGTCTGCGCTGGTGCTGGGTGCGCTGAATTCTGCTGACGCTGTGCCCTCAGAGGTTGCAGCTTCCTCTGAGGAGTCTGGATGCTCAGGCTCTTCCTCCTGGCTAGCGGGGACGGGTGCTTGCGATGGTCCTGTGGGGGAGTAAAGGAAAGAGTCAGAGATGTGATGCCAAGGTTACATCCACATTGCATATTGCAGATGATCATAAGTCCATCTGTTAGAGCTTCAGAATCATTATCAGCGACTCATGCAATGTCATTGAGAGAGATGGAAAACTATTCTGTCACCAGCTTGCTGTGATGCACCCGTCTGTCCGTCCCCCACTTGTGCATCGTCCTCCACTCCCACGATCTCCAGGACCGCCTCCTCCCAGGGGGTGAGGTGGGCTATTGAGGGTAGCCCTCCTCCTGTCCTCGCTCTTTCTCTCTTATTGTGAGCTCTCTTTTCCTGCAATGAGGGAGACAAGTGGAGGTTGAGTGAGAATGAAGGAGTGAGTGTAGAGAATCCATAGCATAGATGCTTAGAAGGAGACAAAGATGGAGTGATGTGGCAAAACCAAGGGCCCTCCCTGTGTGTTGTCAGTTGTTTTCATAGCATCACAGTGATAGGGAGTGTGAGGGCTGCATAGTCGAATAGTTAGGTGAATGTGACCAGAGAGAGAGAGGGAATGGGTAAGGGTGCATGGATGTTGGTGTCAAGTGGGATGTGGAGGAAGAGATTGCTAAAGCTGAGTGCTGGTGAGGAGAGGCAATGGGGATCAGATTGAGGGTGATGGGAAATTCATACTCACTTTTCCAGTGCGCAGAAGGTCATGAAATCTCTTCCTGCACTGAAGCCAGGTTCTGCGGGTTACTGACAATGAGTTGACCTCCTCGGCCACCTAGATCCACACAGCCTTGGTTTGCTGGGGAGGCTTCTTCCTCCCTGAAGAAGGGAAGAACACCTCTTTATGTGCTCTTGCTCCCTCCACTAAAGCCTGCAGGGCAACGTCATCGAAGTGGGGTGCAGACCTAGGTCTCTGGCTGGCCATTCTTCCTGCAGGTGCCTCTCACGGCAAAGGCCAAAAGGTTGGCAGTCTGCAGAAGAAGCAAGGCTTGTTGCAGACCTTAAATGTAGCAGCAATGATGACGTCATCGGAGGCGACTTTTAGACTGGAAAAACTCATTGGCCATGGGTTCCCACACGTTGGAACTCAATTGGCCAATTAAGTTAAAATCGCATCATTCTCCCACATCGATTTAGAATCGGGTGGCTAACACGACCCCAGCCTGCCCCAGTATCAAAATCAAGCCCATTGGGTCCATTGTGCTGGAAACCTGTGGTGCACAAACATGAACTAATTGCAAACTCTACTTTGACAAAAGAGATGGAGCTGGATGAAGCGCCACCTTCAGTTGTGCTCAGATGAGATTGAACTACATTTTGATTCATCGAGAATCACACGATTTTTGTGTAAATTTGGAAAATCCTATAATGGCTGGGGGGGTTTCAAGAATTACATTTCAGAATTTGACATTTTACCAATTTTCCCAGCTAAATTTCTCGACAGAGGGGAATTGTTTTAATTCTTTGTCTCATTCATCTAACCATCCTAATTAACGCTGGCGGGGGAGGGGCAAGTCTGACTTTCCTCAGGAGATTTTCTGCCTCAGTGACTCAAACACGATTTACGGAGAGAAAATATACTACAGGACATCATATTAGATTAGTAATTTATTAATCAGTTTCCATTACAGAAAAGGCTTCTGTACTCGTATATCAATGTAAGCTGACACACAAAGGGATGAAATTCTCGTGGACTGCCTGGCTCAGGATAGCGACATTCATTATACATTCAGTGAACGTTCACCTGCGTAACACAACCTTACAAATAGGCATTTCAAAGAAGCCCATTATATATGTTCTGGCCTGACATTTTAATGTTTTAAAGTGCATCTATAGCAAATACATAAAAAAATCTAGCCACAGTCATATAAAAGTGAGTGGTTATACTGTAATATGATGATACAGAACATTGATGTATTACTCCTTTGGGCTACGAATCCTGACTCTGCATTAATTAGCTTGTAAATGTCACACTGACTGACATTAAATATTGGGGACTCTGTTTCTCTAATAGCTGCTTTTATCTTTTTTATTTCATTCTTTATATAATTAATTTCTATTAAGTCTGCTCAAGAAGCAAACTCCCCAGTTGGGATTTCTGATAGCCCCCTCTCTCTCTCTCTCTCTCTCTCTTTCTGTACTTCGGATGTCTTGTTTACACTCATAACCGGTTTATAGTCAATTTGCAAATTCCCATTTGTCACAAATTTGCAGAATGACAACAACCAACCAGGTAGAACCTACACGAGAGTTATTTGTCTCTGATGGTGCTTCAGAGGACTAGCGAACACCGCCTGACCTCGGAGCTAGCCTGGGCTGCAACAGAGGTGATTAACATCAAGCTTTGTAAATGGCCACTGGAAGCCAAAGGTCAACACCCATGTCCGTCAGGTAGTTTAATATCTCCCAGTGCATGAACTGACTTTTAAGGGGGAAGCAATGTTCATCACAAACCCTGGAAATTGCATTGATTTCAATTGAAAAGGATTGCTATAAGGTTGAAATCTAAAAGAAGTTACATAGTAATTGTAATACATAGTATTACATAGATTGTACAGCACAGAAACAGGCCATTTGGCCCAACTGGTCTATGTGTTTATGCTCCACACGAGTCTCCTCCCACCCCTCTTCATCTCATCCTATCAGCATATCCTTCTATTCCTTTCTCCCTCGTGTGTTTATCTAGCGTCCCCTCTATGCTAGTCGCCTCAACAGCTCCTTGTGGTAGCAAGTTACACATTCTCACCAGTCTCTGGGTAAAGACGTTTTTTCCTGAATTCCCTATTGGATTTATTAGTGACTATCTTATATTTATGGCCCCAAGTTTTGGACTCCCCCACAAGTGGAAACACCTTCTCTACGTCTATCCTATCAAACCCTTTTAGAATCATAAAGACCTCTATCAGGTCACCCCTCAGTCTTCTCTTTTCTTGAGAAAAGAGCCCCAGCCTGTTCAGCCTTAGTTATAACCTCTCAGTTCTAGTATGATCTTTGTAAATATTTTTTGCACCTTCTCCAGTGCCTCTACATCCTTTCTGTAATATGGAGACCAGAACTGTTCTTGACTATTGACTGGTGCCAATTCCAAATGAATCATTGACTAAAATGAAGTGAATCTGAATTAAAGCTAGGCCATTTCAGGTGGTGAATTATAGTGAGAACACTAACATATCTCAAAGTGCATCAGGTGTTTCTCTAAGTGTAGGTGTACTACCTTGCAGAGCACTCTGAACCCCAATGTCAACAGGCCAAAGGCTCCATTGCTACTTACAACCACATCACTATTTTCTCAGGCGATTCAGATATTTGGCCCCAGTGCAGGTTACAAGTAGCTTGGATGTGGTGTGTACATTATAATGCATTGTTCAGCTAAGCCATAAGTGCTCCTTGGAACACTGAACAGTTTCAGAAGGGGATAACTGACATTCATTGACTACCCGACAAGGAGAAAAATTGAGGCAAATTTGTTTTTCTAATTTTAATCAGGGCTAACCCATTTTAAAATGATAGTGCAAGCCACAAAATAGTTTAGTGATATGTTAAATAATTCCCTTTCACACTTATCTTCTATGAATCTGCTGCTCTGTTATGTTTGGCCGCTGTGGAGGTGGGGCAAGAGCATTATAATTACATCAATTGTAACACAAGTGCTGCTCTATGTATTTTATTAAGTTAGGCTTTGGCCTGACAACACAGATTACTTATGTTGCTGTAGTGAAAGCACTAAGCTGTCAAACTTCATTATGTTAACACAAAATATGAAAAAATTGGAAAAGGACTCTTGTCCCTGGTGGGATAAGAGTCCTTAAAGGCATTTGTGCCTTTTTCTTGAGGGAAGGGTCAGTCTGAATACTGAAGTAGCTACAAGGCATGGTGCTTCCTGAACTCAGACAGGCAAAATTTTATATTACTACAATTTGAGTAACCTAGTGTACTCGCCATTGCATTTTAAAACCACTCAGCTCCGTTACCTCCTACAATTCGAGACATCTTCCCCTGAAAGTATTTTAATTTTGCCTTTATTATAGAGAATTTGTAGATAATGTAGGAGTATGCTTTTAGACAGTGGCCATATCTGCATGAGTTCCTCTTGTTTATAGGACCTAATGTAGATAAAACAATAAAGAAACCCTACAGCTGCAACTAAACTTCATCAACCTAGACATTAGCAATACATTCAGCCAATTGCCAGTGGTACTCATGAGTTAATGAAGTACTCACCTCAACTAGGTGGAACTATTGTATTTATTCACTAATTAACAAAATGTCAGAACAATTTTCATTGTTTTCACACTTTTCTTGATTGGTTTTCAGTTAACAACTAGGAAAATACAGGAAACCCTTTAGGGAAGTAGAGATAAAAATGTCTACAGGAAAAGTCTGATTGCGATGAAGGGGACACTGATCTTAAGATTGCAGTGGCACTGATAAATGACAGCACCCAAATTTCCTCATATATCACTGTCTTGTAATATACAGAGCACGTGTATTCCTCTCTAACATGAAGTAAAATAAGACCTGTTATAATTGAATATTGTACGGTAGCATTTCAGTTCCAGTTTTAGGATTCAGTACTGGAGCCTGTGGTTTCTGCCTGTCCTCCATAGCATCTGCCACCAGCAAAAATTAAAGAACAGGAACATTTTTAGGAAAAAAAAAATTAGGTCTAAAACAAGTCTGTCACTTTTTCAGAGATCGATCCCACCTACTTGCCTTCTTATTGTATTGTTTAATCCCTTCTCTCTGCAGAAACTTGTCCAATTGTTCTTTGAACTCATTTATACTACCTGCTTCAATGACTTTACCTAGTAGCCTATTCCACAACTAAAATGGATTCTGGTAAAACAACAAATTTGCCGTTTGATTATGGAGGAACTGGAGGGTGGTGACTTTTTGGGGGAATACCATTGAAAAGTTTGGATTAAATGTTCGGTAACTAGAATTGCAAGTTCCACCTAGTCTCTGATGTGGGATTTATATTGAACTAAGAATTGTTGATGGGAAATTGTTGGCGTGACAGGGGAAGTCAAGCTTCTTGGAGACAACTTCAGCGACGGAGGAAATGTGGGAGCTCTGTTCAGGACTGAAGGGCATAGTGAGGTCAAGGACGTCACGAGATGAAGAAAGGTTAAGAGTGGATCTACTAAAGGTAAGAGGTGGGAGTTGTTGGTTAGATTTGCAAAAGACATGAAGAAACTATGGGCTGGATTTTGCCAGCGGAGGCAGGTTCGCAGTGGGAGAGGTAATTGGCAGGTTCCAGTCCCGCTCCTGGCTGCAGCCACCCTGTGCAAACAATTTTCCATTGATTGGGCTTGTTAAACCCGTTGTGCGCGTTACCCGGCCCAATTACAAGGTGTAGGTCTGCTGAGTTCCTCTGATGACGCGTTTTCTGCCGGTCTATTTAAGGGGGCCATGTCCCCATTTGCTCTCACTTCTGATTTCATGCTCCTGGGTGCTGCTTGTTTAAAATATGATTGCTGAGAGACAAAGGGCTGTGCCACGATTTAACGATGACTCCCTCCATGTTCTTGTGGAGGGAGTCAGAGGAGGCAGAGAACTTCTATTCCCTGGAGATGGAAAAAGGAGACCTCCTCACCAGACAAAGGCAGCCTGACTGCAAATAGCTGAGGAGGTGAATGCAAGGTCTGTGGTTGCTCGCACCTGGGTGCAATGTAGGAAGAGGTTCAATGATCTCCTGCGTTCAGGAAAAGTGAGTATAAAAGCACATTCATTCTGCTGTGCCTGTCATCACATCCCCATCACTCTGCATTGCCATCCCTACTCCTGAACATCCTAACTCACCCCAACATCCCTTGCACCATCACCCATCCCTCTCTCCCTATGTACAGAATCATATCCCCATCTAACTATGCACCCCTCACACTCATCCTCAACGTTATGCAATGACAACAACTAACAACTCAAAAGGAGTCAACTTTGTATTGGCACCCCACTCCATCACAGTCTCCCTCTAAACATCTATCCCATCCATTCTTTACACTCATTCCATAACTCTCACTAAAACTGCACTTCTTTCCCTCATTGCAGGGAAAGAGAGCCCACAATAACAGGGAGAGGGAGAGAACAGGAGGAGGACCACCATCATTGGCCTTATTTTGCATTCATGAGTGACTCATTTGGGATCTGATGTCAAAAGAAATTGAATGCTCATCATGGTGTGGGAGAAATGGGTTTTGCTTCCTGGGACACTGGCACCAGTACTGGGGCAGGAGGGAGCTGTTCCGCTGGGACGGGCTTCACTTGGCCAGTGCTGGGACTAGAGTCCTGGCGGATCATATAACTAGGGCTGTAGAGAGGGCTTTAAACTAACTAGTGGGGGGGAGGTTCCTAGAGAGCAAATAATAAAAATGACAACAGAGAAGGTCATAGACTTAGGTAGCAGTGGGGAAATTAAAAACCAGAGCGTGTCAGGAAGGGGCAGAAGGTATGGAGTAAAAGGTAAAGTAATAAAAAGGGCAAAAGCAGGAACTAAGTGTCACAAAACATATTTGAAAGTTCTCTATCTGAATGCACGTAGCATTCGTAACAAAATAGACGAGTTAATGGCACAAATATCTACATATGGGTATGATCTTCTGGCCATTACAGAAACATGGCTGCAGGGTGACAATGCCTGGGAATTAAACATACCAGGTTATTTAACGATCAGGAAGGACAGGCAGGAAGGAAGGGGAGGTGAGGTGGCTATGTTAATAAAGGAAGGAATCACTGTAATACAGAAAAATGATATTGGGTCAAAAGATCAGGATAATGAAACAGTTTGGGTGGAGATAAGGAATAATAAGGGGAATAAAACACTAGTGGGCGTAGTCTAGGCCTCCGAATAGTTGCAACTCTGTTGGACGGAGTATCAATCAGGAAATAGTTGAGGCTTGTAATAAGGGAACATCTATAATTATGGGGGATTTTAACTATCATATTAATTGGACAAATCAAATTGGGCAGGGCTGCCTTGAGGATGAGTTCATTGAGTGTATTAGGGATGGGTTTCTTGAGCAGTATGTAACTGAACCGACCAGGGGGCAAGCAACCTTAGATCTGGTCCTGTGTAACGAGACAGGATTAATTAAAAATGTCCTAGTAAAGGATCCCCTTGGAATGAGTGACCATAACATGGTTGAATTCCATATTCAATTAGAGGGTGAGAAGGTTGGATCTCAAACAAGCGTGCTAAGCTTGAATAAAGGAGACTATGAAGGTATGAGAGCGGAATTGAGTAGAGTGGATTGGGAAAATAGATTAAAGGGTAAGACAATACATGATCAGTGGTGTACATTTAAGGAGTTATTTTACAACTTCCAAAAAAAATATATTCCACTGAAAAGAAAAGGGTGTAAAAGAAAAGACAGCCATCCGTGGCTAAGTAAAGAAATTAAGGATAGTATTCGACTAAAAACAAGGGCATATAAGGTAGCCAAATCTAGTGGGAGGATAGAGGATTGGGAAAACTTTAAAAGACAGCAAAAAATAACAAAAAGATTGATTAAGAAAGGGAAGATAGATTATGAAAGTAAATTAGCAAAAAATATAAAAACAGATAGTAAGAGTTTTTATAGTTATATAAAAAGAAAAAGGGTGGCTAAAGGAAATGTTGGTCCCTTAGAGGATGAGACCGGGAAATTAATGGTGGGAAATATGGAGATGGCAAAAACACTGAATGAATATTTTACATCAGTCTTTACAGTAGAAGACACTAAGAATATCCCAACACTGGACAAACAGGGGGCTATAGGGGGGGAGGAGCTAAACACGATCAAAATCACTAAGGAAGTGGTACTCGGTAAAATAATGGGACCCAAGGCGGATAAATCACCTGGACCTCATGGCTTACATCCTAGGGTCTTGAGGGAAGTGGCGGTAGGGATTGTGGATGCATTGGTAATAATTTTCCAAAACTCCCTGGACTCAGCAAAGGTCCCGGCAGACTGGAAAACTGCTAATGTAACACCCTTATTTAAAAAGGGCAGTAGACAGAAGGCTGGAAACTATAGACCGGTTAGCCTAACATCTGTGGTAGGTAAAATTTTGGAGTCCATTATTAAGGAGACAGTAACAGGACATTTGGATAATCATAATTTAATAGGACAAAGTCAGCATGGTTTTATGAAGGGGAAGTCATGTTTGACAAATTTGCTGGAGTTATTTGAGGAAGTAACATATAGGGTGGATAAAGGGGAACCAGTGGACGTAGTGTATTTAGACTTCCAAAAGGCATTTGACAAGGTGCCACACAAAAGATTATTGCTTAAGATAAAAAATCACGGGATTGGGGGTAATATTCTGGCATGGATAGAGGATTGGCTATCTAACAGAAGGCAGAGAGTTGGGATAAATGGTTCATTCTCAGACTGGCAATCAGTAACTAGTGGTGTTCCGCAAGGGTCAGTGCTGGGTCCCCAACTCTTTACAATCTATATTAACGATTTGGAGGAGGGGACCGAGTGTAACATATCAAAGTTTGCAGATGATACTAAGATGGGAGGGAAAGTAGTGAGTGAGGAGGACATAAAAAACCTGCAAGGGGACATAGACAGGCTAAGTAAGTGGGCAGAGATTTGGCAGATGGAATACAATACTGGAAAGTGTGAGGTTATGCACTTTGGCAGGAAAAATCGTAGAGCAAGTTATTATCTTAATGGCAAGAAACTGGAAAGTACTGAAGTACAAAGGGATCTGGGGGTCCTGGTGCACGAAACTCAAAAGGTTAGTATGCAGGTGCAGCAAGTGATTAAGAAGGCCAATGGAATGTTGGCTTTCATTGCTAGGGGGATAGAATATAAAAATAGGGAGGTATTGCTTCAGTTGTTCAAGGTATTGGTGAGACCGCACCTGGAATACTGCATAGTTTTGGTGTCCATACTTAAGAAAAGACATACTTGCTCTCGAGTCAGTACAAAGAAGGTTCACTCGGTTAATCCCGGGGATGAGGGGATGGACATATGAGGAGAGGTTGAGTAGATTGGGACTCTACTCATTGGAGTTCAGAAGAATGAGAGGCGATCTTATTGAAACATGTAAGATTGTGAAGGGGTTGGATCGGGTGGATGCGGGGAGGATGTTCCCGATGATGGGTGAAACTAGAACTAGGGGGCATAGTCTTAGAATAAGGGGCTGCTCTTTCAAAACTGAGATGAGGAGGAACTACTTCACTCAGAGGGTGGTAGGTCCATGGAATATGCTGCCCCAAAAAGCTGTAGAAGCTACATCATTACATAAATTTAAAACAGAAATAGACAGTTTCCTAGAAGTAAAGGGAATTAAGGGTTACGGGGAGCGGGCAGGAATTTGGACATGAGTCTAGGTTCGGATCGGACATGGCCCTGTGGGTAGCGGAGTGGGCCCAGGGGCCATGTAGCCTGATCCTGCTCCTATTTCGTGTGTCTAATTCTGTTAGATTCAGGAGATGGTTCTGTGATAGTAGATTGACAGTTAGGATCAGATCAGCCATGATCTTATTAAATGGCGGAGCAGGCTCGAGGGGCCGATTGGCCTACTCCTGCTCCTATTTCTTATGTTCTTATGTGCATAATGGGATGTGTGATAAAAATAATAACTTCCGGGAAGTTATGTCATCACTTCCTGTGAACTGTGAACTGTGAACTATGAACTATGAACTGTGTACATACCTCACTTCCTGTCATGTGTCACTTCCTGTTGGACTGGTATAAATACTGGTCTGTTCAGTATTGTAAGAGGCTTCTACCAGAGGCATGGTAAAGACCTCTCTTGTATATAGTGTGTTTATAAGTTACTTAAAGCTTACTTTAAAGTTACTTGATGGTAAGCCTCCTTTTTCTTACATCAATTTAAGTAACTTAGTATTTACACTCACGAATACTAGACCTTCGGACAAACTCGGAATTAAGGATCCAGGGAACCACCCATCATGGAGAAAATCCTTAGACCTATTCGTCTGGACTTGGACCCGAATGCACCAGCAGCTGGCAGGGTATGGAAGCATTGGTACCGTACTTTTGAGAATTTTCTGGATGAATGTGAAGCGGATGCTCCTGCTAGATTGAAGATACTTATCAATTATGTGACCCCAAAAGTGTTCGAATATGTTGATGAATGGGATAATTATGATGAGGTGATTCGGGCACTTAAGAAACTGTATGCCAAGACCCCAAATGAGGTCTATGCTAGACATCTACTGGCCACAGCCCGACAAGGGCCAGGGGAATCAATTGACGAATTCCTGCAAGAACTTCGCAGGCTCAGCGTAGATTGTAACTTTCAGGCAGCCTCAGCTGAGCTGTACCGCCAAGAAATGATTCGTGATGCTTTCATCTGCGGGATTGCCTCTCCATTTATACGCCAGCGTCTACTAGAAAGTAAAACACTTGAGCTACAAAAAGCTTTTGACCTAGCTTGTTCACTGGATTTGGCAAAAAGAAATGCAGACCTCTATCAGCTGCCCAGATCTCGATCTGCTGCTGTAGCTGCAACCAGACAATTCAAGCGGTCTCAGGTGAACCCTATCATGGGGGAATCTAATTCTGATAATTCTGATGAAGAAGAGGAGGACGACCCCACTTTAGCAGCCTCTTGGCAATCTAGGAAGGAATGCTTCTTTTGTGGAGATGCTTTTCACCCTAGGAAAACCTGCCCTGCTCGCAATGCAATCTGCAGTTATTGCGGGAAAAAAGGACACTTTGCTAAAGTTTGCCTATCAAGGGCCTCTACGAGGGCCAATCCAGCTAAGGCCTACCGAACTGCCCCAATTAGGGCCTATCAAGATGCTCCAGCTAGGACCTATCAAGCTTCCTCTCGAGCTCTCTCCCGAAGAAGCACACCGAGAGTTTTAGCCACTCTCTGTGCAATGACACCAATTACAGCTGCTTGCCCACAGAACCTGTCTCATGCTGCCACAAAAATTTCAATTAAAGGGCATACCTTAGATGCCTTAATTGACTCAGGAAGTACTGATAGTTTCATTAAGGAACAGATTGTTGCGAAATTGAAACTACATGTCTTCCCATCGGACCAGGCAATTGCGATGGCCCAGTCATCACTTAATACCAGAATCTCCGGCTTTTGTGTTGTTGATATGACACTTCATGGTCGTATGTATCCCTCCACCCGACTTTCGGTGCTCAAGGACTTATGTAGTGATCTCCTCTTAGGACTGGACTTCCAAAAACAGCATAAGAAACTCACCATTGAGTTTGGTGGATCCAAACCCGGACTTACTATTTCTAATATACCGTCTAAATTACCATTTTGTGCATTATCAGCAGCTTCACTTGATGAACCCTCATTATTTGCCAGTATTCCGCCTCAATGCCAACCGATAATAACGAAATCGCGGCGCTTTAATCAGGAAGACCAATCTTTTATTGCGGCTGAAATCTCTCGACTTCTAGCAGAGGATATCATTGAACCATGTTCGTCGCCCTGGCGGGCTCAAGTCGTCATTGTCAAGAACCCTCTAAAACCTCACAAACAGCGACTATGCATCGATTATTCGCAAACCATCAATCAATATACCGACTTGGACGCCTACCCATTGCCACGCATTGATGATATGGTTAATAAACTGGCCGAATACAAAGTGTTCTCAACTTATGATTTAAAAAGTGCCTATCATCAGTTACCCTTGAAGGTCTCAGATAAGCAGTACACAGCCTTTGAGGCTAATGGACGGCTGTACCAATTTCGTCGCCTCCCATTCGGGGTTACTAATGGAGTGGCTGTCTTTCAATGGGCAATGGATGGCCTGGTTAAGCAGGAAAACCTAAGGGACACTTTTCCCTATCTTGATAACATTACCATTGCAGGTCACGATCAACAGGAACACGACTCCAACCTCCAAAAATTTCGGGATGCCCTCCATCGCCGTAATTTGACCCTGAATGAATCCAAATCTGTTGAGTCGCAACCGACCATCAACATCCTTGGCTACTGCGTAGGCAATGGTATCATTAAGCCAGACCCAGAAAGACTTCGCCCGCTCCAAGAGCTCCCGTCACCTAAGAATCCGGCTTCTTTACGTCGGGCTCTCGGTCTGTTTGCATACTACGCTAAATGGATTCCTCATTTTTCGGACAAAATCCAACCCTTGCTGCATGCTAGATCATTTCCACTGGGAACAGCGGCTGTTGCAGCCTTTAACCTTCTCAAAAAACAGTTGGAGAAAGCGGCTCTTCACTCCATTGATGAGAATCTCCCTTTCGTGGTTGAATGTGATGCCTCGGAGGTGGCGATCTCGGCTACTCTGAATCAGGAAGGTCGTCCTGTAGCATTTATGTCCAGGACCTTACAAGGTGCCGAGCTACATTATCCTCCGGTTGAGAAAGAAGCCACAGCCATCATAGAGGCAGTACGGAAGTGGAACCATTTTCTAGCTCGCCAGCACTTTACATTGATCACGGACCAACGATCAGTCGCCTTCATGCTCGATAATCGAAAACGAACCAAAATTAAGAATAATAAAATACAACTTTGGAGGATGGAACTGGCCTCTTTTGGTTATACCATTCTCTATCGGCCTGGCAAGGAGAATGTGGCCCCGGACACCCTCACACGGGCATTCTGCTCCACTATGTCATCCTCCACCCTCATGGATGTCCACAATGGTTTGTGCCATCCTGGCGTTACGCGCATGCTACATTTCGTACGATCACGGAATCTCCCTTTTTCCACTGGAGATGTAAAGAAAATATGCTCAGAATGCCGGCTTTGTGCGGAATTAAAACCTCAGTTCTTCCGCCCCTCAGATGGTATACTCATACATGCAACCCAACCGATGCAACGACTTAGCATCGATTTTAAGGGCCCAGTGCCCTCTTCAACTCGGAACACATATTTGCTCGCCATGATCGACGAATATTCACGTTTTCCGTTTGCCTTCCCCTGCTCCAATATGCTGGCGTCCACAGTAATCTGCTGCCTTGAGCAGGTATTTTCTCTCTGTGGCATGCCGGCTTATATTCACTCAGATCGGGGTCCATCCTTTATGTCGAGGGAACTCAAGGACTACCTCTCAGAACGGGGAATTGCTACAAGCAAAACAACACCATACCATCCCATCGGAAATGGGCAGGTAGAGAGGTGTAACGGTATCATCTGGAATTCCGTACGTCTCGCTTTAAGATCTCGGGGCCTACCAGACTAGCAATGGGAAACAGTGCTTCCGGATGCATTGCACTCTATATGGTCCCTGCTTTCTACAGCCACAAATACTACACCTCATGAGCGGTTCTTTGGATTCCAGCGTCGCTCATCTCATGGGACATCACTCCCGTCATGGCTAACTACTCCTGGACCTGTATTACTCCGAAGATACGTTCGGACGTCTAAAAATGACCCTCTTGTAGACGAGGTCGAACTAACCGATGCCAACCCCACCTATGCAAACATACGATATTCCGACGGCCGAGAATCTACCGTATCATTACGGGATCTGGCTCCCTGCCCACCAGGACCTAGTGGGACATCGGGTGATGGCATTTCACCAGGAAACTCTTGGGACCTATCGGGTACCCCTCTCCAGGATCCTGATCGGACACCAACTAGCTTGGTGCCGGTAGAACCCCGTGCTCAAGGTTGCGACCCTCCCAGTACCACGCATGAAAGTACTGGTCTGCCACAGACCAGCTCTGCACCTCCCTCTGAACAGAGGCAGTCTGACTTTGAACCTATTGGGGCTCGTACTCGAAGCCATGATCTCCCCGACCCTTCACAGGGCAATCCAGGCCACACGGACTCTGGCCAATGGCCAACCGCATGTAAGCGGACCAGCGACCCTCTACGACGGGAATCCAAACGGGTGCGACTCTTCCTTGTTCGGCGGCTGCGGACCAAAAGGTAGACCACAGCCTCCTAAACCTGCAGGAGGGAAGAATGTGATAAAAATAATAACTTCCGGGAAGTTATGTCATCACTTCCTGTGAACTGTGAACTGTGAACTATGAACTATGAACTGTGTACATACCTCACTTCCTGTCATGTGTCACTTCCTGTTGGACTGGTATAAATACTGGTCTGTTCAGTATTGTAAGAGGCTTCTACCAGAGGCATGGTAAAGACCTCTCTTGTATATAGTGTGTTTATAAGTTACTTAAAGCTTACTTTAAAGTTACTTGATGGTAAGCCTCCTTTTTCTTACATCAGGATGTGTCTGCAATCTACATATCACATGTCTAACTCATGTTTTTACTCTCCCACAGGACCATCAAGAGCCCGCCCCCCCCTCACTGTCCAGGAGGAAGAGCAGGAGCACTCCTCAGAGGATCCTCCAGCCTCTGAGGGAGCAGCGTCAGCAGAAATGAGCGCACCCAGCACCAGCGCAGAGACGCGTACCTTGGTGGGACCTATGCGAGATAGAGTAGTGTTGTCACCTGGTGTATCACAAGTCACAAGTGAGCAAGATCAGATGGTGGAGACAAGGACAGCAGTGGAGACTCCTCATCAGAGGCTGCAGGCGTCTCCTAGCTCTGCTGAGCTGCATGCAGATGCTGAGCCTCGGGGGCCATCCAGGAAGATGGCGATCCTGGAGCTTCAGGAACAAGTCAGGAGGCTCTGACGGGGTTTGCAACCACGGTGACTGCGAGTGTGCAGAGAATGGAGGAGTCCATCTCAAATATGAGCAATGCCATGGCGCACGCACTGGCAACTGTAGGTTCTGCCATGGAAAGGATGGCCACTTCCATGGAGGACATAAATCGCCAGACTCAGGAGAACATGGTAATACAGGTAGACTATCCTTTATCCGAAAACCTCGGGACCAGCCGAGTTTCGGTTTTCGGAGAATTTCGGATTTCGGAAGGTGGGTCGGCGGGGGTCCGCGGGGGGGGGTCGGCGGGGGTCCGCGGTTGTCGGGGCCGGCGGGGTCCGCGGGGGGGTCGGCGGGGGTCTCGGCGGTTGTCGGGGCCGGCGGGGTCCGCGGGGGGGTCGGCGGGGGTCGGCGGGGGGTGTCGGCGGTTGTCGGGGCCGGCGGGGTCTGCGGGGGGGTCGGCGGTTCGCGGGGTCCGCGGGGGGGGGGGTCGGCGGGGGTCGGCGGCGGGGGTCGGGGCCGGCGGGGTCCGCGGGGGGGGGGTCGGCGGTTGTCAGGGCCGGCAGGGTCCGCGGGGGGGTCGTGCGCATGACTTACGCTGACGCTCAGCGTAAGTCGGTCGGGGTCGGCGGGGGTCGGGGCCGGCGGGGGGGTCGGCGGGGGTCGTGCGCACGACTTACCCTTTATCCGAACTTCCGAAACCGGAACCCTCTAAAAACCGAAGGTTTTTTCGTTCAGCGTAAGTCGTACGCACGACTTACGCTGAACGAAAAAACCTTCGGTTTTTAGAGGGTTTCGGTTTTCGGAAGTCCGGATAAAGGGTAGTCTACCTGTACTTCTAAATAGATGGTCATCTATGGAGAATATATGGGCATCTATTGAGGAGAGAAACCAGAGGTTCATGGACGTCCTTGTTATGAGGAATGTCAATACAGACATGGGTCCTAATGGCCCCACTGATGTGCAGCAAGGTGCTATCCAGCTACTTGCTAGCAGGGAAGTGCGGGTGGCCAATGAGAGGGATGATGGTGGGAGAGGACATGGAAGTGGGGCTCCTCTCCAAGCGCTCAAACTTACCCCCCCTTGGCAACCCCTTGGTCAGAGCCCCAAATGCCTCCCCGAACAGTGATGGCCAAGTCTGCTCCTGCACAGCCGCAGGAGGAGCAAACTTTGGCGGGGCCCTCAAATGCTCCAAAACCCAGAAGATGACCGCCAAAGGCGTCTAAGCAGGCGCAGCAGGGAGTGAGCAGGCTGCCTCTACATCTGGTGAAGCCACAGGGGTAGCACCACGTAGAGGCACGCGTAAAAGAAAACTCCCACATAAATAGTCACAAGGGTAGTCACTTGGGTGATTTGCTATAAATGAATGTTAAATTTCTGTTCTTTTATTTTGTTGTAATAAAGTAATGTTTTCTGAATGTTTGAATTTGTTGCCATATGTGTGGTCACAAATTGAAGTGGCACAGACAAGGGTAAGGGCGCCTTTAATGTCCAGCAATGGTGGTGACAGTGCAAGGATTGAGCTGTTCGTTGTAGAGGTGCAATAGATAATATCAATGGACTGGTCAGGTGGGCAGAACAGTGGCAAATGGAATTCAATCTGGAGAAGTGTGAGGTACTGCATTTGGGGAGGGCTAATAAGGCAAGGGAATACACATTAAATGGTAGGACACTGAGAAATGCAGAAGATCAGAGGGATCTTGGAGTACGTGTGGTTAAGAAGGCATACGGGATACTTGCCTTTATTAGCCGAGGCATAGAATATAAGAGCAGGGAGGTTATGCTTGAACTGTATAAAACACTAGTTGGGTCACAGCTAGAATACTGTGTGCAGTTCAGGTCACCACATTACAGGAAAGATGTGACTGCACTAGAGGGGGTACAGAGGAGATTTACGAGGGTGTTGCCTGGACTGGGGAATTTTAGCTATGAGGAAAGATTGGATAGGCTGGGGTTGTTTTCTTTGGAACAGAGGGGGCTGAGGGGGAACCTAATTGAGGTGTATAAAATTATGAGGGGCCTAGATAGACTGGATAGGAAGGAGCTATTTCCCTTAGCAGAAGGGTCAATAACCAGGGGGCATAGATTAAAAGGAATTGGGAGAAGGATTAGAGGGGATTTGAGGAGAAATTTTTTCACCCAGAGGGTGGTGGAAGTCTGGAACTCACTGCCTGAAAGGGTGGTAGAGGCAGAAACCCTCATCACATTTAAAAAGTACTTGGATATGCACTTGAAGTGCCGTAACCTACAGGGCTATGGACCAAGAGCTGGAAAGTGGGATTAGGGGGGATAGCTCTTTGTCGGCCGGCACGGACAAGATGGGCCGAATGGCCTCCTTCTGTGCTGTAAATTTCTATGATTCTATGCTCTATGGTGTTGCAGTGTGGTCATACCAACCCTCATGTGCATGAGGCAGCCACATGTCTGTGCTGCATAAAGTTAGGTGAATCTGGCATTGATTAGGTCATCCCTGGCATCACGGGCAGCAATGTGCTCGCATGCTGGTCGCACTGGGTCAGCCGCCTCCTCCAGGTCTTCCTCATGCTGAACCTCATTCTGCTCCTCCTCCACCTCCTCCTCTGAAGAGGCTGTGCGCTCTGTGCCTTCTTCCTCATGCAGCGCTAATCCTTGCGGCAGTGCAATGTTGTGCAGGGCACAGCACACAATGACGATTCTCGAGACCCTGGCTGGTGAATACTGAAGGGCTCCACCAGATCTGTCCAGGCATCTGAAGTGCATTTTGAGCAACCCTATTGTTTGCTCTGAGACTTCTGCTGGAAATGTGGCTTTGATTGTAACACTCCTCAGACTTGTTTGATGGCCTCCTCAACGGTGTCATGAGTCACGTCTTTAGGGGATAGCCCTTGTCTCCAAGGAGCCAGCCAGAAAGTTCGTTTGGCAGTGTGAAGAGCTGAGGGACAGTGGACTGGCGCAGGATGTAAGAGTCATGGCAGCTGCCAGGGAACTTGGCGCACACATGCATGATGCTATTCCTATGGTTGCACACCAGCTGCACGTTAAGGGAGTGGAAGCCCTTGCGGTTGACAAATGCTGCTGAGTTCTGATGGGGTGCCCTGATGGCTACATGTGTGCAGTCGATGATGCCCTGCACCCGTGGGAAGCCAGCCAAATTGACAAAGCCGAACGCCTGCTCGGTAACATTGGCTTCATCAGTGGAAAAGTGGACTTGTCAAAGAGGGCATCGATGACCTGCATGATGCATCTGTGGGCGGCCGACTGGTGATGCCGCTAATGTCTGCTGCTGATCCCTGGAAGGAGCCTGACGCAAAGAAGTTGAGGGCGGTGGTGACTTTAACAGCCACTGGTGAGGCGTGTCCACCCGCTCCTCTGGGCTGCAGGTCTTGACCAAGCATTGTGCAAATGTCTGCGACTACCTCTCGCGAAAGTCTCAGCCTCCTTTGGCACTGCTGCTCAGTCATGTTGAGGAAGCTCATCCTCTGCCTGTAAACCCTGTGTTGGGGTTATCTCCTGCGGCACAGTGCAGCCCAGCGCTGATGCCCACTGCCCTGTACAGCAGGTGGTTGAGGAGAAGGTTGGCGCAGGGTGAGAGAGTATAAATCGTTCCCATTCTGCTGTTATATATGGCAGTTGAGGATGAGATAGTAGAAGCAATCAATCAATGAGGAGAGAGGTTATTCCAAGGAGGTGACAGTGCATATAGAGTTTACATCTCACACTTACAGCCTCAATACAGAGCAAATGTGTCTTCCATACCTTTGTGGCATTGGGGAAACGCTGTGTGTATGTAGATAAACCTGTATAATCCCCTTTTAACTGCTGTATTCCCCTCCCCCCGCAAGACAGTTGCAAGCTGAGAGGAATAAGGCATGTTCAGACTTGCCTGCTGCTGAGAGAAGGAAAACCAATCAGGTTCCAGCAGGTGACCAATCCGTGAGTCATCACAGGCTCGCGGGCTTTACGAATTCAGTACTGTATTGTGAGAGTTGGAGTAAAGACCTATTTCTTGTAGCTCGCTGTGTTGCCTATTTCTTTACGCGGGAGACTGTAGTCTCCCACATTGGTGACCCCGAATGTCGGCGGCCGAAGCCCCCGACTCACGTAGCCCTACAGAGGCCAGCAACGACTCGACGGCAACCAGCAGCAGCCCGATGTCAGCCGGCGCCGCGTCCTTGAAGCTCCCCACCTTCTGGGAACACCAAGCACCAGCTTGGTTCGCACACACGGAGTCCCAATTCACCCTTCGTAGGGTTCAAGATGATGAAGAAAGGTACCTCCACGTAGTCTCAGCACTAGCAAGCTCCACCGCCGCCGAAGTTCTCGACCTGCTGGGGAACCCACCACAGATCGGCAAGTACTCAACCATTAAGGGCCACTTGCTGCAGGCTTACGGCCTGTCCGGGGAGGAGAGGGCCCGTAGGCTTCTTTCACTACCAGGCCTCGGCAACTCTACCCCGACCCAGTTGATGAGCTGGATGCTTGCGCTCCTGGGCTCTGAACCGCAGTGCTTCTTCTTTCGGGCCCTTTTCCTCAGCCTGCTTCCTCAGCAGGTACAGACTGCCCTCGCGGGGTCCCCGATCACAGACTGCGTACAACTGGCAGCCGCCGCGGACAAAGTCTTCACCGTCGCCCAACTCGGCTGTGCAGCCGCGAGGCTCCCCGACACCACCGAGCACGCGCCGCCACGCCAGGCCGCAGAACTATGCTACTACCACGCGCGTTTCGGCCACAAGGCCCAACGCTGCAGAGCACCCTGCTCTTTCGATCAAACCAAGATGGCCGCCCGGCCCAACGCGCCAGCCCCGCGCCGCCGTCTAGGCCCGCTCGACCGCACCCCCGCCGCCACGATGGCCATCGGCACCGCAGGTAAACTGCTGTACATAACCGACTCCCTTTCAGGGCGCAGATTCCTTTGCAACACCGGAGCCCAATGCAGCATAATTCCTGCCTCCGAGCTCGACATCCAGGCAGGCTGCAGCGGCCCACCCCTCGTGGCGGCAAATGGCGCAGCCATCGCTACTTTTGGAAAGCGACGGGCCGAGGTTTGTTTCAATGGCCAGCGATTTACGTGGGATTTCGTGACGGCCTCGGTGGCACATCCCTTGCTGGGCGCCGATTTTCTTTGCGCCCACGGACTCCTGGTCGACGTCCACGACAGGCGCCTGATCGACGCAGCAACTTTCGCTTCACTGGCCTGCCAGCAGAGCAACAGCCCGGCCCTCGTCGGGTCCTGCTCTGCCCCGGCAGATGACGACTACGCCCGCCTACTCGCAGATTTCCCGAAGCTCACACAACCGACCTTCTCAGCCGCGGCAGCCAAGCACGGTGTCGAGCACCACATCGCCACTACGGGACCACCAGTGTTCGCCCGAGCCAGACGCCTGGACCCAGCCAAGATGGCGGTGGCCAAGGAAGAATTCGCCACGATGGAGAAACTGGGCATCATCCGCCGCTCGAACAGCCCCTGGTCGTCCCCCCTCCACATTGTGCCCAAGCCGGGCGGTGGCTGGCGCCCCTGCAGCGACTACAGACGGCTCAACGACGCCACCACGCCCGATAGATACCCCATTCCGCACATCCAAGACTTCTCGGCACACCTAGCAGGAAAGTCCATCTTTTCCAAGGTCGACCTGATTCGCGGCTACCATCAGGTCCCCGTCCACCACGCAGACGTCCAGAAGACGGCGGTCATCACCCCCTTCGGACTGTTCGAGTTCCTGCGCATGCCCTTCGGGCTCAAGAACGCCGCACAGGCCTTCCAACGGCTCATGGATTCCGTCCTACGGGACCTGAGCTTCCTGTTCGTCTATCTGGACGATATCCTCGTGGCCAGCACCAGCAAGGCCGAGCACATCGCGCATTTGCGCTCTCTTTTCCAGCGCCTCAGCCAACACGGGCTAATCGTCAACCCGGCCAAATGCCAGTTCGGAGCAGCCCAAATTGACTTTCTCGGCCACAGAATCTCGCCAAGGGGAGCCATTCCCCTACCTTCCAAGGTGCAGGCGGTGGCGGACTTTCCCCAGCCCACCTCGGTCAAGGCGCTGCAGGAATTTTTGGGGATGGTCAATTTCTATCACCGTTTCGTGCCCAAGGCCACCTCACTCATGCGCCTCCTCTACGAAGCCACCAGGGGCAAAACAGGCAAAGAGCAACTCACCTGGTCCAGCGAGATGGCGACAGCCTTCCACCAGACCAAAAGCGCCTTGGCCAACGCCACACTACTGGCCCACCCCATCCCGGGCGCCAAGACCGCCCTCACCACGGACGCCTCGGATTACGCCGTCAGCGCTGTCCAGCAACAGTGGGTCGAAGGCGCGTGGCAGCCACTGGCATTTTTCAGCCGACAGCTGCGCAAGAACGAGCAGGCCTACAGCACGTTCGACAGAGAGCTCCTGGCCCTGTTCCTGGCAATCCGGCACTTCCGTTTCCTCCTGGAAGGCCGGCCGTTCACCGCATTCGTGGACCACAAGCCGCTCACTTTCGCCATGGCCAAAGTAACCGAACCCTGGTCCGCGCGCCAACAGCGCCAACTCAACTTCATCTCGGAGTTCACCACGGATATCCGCCACGTCGCCGGCAAGGACAATTTGGTGGCCGACTGCCTCTCAAGACCCTCGCTCCACGCAGTGCACCTGGGCGTCGACTACGCCAGCATGGCGAGAGACCAGGCCGCCGACGCGGAGATCCAGGCCCTCAGGACGTCAACCACCAGCCTCACTCTGGCCGACATCCACTTCCACGCAGCCGGGACAACCCTCCTGTGCGACGTCTCAGTCCCCTCGCCTAGGCCGGTCGTCCCATCCGCCTGGCGCAAGCGAGTTTTTGACATCATCCACGGCCTCTCACATCCAGGGATGCGTGCGTCTCAGAAACTCATGTCCACCAAGTTCGTCTGGCCTGGACTCCACAAGGATGTGAGAGACTGGACCAACACATGCGTGGCGTGTCAGCGCACTAAGGTCCAGCAGCACATCAAGGCGCCATTGGAGTGTTTCCCGGTGCCCGAGAGGCGTTTCGACCACGTCCACGTCAATCTGGTAGGCCCCTTGCCGCCGTCGCACAGTTTTACACACCTGCTCACAATCGTCGACCGCACCACCAGATGGCCCGAGGCGGTTCCCCTCGCCTCCACCACCACGACCGACGTCGCGCGAGCATTCGTCTCGACATGGGTGGCCCGGTTTGGCGTGCCAACCGACATATCCTCGGACAGAGGCCCCCAGTTCACCTCCCACTTGTGGAATGCCATCACCGCCGGCCTCGGCACCAAGTTGCACAGGACAACAGCCTACCACCCGCAGGCCAACGGGCTCTGCGAGCGCTTTCATCGTTCCTTGAAAGCCTCCCTCCGCGCCAGCCTGGCCGACACCAGCTGGATCGACAAACTACCCTGGGTCCTCCTGGGATTGCGCACCGCGCCCAAAGAGGACTTCCGCGGCCAAGATGGTCTACGGCCAACCGCTCAGAGTACCAGGCGACTTCCTCCCCCTGACAACGGAGCCGTGGTCGGCCGCCAGACAGCTTTCCCTGCACCAGGACGCGGCCCAGCAATTCCGTCCAGTGCCCACTTCGCAACACGGCCCGCAGCCGTCCTACGTGCCTCGGGACTTACGACATCGGAGTTCGTCTTCATGCGCTGGGACGCGCACAGAGGCCCGCTGCAGGCACCATACACCGGCCCCTTCTCAGTATTGGAGACAGGGGACAAAGCTTTTCTTATCGACGTCGGCGGGAAGCCGGACCTTATTTCAGTAGACCGCCTCAAACCGGCGCACCTGGACCTCAGCTTCCCGTTTCGTCCGGCTCTTCCCCCACGGCGGGGCAGACCTCCCGCGTTGGCGGCGGCCCCACAAGAGGACCAAGACACGCCAGAACCTTACTTCCCGGCCGCCGCCCCACCTTCGCCGGCAGCCCGTCCAGCCAGCCCACCGGCAGACCAGCCACCAGACCAGCCGACGAACCAACCGGCCGACCTCCCAGACAGCCCTCCTCACACGCCAGATGGCTACTACAGCCACTACGGCCGTTTGGTCAAACCTCCGCAGAGACTGACTTTTACAGTTAACGAGGATTCTGGGGGGGCGTATGTGGCGTTGCCACATTGGGGAAACAGTGTGTGTATGTAGATAAACCTGTATAATCCCCTTTTAACTGCTGTATTCCCCTCCCCCCGCAAGACAGTTGCAAGCTGAGAGGAATAAGGCATGTTCAGACTTGCCTGCTGCTGAGAGAAGGAAAACCAATCAGGTTCCAGCAGGTGACCAATCCGTGAGTCATCACAGGCTCGCGGGCTTTACGAATTCAGTACTGTATTGTGAGAGTTGGAGTAAAGACCTATTTCTTGTAGCTCGCTGTGTTGCCTATTTCTTTACGCGGGAGACTGTAGTCTCCCACACCTTAAATCAGCAACTTCTGACATTGCAAACTGAGCAGATGTGAAAGGTCGGATTTTATACTGCAGTTGCAGCTGTGAACTATTCAGCTCAATTGAACCCCCAACATACTTACATGACGTGATCTCCGAATGACGTGAACCCCGTTGAAAATGTGGGAAAATACAAAAAGGCTGCCAAAATAGTATTTAACAAGCAGTTAATAAGCAGTTAACTATCCTAAATGCCGCCCCTGCTGCTTGGTGTTGGGTCTGTTCTGAAATCGCAGACCCGACACTTTGGAAACTGACATGGAGGCGGGTTCGCAGCGGGTTCCCAACCCGCCGTCAATCATTGCGATTTTGACAGCGGACCCGCCTCCGAACCCCGACAAAATCGCGGCCTATATCTTCAAAACTGAATGAAACAAGACTCACATGCCCATTGAAAGGCAAAGTTTAGTGATTCAACCATTGCATTATAAGAGGAATGAAGGCTGTGTGCACTGTGAGCGTGTAACCTGAATGAACTTGTGCGTAGAGAGAAATCATCAGCAAAAGAGTGGGTAGGGATGGATGATGAATGGAGGAAATCACTTGTATGGAATAAAGTCCCGCACAAATGCTAACATTCATTAATAGCGGTGTGCATTCATGCTGATGCTAATAATTAAATATAACATTTTACACCATATAACCAATGTTGTCAGTGATGTGAGTTATATGTATCCTACCTGTGCAGTGTGGTTGTTTAGGCTCAGGGCATACTTCTAGTAGTTTTGTCCTTTGACCTATCTTGTTATGGCTAGAAAATGAATAAAAGTCAAAATTACTTCAATAAGACGGAGTCCAGCCAGTCCAGCTAAGCTGGCAAGAGACCAATTCCCTTCCATGTGGTTGCTGCTTACAAACAGAACAGTTCCATGTTTATACCTCAGGTGAAATAAAAGTCAGTGAAAAAGACCCACAAGTTTTATTTACATGGAAACCCCTGGCATGAGTACAATCAACAAAGTATCACTTGCCCTGTTAGTGGTGTTTTGGGAGTTAGTTTATTGGTGTTAAAGACCTACAGAAAATGATTCAATGGCAACTTCATTGCTTCAGTTATTGGTCTTGCACATTCTTAAATGGACAGAACCATCTTACCAAAAAAGAATATTGGAAGACAAAGACTTCACTGTGTCAATGGCCTATAAATGTGATTGCACAGTGCCCGTTTTTCTGCCTGTGCCGTACGTGCTGCGGTCAGTTTTCTCAGGTGCACTGCAGGCAAACCATGGTCCTTAAAGGGACTGCTGGAAGCTGCCACACAAAAAAGTAAGTTTAAAGTTTCTTACTTACCTGAATGTGGAACCAGGAGGAACAGGAGTGCTTCTCCCGGTCCTACATTAAAACCGTGAGCCACTTCCAGTTACTGCTTGCATACTCTCCCACCCTCCCCCGATCCCGAGCATGTACCAGAGCTCTAAATTATAGGGAAGCAGGCAGAGAGACCACTCCTGGCAATCCCCTACATCCTGGACCTGCATGACCTGACTTTCACCAGGCCCAGGAGCAGAGTACCAGGAGATTCTCCAACCTGCTTGCCCTGCGCACCAGGTGACTAAAGATGAGCATCATGGGTGAAAAGTGTAACCAGAAGTTGAGGAGCAGCCCCTTCAAAGAACGACAAAAGGGGTTGCAATCTCGGGCACTGCAGAAATATGTGAAATGTTGTTCCGTCCTGAGCGCAGAACAGGCACATGGCCAGGACATTAGTCTACTGAAAGAAAAGATAAAATAAGCAGTGCTTCACTGCTCAAGGGTGCAGTTATTTGCAGCAAATAAAGAAAAAATGAAATGATTTAAGTGCGGTTTTAGGAAAATGTGTTTTTTTTAAATAGTGTTTCACTGTTCACTATTCCCTAGACCAGGGTTAGCCTTACTGTACACTATAAGGTTCATAAATCTAGGGCTTTAGGTTTTGAGGTCCAAAGAAAAATCTATTTTGCTTTGCATATAACTTGCACAAGTTAATTGCCAAATTAGCATAATTAATTCACAATCTTATGCTTAATTGTATAGTAGTTCTTTCCTCCAGCGTTTCATCTAAATTCAACATACGGTTATTTATATTTAGCTTACTTGCATATCTAAATGATCATAATTCATAAATATGTTAAAGCTAACGATTAGTTTCATACAGGTGGGGTGGATTTTGAGTTATCAATAACAATGAGATATTTTATGCCAGTGTGATTTCTTCTCCTTGCCTATGCTATCCCCAGTTACAACTGTATCAGTTGCTCCTGAATTCTTTCGCATACTGATTAATTGTTGCCATGTGTGTGGAAAGAATGATCATAATCCTCTGAGTGCAGGGGATTTGTCAATAATAATCTCTCCAAAAATGGAGTTGAAAAATTCACCAGGGAAGGGCTGAAATGGCAACTAAACAGAGCTTGTCTTTAGTTTTCCAATTGTGATTCAAAGGAGCACATCCACCTAACTTTAACAATTCAATTCATTAATTCAGTATTTTAAGCAGTTTCAGCTACGGTATATTCTCGTCCTGCTTACATGATTTAAGACCAATCAACAAATATGAAGATTGGTTTCCCTTCCTCCATTTTCCCTCTCCCTTTCTCCCCTCCTCTCCTGGAGGACATAGATTGGTCAAATCTTAAAATAGTCAATGATGGAATTTTCCAACATCTGTGTAGACAAAAAAAAAATCAGAAAACCTATCAACATGTCTTCCAAAACAAAATTGGTCGATTAGTATAAAGACTAGTTTTTATGTTTGTCAACACTTTGAAAGTGCAAGCAGTCATCGGTTTTTGTCAACCGATTTTATTTACCAGTTTTCAGAACTTGTCGCCAAGTCCTTAGATCTTGATTAAAGCACGAATAAACGATCCTCTGCTACTGATTCATGTACCCACCATAGCAAAAGAGCTGATATTCTAAAAGTCAGACAAAACGTGTTGGCGATAGAGAACTTATTAATTTCTCCAGCTGCGGGTCCACCGTCCATGGATCCACAATGCAAAACTGCCCATAATTTGGCCAACACTGGCAATGTCACCAGAGAGGGCAAAGGGTGGCTGGTGTGCGAAATGGAGACATTTACATGGAAGCAGAAGAACTGTTTTTGATGGGGAAGAGTGAGGGAACTTTACTCTGCATCAGGCCTATCCTAGACTTGAAATAGTTTTCACTGACATTAGGGTCCAAAAGTGTTTAATTTCCCAGTACCTGTACTGACATCCTTCACCTTGATGAGCACAAAAGTCATATTTTAAGTCAGGAAGCAGTAACTTTAATGGATGCCTTCTGTCCTGTGCAGATGGGAGCTGTGTAGTAAGGGCATTTTCAACTTTACCTGTTTGCTCCAATTTCCCCTTGGTGTTCAGCTGTGTTTTTCTTCCATGCCAACAGAGAAAAGAGGTAGCGATGGCAGTGTTCCTGCTGTAGTTGGCTCCTTAGATGCATCAGTGACCTCAACACAGTCAAACAGGCCAAACACCAAGAGAAACACAAGTTGCCCTCCTTTGATGTAAGTTGAGTGGCTATTATGATTCCATCAACTTTTGCTTCAGGTCTATCCATCTTGTCTTGGTATTGTGGGTTCTTCCAATCAAACTAAAATTTGTGGAATAATGAACAAGTGAGTTTTAATTAACACAAAAATGAGAAAATGCAGCACCCTGCTGAAGCTATGTTTGTCTCTGCTAACTCCCTGCTGTTTGGAGCAATCAGCCGCTCCACTCTCTGATCCTCTGAACATACATAATGTATTAAGATATTCCTGTAGCCTGAATAACCTTATGGCGGTCTCCTATTCTGCAATTCAAAATGTTTAAATGGTTGTCAGTATCTGGCGAAAATCTGTGTATCGATTTTTCTGCCTTTATATATAACATTGCATACTGTGTGCATCTGTATCTGTTGTGCCTCATATGTCACCCTTTGGGTCACACTTTTTCACGTGCAAATCTTTGTGCCGCATTTGCACTTGATTGGCTCAAATTTCTTTTGTATTAAACTGCAACAAATCACAACTGAATAGGTAGCGAATGTACCAATCAGCAAATAGCAAGGAGGAATTAAAATAGGCCGGCGTCTATAACGAGCAGGGCTTATAACGGGCGGGGCGTATAATGGGTGGATCGTATAATGGGTGGGGTGTATAACAGGTGGGAGGTATAACGGACGGGGCGTATAAAAGGCAGGGTGTATAACAGGCGGGGTGTTTAACGGGTCAGGTGTATAACGAGCGGGGTGTTTAATGGGTGAGGTGTATAACGGGTCAGGTGTATAATGGGTGAGGTGTATAACGGGTCAGGTGTATAACGGGTGGGGTGTATAACGGGTGGGGTGTATAACGGGTGAGGTGTATAACGGGCGGGGTGTATAACGGGTCGGGTGTATAACGGGTGGGGTGTATAACGGGTGAGGTGTATAACGGGTGGGGTGTATAACGGGTGGGGTGTATAACGGGTGGGGTGTATAACGGGCGGGGTGTATAACGGGTGAGGTGTATAACGGGCGGGGTGTATAACGGGTCAGGTGTATAACGGGTGGGGTGTATAACGGGTGGGGTGTATAACGGGTGGGGTGTATAACGGGTGAGGTGTATAACGGGTGGGGTGTATAACGGGTGGGGTGTATAACGGGTGGGGTGTATAACGGGTCAGGTGTATAACGGGTGGGGTGTATAACGGGACGGGTGTATAACGGGTGAGGTGTATAACGGGCGGGGTGTATAACGGGTGAGGTGTATAACGGGTGGGGTGTATAACGGGTGGGGTGTATAACGGGTGAGGTGTATAACGGGTTGTGTGTATAACGGGTGAGGTGTATAACGGGTCAGGTGTATAACGGGTGGGGTGTATAACGGGTGGGGTGTATAACGGGTGGGGTGTATAACGGGTGAGGTGTATAACGGGTGGGGTGTATAACGGGTGGGGTGTATAACGGGTGAGGTGTATAACAGGTCAGGTGTATAACGGGTGGGGTGTATAACGGGTGGGGTGTATAACGGGTGGGGTGTATAACGGGTGGGGTGTATAACGGGCGAGGTGTATAACGGGTGAGGTGTATAACGGGTGAGGTGTATAACGGGTGGGGTGTATAACGGGTGGGGTGTATAACGGGTGAGGTGTATAACGGGTGGGGTGTATAACGGGTCAGGTGTATAACGGGCGGGGTGTATAACGGGCGAGGTGTATAACGGGCGAGGTGTATAACGGGCGGGGTGTATAACGGGCGGGGTGTATAACGGGTGAGGTGTATAACGGGTTGTGTGTATAACGGGTGAGGTGTATAACGGGCGGGGTGTATAACGGGCGGGGTGTATAATGGGCGGGGTGTATAACGGGCGGGGTGTATAACGGGCGGGGTGTATAACGGGTGAGGTGTATAACGGGCGGGGTGTATAACGGGCGGGGTGTATAACGGGTGAGGTGTATAACGGGTGGGGTGTATAACGGGTGGGGTGTATAACGGGTGAGGTGTATAACGGGTGGGGTGTATAACGGGTGGGGTGTATAACGGGTGAGGTGTATAACGGGTCGGGTGTATAACAGGTGAGGTGTATAACGGGTGGGGTGTATAACGGGTGGGGTGTATAACGGGTGGGGTGTATAACGGGTGAGGTGTATAACGGGTCGGGTGTATAACGGGTGGGGTGTATAACGGGTGGGGTGTATAACGGGTGGGGTGTATAACGGGCGAGGTGTATAATGGGCGGGGTGTATAACGGGTGAGGTGTATAACGGGCGGGGTGTATAACGGGTGAGGTGTATAACGGGCGGGGTGTATAACGGGCGAGGTGTATAACGGGTCAGGTGTATAACGGGTGGGGTGTATAACGGGTGGGGTGTATAACGGGTCACGTGTATAACGGGTGGGGTGTATAACGGGCGGGGTGTATAACGGGTGGGGTGTATAACGGGTGAGGTGTATAACGGGTGAGGTGTATAACGGGTGGGGTGTATAACGGGTGGGGTGTATAACGGGCGGGGTGTATAACGGGCGAGGTGTATAACGGGTGGGGTGTATAACGGGTGGGGTGTATAACGGGCGGGGTGTATAACGGGTGAGGTGTATAACGGGTGGGGTGTATAACGGGTGGGGTGTATAACGGGTGGGGTGTATAACGGGTGGGGTGTATAACGGGTGGGGTGTATAACGGGCGGTGTGTATAACGGGTGAGGTGTATAACGGGCGGGGTGTATAACGGGTGAGGTGTATAACGGGTGAGGTGTATAACGGGTGGGGTGTATAACGGGCGGGGTGTATAACGGCTGAGGTGTATAACGGGTGGGGTGTATAACGGGTGGGGTGTATAATGGGTGGGGTGTATAACGGGTGGGGTGTATAACGGGCGGTGTGTATAACGGGTGAGGTGTATAACGGGTGAGGTGTATAACGGGTGAGGTGTATAACGGGTGGGGTGTATAATGGGTGGGGTGTATAACGGGTGGGGTGTATAACGGGCGGGGTGTATAACGGGCGAGGTGTATATCGGGCGGGGTGTATAACGGGCGGGGTGTATAACGGGAGGGGTGTATAACGGGCGGGGTGTATAACGGGTGGGGTGTATAACGGGAGGGGTGTATAACGGGTGAGGTGTATAACGGGAGGGGTGTATAACGGGTGAGGTGTATAGCGGGTGGGGTGTATAACGGGTGGGGTGTATAACGGGTGGGGTGTATAACGGGCGGGGTGTATAACGGGTGAGGTGTATATCGGGCGGGGTGTATAACGGGCGGGGTGTATAACGGGCGGGGTGTATAACGGGAGGGGTGTATAACGGGCGGGGTGTATAACGGGCGGGGTGTATAACGGGCAAGGTGTATAACGGGCGGGGTGTATAACGGGTGGGGTGTATAACGGGTGGGGTGTATAACGGTGGGGTGTATAACGGGTGAGGTGTATAACGGGTGGGGTGTATAACGGGTGGGGTGTATAACGGGTGAGGTGTATAACGGGTGGGGTGTATAACGGGTGGGGTGTATAACGGGTGGGGTGTATAACGGGTGGGGTGTATAACGGGTGAGGTGTATAACGGGTGAGGTGTATAACGGGTGAGGTGTATAACGGGTGGGGTGTATAACGGGTGGGGTGTATAACGGGTCGGGTGTATAACGGGTCGGGTGTATAACGGGTGGGGTGTATAACGGGTGGGGTGTATAACGGGTGAGGTGTATAACGGGTGAGGTGTATAACGGGTGGGGTGTATAACGGGTGAGGTGTATAACGGGTGGGGTGTATAACGGGTGGGGTGTATAACGGGTGAGGTGTATAACGGGTGAGGTGTATAACAGGTGGGGTGTGATGTAAGAAAAAGGAGACTTACCATCAAGTAACTTTAAAGTAAGCTTTAAGTAACTTATAAACACACTATATACAAGAGCGGTCTTTACCATGCCTCTGGTAGAAGCCTCTTACAATATTGAACAGACCAGTATTTATACCAGTCCAACAGGAAGTGACATATGACAGGAAGTGAGGTATGTACACAGTTCATAGTTCACAGTTCACAGGAAGTGATGACATAACTTCCCGGAAGTTATTATTTTTATCACAGGGTGTATAACGGGCGGGGTGTATAACGGGTGAGGTGTATAACGGGTAGGATGTATAACGGGTCAGGTGTATAACGGGTGGGGTGTATAACGGGTGGGGTGTATAACGGGCGGTGTGTATAACGGGCGAGGTGTATAACGGGCGGGGTGTATAACGGGCGGGATGTATAACGGGTGGGGTGTATAACGGGTGGGGTGTATAACGGGCGGGGTGTATAACGGGTGAGGTGTATATCGGGCGGGGTGTATAACGGGCGGGGTGTATAACGGGAGGGGTGTATAACGGGTGAGGTGTATAACGGGCGGGGTGTATAACGGGCGGGGTGTATAACGGGCGGGGTGTATAACGGGTGGGGTGTATAACGGGTGGGGTGTATAACGGGTGGGGTGTATAACGGGTGAGGTGTATAACGGGTGAGGTGTATAACGGGTGAGGTGTATAACGGGTGAGGTGTATAACGGGTGAGGTGTATAACGGGTGGGGTGTATAACGGGTCGGGTGTATAACGGGTCGGGTGTATAACGGGTGGGGTGTATAACGGGTGGGGTGTATAACGGGTGAGGTGTATAACGGGTGAGGTGTATAACGGGTGGGGTGTATAACGGGTGGGGTGTATAACGGGTGGGGTGTATAACGGGTGGGGTGTATAACGGGTGAGGTGTATAACGGGTGGGGTGTATAACGGGTGAGGTGTATAACGGGTGAGGTGTATAACGGGTGGGGTGTATAACGGGTGAGGTGTATAACGGGTGAGGTGTATAACGGGTGGGGTGTCTAACGGGTGGGGTGTATAACGGGTGGGGTGTATAACGGGTGAGGTGTATAACGGGTGAGGTGTATAACAGGTGGGGTGTGATGTAAGAAAAAGGAGACTTACCATCAAGTAACTTTAAAGTAAGCTTTAAGTAACTTATAAACACACTATATACAAGAGCGGTCTTTACCATGCCTCTGGTAGAAGCCTCTTACAATATTGAACAGACCAGTATTTATACCAGTCCAACAGGAAGTGACATATGACAGGAAGTGAGGTATGTACACAGTTCATAGTTCACAGTTCACAGGAAGTGATGACATAACTTCCCGGAAGTTATTATTTTTATCACAGGGTGTATAACGGGCGGGGTGTATAACGGGTGAGGTGTATAACGGGTAGGATGTATAACGGGTCAGGTGTATAACGGGTGGGGTGTATAACGGGTCAGGTGTATAAATGACGGTGCGTATAAGATTGTTTTGCATTTGCAACAATGTGTGACGTCCTGTGCATGATGTCTGGAATATCACAGATACCCACCAGATGAACTGAAAGACTTTGGAAAACATATTTGTAGGAGATATTCCCAGAGTCAGTGAGAGTCATTTTCACTGTTGGTGGGGGCGGAAAACTGGCCGTAGTGGATCGGCCACCCTTTATACACCTCACCCATTTAAAAAGCAAACCAGTCATTGGCCTGAAGCCTGAAACATATAAACATTTTCCAATATGCGACTTTTTCTGACCAAACAACAATTGGACTCTGATTAATCTGAGCCTATGTTTACTTAACAACAATTAGACTTTGGGGCCTCAAAGCAACACAGCCCCATGTTTACAGCAGAATAATGTCTTGTATATTGCATGTTATAACACTCCTGCCCTTATACAAAAAGGATAGCATCTGACTTAATGAGCAATGCCATGGGAGATCTGGTAGTTTCGATCTTAGCTCTGTTTTGAGGTACATATATCGTTGTTCCTCATGACATTTTTATAATGAAGCAGTGAAATGTGTTGTGCTAAAATGACTCTTTCTGCTGGAACATGGATGCTGGAACTGCTACTTTCCTCTGCCATTTTTATTTCTTTTCTATATAATTATTTTCTTGTGGTAAATGATTGCCGATCTTCAGTCTGTCTCGACGTGCACCTCTGCTGTCAAGAGGGTGGGCTGTGCTGAGACTATTTCCAATGCCCCCTGTATTCTTCTGTAGGCTGCAGTCTCTTCAAAATCATTTATGTCCAATTTTAACCTGCTTAGTTCCCACATATTACTGGAAAAGACACACGTGCCTTTATGTACTTTGCACCAACCTAGGGCAGAGGTTTTCATACTGGCATCAATAAGGAGGTCCTAAGGGGCCCATGAGGTCATCGGATTTCTGAACATCTGGTGCCAGGATGATCACACATGGTGTATGAGTCTGTATTCTATAATTTTCCTGTGGTTGTTGACTTACCAGCACATTTTATTTCTGCTGCTGTATACTAATAAAAATGTTTTCTGCAATGACAGTAGTGTTTACCTTGATTTGCTGACAATGTCTTTTGAAAGGGTACTGAGGAGTCTGCCAGGAGGGTGGGTCTTTCACAGAAAGAAAATTGAAAACCACTGACTTAGGGAGTAAAATATCCAGATGCAAATACTTCTTGATGCATTCCTGTTGTGTCGCACTCTCGCCTCTGAGTCAGAAGGTTGTGGTTTCAAGTCCCACTCCAGAGACTTGAGCACAAAATCCAGGCTGACACTCCAGTGCTGCACTGTCTGAGGTGCCATCCTTTCGATGAGACGTTAAACCGAGGCCCCGTCTGCTCTCTCAGGTGGAGGTAAAAAATCTCATTGCACTATTTCGAAAAGACCAGGGAAGTTCTTTCCAGTGTCCTGGCCAACATTTATCCCTCAACCAACACCACTAAAAACAGATTGCTGTACGCAAACTGACTACCGTGTTTCCTACATTACAAGAGTGACTACACTTCAAAAAGTATTTCATTGGCTATAAAGTGCTTTGGGATGTCCTGAGATTGTGAAAGGTGCTATAGAAATGCAAGTCTTTTTCTTCTTTATAAATGTGTGCCTGGGCATCACTTACATGGATTAAAATAAAAAGAATTGTATTTAACCCTTGAGGTGAGACTACAGAAATTTGTCTGCAGCTTGAATGCTCTTAAATTGCGACCAGCTGAAGAGTTTTAACCTATAAAAAGTCAAGTAAAAAGGCTAGATTTTATTTTTTGCTGAATTAACTCGTTAAACAGTTTGGCCTAGAAATTCGGTTGGTTGCGCCAGCGATTAGCGCCTAATGAGCCCGAGATTTGGGGCGTTACCCAATTTTTGGCCGGGCGCAGTGATCCCAGCGCTTCCTGCCATATTGAGTAGCCTTTTAGTGCCGGTGCTAACTCCTTGCGCCCGCTCGCGGGCGCAGCCAGATCATGACATCATTTCATTGTGCAACGCCTTTTTGGCGCCCCAGACCGGAAATTCAGTGGCGCCCCCCTCCGTTCCGCCTGGCGCTATTAGTGACAGTTGGATGGAACGTTACCAGGTCCTTCTCGGACTCGGGGGGCGCTCTTTAAAGGGCACAGCACTAGTATAAAAGCGGCAGCCATTTGGCCTGGCCATCCTGCTCGCTGCTGGAGAGAGTTGCAGACCTTCAGTTGCAGAGAGTTCTTCTCATTGAGCCAGAGGAGCCTTGGGACCTTCAGCCCTGTCCAGAACAGTTTGATCCTGAGAGATTACTGCGTCTTGCTCGTCTGACAGAATAATGGGAGCTGCTTTGGAGGGGAACGTCATCCTGGCTGAACAACTGGCAAGGGCACAGAGACGGAGGGAGAGAGGGCCGGGATTGGCCAGAAGGAGGAGGGCCAATGGACGTCGCCAAATCCGACCATACGCTGCCAGGGTTTTTAGGCAGCAGGTCTCATACCTTACCATGTCGGAGGAGCAGTGTCTGCGAAGGCTCAGATTCGGTAAGGATGTTGTGACTGAGCTGTGCCACCTGCTTGCTCAGGATCTGCAGCCACGGCTATGGTGCAGGACCTCTCTGTCGGTGGCCGTGAAAGTCACTGTTGCCCTCAACTTTTACGCCAGCGGCTCGTTTCAGGCAGCAACTGGGGACATCTCAAATATCTCACAATTTGCGGTGCATTGCTGCATCCGGCAAGTGACAGCTGCCCTCTATAAAAGGAGACGCAAATTAATCACCTTCCCTGTGACCCTGGAGAAGCAGGGGGAGCGCGCGCAGGGCTTCGCGGCTATTGCAGACTTCCCCATGGTGCAGGGGGCCATTGATTGCACACGTGGCTTTGCGGGCGCCATTACAGAATCCTGAGGAGTTCCGCAACCGCAAGGGGTTCCACTCCCTTAGTGTCCAGCTGATCTGTGATCACCGGCAGAGGATCATGGCGGTCAACGCACAATTCCCTGGCAGCAGCCATGACGCGTTCATCCTGCAGCAGACCTCAGTGGCTGACCTTTTTGAGGCCCCGGCTCACCCACGAGGCTGGCTTCTTGGCGACAAGGGCTATCCTCTCTGCCCATGGCTCATGACCCCGCTCCGTTTGCCCAGCATCCTGGCAGAAGAGCATTACAACAACAGCCATCAGGCGACCAGGAACATTGTGGAGCACACAATTGGTGTGCTGAAGCAGCGTTTCTGTTGTCTAGACCATTCGGGGGGGGCGCCCTACAGTACTCGCCGGAGCATGTGGCGCGCATCGTCGTTGTCTGCTGCATGCTCCACAACCTGGCCATCCGACGCACCCAGCCAATGCCAGCCGACCCTCAAGGTCCAGCAGAGCAGGCGGACGAGCAGGAGGAGGAGGAGGAAGATGGGAGGGCTCCAGAAACTGGAAGGGCCGTTCGTCAGAGGCTCATAAGGACTCGGTTCTAGGCCCCTCGGACGGAATGCTGGCTGTGATTGGAACAGCGCCCTTCGGTTCGCAGTAAGCCTATGAAGGCCACCATGATTGTAAATAGTCTACAGCTCCATTGTAAATAAAACATTTTCTTTATTTTCAAACAAGTGCTTCCTTCCAGCATGACAACGTAATGGTAACAGAAATCATAACTAACAAACTAACAGATAACTGTCTGACAACCCGGCGAGACTAACCAAAACATAACAAACAAACACAGCAGGTGTGGACGGCCTTCAATTCGAAAAAAGACACGTCTTAGCACCTCCCTCTACTGTTGACCCCTTGATGGAGGTCGGCCCCTTCCCTCCCTGCATCTCCTCCGTAATTGGACCCCAGTGGCTGCGTCAAGGCTGGGGGACGCCTGCTGAGTGTCTGGAAGCGCTGAAGCCCGAGGGACGGCCTGGACAACCTCTGGGCTTGGAGGGCCCGCAAGCTGGCTGCTCCAACTGGGCATGTCTGGAAGCAGTCTGCCGTGCAGGTGGTGGCAGCTGCACTGCTGACGTTCCAGCGGTGGCATCAGGAATGCTCACATGCAGAGAGAGGACACCTGCACCGTGGTCGGCCGACACACTGGCACTCTGACGGGGCCGCACCGGATCATCCGCCACAATCGACTGCTCCACAGATTCATGGCCTGCTGTGGTGCTGCAAGGGCCTGGGGTGATCCTGCCTGATGCAGCTAGGGTGGCAGCAGTGAGTGTTCGCGTGGCCTCAATTTGCGTGTGGACGAGGCCAGCAAGTGACTGCGTGGCAGCAGTGAGGACCTGCGTGGCAGGTTCCAGTGCTTCGGAGAAGCCATGGACAGTCCTTTCCACTGCTTCGGACAAGGCCGGAACAGTCCTTTCCACTGCCTCGGACAAGCCCTGGACAGACCTTTCCATTGCTGCCCCGAAGCCCTGGACAGTCCCTTCCATTGCTGCCCCGAAGCCCTGGACAGTCCCTTCCATTGCTGCCCCAAAGTCCAGCACACTCTTTGCCAGTGTGTCGATCGACTCAGGCATCCTCCCCACTGCAGCCATAAGCTCAGTGTGCCTGAGCCGGGCCTGGGCGCTCATTTCGGCAAGGCTACGCACCTCCTCTGCACTCTGTGCAGCAGTCATGGTGGCCTGCCTCGCCCTCCGGGGAGATGGCCCCTGAGCGTCCCTACCCCCCTCGCGTTGCTGCAGGCCGCTGGTTCCTGCAACTGGCTCCTCATCAGAGCCCCCCCCCCCTCCCCTCCAGGGAACTACTATCCCCAGTCTCCAGATGCGGTGGCTCCCCTGAGGCTGGCACGGATGGTCCGGCTTCCTCCTGCTCGTCGCTTCCGGAGGCACTGGCACTGGCAGCTTGAGGGGCCGGCTCCCAAGCTGGTGATGCAGCATCTGAAAGCAGGGAGGTTGAAGAGTGGCTTTAGCAAAAGGACAGTTTGGCAGCAAGGGATGCAAGAGTGCGGCAATGCTATGACATGGGTCCACAGTGAGAAAGCATGCTGGCGAGGGAAACAAGTGGAAGGAGACAGCTGTAATAGTTGAGAACCTCACCATCGCTGTGGACAATGGGGTCGGCAGCTGCAGTGGTGACAGGACCACTCAGACGTCCTCCCACAATCTGGTGGACTCTCTCCTCGAGATCCGTCAGAGGCTGCAGTTGAGGACGACCTCCTCCGGTGCGAAGCTGGTCCTTGCGGTTTCTCGCCAGCTTGGCCTGCAGGGGAAAGGACGGGAAGTGATGTTACATGATGCCCTGAGTTACCATCTCATGCCCCCCATGGTGGAACAGCCCTCACATGATGCCCTGAGTTATCATCTCATGCCCCCCATGGTGGAACAGCCCTCACATGATGCCCTGAGTTATCATCTCATGCCCCCCATGGTGGAACAGCCCTCACATGATGCCCTGAGTTATCATCTCATGCCCCCCATGGTAGAACAGCCCTCACATGATGCCCTGAGTCAAATGTGCATGTGTGTGACCAGAAAGGGCCATGGGTGCTTGCTGACAGATGGCCAGTGGGGCATAGCGCACCCTGTAGCCATAAAGTCAGGTGCGAATGGAGGGATGCATAAGTTTACATAAACACCACTCACCCTCACGACCCAAGTGAGGTCGTTGAATTTCTTCCTGCATTGCACAGGGCTCCTGGTCGCCATGCTGCTGGAGTTGACCCTCTGAGAAACATCCCTCCAAGCTCGTCGGTAGTCCTTATGATTAGGCCTCCTGCCATTGTCGGGGTAGAGGACATCTCACCGGCGCTCCACTGGGGCCACCAATTCCTCCAGAGACTCATTGGTGAAGCGCTCTGCTCTCTGCCTCACCCTCTCCATCTGCTCCAAGTTTTTTGCGCCAGAGAAGGGCCTGCGCCGATTTGCAGGCCTACAAGGCGCAGACTGTGGATGCTGGAGCTGCCTGACCCACCCCTTTAAGAGCTGGCCGACGCCTGGAAGTCTCGTGGTCATCGGTAATTGAGAGCACCTGCGCTGCGCCCGCCCGCCCCGATATTGGGTTGCGCCGGCATGTTAGCGCCTTAGGAGCCCCCTGTAACGCCTGAACTCGCGCCTCAATCACCTTTGGGGCCTTGCAACCCAATATCGCGCGAGGTGGCGATAAGTTGCGTCTGGCTATAAAATTTGCGCTGCGCCAATTCTAACGCCCCAAGCGAGGCTATACCCAATTTCTAGGCCTTTATGTTTTAAACTCGACACCCTGGGTTTTCTTTTTAATTTAAAAGTTTATCTGGGTGGCACAGTGGGTTGTCCCAATATTCAAGGTTCAAATCCAGCTGGGGCAACAAAAAAAAACTCTTTGGGCTACGTCCAAATACAAGGGCAGCGGCGTGGCACTGCACATTACAGCGCTAATGTTCAGTGCCGTGATGTATGGGGCAAATGTAGGTTTGATCTCAGTTCCAAAACTGAGTCACGATGGAGATAAATGGAGGCTGCAGAATCTCCCTGCTGAGGGAGGGGAAAGAAAATTGGAAGAGAGAGTCAAGCCTTGGTGTTCAATAGCATCTCCTGACAATGTTGATAGTCTCACAGCAGCCTACACTTTCAAAAATGAGAAAAGAAATGTTCAAATGCTAACATCTCACACATGTCTCAGCTTTATTAATAATAATTTTCTGAAGATATTAGATCTAGTATATATCAATAAAGATGCCACCTCTTCTTGCCCACAGTAATTCCACCATCTCGAATATTAAGAAGTCTAGAAACTCTGTAACAAGCCTGGAACATATCTGTATATCCTAGAAACGTTCAGGATCATACCTTAGAACATCAATAATAAGTAGCTGCAATAACAAAGGCTTGTCTTAGACCTGACTGTGAGGAAATCTGTTGTACAGAAAGAAGGGCGATTACGCTCTCAACTGGACTCATTATGGTTCACTGACAACAAGCTTCCATGCATATCTGTCAGTCCGAACCCCTAAGGCACACTGGTAAGGTTCTCTTGCTTAAAGCTGCTAAGGCTGGCTGGAGGCAGGAACCTCTCAGTTATCCTGTTAGGTTTGTTGACTACAGGGTGGTAATGATCTTTGAAGAAGGAAGCCTCTTCATCCTGCTGGGAAGGGTCACTGGTTAAAATCTACTTCAGGTGCCTGGAGGTTACAGCCTCTTAGCTGTGCTTGGAACGTGGAATGGTTTATTAAATCGCATATTTTATATATGATTTTTTTAATATTGATTCAAATGGCAAATAAAGCCAAGGTTATTTTAGAATACTCTACCAGGCCAAAGGACTTCACATAAGGTCCTTCCAGTTAACAAAGAGGAGAGTGGGTTCTGCACTGCTCCATATAACAAGTTTAACACAGCCCTTAACCTGCAGTCAACTGAATTTACATAAACATTGTAAAATGTAGTGCAAATATATAGGCCGGAATTTTCTCCAGGGAGGCAGGTTGAGGGCGGGGCGGGGGGGCGGTTCCTGCAGGCATGGCCGACTTTAACGGCAGGGCCTGATTTGCATGTGAAGCCTCGGATTCGCGCCCGTAGCCAGCCAGATTGAGAGGCTGGCTGGCTGCGGGCAGGTAGGCCTGCAGATGTGAGGGGTCGGTCCGGGAGAGGGATCGGGGGGGGCGGGGATGGTGGGGGGAGGTCGACATCGGGAATCGTGGGGAGGGGTCAGCATCAGGCATCAGGGATCGCAGGAGGGGGGGTCGACGGGTTTGGGGGGGGGGGGGGGGTGTCGGCCAGAGCATTGGACAGGGATTGGGCGGGGTGGGGGGGGGGTCGGGGATCGGCAGGGGGAAGAGAGAATCAGGGCCGGCCACCGGAGGATTGTGGCCAGCCTCAGCATCATCGGTGGCGCGGTGGGTAGGTCTCATGGTAGGGATCGGAGGTCTGAGAAGGTGATCGGCGGCCTCGTGGTGGGGTCTCCGATCGCGGGGGATGGGTTAGGTAGGGACCCTGGATCCAGGCGGTAGGTATAAAGCCTCTTACATAGAGTCATAGAGTTATACAGCACAGAAAGAGGCCCTTCGGCCCATCGCGTCCGCGCCGGCCATCAAGCCCTGTCTAATGTAATCCCATTTTCCAGCATTTGGTCCGTAGCCTTGTATGCTATGGCATTTCAAGTGCTCATCCAAATGCTTCTTGAATGTTGTGAGGGTGCCTGCCTCTACCACCCTTTCAGGCAGTGAGTTCCAGATTCCAACCACCCTCTGGGTGAAAAAGTTCTTCCTCAAATCCCCTCTAAACCTCCTGCCCCTTATCTTGAATCTATGTCACCTTGTTATTGACCCCTCTACTAAGGGAAAAAGTTCCTTTCTATCTACCCTATCTATGCCCCTCATAATTTTGTACACCTCAATCAGGTCCCCCCTCAGCCTTCTCTGCTCCAAGGAAAACAACCCCAGCCTGTCCAGTCTTTCTTCATAGCTGAAGCGCTCCAGCCCAGGTAACATCCTGGTGAATCTCCTCTGCACCCTCTCCAAAGCAGTCACATCCTTCCTATAGTGTGGCGAACAGAACTGCACACAGTATTCCAGCTGTGGCCTAACCAGCGTTTTGTACAGCTCCATCATAACCTCCCTGCTCTTATATTCTATGCCTCGGCTAATGAAGGCAAGTATCCCATATGCCTTTTTAACCACCTTATCCACCTGTTCTGCTGCCTTCAGGGATTTATGTACATGCACACGAAGGTCCCTCTGATCCTCTGTCTTTCCTAGGGTCTTACCATTCATTGTGTATTCCCTTGCCTTGTTAGTCCGTCCAAAATGCATCACCTCACACTTTTCAGGGTTAAATTCCATTAGCCACTGTTCCGCTCATCTGACCAACCCATCTATATCGTCCTGCAGACTGAGGCTACCCTCCTCGCTATTTACCACCCCACCAATTTTCGTGTCATCTGCAAACTTACTGATCATACCTTTTACATTCACATCCAAATCATTAATGTAGACCACAAACAGCAAGGGACCCAGCACCGATCCCTGCGGTACCCCACTGGACACAGGCTTCCAGTCACAAAAACAACCTTCGACCATCACCCTCTGCCTTCTGCCACTAAGCCAGTTTTGAATCCAATGTGCCAAGGCACCCTGGATCCCATGAGCTCTTACCTTCTTGACCAGTCTCCTATGCGGGACTTTATCGAAAGCCTTACTGAAATCCATGTATACCACATCCACTGCACTACCCTCATCCACACACCTAGTTACCCCCTCGAAAAATTCAATCAAATTGGTCAGACATGATCTTCCCTTGACAAAGCCATGCTGACTATCCCTGATTAATCCTTGCCTCTCCAAGTGGAGACTAATTCTGTCCCTCAGAATGTTTTCCAATAATTTCCCTACCACTGATGTTAGGCTCACTGGCCTGTAATTCCCTGGTTTATCCCTACTACCCTTCTTGAATAATGGTACTACGTTAGCTGTTCTCCAGTCCTCTGGCACATCCCCTGTGGCCAGAGAGGTTTTGAAAATTTGTGTCAGAGCCCCTGCAATCGCCTCCTTTGCCTCACACAGCATCCTGGGATACATCTCGTCTGGGCCTGGGGATTTATCCACTTTTAAGCCTGCTAAAACCGCTAGTACCTCCTCCCTCTCGATGCCAATATGTTCAATTATATCACAGTCCCCCTGCCCGATTTCTATGTCTACATCATCCTTCTCCATAGTGAACACAGATGCAAAAAATTCATTTAAAACCCCACCTACATCTTCTGGCTCCACACACAGATTGCCACTTTGGTCCCTAATGGGCCCTACTCTTTCCCTAGTTATCCTCTTGCCCTTAATATACTTATAAAACACCATAGGATTTTCCTTTATTTTGCTCGCCAGTATTATTTCATGGCCCCGCCTCGCTCTCCTAATTTCTTTTTTAAGTATCCCCCTACACTTTTTATACTCCTCTAGGGCTTCCTCTGTCTTTAGTCCTTTGTATCTGCCAAAAGCCCCCCTTTTTTTCCTAATCCATTTTCGTATATCCCTTGACATCCAAGGTTCCCTGGGCTTGTTGGTCCTACCCTTGCCTTGACCTTTACGGGAACATGTTGCCATTGTACTCTCTCAATTTCCTTTCTGAAAGACTCCCATTGCTCCAATGTGGATTTTCCTACAAGTAGCTGATCCCAGTCCACTTTGGCCAGATCCTGCCTTATATTAAAATCAGCCTTCCCCCAATTTAGAACCTTTATTTCCGGTCCATCTCTGTCCTTTTCCATGACTACCTTAAATCTCACCGAATTATGGTCACTGTCACCAAAGTGCTCACCTACTAACACTTCTACCACTTGCCCGGCCACATTCCCTAGAATTAGGTCCAGTACCGCCCCCTCTCTTGTAGGACTTTCTACATGCTGGCTCAAAAAGCTCTCCTGGATGCACATTAAGAATTCCGCACCCTCTAAGCCTTTCACACACTGACTATCCCAGTTAATATTGGGGAAGTTGAAATCCCCCACTATTATTACCCTATTATTTGCACATTTCTCTGAGATTTGCCTACATATCTGTTCCTCTATCTCCCCCTGACTGTTTGGGGGCCTATAGTATACTCCCAGCAAAGTGCTTGCCCCCTTTTTGTTTTTAAGTTCTACCCATATGGCCTCATTAGATGAACCTGTTAATATATCATCCCTCCTTACAGCAGTAATTGACTCCTTAATTAATATTGCGACACCCCCTCCTCTTTTACCACCCCCCCCCCCCCCCGTCTCATCTGAAGATTCTATACCCCGGAATATTGAGCTGCCAGTCTTGCCCCTCCCTCAACCATGTCTCCGTAATAGCAACAATATCATACTCCCATGTGTTCATCAACACCTTCAGTTCATCCACCTTATTTGCAAGACTCCTTGCATTAAAATAAATGCCATCCAGCCTTGCCCTACTCCCTTGTGCCGTTACATATTTGCTCTGCCTTCCAGTCTGACTTGTTTTTTCCTCTATATTTGGCTGTACATCACCCCCTATTATAGCTCCACTCTGTATCCCATCCCCCTGCCAAGTTAGTTTAAACCCCCCCCCCCCCCAACAGTGCTAGCTGTAGTGTCCGAGGATCAATAATACTCAGACTGCAGGAGAACAGTAAAACAGGTATTTACTGACAGAGTAATTCAAGACTGACGTACAGAAGCCTGCTATGGCTTTATATACAGGGGTGGTCACTGCCGGTACTGCAGTATAGAATCAGTTCTTCTCTTAAAGGTACATACACAACAATTCCTCCCCTTTTAGATAAACAGTACATAACATTCATTTAACAACTAAATAATAACTAATTACAATTACAATTTTCTCTGTACTATATACATCAATTGAAATAATCATTTATAAGTTCAGTCTTTGAGGAGGCTTCCTGATCCTGACTGGATAGCGCCTTTCTCGAGTACCCTGTTCTTGCGGCGGAGTTGATTCTGGTTCATGTCATTGGTTGGTTCGTCAGCTTCCAATACCACTGCTTCTGAGGTAGACGCAATCTGTACTTCGGGTTGATTACCAGGTGCACCTGCTCGTGGTATGGGTTTGGCTTGTTCCTGTGACTCTAGAATCTGGTCAGCATGGCGTCTCACGATGCTCTCTCCAACGTCCACTGTGTACATTAGTGGTCCCTGCTGTGTGCATATCGTTCCTGGTTGCCATTTTTCTGTTCGGTAGTCACGGGCCAAGACTGGTTGCCCTATCTTGAAGCTCCTGGTTGGCTTCTCATTTATGTGCTGGAATTGCTTATCCTCAACATCTCGTCTTATGTTTGGTTTGAGCAAATCCAGGCGACATCTTAGCCTTCGGTTGAAGAACATTATGGCTGGAGCTTGGTTGGTGACTGCATGTGTCGCATTCCGGTAAGCAAACAAGAAATTATCCACCTTGTGTTGTAGTGGTATGTCGTCATTATGCATTGCCTTTATTGCCTTTTTAAAGGTCTGAACAAACCTCTCAGCCAATGCATTTGTGGCTGGATGATATGGGGCAGATGTGTAATGCTTCACCCCATTATTCCTCAGAAACCTCCGGAAATCCTCTGACACAAACTGTGGCCCATTGTCGGAGCAAATCTGTTCTGGCAAGCCATTCCTGGCGAAGATGGTCCGTAGGACTGCAATAGTTTTCTCCGTGGTGGTGGAGGACATTTTGATGACCTCTGGCCATTTTGAATGGGCGTCCACAGCGATTAGGAACATTGAGTCCATAAATGGACCAGCAAAATCAATGTGTACCCGTTGCCATGGAGATGAGGGCCACCCCCATGGATGTAGCGGGGCCTGTGGTGGAGCGTTTTGGACCTTCTGGCATCCTGTGCATCTCTTGGTCATATCCTCGATTTCTTTATCGATTCCCGGCCACCACACAAACGCCCTGGCTAGGCTCTTCATTTTAACCCCTCCCAGGTGACCCTCATGAAGCTCATTGAGCACTTTATCTCTCAACTTGGGTGGAATTACCACTCGGGATCCACACATCAAGGTCCCCTGGCACACTGACAGCTGTTCTCTCCTTGGCGAGAATGCTGGCAACAGTGAGTCGCCATGTGCTGGCCATCCCTTCACCGTCAAATCATAGACCCGAGAGTGTGTCGGGTCATTTCGGGTTTCCTTCTCTATACTTGAGTTTGTAACAGGTAGACATTCGACTATGGTCGCATGGAATATCTCAACAGGGTCTACTGCAGGTGCTTCCTCTACCATAGGCAACAGTAGGCGCGACAGCCCATCAGCATTTCCATGCTGTTTCGTACCCTTGTACTCTATGTCGTACTGATGTGCCCCTAGAAAAAGTGACCATCTTTGCAGCCGTTGCACCGTCATCACCGGAACGCCCTTCTTTGGGTTAAAAATGGAGACCAGGGGCTGATGATCAGTCAGTAGGGTGAATTTCTGCCCGTGCAGATAGTGATTGAACTTCTTCACCCCCCACACCAGGCTGAGGGCCTCCCCGTCAATCTGGGCGTAGTTACGCTCGGCTGAGGTTAACGAGCGCAACGCAAAGGCTATTGGCCTCTCTGAACCGTCAAGGAATTTGTGTGACAGCACCGCTCCGATGCCATAGGGAGACGCATCACATGCTAACCGAATCGGTAGTGTTGGGTTGTAGTGGGCCAATACTTCTTTTGAAGTGATTAGGCATTTACATTTCTGAAAGGCATGCTTACACTCATCACTCCATTTCCATGTTACTCCAGTTTGCAGCAGGGCGTTCAGTGGGTGCAGAATTGTAGATAAATTCGGCAAGAACTTATGGTAGTAGTTCACCAACCCGAGGAACGACCTCCGTTGCGACACATTTTCCGGTGCTGGAGCCTTGACTACAGCCTCAATCTTGTCCGGCGACTTATGCAACCCTTCCTCATCAATCATGTGGCCACAATACGAGATTTGTCTCCTGAAGAACTCGCATTTGGGGCGGTTGGCTCGTAGCCCATATTCCTGTAATCTCATGAGCACCTGCTCCAGGTTGGCAAGGTGTTCACTGTCATTTTCGCCCGTAACCAGGATGTCGTCCAAATAACACTGGGTCCCCGGGATCCCTTGCAGGACTTGTTCCATCGCCCTCTGCCAAATAGCCGGGGCTGATGCTACGCCGAATACCAGTCGATTGTACTGGTAAAGGCCTTTGTGAGTGTTTATCGTGAGGTATTTCCTAGATGCTTCTTCCACCTCCATTTGTAGATACGCTTGGGCCAGATCAATCTTTGTAAAGCGTTTCCCTCCAGATAGTGAGGCGAAAATATCTTCTATCCGTGGAAGTGGATATTGTACTGTGTGCAGGACTGGGTTCACAGTTACCTTGAAGTCCCCACAGATGCGAACCTTCTTCGGTTCCCCAGGCGTGCTGCTCAATGATTTCTTCATTACAGGAATGATGGGTGTGGCCCACTCGCTCCAGTCCACCTTGGACAGCACACCCGAACGCTCCAGACTCTCCAGCTCTGCTTCAACGGCTGGGCGGATCGTGTAAGGTACCGGTCTGGCCTTAAAAAATTTTGGGTTTGCGTTATCTTCGATTTTTATCGTTGCCGTTACTCCTTTAGAGTCCCAAGTCCTTGTTGGAACACCTCTTTCGCGTCAGTTAGAATCTTTGACAGTTGTCCAGGTGTGACGTCATCATCCTTTTTATCAGTCACAGTTAGCGCCTGAATGGAATGCCAATCCAATTGTATTTTTCGGATCCATTCACGTCCCAATAATGGTGGTCCTCCATCTGGTAGTATATATAGATACAGTTTCTGTGTTTCCTTGCCGTTGTATTCAACTGGCACCCTTATTTTTCCTCTGGGGTAGACTTTTTGCCCCGTGTATGTCTTCAATACAATGGACGTGTCCTTCAAGGGTATGTGTGAGAATAGCCGCTCATAGTCTCATCGATTCATGACAGTTAGGGCTGATCCTGTGTCCAATTCCATCTTTACTGGGGACCCTGCTATCATGAGGGTGACCCAAATGGTTCGGTGATCCTCCTTTGCGATCACGTTGTGTAACTTTAGACAACTTAGTCTCCTGCTCCCGGAGTCCTTATCACTCTCCTGATCTTGTTCTTGAGCACCGACCGCGCCCTGTGCGCTCCACCCTCTCTCTCTTCCTCCCGACGACGCTGCACGGCCCCTTTGCAGAGCCGCTCGATCGAGCCCGAGCCCGCCGCAGTCCGGAAGGGTCAGCGCACTACCTGCTACCAGCACGACTTGCTGGAACACCTCGACTGGGGAGCCAGGCCCAGCTCTCCACAGCCTCCCCTGCAACTCTCCGATGGATCCCTGGGCGGTTGCCCGCGGTCGACGCCCGCCGTTCTGACTTCGACCTCCAAGAAGCTTCTCTTCAGGGAAAAGATCCCCGTGAGGTGATGCAGTACTGCAGGTGAGTTCAAACCTGCCCGTCGCCAGTGTAGTGTCCGAGGATCAATAATACTCAGACTGCAGGAGAACAATAAAACAGGTATTTACTGACAGAGAGTAATTCAAGACTGACGTACAGAAGCCTGCTATCGCTTTATATACAGGGGTGGTCACTGCCGGTACTGCAGTATAGAATCAGTTCTTCTCTTAAAGGTACATACACAACACTAGCAAACCTCCCCGCAAGGATATTTGTCCCGTTCTGGTTCAAGTGCAACCCGTCCGACTTGTACAAGTCCCACCTTCCCCAGAAGCAGACCCAGTGATCCAGGAAACTAAAGCCCTCCCTCCTGCACCAACTCTTACCTCCTGGATGCAGCAGTCCCCAGCTCGGTTTAACTGCTAGGTTTCACGAATTCCCATCCACATGCAGTTAAAAACAAAAGGACATGGTTATTCGCAACACCAAAAGCTCTGATTTGTTCCCTTGGATGACAAGTCCTGATTGCTGATTGGTCATCTTGGAGGACAAGGCACACTCAGCTGTTTCTCTGGAATGTGTAATTAGATCCTCCCAGCCTACGTAATCAGTTAATTTGCAAAGTGTAATTCGAGCCATTCTGACTGCCTATTCCAGACAGAACAGAGCTCACTTAGAACAGACAGGGCTCACCCTCGAGGGTTAAGACCTTCTCCCACCCGCCGCCCAAGTTCCTGACCTCCACCCCCGCCCGAGTTCCTGACCTTCTCACTCCCACCCTGGCTTCTTGACCTTCTCCCCCCCTGCCCAAGTTTCTCCCCCCTGGATTCATGACCTTCTCCCCGCAACAAGTTCCTGACCTTCCCTCCACCCCGCCCCCCACCATAGATGGGGCATTGTGTGTGGGTCACAGATTGTTAACAGGTTTACTGGGTATGAAGTGAATAGTGACAGTGTCATGACTTCCAGATTTTGTCCAGTCCAAGGATATCACTTGCCACACACGCACCAAGCTTTCCGAGAAATCAACCAGGTCTGGGGGGAGGAGTGGGAGAACGTGATGTGGGTGTACTCTTTTGTTGGGTACTTTAAACAAATTTAACTGTAAATTAAACAAACTTCAGATGAAACTTAAACAAATCAAATTAAAATTGTGTTGGCCGGGTTGATGATGCACTCCAGTCGCGGAAATACTCAAGCGTGCCGGCGGACACCGCGTGCTCCATCTCCAGGGCCACCCGGGCGCGAACATGGCCGCGGAAGAGAGGCAGGCAATCTGGCTGGTGTGATGTGGGTGTAAAGGGGATGGGGTTGGAAGAACATGATCCGACTTACAATTTTGAATACGTTCTCGCTCTCATTCCGCCCCCGCTTTAGGCCTGGATCCCGTTCATCCCTCATCTCCACTGTGCTCTCCGTACTCTTTGCCCGCAACCACCCCCCCGATTCCCTCTCTCCCTCTCTCTCCCCACTCTCTCTCCGATTCCTCCTCTCTCTCCGATTCCCCCTCTCGCTCCCCTCTCTCTCTCTCCAATTCCTTCTCCCCCCCCAGTCTCTCCCTCCGATCCCCTCTCCCTCACTCTCTCCCTCCAATTCCCTCTCTCTCCCCTCTCTCCCTCCGATCCCCTCCCTCTCCCTCCGATCCACTCTTCCCCACTCTCTCCCTCCAATCCCCTCCCTCTCCCTCCGATCCACTCTCCCTCCGATCCCCTCTCTCTCCCTCCGATCCACTCTCCCCCACTCTCCCTCCGATCACCACTCTCTTCCTCCGATTTCCTCTCCACTCTCCCCCTCTCTCTCCCTCCGATTCTCTCTCCCCCACTCTCTCCCTCCATTCCCTCTCCCCCACTCTCTCCCTCCGATCCCCTCTCTCTCCCTCCGATTCCCTCTCCCCCACTCTCTCCCTCCGATTCCCTCTCCCCCACTCTCTCCCTCCGATTCCCTCTCCCCCACTCTCTCCCTCCGATTCTCTCTTCCCCACTCTCTCCCTCCAATCCCCTCCCTCTCCCTCCGATCCACTCTCCCTCCGATCCCCTCTCTCTCCCTCCGATCCACTCTCCCCCACTCTCCCTCCGATCACCACTCTCTTCCTCCGATTTCCTCTCCACTCTCCCCCTCTCTCTCCCTCCGATTCTCTCTCCCCCACTCTCTCCCTCCATTCCCTCTCCCCCACTCTCTCCCTCCGATCCCCTCTCTCTCCCTCCGATTCCCTCTCCCCCACTCTCTCCCTCCGATTCCCTCTCCCCCACTCTCTCCCTCCGATTCCCTCTCCCCCACTCTCTCCCTCCGATTCTCTCTCTCCCCCACTCTCTCCCTCCGATTCTCTCTCCCCCCCACTCTCTCCCTCCGATTCTCTCTCCCCACTCTCTCCCTCCGATTCTCTCTCCCCACTCTCTCCCTCCGATTCTCTCTCCCCACTCTCTCCCTCCGATTCTCTCTCCCCACTCTCTCCCTCCGATTCTCTCTCCCCACTCTCTCCCTCCGATTCTCTCTCCCCACTCTCTCCCTCCGATTCTCTCTCCCCACTCTCTCCCTCCGATTCTCTCTCCCCACTCTCTCCCTCCGATTCTCTCTCCCCACTCTCTCCCTCCGATTCTCTCTCCCCCACTCTCTCCCTCCGATTCTCTCTCCCCACTCTCTCCCTCCGATTCTCTCTCCCCACTCTCTCCCTCCGATTCTCTCTCCCCCCCACTCTCTCCCTCCGATTCTCTCTCCCCTCTCTCTCCCTCCGATTCTCTCTCCCTCCGATTCTCTCTCCCTCCGATTCTCTCTCCCCACTCTCTCCCTCCGATTCCCTCTCCCCCACTCTCTCCCTCCGATTCTCTCTCCCCCACTCTCTCCCTCCGATTCTCTCTCCCCTCTCTCTCCCTCCGATTCTCTCTCCCTCCGATTCTCTCCCGCACTCTCTCCCTCCGATTCTCTCTCCCTCCGATTCTCTCTCCCACTCTCTCCCTCCGATTCTCTCTCCCCCACTCTCTCCCTCCGATTCCCTCTCCCCACTCTCTCCCTCCGATTCTCTCTCCCCTCTCTCTCCCTCCGATTCTCTCTCCCACTCTCTCCCTCCGATTCTCTCTCCCCCACTCTCTCCCTCCGATTCTCTCTCCCCACTCTCTCCCTCCGATTCTCTCTCCCTCCGATTCTCTCTCCCCCACTCTCTCCCTCCGATTCCCTCTCCCCACTCTCTCCCTCCGATTCTCTCTCCCACTCTCTCCCTCCGATTCTCTCTCCCACTCTCTCCCTCCGATTCTCTCTCCCCACTCTCTCCCTCCGATTCACTCTCCCCACTCTCTCCCTCCGATTCCCTCTCCCCCACTCTCTCCCTCTGATTCCCTCTCTCTCCCTCTGATTCTCTCCCTCCCTCCGATTCCCTCTCTCTCCCTCTGATTCTCTCCCTCTCTCCGATTCCCTCTCTCCCTCTGATTCTCTCCCTCTCTCCGATTCCCCCTCTCTCCCTCTGATTCTCTCCCTCTCTCCGATTCCCTCTCTCTCCCTCCGATTCTCTCCCTCTCTCCGATTCCCTCTCTCCCTCTGATTCTCTCCCTCTCTCCGATTCCCTCTCTCTCCCTCTGATTCTCTCCCTCTCTCCGATTCCCCCTCTCTCCCTCTGATTCTCTCCCTTTCTCCGATTCCCTCTCTCCCTCTGATTCTCTCCCTCTCTCTCTCCCTCTCTCCCTCTCTCCCTCTCTCCGATTCCCTCTCTCTCCCCCACTCTCTCCCTCTCCCCCTCCGATTCCCTCTCTCTCCCTCCAATTCCCTCTCTCCCCTCCCCGGTGTCCTGGGGCCAATATTTATCCCTCAATCAAATCACTAAAACAGATGATCTGGTCATTATCACATTGCTGTTTGTGGGAGCTTGCTGTGCTCAAATTGGCTGCTGCGTTTTCTACATTACAACACTTCAAAAAGTACTTTATCGGCTGTAAAGTGCTTTGGGATGTCCTGAGGTCATGAAAGGCGCTATAGAAATGCAATTTCTTCTTCTTCTTCTTAATGGAAGTGATGCAAAAGAATCAGAACTAGTATATGTACTACAAGACTGCATCTGGACCTGGTTCTTACAAGTGATGATGATAGTATCCATAATGAAGGAACTTCTAGGTACTGGTAACTACAATAGGATTATAGATTATCTAACAATCAGTACCTGTAAGGACCAGGACATAAGTGTATGATTTTAAAAAGTGAAACTTCAAAGGAATGAAGTATGGACTGTCCACTGATCAGACCACACGTCGATTGCTGTGTTCAGTTCTGGTCACCAAGATACAAAGGAAAGAAAAAAAAAGAACTTGCATTTATATAGCATCTTTCACATTCTTAGGACATCCCAAAGCACTTCACAGCCAATGAATTACTTTTGAAGTGCAATCACTGGTATATGTAGGCAAGCATGGCAGCTAATGTGCGCACAATAAGATAAATGACCAGATAATCTGTTTTGGTGGAGTTGGTTGAGGCAGAAATGTTGACCAGGACACCGGGAGATCTCTCTGTTCTTCTTTCAATAGACGGCATCTCTGACAGTGCAGCGTAAAACGGATGAGCTACCTCAGTGTTAAATGGATGAACTACGAGGAAAGATAAGAGAAATCAAGCTCTACAGTCTAGAGAGAAGGTGGTACCTCATCAAAGCATAAAATGGTATAGATAAAGTAAACCTAGGATATTATTTCAAAGTAAGCAGGAAAGTAGGAACAGAGGATAGAAATGGGATTGAGTGAAAAAGGAAATGTAAAGCAGCTGTCAGGAAAAAATTTGTTACTCAAAGAGTGAAAAATGTTTGATAGTAGAGACAACAACATTGGGCTGTTCAAAATACAATCGATTCCTAAGATGAGAAAGTTAGGGTACTAGAAGGATGAGTTTCATTGGGCAAAATGTTTTCTTCTGGTCCCTGAATTAATTAATGTTTTCTTTCCTTTCTTTCTCTTTCCTTCTGTGGCATCCACCCCACTAAACTATAGCTGCACACCTCAGTATGGCGGCTAAAGTGTCCAAATATTTGCCTAATAGATTTTGTCGGATCATTACAGTGCCTCCATATTGCAGTGTGCTGTATTGATTATTTACAGTGGAACCTGTGAGAGGTGACTTGATCCAGAATTTAAAATGTAAAATCTTAATTCAAGTAAAGATTTTGTCAGCCAGTTGCTGGTAGCCTCAGAGCAGCCTCCCCAGATGTCTAAGACATGTTCACCTGTCTCTTTTGATCAAATGGTCCTCAACACTTGCAGAGTGGATTGTTAATCATATGGAATCTTTTTACTGAAGTGCATCTTAATATGGCTGTTGAGGTGTCCAAATATTTGCCTGAAGTATTCTCTATTCTGTGACCTTTGATTTTGGAATTTACCCAATCTTCATAAAACAAAACCTCAAAAATCAGCTTTTGCTGTGGTAGGAATCACACCCAAACTCTGGAACACAACAATAATCCAGTGCTAATGGAAATAGCAATTCTTTACCACTCCATCTGCAACTGTTAGCAAGTGACTGTTTAAATTTTGCCAGACAGACAGTGCATTTTGTTACAAAGTGATACTGTACGTGTTTTAATCTGAGCACAATATTGAAACAGGTTGTCTCCACATCTCTTCGTATGTCCTGAATCTGTCTTATGCATCATCAAACTCCCCACAGCTGAAGGACGTTTTGACAGGCCGAGGGTCTGTATTCCAAATCTCCTCTGTAAATACCACGATGACAACTGCTGTCTCTGCCCAATCGAGCGAAATGCCAGAGTTTTTCTAATCAGGCCACACAGTTTCGTCATTTCTGCCACCTAAGCAAAATGCTCTTCGGAAGAGTCGTGCTGTATCTCGACGCTGTCCATTGTGTCTGTAGGACAGCTTACAGGACACTTCATAGTCGTTTTGTATGTCTCAAGGAAAACAAACAATAAATAACTAAAAGAATATGTTTCCTGCATGAATAAAGTCCAAGTATTCCTTTTGTTTAGATACAGCCAATCTGTACAGACAGCATTCATGTTCATAATATTTGTTACTTTTTAGAATAGATTAGTCAATAGTTTCAGGAGCAGTTTTCTGGCAGAAAAGAAAACAGAAAGAAATGAAGGGAAGGGGACAGAGAGAGGGAGAGATAAAAGATGGAAAAATGGAAAGAAAGAGTAGGAATGAACAAATCATTTAGTTGTCACCTTGTATTTAGAAAAGAAAGAGAGAAAATGAGAAGTGAATGGTAGAAATATAAAAAGAACATGTAAAAAGAATTTAGGAAATAAAAGATTTTAATTTAAAATATGGATTTAATTTTCTAACTGTAGAATCTCTGTACTGGCAAATCTTTTGCTTTCAAATTAAGCCAAAATTAGCCAGTCAATAAACTGAATCCAATGGGGATTCCTAAAATCTTTAAGATTATAGAGGCTACCAAGCCTACTCTCTCTGGGCATGATGTGGAGATACTGGGGTGGACAAATGCGAGAAGTCACACAACACCAGGTTATAGTCCAACAGCTTTATTTGAGATCACAAGCTTTCGGAGCGCTGCTCCTTCGTCAGGTGAAGTGGAGAGATGCCTATATGCATCTCTCCACTTCACCACCTGACTATATATGCTGTGCCTATATGCATCTCTCCACTTCACCTGACGAAGGAGCAGCGCTCCGAAAGCTTGTGATCTCAAATAAAGCTGTTGGACTATAACCTGGTGTTGTGTGACTTCTCACATTACTCTCTCTGGGGTGTCACTACATTTACTGACATCCTATTTTGCACTAAGCTGGCTCCTAGAATGTGGCTTCCAAGGGTTTCCTGTGTACTCTGTCTGGCCACCTCTGCATGCTGTATCCATTGCCATTATCCCCCATTCTTTTAATCTAGAATTCAGGCTGCTGGTGTCTAATTCCATAAGAAAATATTTAACTTTCAAGTCTTTCCCCAAAGCACTGAAGATGAAGGGAGCCTTTTCTTGTATTGTGCCCAATAAAAATACCACATAAGATTTGGGTTTTCTGTGATTCAGTAGGGCAGTAGTGGTAATTCAAAGAGACCCTGAGGAACATCAGATCATCTGCTCCCCTTCCCCCAAATAAACTTTGTTCAACAAACATTAATCTATTAAAGGGGAATCTAACCTAATTTTACAATAATTTGTGACATACATGCTACCCACATGCAAACAGTTACTGTTACTGAGACATTTCCAGCATGAGAGCTAATGTATGGGGCTCTCATGATAGAGATCCAATCATATTTCTATTTTTCAATTTTCTTCCCCTGAAGGGAGTGACTCCTGCTGACGTACAATTCCACAGGTGCCCAGCAGCTCTTGGGTAGGCTGCCCAAGTAACCATGCTTCATGTGTGAGCCAGAAGGGTGAGCGTCAGCAAGCTATTTGGCAATGGAGGGCACCACAGCCAAACCAGATCCTGCCCTCACCCAACATTCACACACACTTTCCAGCAGTGGATTAACTAGAAAGTAATCAGAAGTAGGAACCCTGGCTAACACGACATAGACCAGCAATTGGACGTGGGACCTTCCTAGTCTGCATGGCTTTAGTACCATATAATGAGCCATTGGAGAGCATTATTGGCCTGGAAATTGGTCTCGGGCGGCGGCGTAAAACAGGCGGTATCGGATTGGCCGCCCGTTATAGGCAGCACCTGATATTCAGGTGCATTGACTGCAATAGAACTGAATATCAGGCGCTGTGTATAACGGGCGGCCAATCCGATACTGCCCGCTTTGCGCCACCGCCCGAGATGAATTTCTAGGCCATTATTTCTTGTAAGTGTGGGCTAGATGCAATTTAAAAATTTAATTAAATCTTGCCCCGGTTGAAAGGAAGCTTCATGTCTGGAGTCCTCCCTGCTTGGGATAACATTTTGGACATATACAGAGAAATATTTTTGAAAAAAGCCAGCTAGAGCTTGGAGTGGCATCCTGGGCTAATGCTGTACTGGAAAAGCGAGAGTAGGCTGCAGGCTCTAGCGACTTGCTATTGACAAAAATATAAGCTCCACAGGAGTGGGACGGAATATAATTTCTCTGGACACATTGTAAAATGTCTGACTGGGTGGAGTCCTGGAAGAGTCACCAGAGAATCATGCAGTAGACAATAAACAGAAAATAAGGCCTTTTTTGAAGCTGTTGGTCCATTTTTGTTAGTTGTCAAATTGTCATGTATGACAGTGCAAGCGTCATGTAAATGCCATTTTATGAAGAAGCAACCCCCCCTCAAACAATAGCGACCAAGCTAAAAGTGGTTTAGTTTAATATCATCATGGACTCCATCAGTTTACCTTGTATCTTCAACATTATTTAACGCATCAACTGGTTTAGGATCTGTCTGATTACATCAGCCAGGATTGGGGAGGGGTTAAGAACATAGGAACAGGAGGAGGCCATTCAGCCCCTTGAGCCTGTTCTGCCATTCAATTAGATCATGGCTAATCTGTACCTCAGCTCCATTTACATTCCTTGATACCCTTACCCAACAAAAATCTATCAATCTCAGTTTTGAAATTTCAATTGACCCCCAGCCTCAACAGCTTTATGGGGGAGAGAGTTCCAGATTTCCACTACCCTTTGTGCGAAGAATGATTTTTTTCATCGCATTCCCTTGTGGTAGGCCCTCTTAGGCCTCACTAGAAGTTGAGGCAGCATATTCACATTTAGGATTCTGGCAAACAACACGCAGCTCTAATTTGTGTTGCCGCTTTTTGAAGTGTGCCTTTCCCTTTTAGTTCTTGCTCCAGTGCCCGGCATGACTATTATCCTGCATACACAGTAGGAGTATTTCATTCGCTTGTCAGGATTTTCTGCTTAAGCCATTCTCCCAACATCGCTTCTGACAGAGGCTGGCTCCTGAAATGAGACGACGGCTGAGGCTGTAGAGGGGAATCAATAACTCTGACCTTAATGCCGGTTGCAGAGCTCTGATGCAAAACCAGTTTGCTTAAAGTGAGAAAAAAAATTATTTGCTGCAATTAATTTTAAATTCTGACAGCCAGACTGTCGAGGTGCTAAGAAAAATGGTACCTTACCGTGAATTATACTTGAGCTGTGTATCTGACAAATGTCTCTGAGACTCGATTAAATGACTTTGTGGTTTTTCAGGTGTATCTCAATAAATAAATTGGTTAGAAGGGTCAGCCCCAATATATTGTATTGATAATCATACTGTTGAGCTTTACCAGCACTGCAGAGAAACTTCAGGTTCCAAGTAGTAAACATCCTGATTGACTTGTAGTCAATGGTCCTGACCAGCCAAAGTGAAAGGTGGGGAAGCAAGTTAGACACTGTCCTTTCAACTCTGGGGCATGGCTTCAAGCTCCCCTGTCTCCTGGTGGCAAAGGTCCAATGTGCAGTTTGGGCCACAGAATAAAATGACTCCTAATTCAACATTAAGTGGCAACTGGGAATGGGGGCGTAGTGGTAATGTCACTGGACCAGTAAGCCTCAACCCAATAATCCAGAAACATGAGTTCAAATCCCACCACAGCAGCTGGGGAATTTAAATTCACTTAATTAAATAAATCTGGAATAAAAAGCTAGTATCTGGAATTGTTGTTAAAAACTGGTTCACCAATGTCCTTTAAAGAAGGAAATCTACCTCCTTACCTGGTCTGGCCTATATGTGACTCCACAGCAATGTTGTTGACTCTTAACTTCCTTCTGAAATGGCCTAATTAACCACATGGCACACCCAGCCCAGTCAACCCTGCAACCAGTCAACCCTGCAACGTCCTCCTCACCAACATCTGGGGGACTTGTGCCAAAATTGTTGTACAGACTAGTCAAGAAACAGCCTGACATTATGTCCTAGCCACTGGCAGGACAGACCCACCAGGGGTGGCGGTGGCAGTACAGTTGGGAAGGAGTGGCCCTGGGAGTCCTCAACATTGACTTCAGACCCTGGGCAAGGAAATCTCCTGCTGAATACCACCTACCGCCCTCCCTCAGCTGATGAATCAGTATGCCTCCATGTTGAACACCACTTGGAAGAAGCACTGAGAGTAGCAAGGGTGGGGGACTTACTCTGGGTGTCCATCACCAAGAGTGGCTTGGTAGCACCACTACTGGCCGAGTCCCAAAAGACATAACTGCGAGTCTGGGCCTGCGACAGGTGGTGAGAGAACCAACACGAGGGGAAAAACCTCTCTCCTCACCACTCTACATGTCGTAGATGCATCTGTCTGTGACAGTATTGGTAGCAGTGACCGCCGCACAGCCATTATGGAGACGGAGGACACCCTCCGTTGTGTGGCACTACCACCATGCTACAATGGAATAGATCCAGCTCAAAACTGGGCATCCATGAGGCGCTGTGGGGCAGCAGCAGAATTGTATTCCACCATAATCTGTAACCTCATGGCCCAGCATATCCCTCACTCTACCATTACCACCAAGCCAGGGGACTAACCCTGATTCAATAAGGAGTGTAGAAGAGCATGCCGGGAGCAGCACCAGGCGTACCTAAAAATGAGGTGCAAACCTGGGGAAGCTGCAACACAGGACTACATGCATGCTAAAAAGCGAAAGCAGCATGCTATAGACAGGGCTAAGCGATCCCACAATCAACGGATCAAATCAAAGCTCTGCAGTTGTGAATGGTGGTGGACCATTAAACAACTAACGGGAGGAGGAGGCTCCATGAATATCCCCATCCTCAATGATGGTGGAGCCCAGCACGTGAGTGCAAAAGACAAGGCTGAAGCGTTTGCAGCCAGAAGTGCTGAGTGCATGATCTTTATCGGCCTACTCCCGAGGTCGCCACCATCACAGAAGCCAGTTTTCAACCAATTCGATTCATTCCAGGTGATATCAAGAAACGACTGAGCGCACTGGATTACAGCAAAGGCTATGGGCCCCGACAACATCCCAGCTGTCGTGCTGAAGACTTGGGCTCCAGAACTAGCCAAGCTGTTCCAGTACAGCTACAACACTGGCATCTATCCGACAATGTGGAAAACTGCCCAGGTATGTCCTGTCCTCAAAAAGGACAAATCCAATCCGGCCAATTACCGCCCCATCAGTCTACTCTTAATCATCAGCAAAGTGATGGAAGGTGTCATCGACAGTGCTATCAAGCGGCACTTACTCACCAATAACCTGCTCAGTTTGGGTTCCGCCAAGACCACTCGGCTCCCGACCTCTTTAGAGCCTTGGTCCTAACATGGACAAAGGAGCTGAATTGGTGAGGTGAGAGTGACTGCCCTTGATATCAAGGCAGCATTTGACCGAGTGTGGCATCAAGGAGCCCTAGTAAAACTGAAGTCAATGGGAATCAGGGGAAAATGCTGCACTGGCTGGAGTCATACCTAGCACAAAGGAAGATGGTTGTGGTGATTGAAGGTCAATCATCACAGCCCCAGGACATTGCTGCAGGAGTTCGTCAGGGCAGTGTCCTAGGCCCAACCATCTTCAGCTGCTTCATCAATGACCTTCCCTCCAACATAAGGTCAGAAATGGGGATGTTCGCTGATGACTGCACAGTGTTCAGTGCCATTCACAACTCTTCAGATAATGAAGCAGTCCATGCCCGCATGCAACAATGCCTGGACGACGTTCAGGCTTGGGCTGATAAGTGGCAGGTAACATTCGCGCCACAGAAGTGCCAGGCAATGACTATCTCCAACAAGCGAGAGTCTAACCACCTACCCTTGACATTCAATGGCATTACCATCGCCGAATCCTCCACCATCAACATCCTGGGGGGGGGGGGGGTCACTATTGACCAGAAACTTAACTGGACCAGCCACATAAATACTGTAGCAACAAGAGGTCAGAGGCTAGGTATTCTGCGGCGAGTGTCTCACCTCCTGACTCCCCAATGCCTTTCCACCATCTACAAGGCACAAGTAAGGAGTGTGATGGAATATTCTCCACTTGCCTGGATGAGTGCAACTCCAACAACACTCAAGAAGCTCGACATCATCCAGGACAAAGCTGCCCATTTGATTGGCACCCCATCCACCACCTTAAAAATTAACTCCCTCCACCACCGGCGTACTGTGGCTGCAGTGTGTACCATCTACAAGATGCACTGTAGCAACTCACCAAGGCTTCTGCGGCAGCACCTCCCAAACCCGCGACCTCTACCACCTAGAAGGACAAGGGCAGCAGGCGCATGGGAACACCACCACCTCCAAGTTCCCCTCCAAGTCACACACCATCCTGACTTAGAAGTATATCGCCGATCCTTCATAGTTGCTGGGTCAAAATCCTGGACCTCCCTACCTAACAGCACTGTGGGAGTACCTTCACCACACGGACTGCAGCGGTTCAAGAAGGCGGCTCAACACCACCTTCTCAAGGGCAACTAGGGATGGGCAATAAATGCTGGCCTCGCTAGCGACGCCCAGATCCCAAAAGCGAATAAAAAAATGTTTTTTTAAATTGCAGTCAGGAAGTCCACAGGATGGCTGCTGTGGGAAATAGAGAAACACCTCACTGGTAGGAAACCTGGCTGAGGCACATTTTTGGTTTGCTCTGCATCTGATACTGATGCTGGATTTGCCCAAAAAATGAACCCAACACCAGAAGTCAAAAAGGCAGCAGAAAGGCTGAGAAAGGAGGAATAACATCTGCATCATCGGCAGGAAAGATAGCAGAGTGAATCTATCTTTGTACATTAAGTAAGAATTCCCCCCAAGCGGGCTAGTGCATACGTGTTTTTTTTTTGCAATGGTACGCAAACACAAGTTAAACTGATTGCACCAAGTGACTCTGATCATACTCAGTGTTCTATATGCTTTGTGTACTGTGCAATAAAGCAGCTTATGAACCGAACTAAATCATGCCTCGCCTACAACAACTTCCATTTATAGCACCTTTAATGTAGAAAAACATTTGGAGGTTCATTAGTGCCATTGTGTACTAAGGGGAATTGGCATGGCATGGCTAAGGCAGGACAGCAGTGGGTAGTTAGCACACTTATAACTGGTGGAGTACACCAAGCAAATGGGCAAAAGTAAATGCACCTCCAATGTCACACTTTGATATTTTCTTCTTGTTTTTGATCAGGTTGAGCTGCAATTATGTTTTTGATATGAGGTTACGTTGAGTAATGTCATTTGCATCTGTTATAGACTGTGTATAATTCCGGGCAAATATTTTTGCATTTTAACTCAAGCCTCATTTTTATCAAGGTTGGTTCAGCACTAGCCTGCACACGCAAAATGACGTTTACAATATGATTTAGAGGAGAAAGGATTCTTCTGTACAATTCTACTGGATAAAGACAGCCCATAACATTGAATTCAATGTCTCTCCTAATGATTATTCGGTCCCTTAAGTTCTATAAATGTACCAGGGTTCATGAAATGTTGCTGATCAATGTATAGAATTTACATAACCAGCTCCTTGTGTACTTTCCACAGAGCTAGAGCGGAACTAGCAGGGACAATGCAAAACATGAAGCTAGATACAAATCTGCTTATGTAAATATGTTAGAAACTATGTGCTAGTCGACAGTAGTTTGGTCTGATTTGGATCATCTGTTCCCTATTCTTTTTGTAATTGAAAAAAATTCAGGTAAATTCTGTGCTCATCAAAGTTAAAGATGCCAATATTGGGGAACGCAATATTTTCTATCTTTGTTCTTTATTGCACAAAGTATCAGCATTAAATATCCTTAAATTAGATGCACGAGAAAGCTCAGTCTACTGCTCCCCTGTCCTGCCTCCAGTATAGTTACTTCGAGCGATTCTTTCCTAATGCATAGGATCCTTCAGTCCCCGTCATATATACAGAAACACAGACCCATGAGCCTGACTTGCGTCGTTGGAAAATTAATGGGATCAATAATTAGAAGGAAAATGGAAGAATACTTCTTTGAAAATAACTTGTAAAATGATATGCAACATGTCTTCTGAAGAGAGTAGATCTTGCCTGACCAACCTCATAGACTTTTTTGAGGAAGGGGACATCTCAGGTTGGTGAGGGGGAAGGCAAATGACATAGTGTACCTAGACATGAAATAAGCTGGACAGGCCAAATAATTTTATCTTCTTCCATAATTATGTTCCTATATTCTCAGGCTCAGTAGAGAGGAGCCTTGCCTTGGCACATCCCTCATGGCAGAAATCAGAAATTCACAGAGGCTGATAATGTGGCCCCCGGCACTGTTCAGGCGCTCCACATATCTGTGCAGGAATGAACTGAGCTCACTCACCCCATAATGCAAGGTCAGCTCATTTGAATATTGTTGCTCATGAGATGCTGGGAGCGCCAAGGAGGCAGAGTCGGAATTTTGGGTGCCAGTAGCCAGTGAAGGGCTGTTCTATTAGGGCCTCCCTCTCAACATCTATTTAAAACGGGTGTTGGGCAACTGGAGCACTGCTTAAGTGCTCCAGGGGCATTATGGAAAGGTCCCCTACTTTGAATACTTTCAGGGGCCTAATGAGCCTTGTGCACAGTTTGTGTGCAGGCTCCAAGCACCCTCTGCACCAGTTGCCCGCATTGGGACGCGCTGACTGCTTTGAGTGGATTGCCTACCTCAGGCCTTCATGCCCAATTATCTGGGTAGGGGCATCTGCTATTACATTATCAGACCCATTAAGTGGGGAACGAGAGGCATAATCCCATATACTATGACTGCGTGGTACCGCACATTAGTACATCAATGTATTGTACCACCAGTCTGACAGAAAAAAATTCTTTAAACATCTTTCAACACTATGTTTTCCAAATACTTTGAGTGATTGTGTGGATTCCACTGAATGCCACTTTCTGCTTATTTCTTACTTAATACCGCTTCCTGTTTATTACCACTTACTGGCTCATCTCTTATGAGCATTTGTAAATAGTTTTCAGCTCACCACTCTTCTCCCTACCACACGAAATATCACTGTGATATGATATTTCTTTTTACTCCTAAAATGAATTGTAATAAATATGCATTGATTAATGTTATTTAATTTGCGATGCAACATCTCTTTGTTGGAGTCTGCTTGGCGGGGGGGGTGAAAGGGTGGTGATCGGTGAGCATTGATTTTTATTTCTATTCTATATAGATGGTAAAACTTGTCAGATTTGATTTGCCCCTTTAACTGCCCTGTGTCATCAGGAATCTCTTACCATTTGCAAAAATTAAGAGTATGATTACAGAAGTGCTGTCAAAGCAGTCTGGTTTAGCAGGACCTTCGTGAAATGCAAGTGACATGTCTCTGTCCGTACAAGCTTTTAGCCAAAGGCGGTCAGTGTCACAGGAGCTACTCCTTACCCTGCAGCGCCAACTCTTGTGATGCATTTCTGTGATTTCCATCGTCATTTTCATTCAAAAATAATTTGTAGTGCAAGATAAGATCAGTGATGAACTGAAATCGTCACGTCAACAATCATGTCAAAGGCGACTCCTCTGTACACAATCTCTTTGGAGCACTGTGTACAATTTCCATCAACCTGCTTGAAAAGGGACAGACATGCATTGAAAGAAAGACTTGCATTTCTATAGCACCTTTCACGACCTCAGTACGTCCCAAAGCTCTTTACAGCCAATGAAGTACTTTTGAAGTGTAGTCACTGTTGTAATGTAGGAAACGCGGCAGCCAATTTACACACAGCAAGCTCCCACAAACAGCAATGTGATAATGACCAGATAATCTGTTTTTGTTATGTTGATTGAGGGATAAATATTGGCCAGAACACCAGGGGAACTCCCCTGCTCTTCTTCAAAATAGTGGCATGGGATCTTTTTTTACGTCCACCTGAGAGGGCAGACGTCTCATCCAAAAGACGACACCTCTGACAGTGCAGCACTCCCTCAGCATTGCACTGGGAGTGTCAGCCCGAGTCTCTGGAGTGGGACTATGAACCCACAACCTTCTGACTCAGAGGCAAGTGTGCTACCGCCCCGGCTGACATGGCTCAGGAGAGGATGCAGAGACTGATCGCAAGTGTAAAAGGGATGAGCAGTGAGAAAACACGAGAGAACCTTAAGCTTTACTGTCTACAGAGAAGGGTTAGTTATCCATATAATATATTAAAAATCTTGGCATCGAAATTTGGCCATGCAGTGCCCATTTTCCGGGTACCAAACAGCCTCCTCAGCCTCCAATATGGCGGGCAGAAAGCACACGCTCATTACGAGCCGGAGTGCGCAGCCTGCCATATTGAAAGGCCCAAAAAAATCAGAGTGCAGTGCCTACGCCTGAAACAGGTTAGGCCCTTTGCATATTCAAATAAGAGGCCCAACGTCTGTTTTAGGCCCCCACTGCAAGATTGGTTTGCTCTGAGGTAGCCTAGGGGCAGTTTGCCTGCCCGCCCTTCTGGGTTAGGGAAATCCATGGCCAAGGCGCCGCCGAGGAAAAACTAACAGAACAAAAATGAGAAGATAACATATTGTTAAAAGAAAAATCAATGGCCTAGAAATTCGGTGGCGCCCCAGGGCGCTGGAAGTACCGCCCCGGAAGGAGTCGCGAGCACCCGCCGGAAATTCAGTTTGAGCGCCCCAAACGGAAGCGCGGCGCTATTCGAGGCGCCCCGCATCCGTCTTGGGGCGCTGCAACTGAAAATCGCAGCGCAACGTGCCGCAGCGCCACACGCTGCGGCACAGCGCGCTGCAGTACTGCATGCCTTCCTCCCCATCTTAAAGGGGAGGGGCCTGTTGCAGCGCGATCCGAGATCGCGAGTGCCGGCAAAAGAGCCCGGCACTGAGGAGAAGTGCCGGGCTCTTGGGAGGCAGCCGGCACAACGCGGGGGGGGGGGGGGGGGGGGCTCAGGAGGCCGGGGACGGCTGCGCGAAGAGGTGCTGGCAGGCGGCCAGCAAAAAAAATGGCCGCCCCGCACCTCAGCGCCTCTACCGCCGCAGGTAGGCCCCCCTGAACCGGTCACAAATTGCAACCGGCGTTACAGTGGGGGGGGCGCTACCAAATTTGGCGATCGGGGCGGTAGCGGAGCGCTGCGCACCCCGATGACGTCATCGGTGGCGGCGTAGCGCTACCGGCTAATGCCGCAATTAGCGCCCCGCTAAATTTCGCGGGAGGCGTGGCCAGTGGCGCTAAACCCACTAAGTGCCCTCTTTGGGCGTTAACTGGTGGCGCAGCCCACTGAATTTCTAGGCCAATGTCTTTGATTTAAAAAAAATTTTAAATAAGAGTTGCCCTGTCTTACCACTTTTCAAGGCTCTAGTTCTTGTGAAACATTTGATTTAAATTTGCCTTAAGTTATGATATTCTAGGTGAGTGCACTCTAACAAGGTGTGTCAGCCACTCCAGAGATTACAGATGTTATTAATGTGGATCGTGTAAGCAACAGGCAGGGCATGTGTCAGGACACACAGTCACGACCATGTTAAGAATCAGTTTCACCCCATCCATGGATAAATCCTTCTGCCTGCCTAACTGTGCTGCTTGACCTGTAAATCAAGGCAATGGCGAAGCTCTTTGGAAGCTTAAGCTGCTGGAAAGCCTTTCCTGCTGACTTAATGCCCAGCCATTCTAATGCAGGCTCCAGCTTCAATCTAAATGCAGTCATTGCATGTCAATCCAGCTAAGAAGCTGGACGAGTTTCCTGAAATTTCTCGATTAGCAGCTTGTACTACCACACTAGGATGTGCAGCCTATAACATACAGGCGCAACTGAGGCTACGTTCTTAAAGGCATTTATGATCAGTTTTTATTGTAATTACTGATTGTAGTCATCTTAACAGATAAGTATAGAAATAAGGGTGATTTTCCATTGCAATTTCTTGAAACGTGCTGGTGATTAAGGCAGCTTGTCAGGAGTGCATATTCGGCAAAGGTGCCCTCAGTGTTTTTTAAGTTGTTTTCAAGATAACACTGGTAAGGCCATATGTATTGGTTGCATCTGAGTGGCTTGCTAGGCCACCTCAGAGGACATTGTGCCAACTACAAAGTGTGGACTAGAGTCACGTGTAGGCCGGATAAGGTAGGAGTGGCTGGAAGGTCCCCTTCTCTGAAGGGCATTAGTGAACCAGATGCATTTTTACACCAATCCAGCAACTTTCACATTATTTTTCTGGATTTATTTAATTCAGTTCCACAGCTTGTCATTGTCACAGCTAGTCAACTACACGACCATCCCTTAGTGCTCGCGAGATATGGCTCTGTCACCGTTCTTTGACTATCGGAACGACAATTATCTATTTCCAGTCTGTTAGAACCTTCACAATGTTCAGTGGCTCCCTCAAATGACCAGTGCTTCACAATTCCCCTCCCTTGATTCTCTAAGTACTGTAGGGTATAGTTAAGTCACCCCAGGAGATGTGTTGATTTTCAGTCTCTTCAGCCTATCTAGAATCCCTTTGTGTCAGAAGCCCAGAGCACGCATGTGTTTGTCAGAGATATCGGGGTAATTTCAAAATGATGTACAACCATCCCCTCCAAACCTCCCTCCCCGCTAGTACATATTACATGGGTATTCCTGCGGGCGGGGGCGCGTGGTGGTTCAGGATTTTTAAAAATTCGTTCCTGGGATGTGGGCGTCGTTGCCAAGACCAGCATTTATTGCCCATCCCTAGTTGCCCTCGAGAAGGTGGTGGTGAGCCGCCTTCTTTAACTGCTGCAGTCCGTGTGGTGAAGGTACTCCCACAGTGCTGTTAGGGAGGGAGTTCCAGGATTTTGACCCAGCGACTATGAAGGATCAGCGACATATTTCCAAGTCAGGATGGTGTGTGTGACTTGGAGGGGAACTTGGAGGTGGCGGTGTTCCCATGCGCCTGCTGCCCTTGTCCTTCTAGGTGGTAGAGGTCACAGGTTTGAGAGGGTTATGCACCCCCGAAAAACTTATTAAATTTTACATTAAAAATGGTAAATTTCAGAATGCTATTTTTCTTCATGGATGTTAGATTTTTAACGTGGGATAAAAAAAAATCTGAAGTTGGTCGCCATAGCCTTAAAGCCGACATTCTCAGTCTCAATTTCTTTGAACACTTCCGGTTATTAGTTCTAAATGTGCTACAAGTCTGACTATGAATAATGAACTAATTCTTCGTATTTATCCTAACCTGAGCAAAATTCAAGTTTCTCTTGATTGCCACATTTTTATTCCTATTTTGTGACAGTTTCTGAGTGTTACTGTTATTTATGGTTTATACCTATGGAATAAACAAAAAACATGTTGGGGATTCATTGGGTGCGATAACATCCAAGGGGTAGACCCAACGTTGCAATACACTTGAGATTCGGTTGAGCATGTGCTACTTGGTGACAGCTTTATTTTCTTGTGAGGTGTTTTCAGCTCATGGCCTGGGGCATGAATTGAGTTCAGCAATCAGTCAACCTTGTGTAGTCCATGAATTAAGAACAGAACCTTTCTTTCAAGGACAAAAGAGGGCTGTAGACAAAATCTCGTCATAGTAAACGGGGCAAATAGCTCCATAACACACATAAGAATGAGCAAAGAATATGTTACGCAGAAACCGGAAAGATTACATATTCACAAATCTCCTGAACCAAATTGGATCTGTCCTTGAATCCTCAAGGAATTAAAGGAGGAAATTAGCAATGTTTTAGTTGATATTTTTCAGAGCTTCATAACTACCAGAGAAGTGCCTGAGGGCTAGTGGTCGCCAAATGCAGTTCCAATATTCAAAATAGGAGTTATGTACGAACTTCATAATTACAGACTGGTTAGTCTAACTTTCATAGTGGTAAAATTGTTAGAGAGCATTCTACAGAATGCTAGAAAGGCTTAGCTAAAGTGTACAGGTAAGGAGCATTCAGTGTAGTTTTAGAAGTCATAAGTCATGCCTTACAAACCTATTAGTATTCTTTGAGGAGGGTAACTAAGTTAGTGGACCTCTCTCCATTGATACTGACTTATTTGCCTGGACACCCATCATTTATTAGAGAGGAAAAGGTCTTCCTTTGGCAACCTGCCAACTGCATCGGCTGTGCGGAGAAGATGCCCTGCCCACCGGCCTCCACTCACTGCCCTCTGCCCACCACTCAACGCCAACTGCCCACCCCACCACCCTCCGCCCATCGCCCTCTTCCCACCCCACCACCAACCACCCTCCGCCTGCCTGATTTACGCTCACACAAAAATCAACCCCAAGGAGCTTTCAGTATTGTTAATTTTGCTGACGGCAAAGCTATGTGGCAGTTAACAAGTGAATTGGAGATCCATTTGCTTCAGAGAGAATTTAGACCAGTTATGTAGATGGACTGAGAAATGTCACATGGAATTTAATGTGGATAAATTTAGGGCAATGCATATATTGAACAGGTGACACTTACCCTGAGACATCTAAGTTAATCACTTTCACTGTGAACGGGAAGTTTCAGCTCGAGAGGACACAGACCATTGCCTGGGTGGCAGGGCTCTCAAGAGGGCAGAGCACTGTACAGAGCATCATGTAAACCATTGAGCTTGGCCACCACCTCCTGACAGGCATGGTGCATTGCTGCCCTCTTGGGGGGGGGGGGGGGGTGGGGTGGTCCTGAAGTACCAAACAGGACCACTTGCCACTTCATCCACTTTGTCAGCCATCAAATTAGAGGTTAGGTACTATGCCATTTTATCACAGATTCTGTTTTGTGCCTCCACATTGGATTTGCTTTCACTTTATTTTTGCTTGGCACTTTTTCCCCATTCCCTTCTCCTCCCCCTTTTAAGTACACGCATCCCTTTAAATTTGAGCTACTAGCCAGATCTTGCATATTTCCCTTTTGGGCTGCATAAGATCAATGTTTATGCTACTTATTTAAAGCAGCTAACCTCGCAGAATTGGCCTATCACCTCTGTGCGCTATGGGCTAGCTTGGCTCAGGTAGGATTGTAAAATCAGGGCTATAGTTTCATGGGCAGTTGGCTGTTCCAATTCACGCTAATAATCTTCTGATTCATTGTTTAGTCTGCAAGCCTTGGACCAAAACAGAACAGCACAAGGTGATGAGCTTTTGTTGAAAACAGGCCTGTTCTGTTGACGATGATGCCATAATTCTGACCAACGCGTTACTTTGAATCTCAGAGGGGTTTTGTACAAATGGTCGACATTTTGTTTTCACCAGAAGCATCCCATTGTTCCATGTAAATTCTGCATAAGCATTGCTGTCATTAGGAGTTTCAGTCGGGGCTTTTTATTCCTACTGAGATGCCACTGGCAGTAATTAGGCTGCTTGTAAACATGATACACTAATCCGTGTCACTGTTAATCAATATGATCTGCGCTCCATCTCCCCCAGCCTTTCTGCCTCAGTGAGCCTATATTTTTGCTGTAAATTAAAATACAAAAATAAATTGGAGTACCGTTTATCCAACTGTCATGATTAAGTTGCAGTAATTTGTGCAATAATTGGCACTATTGCATGTTCATTGATCAAACTGGGTGCTCGTAAATGAACTTTTCTTATGCTGCATTTAATAGACTTGTCGTTATAACAGCAAGCAGCTATTGTGCTGGCTGTAATAGCCCCTTAACCCTTTGCTGTGGAGAGCATTAGAAATTAGAGGAGTAATTAAATGATTACGCTCTGCCAGCGGGAGGGCAGGCTGGAAACGGGGCTAGAATGCTGCATCCCTAATTAACACTTTCTCCTGTCAGTCGTACAGTATCGCTAGATTATTCCGTATATCTCTTTTTTTTAAGTAATTGAAAAAAAATCACGTAGTTGTTTCTATTTCTCTCCCGCCTCCCCCACCCCATGTACCCTCCACACTATCCTCTGAGGGGCAAGGCCCACACATTACCATCAACAACACTCTTTAGTTGATACCTGGGACGGGGGGGGGGGGGGGGGGGGGGGAAGATCCCTTCCATGGAAAACTTTTCCCTCCTTCCCCTCAGAGGAACTAGCAAGGACCAGGTATAACTGCCCACCCCCACCTAAGGAAAAGCTACTACAGGTAATAAGAACATGAGAACTAGGAGCAGGGAGTAGGCCATTTGGCCCTTCGAGCCTGCTCCGCCATTCAATAAGATCATGGTTAATCTTCTACTTCAACTCCACTTTCCCACCTGGTTCCCTTATTACTTGATTCCCCTAGTGTCCACAGATCTATCCATTTCAGTCTTAAATATACTCAACATCCACAGCCCTCTGGGGTGGAAAATTGCAAAGAATCACAACCCTCTGAATGAAGAAATTTCTCCTCACCTCAGTCCTAAATGGCCAACCCCTTATCCTGAGACAATGACCCCCTAGTTTTAGACTCTCCAGCCAAGGGAAACAACCTCTCAGCATCTACCCTATCAAGCCCTCTAAGAATTTTGTATGTTTCAATGAGATCACCTCTCATTCTTCTAAACTCCAGAGAGTATCGGCCCATTCTACTTAATTAAGATAGTTATCCAATCTCAGGTCTCTGCGATGAGAATCTGACATTACGTGCACAATAACAGTTGTGTTGGTGTGTGTTATGCAGATAGAACATAATCAAGGGGTTCCAATGACATCCCGGACTGTGATAAAATGTCTTCCAAACCCTGGGATTGTATTACAGCCAATAACTAACTATCACAATTGTTAGTTTGTAGAACATAGGTTTTTTTCATACTTATAAATGTTACAATGCTATAGCATCTAGCATAGCAGGTTTCCCCAACTGTTCACTGTGACAGTCCTCTGAAAATCTTTATTGTGTGTGGTAATCCACTTTGGATCCAAGAAAGATAAATCAGAATATTTTCTAAATGGTGAGAGACGAGAAACTGTGGAGGAGCAAAGGGATTTGGGTGCCTAAGGTACTCAAATCACTAAAAGCTAGTACACGGGTACAAAAAGTAATCAAAAAGGCTAATGGAACATTGGTCTTTATCTCAAGGGAGCTGGAATAGAAAGGAGAGGATGTTTATGCTTCAGTTGTTTAGAGCCTTGGTCAGACCCCATCTGGCAACTTTCCTCCTATTTCGCATGGTGTAATGGACCACCTGGGTACAGCGCATAAAGGAAAAATCAGGCGGGAGGAACGCACGCTGGCAACACAAGCCACCTGGTTTTCTATGAGTGGATTAACAGTGGGGCATGCTCTGTTAGCGGCGTGTGATCCGTTTTGTCCGACCTTCCTTTATGCACCATGTCCAGGCGATCCTTTACACCCAAACGCAATGTGGACAAGATCTGTGAATTGCCAGGGCCAGGCTCAAAGGCCACCTAATTACGATACAACAACAACAACTTGCATTTATCCAGCGCCTTTAACGTAGTAAAAACATCACAAGGCGCTTCACAGGAGTGTAACCAATCAGACAAAAAGTGACACCGAGCCACATAAAGAGATATTAGGACAGGTGACCAAAAGCTTGGTTAAAGATGTAGGTTTTAAGGAGTGAATTAAAGGAGAGAAGTCTATACACACTATACAAAAAGGAGGAAAAGTATCTGGAAGAGACTTTTCATGAGGTTGTGACCATTAAGAGAGAGAGACAGTGGAGCAAACAGTGGCATATAGGCGGCAGCCCCTAGGTCAGGTAAAATGAGTCAGCAGAAACAGAGAGGGAGCCTGTGAGGAAACTGGAGCTGTCCAATAGATATTCAGCACTGCAGGTGGATAAAGGTGGAACTGCAGGCGATAGTAACCATGAAAAGGCCAAGGACACATGGCAGCAAAAGGTTGCTCAAGGGGAACAGGGAACAGATCAGATTAAAGATAACACTGTAAATGTAGGGGGCTCCATTGTCAAAATGGGCCTTGGAAGCTGTAATTAGCCCTCTCAGGAGGGCCTCAGAAGGGAGTGCCAGAAGCCTCCTTGCACCTCCAAACAAGAAAAAACTATTTTTCTATGTCCAGCAAGTTGAATCATTGTGATTTTTAGACAGCAGCCAGTAGGCCCTGAAGCAGGCTGACATTTTATACTACAGCAGGCCTACAGCAGAGATATACTTTTAGTTGCAAGGTCCTTCCAAGGGGCGTTCCTGCACCAAGGGTTCGTCAGGGCCATGGTAACAACCTGAACCTGGAAAGATGGGTGGGTTCAGGTCCTTTTAGGTCGAGTGGACTTCAGGTCCTTTCCACTCAATTTACAGGCGGGAGGAAAAGTAAATGGTCCCCATGTGCATTAAATACAGTAACTGTAGAAAAACAAGAAAAAGGAAAGTAGTTTTAAATTGTATTCTGAATTAAATTAGTCATTGCTCTCCAAGTCCCACCTGTTTTATTCAATACACAGGATAGCTATTGCTGCTCTTTTCTTGCAATGAAACCAGTGTTGCAGCATAAGTGAATGCCAGTGTCTTCCGGAGGCGTGCAGTCACGGGTGTGGCCAAGAGACTGACGCCTGTCAATTGCTTTTGAATCTGGCATCCAAAAATACAAATGCAACCAATCAATCAAAAAGTACACTGGGGGACCTATAGGAACCATAGTGGAAAACAACAGGTGCTTTGAAAATATGCTGCAACCCTCTCAAACACTAGCATGTGTACCAACTGTGTGCAGCTCCTGTTTATTTAACTCCAACGTTTCTTTGTGGCCCTATTCAACATAACGTGTTGTGTGAAATCAATACAATTTTTATAATAAAAAATTCTTCTGTGAACTACTAAGTTTTCCTCTTCATTCTTGAAAATAGAAATTTATTGATGTTTTACCCTGTCGTTGCTCTATTTGGGACATAATCTATTTGTATTTTGCAGGTTTTGCTTCACCTTTATATTTTCTTCGATACAGCACAAATTTGGAGAAGTGAGGTGACTACTTTTTGTTTAAATTGTACCTAATTGCAAGGTTTGTTTGTGTGCTCAAGTGCCCTCTGTGGGCTATTCTCATGCTTAGGCTCTGGGTATTTCTGGATCATTTTGATAGGGTCATGATTGTTGCATTAAGAGATTTACAAAGGTCATTACAGAATTGTACCTCTTCCAGCACTGATTTGTGCTATTAGCTGGGTTATTGAACAGTGTATGTACGACTATTTATTTGTTATATTTTTGGACTGCATTTCAGGGGAAACTACACGACTATCTCCAATCAGTTAAGTTCTTCCTAAAAGAAATTCGGGTAGAAGCAGAAGTGGCAGAAAATTGGAGAAACAGGCTAGACACAGGGTGATACCAGAGGTCAAGAAAGCAGTGATTTAATCAAAAAGTCAGAAACATGATCCTGGGGATTGAAGGCTTGTTAACTTGACATCTATAATGTGGGTAAAATTTGCATTTATTATAAAGGAAGCAATTCAAGAGTATCATACAAGCAGAAAGGCAAGAAATCCAGTCCAACATGGGGTTATCAAAGAAAGGATGCGCCAGATTAATTTACTGGAATTCTTTGAGGATGTAACTAAGTTGGTGGAGAAAGCAGAGACTGTATATTTTATCTCTCAGGATACATTTGATAAGGTCTTTCACATGGAGGCTCATGCTTAAAGTGAAAGGTCATGGGATCTCAGATGTAGTTGAAAATTGATTTTGAAATTGGCTAGATAGTGCAAAAAAGGTAGTAGGTTTCAATGGTGATAACTCTAATTAGACATTTCTTAACGTGTAGAATAGACTGCCACCAAGTACAGTGAATGGAGACTCAGTTGAAAAATAAATGGACAGATTCTTGATTTGCCAGGGAATGTAGGATCTGGGCTTAGTACTAAAGCAAGAGAGAAACTAAAATGGTCTGAGTGTGGAGACTACTGGTGTGGAGCCTTGCTAGTCACGAGCATGGGGCACAGAATTGGGGCTTCAATGTTGCAGCCCTATCTCTGACCTGCCTTTGTGTTGAGTGAGGCTCCACGCCAGCAGCAGAACCTAGCAATTTCTATCCTCATTTGTGAACAGGGTGAGTTAGATAGGCTGAATGGCTTTTTCTTGTTCCTGCCTTTTGATAATTCCTCACTGCATTGCTCTTTTTCCTTAAAAATGTGAATATTTCTCAGCCCTTTCTTATTCTTCCAGTCAGAACTCTCTGTGCTTATGGATTGTGCTTATTTAGTTCACATGATTGGTATGACAAATTGAGTGTAGTTTTCCTCAAGGCATGGGGTAACATTACTTTAAACAGCTCGAGTAGAAAATCAGCTATCACCCAAAATCTGTATTTTTCCTTGCACTGAAAATTATACCTTTGAAAACACAAATATCCTACAGACTACATATGGTTGCAATGCTTGTTTTTCTTGGGTGCCAGTATCCAATGGGTAGACTGCTGGAACAGCAACTTTGCTGTGTTTTAATCATTCCGATGCTGTTCTCTATGTTCCTTCATGAAACATAACCTTTTAATGAGGACAAGACTCAACCACTATGTTGAATGTAAGACAAGTTTGGGGATTTGCCACCTGCTACCATTGCAGAGTTAAGACAAGGAGTTATTCCAGGGCTCTTACCTCCACCACAGGTAGCGTCATCACTGAAAGGCAAAAATCATGTCGCGAGGCAAGTTAGTCATGCCCATTGCCTTGCTCCTAAAATGCTGGTCTTCCATACCCAGAGCACCAGTGGTAACTTCCTATTTTTGCCACTTGAATAAAGAGGAATATGGAATGATGGAGTAGATCACCCTTCCTGGCTCACCCCAGCAATAATATAATTTCCCTTTTATCATGTTGATGATCATATTGCAAGCAATGCAATTAATTACTCACAGTTCCTTTATACAGCTCCCACCTGATACACCAGTTTGATTCATTAAATAGACATTATAAACACTTCAGCGAGCTATCAGACAGTCCCCCACCATCACTTTGGCCATTGTGGTAAGGAAGCAAACATTATGGCCTAGGTTTTCCAATTGGCACTATTTTAACACTGGCAGTAACCTATTTATTTTAAATGGCTTACTACCAGTGTTCAAATGACACAATCAGAAAATCTAGGTTTATATAAATTACATTTTCTGCCAATTCATAGTATATTCTTCGGCAGCACCTCTCAAACCCATGACCTCTACCACCTAGAAGGACAAGGGCAGCAGGCGCATGGGAACACCACCACCTCCAAGTTCCCCTCCAAGTCACACACCATCCTGACTTAGAAATATATCGCCGTTCCTTCATCGTCGCTAGGTCAAAATCCTGGAACTTCCTCCCTAACAGCACTGTGGGAGTAACTTCACCACACGGACTGCAGCGGTTCAAGAAGGCAGCTCACCACCACCTTCTCAAGGGCAACTGGGGATGGGCAATAAATGCTGGCCTTGCCAGCGACGCCCACATCCCATGAACGAATTTTTTTTAAATAGCAGAAAATCTAGCCCTATATCTGCAGCAGCATGATTCTTCTCAATATTTTTCTAATGATCTTTTTTACATAATTGAACATTAAAAAAGCACTAGATGAAGACACTAGTAGCACCCGGTGTAATCAGATGTATCATAATATGATTATATTGCTAATCACGTCATTGCGCATCTCTCTACCTGTGTAGAAATAAACTGTCCTCATGGCCCGCCCCTGCAAATAGCATAAAGAGTCAGCTTTACACAAGAACTCTGATTTTGTTGTGACGTCAGTTATCTATGATTCCCGCCACAATCAAAGGGCTGGAAGTTCCTCCGTGGCAAGGAAACAGCCGGCAATCCGTCGGGGTGAGACTCACACCTGCTGGTGTGACTCTGTTTTGACCCCAGTGAATTTGCCCAAGTCAGGCAGATCAAAATATCCATGGTGAGCTTTCAGCACTATTTGCACTCTCTTTTGGGAGCTCATCTCTTGGGGTGGGGAGGTGGGGGTGGAAGTGGTCGGGTTGCCAACTCTGGTTGGACATATTCCTGGAGGTTGCATCACATGACCTCCTGCCTCCAACTACCCCGCCCCCACACTTCCGCCATTGGTCGCCCAACATGTCCATCCTCATGGTGCACCACCTTCCTACCCCAATCGAAAAGTGAACAGACTCTTCATTACCCGATTGGATGATCCTTCACCGTCAGTCAGCAGCTTTTTTTCCCCCATGTCTGATATTTTTGCAACTAATAAACAAATGTATTCTTTGGATGACATTTTCCTCTCCTTACCCTATTATTACCCAAATGTGGATGGGACAAATTCAATTTCTGGTGGAAAACCTTGGAAGTGGCAGCAGATATCAGGAAGCCTGCGGAATGGCAATTCTCGCTCCCATGTGCCCAGAAATTGCTCTGAAGTAGACAGAAGGTGAGGAAAATCCAAGCCATAATGCCACAGCAACCTGCCTAAAAGGGGCCCACAGATTGCTCTGACCAGTTTATGAAATACAAACATTTAAATGAGAAACAAATGTAATATAATGAAATGAATTACTTCTTAATTGGGAGTTTAACCACTTTTCTGCACAGATTTACATTTACATCTGCAGTGATGTTTTGCTGCAAACGTGTAGCGCAGCAGCTGTCTGGAGCCAATAGATCTGAGCTGGAGTTTTTGTGGCTGGACGAATGGCTTATTTCAGTGTTTTAAAATTGCAAAGCAGATGTGCTTTCAAACTCTGGGTCAGTTGGAAAGACAGATTAAGACAGAGAGATGATCAGATTTGTTCAGGAATTGTGAACAAGTGACAGTGCCTAGTGGTGTACATGTTTAATCTGCTTGCTGCCATGTTTGCCCTTTATGTGCTGTGAACGTCTCTAAGTTGGTTGTGGATGCGTCCTATCATTAAATGCTCTCCCTAACGAAGGGATTAATGGCTGCATCGCTAATTGGTGAACTGTAAATAATACAGAACACCCTCTACCTATATCTATAACTAATCTTTGATGGGTCTGCATCTGACTACTCCTATGCTACTCCTTCCATACTACTGTCGGAGATCACCTCACAATGCCCACTGATCTGCGTGATTATAGAACAGTGGTCATCTATAGGTTTTGGAATCCCTTCATCATGGTTTTCAAGGCAGCTGACTGCATCTTGGGGGTTTGGACCCCAAAGGAGCAGTGGGAGCATTTCTGAAAGATGCTCCCACCGTGTTTATCATCTGTGTAAGGGAAACACATTTTCTCCCATTTTTAGCAAAAGGATGCCCATAAAATAGAATGTACTAAAGAAATAAGGAACATTACCATCGGTTTACATACCTTTTAAATTTCAATCAAAATGAGTGATGTCGGTCCTCAGAGTGAAACACTTTCCCCACTTTAAGTGCCCAGTCCCAACATCAATTATTGCCAGGTGAGGTGTAGCATAGGCAGGTGCACAGTAAAATTCATTCCACTTTGCTCCAATAATAAACCTTAACCCAACTTCAGAGAGAGTATAATACACGACCTGTATGACATTTCCATTCCCACATCAGCAGCCTTGTGGTCTCACTAAGGTAAGACTGCCAGTTTAGTTCCAATTTACACCAGAATAAGGGTGGTTCTGTGAAGTGGGCTCACAGATGTTAGGAGTTGTGTTCAGACTACCGAAAACAATTTCAACCAGGATCATGACACCCAACAGAAAGAGAGAAGAGTTTTATCGCATCAATTCAGCCTCCTGGTAATATCCAAAATCCAATTAAACTCTGGGAATGTGAAGGAATGGAGAATAATATGATTCGTTGGAATAATCTATAACATGAAGCAATGCAGATGGATTTGGTCCATTAGAAAACTCTACAACTTGAGAGAATAGGTATAGATTTGGTCTACTGGAATGTGAGGGAATGGGGATTGACTTAATTCATTGAAATGTTGATATATTGGGAGTGATTGAGAACTGATTTGGTTGTTGGGATGTATTTATCTGGAAGTGACTAAGAATTTCATATTTTGAAAACTCTTTATGGATTAAACAGTTAATGCATTCAGAAGTAAGTGGAGTTTGTTTAAATGTTAAGAATGCAGGAGACTGCTAGAAAGGTTCTTGTGCAGAATTGATTTTCGTTCATTTTGTAAAGCAATGTGTGCAATAGAAGAGGATACTGGACATTCATCAATATTCTCTGGATGAGCTGAGAATTGCTCATCTAACTACACCCAGTGACGGGTTGAGAAATGTTACTGCGGGTCCTCGGAGGGTTAAATCTCGGATGATATGCAGCTGAATATTCAGCAATCCGAGTGTTGCAGAGTCGACGTGTGGCATTTCCATCTGTGATTTATCTAAAGGGCTCAGACAGGTGCTTGACAGGCAGTCAGCTGATCAGCCTACAGGCTGTCAAACTCACTGAGACATGGGTTTGTTTCCCAATAGTGTCAGAGCTGTGATTACAATGTGTCTTACAATTAAACCGGTTCTGCAGTACAGTGGACCTTCAATTATCCAAAACCCTTGGGACCAAGGGTATTTCAGAGAGCTGAAATTTTTGACGATGTAAAGGCTCGCCTTTTAGACTTCTAGGTAAAGCTTAAATCTAAACAATGTCTAGGTTAAGAGTTTAATAACAACACAAGGAAAGTACAATCCTTTAAGCTTTTTGATACAAGCAGCTCTAATAGTAAATACAATGGATACTTGTTAGTGACAGTAATACCAGCAAATAGATCACAACCACCAAAAAGAACACTGAAGGAGACAACTTGAGAGTCCTGTACTTGTTACCAAGCTTCTCTATGATGAAGAAAACTTAATTACTGGAATATGCTGAAGTTTCAGCATTTCAATGGGATACTACCTTTGTGGCATGCAAACTAGCTACATCTGTGTTGTGTAAATAGGGCAAGATATGAAATTCACAGTATTTATCCATTAACAGTGAATTATGCCTAGAATGGAATTGGTAACCAGCCTGACACCCAGGGCTCGATTTTGCCATTGGGGGCGGGCTGGGGCGTGTCAGGTGGTTTTCGTGTTAGGACCCCAACTCCGATGTGAAGTGGGAAAAAAGTGCGATTTTCCCCTAATTGGGCAATTGATTTCCAGCGTGTGGGAACCCCTGGCCCAATGAGCCATGTCATACAGAAAGTCGTCTCCGATTACGTCATCAATGCTGCTGGATTTAAGGCCTGCAAGCAGCCTTGCTTCTTCTGGAGACTTTAAACTTTATGCCCATTGTTGTGATCGCTTCATTCAGCAACTATGTCCAGCAGTAGGCCAAAGTGTGCTCCAAGGTTCGATGAGGCCTCCCTCCAAGCTCTGGTGGAATCACAGAATCACAGAAACCCCACAGTGCAGATAGAGGCCATTTCGGCCCATCGAGCCTGCACCGACACATATCCCACCCAATCCCCGCAACCCCTACACCTAACACACATCCCCATTTAATCCCCCTAACACTAAGGGTCAATTTATGATCGCCAATCAACCTAACCCGCACATCTTTGGACTGTGGGAGGAAACCGGAGCACCCGGAGGAAACCCACGCAAACACAGGGAGAATGTGCAAACTCCACACAGACAGTCGCCCGAGGCCGGATTCGAACCCGGGTCCCTGGCGCTGTGAGGCAACAGTGCTAACCACTATGCCACCGTGCTGCCCGATCAAATAAGGAGGTGCTCTTCCCTTCCTCAGTGGAGGAAAAAGACTCCCCAGCAGACTAAAGCTGTGTGGATGCAAGTGGCCCAGGAGGTCAACTCAATCTCTATGTGCCGCAGAACCTGGCTGCAGTGCAGGAAGAGGTTTCATGACCTTCTCCACACAGGAAAAGTGAGTATGACTTTCCCATCACCCTCAATCTGATCCCCATCGCCTCTCCTCACCAGCACTCTGCTTTGCCAACCTCTTCCTCCACATCCCACTTGACACTGACATCCCTGCACCCTTACCCATTACCTCTCTATGGTCACATTCACTTAACTATTCTACCATGCAGCCCTCACACTCCCCATCACGGTGATGCAATGACAACAACTTACAACACACAGGGAAGGGCCCTTTGTCACCTTCTAAGCATCTATGCTATGTATTCTCTACACTCACTCCTTCATTCTCACTCAAACTCCACTTGTGTCCCTCATTGCAGGAAAAGAGAGCCCACAATAAGAGGGAAAGAGCCATGTCAGGAGGTGGGGCACCCTCGGTAGCCCAGCTCACCACCTCGGAGGAGGCGACCCTGGAAATTGCCGGTGTTGAGGAAGATTCGCAAGTGGGGGGACGGACAGACAGGCGCATCACAGCAAGCTGGTGACAAAATAGTTTGGCATATTGACATTGCATGAGTGACTGATAATGATTCTGATGCTCTAACAGATTGCGTTATGATCATCTGCACAATTCAATGTACATGCAACCTTTACCTCACATCTCTTTCCTTTGCTCCCCCACAGGACCATCAACAGCCCCCGTCCCCACTGTCCAGGAGGAGCAGCCTCAGCTTCAAGACTCCTCAGAGGAAGCTGCAACCTCTGAGGGCGCAGCGTCAGCAGAATTCAGCGCACCCAGCACCAGCGCAGACACTCACACCTCGGTAGGACCTTCGCGAGATAGAGTAGTGTTGTCACTTGGTGTATCACAGCTCACAAGTGAGCATCAGCAGATGGTGGAGACAGGGACAGCAGTGGAGAGTCCGCGTCGGAGGGCGCAGGCCTTTGCCAGGTCGGCTCAGCTGCATGTCGACCCTATGCCTCCGGGTCCATCCAGAAGGAGAGCGGTGCTGGAACTCCAGGAACAGGCGCAGGAGTCTCTGGCAGGTTTTGTCTCCAGGGTCGCTGCAAGTGTGGAGCGAATGGAGGAGTCCATTGCGAACATGAGCAGAGCCTTCGTGGAGGCATTGGCGCATGAACGCATCACCACGGAAAGGCTGGCAACCTCCGTGGAAAGGATGGCTACGGTAGAGGAGAGGATGGCTATGGCCATGGAGGAGCTAAGTCACCAGAGTGTTGAAAACATGGTCATTGTTCAGAATAGACTGGCATCTCGAGGAGCGATGGTCAGCTATTGAGCATAGAAACCAGACCTTCATGGAAGTCCCCTGGAGTAGGACTTCCAGTGCAGAAACGGGTCCTCATGGCCCCCCTGAAGTGCAGTAAGGTGCTGTCAAGCCACTTGCTAGCTCTGAAGTGGGGCTGACCCAGGAGAGGGATGTTGGTGGCAGACAGCAAGGAAGTGGGGGCTCCTCTCCAAGCGCTCACACGACCATGCCACTGCAAAGCCCTCGGTCAGAGCCCCACCAGAGTCCTCACCCAACTGAGATGGTTGTCTCAGCCCCTGCACAGCTGCAGGAGCAGCAGACTGTTGCCGAGCCCTCACAGGTTCGCAACCCCCCAGAGGACGGCCGCCAAAGGTGTCGAGACAAGAGCAGCAAGAAAGTGAGCAAGGGGCCTCCACATCTGCTGAAGCCACTGGGGAAGCACCATGTAGGAGCACGCGTAAGAGGAAGATAAAGCACAAGTAGTCACAAGGGTAGTCACTTGGGTGTTATGTTGTGTTTATTTTTGAAATGCCATCAGTTGCTTGTTGTGATAAAAAATTCTGATGGCAAACTGTTGAAGTTGTGGCCTGTGTCATTTCGGAAATGGGACTTCCACATTGAGTGCTTAGAGCGACTTGCAATTGTCAGTATGATGGTCAGAGTGCTAGGAATCCGCAGGTTCTTGTCCACTGTCGATGCTCTGGTAAGAAGGTGCGAGGCAAAAGTGTTTGATTGTGCAGGCTAAGCAAATCTGGCCAACATGAGTGCATCCCTTGCAACCCGGGCAGCAATGTGGTCGCGCGTTGGCACCTTCTGGCCTGTGCAGCTTCAGGTGGGTGAGCAGCAGCTTGGCGCTCCTGTTGTTGCTGCTGCTGTTGTTCATGGTTCTGCTGCTGCCACGGCTGGTCTTCGTCCGAATCTGATGTCCAGGAGGAAAGGAAATAAATGGTTCCATGTTTCTGGTATATGTCTCAGTTGAGGAAGCGCTCAGTCAATGTCTGGAGAGGGGTTTCCCAGGAGGTCACACTGGAGATGGGTGTCAGGCTCCAAACTTCCACAACAATGAGTATGCCTGCTAAAAGTTCCCCCAGACCTGAGACAACAAAGTTCTGCCACCTGCAAATGATCATCGGTGAAAACTCCTTTTTAATGGTGGAGCTGCAGCTGTTAGTAAGCAATCCACTTGTGAGGCCGCCAGGATTAACTGGCGTGTTCCAGAGGTGACGTGCAGGACGGAGGAAAAGTGTTAAAGTCAGAAAGGCCTCTCAAAATGGGATTATAGAGGCAATTAACTGATTGTTAAGGGTTTTAAGGGCCTATCCCGCCTCTTGGAGGCAGGATGGAAACTGGGTCTGAAACCCCGATTCTGGAAAAATTGCTCGGAGGCGGGCTGGAGGTGGGATCAGAGTCGCCCATCATTTTATGCGATTTTAATACCTCACACGCCTCCAATTCCGCCTCCTCGGGCCTGGCAAAATCGGGCCCCTACAGTCTGGGTGCAGCATTAAAGCTCTTTGGCCATTTAGTTGATGTCCTTAGTGCCTTCTTAAGGGATGAGTGTTCCTTAAATTCTAAGTCATTCACTCTGAGAGTTAGTGGTAGCAGAAACACTAAGGAGTCGATTTTAACCCACCTCACCCAGCAGGAATGGGTCAGATGGGGCCTTTAAAAATGGAGCATTCTGCCTTGCCACCCCGTTCCCACTGGAATCCTGCTGGTCACCATTTTAACTGCTCACTTCAGTTAGGTCGCTGCGACTTCCCGCCTGAAGCAGGCGGGCCTCATGAGTTAATGCAAATTAGAATCCTATTGGGACCCCGATTGCACTTTAACCCCGTCGCAGATTTCCCATCAGGTAAAGGCAGGTTGGAAGCTGTCGGGAAGGACGAAGAGGCCTCCAAGGTAAGTGAGAAATTTTCCTTTGTGGAGCCAGGAGAAGGAGAGAAAACAGATTGCATAATAGGCTCCTGGGAGACAAGGGTTACCCAATCAAACTTTGACTGCCGACATCTTTTCAGAACTTTTGTACCCATCAGGAAAGACCTACATTCCAGAGGCAGAAATAAAGTAGAGCATATCTTTGGACTATTACAGCAACATTTTCAATGTAGGCTGGCGAAAATAGGGCTTTATTTTCTCAAAGTGAAAAGATTGAGAGGAGATTTGAAAGAGGTGATAAAAGGAATAGACAAGGTGAGCGAGGATAGATTATTTCCATTGGTAGATAAATCAAAGACAAGATTAGAAATTAGAAGAAAGCTGTGTGTCCTGTCCAGCTGCTGTCTGCTTTCCGCAGGAAAAGTGTTGAAGGTATTGGACCTTTGGAAACGTAGCAGTTGTCACTTGCTTGTTATGTGTGTGCACAACAGCTGCCTGATGTGGCAGCCATCTCCTGGGGTAGCTTGGATGGATGTGATGTGCTATGGGAAGAGCCATCCTTGAGCCAGATGTTGCGTGTAGGTTACGCTGTGGTGGCACAATTCTTGTGACACAATCACCTACTCGGCATCCTGTGCATATAGCGCAGACCAAAGCAGGCCGCAAACATTTTGAGCAGGAAGAGCCTGTGGATCGACTGTGCACAAGGCTCATTAAGGCCCCAGAATTTATTCAACATAATGAATCTGGAGCAGCTGAAAAGCGTTTCAGTCACTCAGCATCCATTTCAAAACGACGCTTCAAGCGAGGCCTAGAACTAAATTGGAGGCTTTCCAATGAGTGGCTCTCTCCTCCAAATAGGGCCACATTTTTTCCCCCGTTCCTGGCCCTCCTGCTGCATGGCCTCCATAGGCTTGGCCATTTTGGCCCCCAAAACTAGGCACAACTAAAGGTAGTCAGGGGCCCTTTAAAAATGCTGGCACCCGATAATTCGATCCCTGTGGTGCTTCCAGCATGTCCTGCACTTAGTACTGGGAGTGCTTAAATTAGCAGACCTTACATTGCGCAACACCTGAGGAGTAGTCTGTGGAGTGCTGGGACCATGGTAACAACACCATTCTATATGTTGATAGCCACAGTAAATTACAGAGTGAAAAAGCTCACTATCTGTAGGTACTGAAACAGGGTGGTAGCTAGAGAACAATCTCTTTCATTTGCAACATGACATGCGTGTTTTTAAATACCATTGTTCCCCTTATACAATATGTTCATTGCCTGTCTTTGGTGAAACATTTGCATTACATTAATGGATAGGTCAAGTTAACAATACTGTTTAGTGAAACTATACATTAAACCATGGTTGACATTTACTATTTCTTTGGATCACCATTGACACCAATTACATAGGATATACAGCACAGAAACAGGCCATTCGGCCCAACCAGCCCATGCCGCGTTTATGCTCCACTCGAGCCTCCTCCCATCCTTCCTCATCTAAATCTATCAGCATAACCCTCTATTCCCTTCTCCCTCATATGCTTATCTAGCTTCCCCTTAAATGCAGCTATACTATTCGCCCCAACTACTCCCTGTGGTAGCGAGTTCCACATTCACACCACTCTTAAAGCAAATACGTACAATACCCATACGTATCTATCAATGTAAGGTCATTGCAAATTTGATCCATAGGTAAGGTAATTGTGACTCAGACCCATATACAATAGTGTAAGATAATTAACAGCCATCCTTATTCAAACAAAACCAGAAAATGCTGGAAACACACAGCAGGTCAGTCAGAATCTGTGGAGAGAATAGAGAGGTTTGGGTTTTGGGCTTAGCCCTTCTTCAGGGATTCTGAATGTTGACCTGTCTGTTCTCTCCACAGATCCTGCCTGACCTCCTGTATGTTTCCAGCATTTTCTGTTTTTGTTTCAGGTTTCCAGCATTTGTAGTTTTAGGCTTTTTATCCTTCTTAGTTCTGTGGCTACTTTTCTTGGAATTGGCCACCTACTTGCCTATATTTTCCCATGTATAGCTGTTCTGACACACCACTTTGGCTCAGGTTGCGATTGACTCCTATGCCTGCTGGACCTTCTACTTATTTGTTGGATGTCCTTTTGGTGGGTGTTCCTTTTCTCTCTCATGCTGCCAACTATAATCTGCAGGCCACCATCAGTAAAGCTGGTCTTTCTGTGCCTAGTTCTCGCCATTGTTCTTCAAATTTGCTCACTCCACAGCTGTATTTACTCACTGAGCTATTTGTACCCTTGCGAGCCAATTGTGTTGGTTCGAGTGACTGAGCAACTTTACAGCAGGTGTGATAAGGTTGGCTGCTCTGTTCTGTATTAGTACTAATGGGGCCAATTTTCGTTTGCCTACTGCCTCATTTGAAGCAAAAGACCCACCGGATTCAATTATCAACACTCCCCTCCCCCCACCCCCAAATCCGGCCTGAGCCTTAGTTAAATATTTGAATCGGGGTCCTATGCCAGTTGTGGGATCCCGACGCAATTTTCTTGGACCAATGAGTGGAGCGTACACAGCCGAACCAGCAGTCCTTAACGGGGCTGCTCCAAAAATGCTGAAATGTTGTTTCTTTCATTTTTGCGGAGCTCTTCCCAGGCCCACAAAAATACTCTGGCCCAGTGCCAGTCCCTGCACAGCCCCCATCTCGGGATCGCCTCCTCCCCAAGTCCATACTGTCAGCTGGCTCAGCATAGGAGCTGGCCGATTTCCTGCCTTCACTGACTGGCGAGCTGCGAGCAGTCGCCAGCCGCGTACTAATGACGCCCGACTACCAAGATGGCTTGGGCCTCTCGCTGGTGCAAGTGGGCGGGCGGCGCAATCGAAATGCCCGCCACCTGCCTGATTACCGCAGCAAACCAAAATCAGCCCCAGTGCATCAGAGCGCAAAGAAAGTCCACTAGGGCCAATTTTCCAACTGTGGACTGGCAGCAGGAACCCTGGCCCACCGGCAATGTATTTCAGTAAGTCATGGTCGAGGCTACTCACCACCAACGCATTGTTGGAATATGACCCCCACTGATGAGTGTGGAAGTTACAATCATTCTCATTTAATGCACTTTGTGCCCTTATAAGTGGCTTTGTCAGCTCTGAAGATCAGCATGTATTTAACAGTAAGACAAGACATCCCTGTACTTCACTACAAACATCATGTTGATAGCCATACAGGTAGTTCTGGATGTCATTTCATGCAGTTGAGAAGAGGTGCCAAGAAGAGGCCAGTTGTCTTCCTTTAAGGTAGGGGGTGAAAATCTGAGAGCAAGTAACCCTGAGCCCAGGCTGGTGTCATTTTGCTCCCCTACCACTGGCTCAAGAGTGACAAAGGCCAAGGCCTGAGATCATGTTGTTCACTTGATCCTCTTGCCGAGGGCAGGTGGACCAAAGGAGAGGGAAGGACAACAAATTTAAAAATGAGGCAAAATAAAGTTCGAACAAACAACTATCCCAAGAATGCAATTACTGTCTTTACAGTGGTTCCGTTGGGAAGAGAATTTGAAGGAGTTGGAAAAGAAAAGAAATAAATTTGTAGCTGTCAAATTTAGACTGCACCAAGGGAGAGTGACACCAGTGATTTAGACACACATATGGAGGTCAGCTCTTTGACCTTTAAATACACTTTATGTCTTTTATTTATTTCAGTGCCTGATGTATGAATACCTTTTGACCCATCTCAATTTGATGGATATTCAGATATAAGGGTTAGATAAATATCAATTAAATCCCAGATTTTAAACTTAGAACTCGGTCTTCCTGGTCTTTATATCTGAAATTTGGACTTACATTTCTTAACTTGTTATTTGAAGAACAGCTTTAAAATTTATATATATAAAAAAAACTGAAACTGAACTTGTTTGATCTAGTCCAAATTGATCTGTACAAGACAAATTCAGATCTAACCAAACAGACATGATTTTGCCCAATTCATGTCAATTCAGAGGAATTCCCTGGCCTGAATCCTGCAGATGATGCTAATAAGAGACACAGGGGTTTTGAGCGGAGCAGGCCCAGATCCTGCTCTGCTCCTCGAAAACCTATTTCCTAAGGTTTCCTTAAACAGGCGTTAAGCCCCTCATTAACATATGCAGGGGACCCTAACGCCTGTTTTAGACAGCCACCTGGCACGCCTAAAAAGCGAGCATGACAAATTTAGAAAAGGAATCATCCACTGGAAGTGACACCCATGCAGGTACGATGGCTGGTCTCTTCTCTGTGTTAATCTAAACTAAACAAATAAGTTGTGACTGTCGGGAAATCCAGGTGCATTAACTGAATGCTTTACTTTTTGCTAAACTGTCATTTCATTCATCGTCTCTTACACTTTCTCTGCTCCTAATGGAATCCTGGCAGAAACAAACAACAACGAGGCTGATTACTCCGGAACTGTTCTTCACTGGATCCCAAGTGCTCAAAACAGCAAGGATAGAGAACTGAATAAAAGCCCATATTCATTTATCCCATTCAAAATGCACATTTTAGCCACAGTCTGGACTAGCAATTGTCATATTTAGAAAATGTTTGACAAACATGAAGACACAACTCCTCTATCACAAGTCCAGTGTATAGCAGAGCCAGTCATTTACTCCTTTATGAAATGTAGCGCTCAAACAATCCCACACATTGTCTAATAGGCTGTGAATATGTAAACTAGGCTAGGCCACAGGTTAAGGCCTAAGGCTTATCTGCTCTGTTAGTAATGCTCATGCTGCTTCCAAAGGACAGATAAGAAAATTCACAAATGTTTGCACCCCTTTGTTTCCCAACAGGCCTTTCCAGCAGGCAGAAATTGTAGCTCCTCGGAAGATTATATGAATTGGTATGGACAGAATTAAGTGACAACTTTCAAGTGTTACTACCCCCCATTGATCAACCAAATGGTTCTTTGCCTCATGTTTTCATAGGAACTTAGCCTAGGTAGCCATGAGACTCCTTATCACAAACTAATGGAGGGTAGCACTCATTTTGTACTATTTACTGCTGCAGTGAACAATACTCACCCAACAAGTGAATATAATCCTATCTAACTAAAAAAAAATTACCTCCTCCCCAAACATAAAACAAAGTTTGCTACACAGGGAACTGAGTGCTGCAGTGGGATAGAAACACTGCCCTTTCACCTCTGGGGCCTGAGTTTGAAGCAGCCCAGACTGATGAAATGAAAGTCTCCTCTGACTGCTCGATATAAGGGCTCTAAATGAAGTGAGGTTGAGCAATCGTAACCTTGTTCACAGTGGGCGTGGGCCAATGCCACAAAGCTACCCATAATTTAACAATAATTGGTGCTCTCAGTCAGAGAGGCCTCAAGGATAGTTGTTGTGGGAAATGGGAATTGGAAAGTGTCAAACCAGGACAGCAGAGGGTGCCCTTATGAGGTTAGGGGTTAAGGCACTTTATTGGAGCAGAGTTAGAAGCAGCTTTACTCTGCACCTAAACTGAGCTACAACTGACCTGTGATGGTCAAGTGTTCTACTTCTGAGTTGGCATCCTTCAAAAATATCGCAAAAACACTAAATTTGCTGCAAACTGTCTCATGACAATTCTTCTTTAAATGTTTGTAGCAATTATTTCTGTGTTGCACTTTCTATAATTGTACAGAGTAACACCAGGTTAGTGATTGGAAGACTGTTTGTAGTGTATGTAACCTGTACCACCTTAAGAGGATACCTTAAGGTGATGGACTACTTTTTGATGGCTCCTGTACATTGTAGTACCGGTGGTGACCACACCGGTATATAAACCCTGTGGAGCAAAGTGTATCCCAGTTCAGCCCTGACCCTCAATCACTAAAGACCTGTTTAATTATTTCTGTAGTCTGTGTCCAGTTATTCAGCATAACTACATTTGAAAACACAGACTCAACAGTGGCGACGAGTCTGATCTTACCTAGTGGCAGTTACATCAAAGGAAGCTTCGCCTCAGACAGGCGTTGAACAAGGACATCTACCCTCAAAATCCTGCTGGGCACTGCATAGCACAGGAGGCCATCGGGAGCCCGGGTTGGTCTCTGGCCACGAAGTCAAACATCAGTGAACATCCCTTCTACGACAGCGGCGGGTAAGCCCGATCGAGCGGCACGGGGGGCGGGGGGGAAGTCGGCCGAGTTGTCAGTAAGAGAAGGGGAGGGAAACGACGAAAAGGGCGGAGAACACGACCGCAGCCGGTGTCAGGGGCCGGACTGCAAATCGGGGCAGAGACGCGCAGCAGCCAGAAAAGCGTTTATGACCACAAGGACCGCGGGAGCGGCGGGGAACAAGAGCAGCAGCGTCGGGGAAAATAAAGGACCGCTGGGAGGCGAGAACGGCAACAGCGCGGTAATCGCCATTTTGAGTTGGCGGGGGGAGAAGACAAGCGCGGGAAAAGCCGCCAAGCGCGGGAAGCCGCCATTTTGAAAAAAATAAATAAATAATCATATCCGAAGGAAAGGAAACTCAACAAAGGATGCCAAAAACGGGTAACATCACGGCTTTTGATAGCGATGTGGAAGATTGGGCCACTTATGTGGAACGCATCGAAGTTTACTGTACAACGAATGAGGTACCGGAGGATAAGAAAGCACTAACCCTATTAAACTCGATGGGTGCGAAGACGTTCGGGTTATTAAGGAACCTTGTAACACCAGATAAACCGGTAGGAAAGAGTTTTGCGGATATTGTTACTATCCTGCAAGAGCATTTAAACCCCACGCCGCTGCTGATAGCGGAACGATTTAAATTCTACAAAAGAATTCAACTTAAAGAAGAAAGCAACGCTGAATTCTTAACCGAACTGCGCAAGTTATCAAAGTACTGTCAGTTCGGTACAGGACTAGCAGACGCACTGAGAGATAAGTTTGTGTGTGGGCTCCTAAGGGAAGGTACCCAGAAGCGACTGCTAGAGGAAAAGGATCTTACGCTGGACAAAGCTTTCAGCATTGCAGCATCGCACGAGGCAACAGCACGAGGCGCTGCAGAGGTACAGCAAAGACCATTGGAATTCAGCACCAATGAAATGGCATTGGGCGCAGTAAAGTGCTATCATTGCGGAAGGACAACGCATGACCAGAACCAGTGCTGGTTCAAAGATAAAGAATGCAGGCAATGTGGCAAACTTGGTCACATAGCGAGAGTATGCCGGTCAGGAAAGAAGACCAGCAGCAAAAAGTCGCCGCAGGAGAAGTACAAAAAAGTACACAAGGTGACAGAGAACAGTTCGGATGAACAGAAGATGGATTCAGACTCCAGCAGTAAGGAACTGGGTTGTCTAAAAATACATAATGTGGGTAACGCAGCAGACCACCAAACTATCTGGGTCATGCTTCGGATAGCAGGAGTCCAAGTGAAGATGGAATTGGACACTGGATCGGCATTGACGGGCATGAATAAGATTACAAAAGGTTATTCTCGCACATTCCCCTGAGGGATACGGAGATTGTATTGAAAACATACACGGGGCAAATAGTATACCCCATCGGAAAGATAAAAGTAAATGTGGTCTACAATGGTAAAGAAAGTCAGGAAATGGACTTGTATGTGTTACCTGATGGCGGTCCGCCACTACTGGGACGGGAATGGATCTGGAGAATAAATGTGGACTGGCATTCCATACAAGCACTGACTGTAGATGCCTGTAAAGAGGACGACGTCAAACCTAAACGACTGTCCAAAATATTGGACGATGCTAAGGAGGTGTTCCAACAGGGACTGGGAACACTGAAAGGAATTACGGCAAACATCAAGGTTGAAGAACATGCAAACCCAAAATTTTTCAAAGCCAGACCGGTACCTTATGCGATACGACCTGCTGTGGAAGCAGAGCTGGAAGGGCTAGAACGTTCAGGAGTACTGTCCAAGGTGGACTGGAGCGAATGAGCCACACCCATTGTTCCTGTCATGAAGCATTCGTTGAGCAACAAACCAGGGGAACCTGGGAAGGTTCGCATCTGTGGCGATTTCAAGATCACTGTTAATCCGGTTCTTCACACGGTGCAATATCCGCTTCCGCGGATTGAAGATATCTTCGCTTCGCTGTCTGGCGGGAAACACTTCAAGCTAGACCTGGCGCAGGCGTACCTACAGATGGAAGTTGATGAAGCGTCACGCCAGTATCTCACGATCAACACACATAAGGGCTTCTATCGGTATAATAGACTGGTTTTTGGAGTGGCATCGGCTCCAGCGATTTGGCAAAGGGCCATGGAGCAGGTATTGCAGGGAATTCCAGGCACACAATGCTACCTGGACGACATCCTGATTACAGGAGATGATGATAAGGATCACCTCGCGAATTTGGAGCAGGTGCTCACCAGATTGAAAGAATATGGGCTCAGAGTTAATCGCCAGAAATGGGAGTTCTTTCAAAAGCGAATCTCGTACTGCGGCCACGTCATTGACCAGGAGGGGCTCTCTTTTGCAAATGGGAATACCATGGAAGTGGAGCGATGATTGTAAGCAGGCTTTTCAAAAAAGCAAGGCACTGATCACCTCTAAGGAAGTGTTGGCTCACTTTAACCCAACGCTGCCTATTCGCTTAGCTTGTGATGCTTCTCCATATGGTATCGGGGCAGTGCTCTCACATAAGTTGCCAAATGGCTTGGAAAGGCCAGTCGCGTTCGCATCCAGATCATTGACCTCCGCAGAGCGCAACTATACTCAGATAGATAGGGAGGCTCTCAGCCTCGTGTGGGGAGTTAAGAAATTTAACCATTATCTGCAAGGCCAAAAGTTTACACTGCTGACAGATCACCAGCCGTTGGTTTCCATTTTTAACCCTAAGAAGGGTGTTCCGGTAATGACGGCGCAGAGGCTTCAGAGATGGTCCCTTTTCCTAGGGGCACATCAATAGGATATCGAATTCAAAGGTACAAAGCAACATGGTAATGCTGATGGGCTGTCGCGCCTGCCACTACCTACAGCGGAAGAGGCACCGGCAGTTGACCCTATCGAGATATTTCACTCGACCATCATCGAATGCTTACCAGTCACCAATGCGGGTATTGAGAGAGAGACCCGAAACGACCCGACACTGTCTTGGGTCTACGACTTGACAGTGAAGGGATGGCCAGCACATGGCGACCCACTGTTACCAGCATTCTCAGCCAGACGAGAACAGCTGTCCGTATGTCAAGGAACATTGATGTATGGAACAAGGGTGATTATTCCTCCTAAATTAAGGGAGAGAGTTCTGAAGGAATTGCATGAAGGTCATCTGGGGGGAGTCAAGATGAAAAGCCTTGCTAGGGCTTATGTGTGGTGGCCAGGTATCGACAAACAAATAGAGGATCTGACTAAAAGCTGCTCAGGGTGCCAAAAAGTTCAAAACGCACCTCCAATTGCACCGCTGCATCCGTGGGAATGGCCTTCAACCCCATGGCAACGTGTGCATATCGACTTTGCAGGTCCATTCATGGATTCCATGTTTTTGATAGCAGTAGACGCACATTCTAAATGGCCAGAAGTGATTAAGATGTCGACCACTACCTCGGAGAAGACGATCGCAGTTCTAAGAACCATATTTGCAAGGAATGGGTTGCCGGAACAAATATGTTCAGACAACGGACCACAGTTCGTGTCAGAAGAATTCCAGAAATTCATGAAAAAGAATGGGGTGAAACACTATACATCTGCCCCATATCATCTGGCTACAAATGGGTTGGCCGAGAGATTTGTACAAACGTTCAAAAAGGCGATAAAGGCCATGAGCGAAGACCATATTCCACTACAACACAAGGTGGACAATTTCCTGATGGCATATCGAAACGCCACGCATGCAGTGACAAATCAAAGCCCTGCCATAATGTTCTATAACAGGAGGTTGCGGTCCCGGTTGGATTTGTTAAAACCCAATGTGCGTAGGGAAGTCGAAAACAAGCAATTCCAGCACGTAAATAACAAGGCCACTCGGAGTTTTGAAATAGGACAACCAGTGTTGGCCAGGGACTATAGGAATGATAAATGGCAATCCGGAACAATTCGTGCCCGACAAGGACCCTTGATGTACACGATAGACGTTGGAGAGAACGTAATACGACGTCATGCTGACCAACTTGTGGAATCGAGAACAAGGGTCGACCCCATGTCTATGGCAGAGACACCAGTTGAAGAAGTTATTGAGCCTGTAGCATCTACCTCAGACTCGAACGTACATGATGATGTTCAATCCATAGGAGATCAAATGGATGAGTCACCCCAGCAACGAGAACCAGAGACCCATAAAAGGCGTTATCCGGCCCGGATCAGGAGGCCTCCTCAGAGATTGAATCTTTGAACAGTTTTGTGAGAAAGTTGTATATATGTTATCCATGTAATGTTTAAATTGGGGTGTACACTGTTCAGCTAAAATGGGAGGAATTGTAGTGTATGTAACCTGTACCACCTTAAGAGGATACCTTAAGGTGATGGACTACTTTTTGATGGCTCCTGTACATTGTAGTACCGGTGGTGACCACACCGGTATGTAAACCCTGTGGAGCAAAGTGTATCCCAGTTCAGCCCTGACCCTCAATCACTAAAGACCTGTTTAATTATTTCTGTAGTCTGTGTCCAGTTATTCAGCATAACTACATTTGAAAACACAGACTCAACACTGTTGATGCTGATCCTTTTGTTTTTCCATTCCTTCAGCTACAGCATTATGCAAACATGGACTAGTTTGGTGAAACCCTCTCACAGTATCTCCAGCCGCTATACTTATACCACAGAGGGTTCACGTCAATGAAATGTAAACTGATATTTTCACTGGCATGTCATGTAAATTCTCGGCAACACTGTCACCCAATGACAAGAGCTGTGCTGTGGAATGCGGAGATCATCAGAAGGACCAGAGATGAGAGACTAGACAACAGTGATTGAAGGATAACAAAAAATTCTTGTCCCCATTGCTCAAATCAATCCAGCTGCCTCAGTCAAATCTGTACAAGATCTTCAGGCCCCCTAAACACATTTCATCATCAAACAATTCCTCTGACACAAATTTAATTGACCTCAGAGTGCGGGTTTGGAGGAGGGTCGGTTGCGAAAATTGGAAAAATTGCCGGCGAGCTACAAACCCGCCGCCATCCCGCCTCCACGCAACTTTGCCAAGTGTCAGGTCAGCCGTTCCCGAACTGACCCGACACCAAACAGCGGGAGAGGCAGTTAAGGTTAACAGCTTGTTAATCTTATTTTAACTGCCTGTTCGGATTTTGCAGGTTTTTCTGCATGCTACCCGCCTTCAGAAAAACACGGCAGCTGAATCGAGCCGTGTTGAGCGAGGACCAGAATTGTTGCCAGCTGCTCAAACAGCTTAAAAGTGGTCCTGCAATCTCTCATTCTTTCACATGCCACAACTTAGTGCTTTGAAGTTTGGGAGACATTTTACCCTCTGGCCCCTTTGTCTGAGCGCAAACAACCTCCATTCCTCGACTGAGATATATACCAGCGGTATGGGAACCATTTATATCCTCTCATCCTGGTCGTCAGATTTGGAGGAAGAGTAGTCGCGGAAGCAGCGCAACCAGGCACAGCAGCAGCACCAACAGCAGGAGTGCCAACCTTCTCCTCAGCCACCTGATGATGTACAGGGCAGAGGGCATCAGCGCAGGCCTGCACCTCACCACAGGAGGTACCCCCAACACCGGGTTTACAGGCAGAGGATGAGCTTCCTCAACAGGAGTGAGCAGCAGTGCCAAAGGAGGCTGAGACTTCCGCGAGATGTAGTCGCCGACTTCTGCGCAATGCTGCACCAGCACCCGGAGCCCAGAGGAGCGTGTGGACATTCCTTACCAGTAGCTGTCAAAGTCACCACCGCACTCAACTTCTTTGCTTCGGGCTTCTTCCAAGGATCAGCTGCACATATCAGCGGCGTCTCTCAGTCGGCCGCACATGCCTGCATCACGCGGGCTACCGATGCCCTCTTTGCAAAGGCGCGCAATTACATCCACTTCTCCACGGATGAAGCAAGTGTAACTGCGCATGAGGTTGGCTTTGCAAATATGGCAGGCTTCCCAAGGGTTCAGGGCGTCGTAGACTGCACACATGTGGCCATTAGGGCACCCCATCACAACCCAGCTGTATTTGTCAACCACAAGGGATTCCACTCCCTTAACATCCAGCTGGTGTGTAACCACAGGAAGATCATCATGCATGTTTGCACAAAGTACCCTGGCAGTTGCCATGACTCCATCCTGCGGCAGTCTACTGTGTCTCAGCTCTTCAATCCGCCAACCCAACCTTCCGGATGGCTACTTGGCGACAAGGGCTATCCCCTGAAAAAGTGGCTCATGACACCGATGAGGAGGCCATCTTATGAGGCTGAGGAGCGGTACAATGTGAGCCACATTTCCACCAGAAGCATCATAGAGCAAACCGTCGGCTTACTCAAAATGCGATTCTGATGCCTTGACAGATCTGGTGGAGCCCTGCAGTATGCACCAGCCAGGGTGTCCAGAATCATAGTCGTCTGCTGTGCCCTGCACAACATCGCACAGCAGCGTGGCTCAGCGTAGAGCATCCTCAGAGTAAGAGGGGGAGGACGAGGAGGAGGAGGAAGAGGATGAGGATGAGGCCAAGGAGCAGGAGGAGGTGGAGGAGGAGACAAGCCTTGCGGGGCCGGATGTGGCCAATGCAGCAGCACTCAACCACATTGCTGGCCATCACGTAAGGGATGCACTCATCCATGCCAGATTCGCGTAAGCTTACGCTTCAACCACAAGTGGCTGGCATATGGCTATGAATGTGTGGACGACCTTCTTAACACGCCATACATCATCTCTCCAATAAACGGTGCTTTCCTATCACTCTCAGCACCATCATTACAAATGCAAGTCGCCCTGAGCCCTCAATGTGCAACTTCCATTTCCTAGAACACATAGGCCAGAACTTCAACTGTTTGCCATCACTTTTGTTTAATCTCATCACAAAGGGATGACAATCGAAAATATACAACAGAACAAAACACCCAAGTGACTATCCTTGTGACTATTTGTGTGTTAGCTTCCTCTTACGCGTGCTTCTACATGGTGCTTCCCCTGTGGCTTCAGCAGATGTATCATTTTGATGCTGCGCCTGTTTAGATGCCTTTGGCGGGCATCCTCTGGGTTTGGGAGCCTGGGAGGGCTCCTCCACCGTCTGCTCTTCCTGCGGCTGTGCAGGGGCTGAAATGGCCATCTCAGTTGGGTGAGGAATCTGGGGCTCTGACTGAGGGCTCCGCAGTGGCATGGTTGTAGGAGTGCTTGGAGAGGAGCCCACACTTCCTTGTTGTCTGCCACCAACATCCCTCTCATGGGTCACCTGCACTTCAGTGCTAGCAAGTGGCTGGAGAGCACCTTGCTGCACATCAGTGGGGCCATGAGGACCCGTCTCTGTACTGACAATCCTCATAACGGGGACGTCCATGTACCTCTGGTGTCTCTCCTCAATAGATGCCCATCTATCCTCCATAGCAGACCATCTATTTAGAAGAGTCACCATGTTCTCCAGAGTCTGGCGACTTATGTCCTCCATGGAGGTTGCCACCCTCTCCATGGCGGCATGTTCCTGTGCCATTGCCTCCACAAAGGCAGTGCTCATGTTTGAGATGGACTCCTCCATTCTCTCCACACTCGCAGTTACCCTGGATGCAAACCTTGCCAGAGAGTCCTGCACTTGTTCCTGGAGTTCCAGCACCGCTCTCTTTCTGGATGGCCCCAGAGGCACAGGCCCCGATTTTCGGCTTGTGTGGGAAATGGTCGGGTTTCCCCGAATGTGGGGTTTCTGACACACATAAAAAAGTGTCAGCCAGCTCCATGCAATTTTCCCTCAAGTGGCCAATTAATTCCCAGCATGTGGGAAGCCTTGCTAATTGTCCAATTCGTGTCAGAAAGCCCCACAGTATGATGTCATCATTCGTGGTGCTTTCAAAGTGTCCAGCAAACTTCTCCACCTCTGCAGGCTTCTCAACCACTCTTGCACAATGGCAGAGGAGCCTGCAGCAGCTGTGGCCAGTGCCAGACCCCGAGCTGCCTTCAAATTCGACAAGGCTTCACTGCAGGCATTATTGGATGGGGTTAGGGCCCACAGGGAGGTCCTCTTCCCTAGGTCAGGGAGGAAGAGGCCTCCCACTGAGACCAATGCTGCATGGATGCAGGTGTCAGCAGATGCCAACTCGCTGGGAGTCACCAGAAGAACCTTGGCATTACATCTCTAACTCCTTCCTTTACTCCCCCACAGTACCATCCAGAGCCCCCGTCCTCACTTTGGAGGAGGAAGAGGCTGTGCAGCCAGACTCCTCAGAGGAAGCTCCAACCTCTGAGGGCGCAGCGTCAGCAGAAGTAAGCGCACCCAGCACCAGCGCAGACACTCACGCCTCGGGGGGACCTTCGGGACATAGAGTAGTGTTGTCACCTGGTGTTTCACAGCTCACAAGTGAGCCTCAGCAGATTCTGGAGACAGGGACAGCAGTGGAGAGTCCTCATCGGAGGGCGCAGGACTCTGCCAGCTCAGCTCAGCTGCGCTGCATGTCGACCCTCTGCCTCTGGGTCCATCCGCAAGAGAAGAGGTGATGGATCTCCATGCACAGATGCAGGAGTCTCTGGCAGGTTTTGTCTCCAGGGTCGCTGCGAGTGTGGAGCGAATGGAGGAGTCCATAGCGACCAAGAGATGAGCCTTTGTGGAGTCATTGGCGCATGAACGCATCACCATGGAAAGGTTGGCAACCTCCATGGAGGAGATAACTCGCCAGGGTACGGAAAACATGGTGAGTGCTCATAAGAGAATGACATCTCTTGAGGAGCGTTGGCCATCTGTTGAACAGAGAAACCAGATCTTCATGGAAGTCCTTCTGAGTAGGACTGCCAGTGCAGAAATGGGTCCCCATGGCCCCCTAAAGCGCAGCAAGGTGCTCTCAAGCCACTTCCAAGCGCTGGCCCCTTCTGGCCTGTGCAGCTTCAGGTGAGTGAGCAGCAGCCTGGTGCTCCTGCTGTTCCTGGTTCTGCTGCTGCCGCCTCTGCTGCTGGAGATCCTCTAATGGCAAGAAGGGAAGTAAAAAAAGGCATCCCATGCTTCTCGTAGATGCCTCCGCTGAGGAAGGGTGGCGAGTGGGGCTTCCCAGGAGATTACACTGGAGAAGTGCGTGAGGCTCCAACCTACCACAGCTGTGCCTAAGCCTTGAAGAAGTAGCCCCAAACCTGCAACAAGGTCCTTCAACATACAAGTGCTGTCCCTTTAAATCGCAGCTTCTCCGATTGACCTGCAGCTGACAGCAAGCAAGCCAACTGTTTTCACACCAGGTCTCATCAGCGGGGTTCCCCGCAGGCGTGTTTGATGTGGGGAAAGCCCAAAAATCGCAACGGCCCCGGAAAATCTACTTCAACAAGGTAATAATTGGTCATTAGTGTTCCGACGACCAGTCCCGCCAGCGGCGGCCAGGACTGAAGCGGGTCGCGGAGAAACGGCAGTCCGAAAGTCGGACGGGGCGGGGAATCGGGGGGGGGGGGGGGGGGGGGGGGGGGGGGTCGCGACCCGCTTTTTCGGCGATTTTCGGACCCCGGTCGCCTGTGACCTCCGACGAGGACGCTCCACTGCTGTCGCTGTCTCCACCATCTGCTGATGCTCACTTGTGAGCTGTGATACACCAGGTGACAACACTACTCTATGTCGTGAAGGACCCGCCGAGGTGTGCGTTGCTGCGCTGGTGCTGGGTGCGCTGAGTCCTGGTGACGCTGCTCCCTCAGAGGCTGCAGGTTCCTCTGAGTCGTCCGGCTCTTCCTCCTAGACAGTGGGGAGGGGAGCTCTCGATGGTCCTGTGGGAGAGTAAAGGCATGAGTTAGACATCAGATTTTTAGGTAGCAGACACATCCTATTGTGCGGATGATCCAAAGTCAATCTCTATGAACATGATATGCCATTGCAGTCAATCATGAAATCTAAATGCGAGGGTTGAAAATCTATTCTGTCACCAGCTTCGTCTAGTGCGCCCATCTCTCCGTCCCCCACTTCCAGCTCCTCGCCACCTCCCATGATCTCGTGCACAGCCTCCTCAGCACTTGTCAATGTTGCCAGGGATGGTGGGTCTCCTCCTGCCTTCGCTCTCTCACTCTTACTGTGGGCTATCTTTTCCTGCAAGGAGAGACACAAGTGGAGTTTCAGCGAGAGTGATGGAGTGACTATGAAGAATCCATAACATTGAAGCTTAGAGGGAGACCAAGATGGAGTGAGGTGCCAAGAGGAAGCTGCCTCCCTGTACGTTGTTAGTTGTTGTCATTGCATAACAGTGAGAGCGAGTGTGAGGGGTGCATAGTAGGATGGTGAAGTGATTCAGTACAGAGAGAGAGATGGATAGGTAAGGGTGCAAGGGAAGTAAGGGTAAGGTGGGATGTGGAGGAGCAGGCTTACAAAAGCAGAGTGCTGGTGATGAGAAGAGAAGGGAAGCAGATTGAAGGTAAGTGTAATGTGATACTCACTTTTGATGATCGCAGAAGATCATTAAACCGTTTCCGGCACTGGACCCAGGTGCGTGAACATATGGACCTAGCGCTGACTTCCTCAGCAATGTGCAGCCAGGTTGCCTTTGTTTGCTGAGGCGGCTTTTTCTGGCCATCGGGAAGGAACAGAATCTCCCTGTGCCCTCCTACTCCCTCCACAAGAGCTTGGAGGGAGTCCTCATTAAATCTTGCAGTAGCCTTGGCTTTGGCAGCACTCATTGTAGCCTGGGCCCATTCAAACACAAGCAGAAACGAAAAATGAAAGGCTGAGGCTGCACGGGCCCCTTAAAAACAACTGCAGCAATGACGTCATCAGAGGCGACTAACAGACCCGATCCCGCTCATTGGACCAGGCAGCGCGCACGACGGGATTTAATAGGCCACTTAAATTAAAATCTCAATTCGGGAGCGGCTGAAATCGGAAGCGGGACCGGAATCCGCCCACCAGGCAACCCGACTCCAACCCGCCTCCTCTATTAAATTCACGGCCTCTGTGTTGACTAATCTAGGCTGATTCCCATGAACATACAAAAATGGCTTTGCTCGCCACCAAACAAGATTTCACATACATTAATTTATTGATCCGTTTGAAATATATTTAAAATTTCTCTTTGCTAGAAATGATCTATTGGGTCTGTGTGATACTGGCTTATATTTCACTGGTATGGACAACCTGCACATATTAGCCGGCCTTGTACATTAGTGGAATGCCTGACTAGCAGCACACATTCAGAAAAGGTATGTTCTAGGTGGCCATTGTTCATAATACTCCATGGTCCTGAGATTAGACTGAAGTACCAGCTTAAGGTGTTTCTCGGAAATTCCTCTCTCTACTAGTTTAGTGAAGACTATTTGTTTAAAACAGATCAGTGCCTTTACTAAAATAGCAGAGAGAAGAATTTCAGACAGATGTTCTAAGCATTTGTGCACTAGTATCCCACAGCATAATTTCAGGCCTGTGTCTTTTTACTCAGGCTCCTAATTGTAGGCTATTCCACCCCTCCATTTCATGAAGTTGCTGCCAGGTAGCATCTCAAAAGACACCATTTGGAAAAGTCAGACTTAACTGGTTTCATCTGTTACCAGAATTTATTTCTCAGTACAACTATTCAGACAGCAAGATGTATAATGTGGAAAAAACAGTGTGTGTTGAGGAGGGGAAGAATGAACACAAAGAAGTTAAAGAATAGATAACTGTCTTTTCTCCCACCCACCCATCCTATAGCTAAATTCTTCTGCCAACTAAAATTACCCAGGTTTCACTGAAGCGTTTAAGAAACTGATGTTTCAGTCCCAGTGGCTCAGAGCAGTGTTTGCATGGCACACATGAATACATTTGAAGGCTGAAAAAAATCAAAGTCATCCAGCTGACAACCTGGAGAAAGAAACCACAAAGCTGTAAAAACAAGAACAAAAAGGACAAAGAAAATAAATATATAAAGTGTTCAACTGACAAACTTAATTTGTGTCGGGTTTTTGGATTGACAGTCCTCATGGCATTGTGGGAAATGACAAGCTGCCTTAATGTTTTTGTTTATCACTACATTTCAAATGTTTTCAGTAAAATATGTAATGAACCATTGTGTATGTACTTGGATCATACCAAGCTCACTAACTCAAGGTTGTCTTGTTCTTCCATCGGTTTTAAAGGACTAATGACCATGACTCACGGTCTTTTGTAGAAGTGAGCAAATGTATTCAGCGACCTCAGATGAGTAGTTTTATTTGTCCTATGGCCTACACTGAACAAACATACCTTGTGCCATTTAGAGCTGGTGGATAGCAGAAGGATAATAGAACAGTGCTATTCTTCAACATGCGAATTCCATTCTGCTTTCACTTGTGTGATGTGGCTCGAGTAATAAAATAATCTCATTCTAATATATTCAGGTTTCCTTTTGAAAATGTATTTTATCTTGGATTTTCCTGTAAAGCTATTTCATCATCTTTAGGTCGCTGTACCACAATCTATTCCATTAGGCAAGAGGGTGGACAAGTGATCTCTGTCAATGCTAGGAGGTGTAAAGTGGGGCCTATGTTGGCTTATCTTTTGATTTCCCATTGGCAAAGTCACAAAATATTGTGTGCAATATTTTGGTATCCCATATTCAAGAGGACACTGGGGGTGTATTTCCGCTGAGGTTCTCCTGATTATCCGCCTGAAAAAGCACAGAAAAACTGCTTTAAATGATGTTTGGGCCATCTTTCCAAGGTTTTTCCACTGAAGTTATAGCGGATGCTTGGAAGATCCTCTGTGGAAATTCATCCCCATTGATTTATAGGTGAGGGTTCAGAAAAGAGCAACATGGTGATTCAGGGACCTAAACTTCTAAAGGGTATATGTCCTCTGTGGGTAAAGTTTAGCAAAAAAAGTATATGTGAGTAAACAGGTGAATAAAACAAGTTCAAAGCAGTAACAAAGTCTCCTTCCGTTTGCATCACTACTCGGAGTCTAGTCCCCATGTGCTTGTGAAAGCTAAGCCCCTAAAAATACTTGTTAAGAAGTAATCAGAGTTTTGTTCAGGTTAGCATAAATAAGAAGAATTAGCTCATTATTCACAGTCAGACTTGTGAGGTCATTTATAAAGGAAGAGCAGTGTTACGGGTATGGTAGTGGACCCAAATGCAGACAGACAGCCAGAGCCTAGAGATGGAGCAAAACTCAAAAGATGCTTCAGTAGAAGGCTCCACAAACACAGGACACACAGAGAATTCCCCAAACAAAAGATCAAAGTAACAATTCAAAGAAACAAAAGCGAGTATACAAAACACAGGGCAAGGACTAGAAACTAACCTGTGACTTGCAGGCATGAGAACTCAAGACTGAGTGACTGGGGCTGGAAATAGTCAGCTTAAATAACAGGCCTGATTGCTCTGATGAGCCAATTACTCTAATGAGACACAGGTGAGGAGAGAGGTACAGAGACATGGCAGCGGTGTACTGAGGCCTCCTAAACCGCCCTCTGGCGGCCAGCAGAGGAACGTGCAGCTGGGACCCCGACAAGCAGGAGTTCAAAATATCCAAGCAGCTCGTACCCAGTAGAGTATATTTACTTGCCGCTAAGGCTGGTGGTAAGAGTGAGGGGTAGGCTTCTCTTTTTTTCCTGCTTAACAAGACTTCATTGCTTATAAAATTCTATCCTAAATGCCATTTACAAAAAGAAAAAGACCAGCTACATATCGTTTGTTTCCTACTCTTGAAATAAAAACATGCTCAGTCAACTGTAAAGCATATGTTTCCAAAATGTACAAATCCAAGTTTAAAACCCATTTCAGAACAACCTGCTACAAACATATGGCTGTACAAAGACAATTTAATAAATAATGTCACACAAAAAAGGTTCCCCAAGAATAACATGTGAACAGATGCTTCGAGAATCAGTACAATACACTCTGCAAATGTGCATCACTTAAGTGATAAGTGTGAGTGTACTGTCAAAACATAAGGTGGAGCAAGGGGACATTTTTTAAGCTTTTGCCTCAACTTTTGTGAAATCTGTCTTCCCTCTGTTGCTTTTTTGTTTCAATTTCCTCCCTATTTTCAGCAGGATGCTTTACTGCATGCCCAGCAGTTTCTTTTCCTTCTTCCTCTTCATCCTCTTTAACTTTTCCCTCAGTTTCTTCTCTTCTTCAGCTAGTTCCTCTGCATTTTCGCATGAACATACACAGAAGGGCAGGAAAAGATCAACTGGTCTGCCCAGCCCATCCCATCCAGATGTGGTGTAGGCTAATTACCCCCCCCCGCCCGCCAAGCTTGGGTCACACAAAACAAGTGAAAAAATCTTAGGCCAATTTAGGAAAAAGCTCAGAGAAATTCCTCTCCAACCCCCAAGGGCAATCAGCCAAGCTCCAGGAAACCATGGTGGCTGACTAACCCCACTTACCTACTATAATTTGCAATGTCTTCCACTCACAGGAACTCATCCAGCTCCCTTTTAATGCCTGTAGTGAATCCATAATTCACCACACCAAACAAATCCTCTGTACTATTCTGACAATACATCTAAATCTTGCCCTTTCCATGGCTGCGGGGGTGGGTGTGAGGTAGCGGCGGTGGAGAGGTCAGGGGAGGGAAGAAGTGTTTAGCCATGATGGTCCAGCCATCGTGGTGTGGGGCAGGCTTGATGGACCAGCTGGTCTTTTCCTGCCCGTCATGTTCGTCTGTATAGCTAATTCCCCTTCTGAAATGGAGTTCAGGACTTACTTTTACATTCTCCTCTGTGCTACTCTGCACCACTATTTTAAGGTTAACATGGTCTTCACATTCCTTAACAAGCAATTGTTCAGCTTATTTTACTCATTTACATACATCCATTTGAGAATGTGGGTAAAACTCAGAGTCGTCCTAATAATGGATGAAAAGTCTATTACTGCTTTCTAGCAATCTGGCTCATCAATTTACTCCATCTACTTTTTCTTTCAAACAGCTAGCAGAATATATACCTGGAGATTATTTACAGATCAGCATTTACAACATTCAAATTAAAGTAGTAAATTGTAAACTCAAGACAAATACTGGTCTTAAATAAAAACAGTCAAATGATTAAGGGGATGTATGGGAAATGATAGAGAAACAGATAAGACTATCAGAAATATGGGTGAATTACTGGGGTGATGAATGATACAGTAATTTGCAAAATCAACAAGGTTGCACAGTGAGCTTATAAATCAAGCTTTTATATGCACTCTAAAAGTCCATTGAAGATGTAAACATTATTAATCTTCATATTAGCGTAATGCTTATAATAGAAACTTTTAATCAAATGTTTTATGATTTTTGAATCTCTTTATGCCATGGGGATAAATGCTTATTGTTCAACTGGTTTGTTTTGAGTATTAAACTGCCCTCAGTCAGAGTATAAATTCCTTTATTAGTCAGCTGGGCTTCTTAACCATCAGACATGGTAGCCGATCCAAAAGATTTGTAGCTCCAGACAGCTCATCGGTCTCCAACACTACAATTCTTGAACCTCCAATGTCCAGAGCATGGTAAAAATAGATATCCAATAAGCCTCCTCATTTTTGAAATGTAATAGTCTGATTGACATTTCAGTCGCCAAGGTTTTCAGATCACTGCCTGAAGTACCAGCCCTGATTTGAAGTAGAGGCACGTTTGGGGCAGTTGGAGAGAATTCCCCACAAAGAGTTCAGTGTGAGGCTAAGGCAATTGTAGCTCCTGGGCCTTATTTGAATAGATCCGATCCGTCTTCTGCCCAAAACCGAATGTAAATGAGGTCTGGAGCCTCAAAATGATGGGGGCCTCCTTGCCGCCGGAATGGACGGCCAACCATCAGGTTCCGCAAGTCAGCTGCCTAGAAGCCAAAATCCACCCCACAGAGTGCTGTTCAGGTACTTCAAACTAATTATGGGGTGAGCCCCTAGTTTGCGTGATAATTGAGTCCATATTGAGCCTAGTGCACAGTAAGTACACAGGCTATGTGCCATAAATGCTTCTGGGTCACATTATGATGTGCACTGCACATTGGACGCTTAGAAGGCCACAGGCTTCAGAACCCCATAATGTGGGTCACCGATGCCCAACAAGGATCAGCACCACAAGCACCAACATCACAATATCAGCCCCCAATATGCTTCATTTAGCAATTGGACAACCAATACTTTCTTTTCTGCACAATGAAAGAATTAAAGACTATCATAACAATTCATTAATTTTATTAAGTTGTATGGCACCTGTTTAAATTGTTTTGTTGCCACATTTGCCACTTGCATGTTGTGATCTGTGGTGCTGTAATCACTGAAGACTCAGTGCTTTCAAAGACATTGCCTGCTGTCACTTTTACTGCTGGCACAGAACTTCCACTGACGAGTCCCAATGCATGTCACTGGTGAACAGCTTCCTTTCAACAGGAAAAAAATCTGTTTAAAAAAAAAATGATAACCAGTTGGGGCAGTTGGAGAGAATCCAGGCTAAGCCATTACCAAAAGAAATATCAGTAAAGCTTAGATCAAATCTGTGCTGGATAAGTAGTCCATGGGTATAAATATTACTGAATATAAATTAAACATTTTTCCAGGTTTTTTTGCCTCATTCAAGATATGAGTCTTGACTGAAACAGAGCTGAGAAACATTCTAGTTTTTCTTTGCTACTATGTTGGTGCATCTACAGTAAGCCTCATAATTATGACTGAAGCAGTAATTTAAAAAAAATAGAAGTATGTGAATTAAATCCATAGTTCATCACAATGTATAGCCAACATTACTTACAAATGACGGCTAGTAGGTTATAGCTTAAATACTCATGTTCCACAACTATTCAATTTGACCAAGTACAGTAGTAGAGTAGAAGCCTCCTTTTATTATATGTTTTTTTAACAAAGGCCTGCATTGTTCTCTGGGGAGGAGATACAGTCAGATTATGGTAAGTGCTTAGAACAGCATATATTGTCGCTACTGTGATGGTCTCAGTGAATTGTCAAATACAGGCAGTACCTGATGAGTGCATTTTGAAATGTCCTAAATCACCTTTTATTATGAACATTGTGACATCTCCTTATTATCTCATGCAAGCATCAAAGGTCATGCACTGCACATGTAATTGGAATCATAAAGGAAACAAATTGGTCCATTCCTTCTGTTGCTGGTCAACGCCAAAGACAGTACAGGTACTGGTGTGCCTTAAAAGAACATTTATGTCCTTCCTTACGTGGTGGTGAACAGGAAACTGGCTGATGTCAGGCAGGTCACCAACTGCTGTCTGGAATGATTCTTGCACAGAGATTGAGGGCAATGGTTACTTGAACTGTCACAGGTAGTGCAGTACTAATGGCTGAATGTGCCTGTAGGTCAGCTTCAAGCAGATGGCACATATCAGTGACTGCCTCCCTGAGAACGCACAGCCTCCTGTGGTTCTGCTCCTTGGTGAGATCCAGGTAGCTGCACTAGGGATTGTATGGACGTGTCTGGGGTACCATCAGTTCCAACGTGTCCTTTGCCTATGTCTTTGGCCCTCTCCTGTTCCTCTATACAATTCAATATTGTGGTATTATATGCAGTATCTGTACTGCTGCAAAGACAAAACTACAATGTTGCCCAAAGCTCTAATATTCTGCATCCTTCTGGAACTGTGCCAGCTCGATTCATTGCCCAAGACTCAAACATGGGACTCGAAAGTACAGGAGTTTTGCTATAATTCATCTTAGATGCCATTTAATAGGTATTTAACAAGCTCCATTGCAGCTACTCACAGAATCTCTATTATTACTCCAGACAATAGGAATGAAACTTGAGGAATGTTGAAACCCAAGCAACTGATGGATTAATGCTCATAGCAGAATTTCCTCTACCTTAATCTTTAATTTGCTTCTGGGTTCACATTATGCCACAGAGGAATTTCTAGCCAATAATGAGATGATGTGAGGCACTTCAACCAAGGGAGAGAGTGAGCCAAATTGCAGTAATATGTACATATTTCTATGTCGGTGCATGACAGTAGATGCGATTCTATCTGCATATGTATGTTTGCTGTAACCTTATTAGATTTCAAACCTGTAAAAACAGACCAGTGTGGAAGGGACTTTTACTTTGGCTGGGGTTCAGTCCAACGAGTGAGCGTGAGACAGGAGGAATTGCTTTGTGAAATTGATTCTAAAGAGCAGAAGATGGTAGCAAGGTTGCCAGGTCATCCTTCCATTTAGTGTGCGTGAGCAAAACGAATGTAAAAATAACAAGGGAATTCATTCTTGTCTTGTTTTGTTTTCAACAGCAATTGTTGACCTGAATGAAAATGAGAACACTAAGCCATCAAGAAACAATTCATCAGGACATGGATACAGAAATCAACCCTGTCAGACCAGTTTAATTTCTGTAATTAAATATATCTGTATAGTTTATGCAAATACAGTTGTGTGTAAATTAGACATGACATTAATCATATGTTTTGAAAATACACAGTGTACCAACAAACTTAAGACTGTAAGAGGGGGAAAATAGAGTATGAGAGTAAGCTTTCAGGGAACATAAAAACTGACTGTAAAAGCTTTTATAGATATGTGAAGAGAAAAAGATTGGTGAAGTCACGCGTAGGTCCCTTGCAGTCAGAATCAGGGGAATTTATAATGGGGAACAAAGAAATGGCAGAGCAATTAAATACATACTTTGGTTCAGTCTTCACAAAGGAGGACACAAATAACCTCCCAGAGATGCCGGGGAACATAGGGCCTGATGAGAGGGAGGAACTGAATGAAATCAGTATTTGTAGGGAAATGGTGTTAGGGAAATTGACGGGATTGAAGGCCAATAAATCCCCAGGGCCTGATAATCTACATCCTAGGGTACTTAAGGAAGTGGCCCTAGAAATAGTAGATGCATTGCTGGTCATCTTCCAAAATTCTATGGACTCTGGAACAGTTCCCATGGATTGGAGGGTAGCTAATGTTACCCCACTGTTCAAAAAAGGTAGTAGAGAGAAAATGGGAAATTATAGACCGGTAAGCCTGACATCGGTAGTGGGGAAAATGCTACAGTCCATTATAAAAGATGTAATAGCAGAGCACTTGGAAAACAGTGACAGGATCGGACAAAGTCAACATGGATTTACAAAAGGTAAATCGTGCTTGACTAATCTACTGGAATTTTTTGAGGATGTAACTGGTAGAATAGATAAGGGAGAACCAGTGGATGTGGTGTATTTGGACTTTCAGAAGGCTTTCGATAAGGTCCCGCATAAGAGATTAGCGTGTAAAGTTAAGGCACATGGGATTGGGGGCAAGGTACTGACTTGGATAGAGAACTGGTTGGCAGACAGGAAACAAAGAGTTGGAATAAATGGGTCTTTTTCCGAGTGGCAGGCAGTGACTAGTGGGGTACTGCAGAGATCGGTCCTAGGACCCCAGCTATTCACAATATATATTCATGATCTGGACGAGGGAACTAGATGTAATATCTCCAAGTTTGCAGACGACACAAAGCTGGGTGGGCGTGTGTGCTGTGAGGAGGATGCCGAGAAACTCCAGTATGATTTGGACAGGTTGGGTGATTGGGCAGGTGCATGGCAGATGCAGTATAATGTGGATAAATGCGAGGTTATCCACTTTGGTGGCAAAAACAGGAAGGCAGATTATCTGAATGGCAATAGATTGGGAGAAGGGGAAGTGCAACGAGACCTGGGGGTCCTTGTGCACCAGTCGCTGAAGGTAAGCATGCAGGTGCAGCAGGCGGTTAAGAAGACAAATGGTATGTTGGCCTTCGTAGCGAGAGGGTTTGAGCACAGGAACAAGGATGTCTTGCTGCAGTTGTACAGGGCCTTGGTGAGACCACACCTTGAGTATTGTGTGCAGTTTTGGTCACCTTATCTGAGGAGGGAGGTTCTTGACATGGAGGGAGTGCAGCGAAGATTCACCAGACTGATACCTGGGATGGCAGGAATGACATATGAGGAGAGATTGGGTCGATTGGGCTTATACTCGCTGGAGTTTAGAAGAATGAGAGGGGATCTCATTGAAACGTATAAAATTCTAACAGGACTAGACAGACTAGATGCAGGAAGGATGTTCCCGATGGCGGGGGAGTCCAGAACCAGGGGTCACAGTCTAAAGATAAGGGGTAATCCATTTAGGACAGAGATGAGGAGGAATTTCTTCACCCAGAGAGTGGTGAACCTGTGGAATTCTCTACCAAAGAAGGCAGTTGAGGCCAGTTCATTAGATATATTCAAGAAAGAGTTGGATATATTTCTTAAGGCTAAAGGGATCAAGGGATATGGGGAGGAAGCAGGGACAGGGTACTGAATGTGGATGATCAGCCATGATCGCATTGAATGGCGGAGCAGGCTCGAGGGGCCAAATGGCCTCCTGCTCCTATCTGCTATGTTTCTATGTAAACTTGTTCATGCTATTGTTCCTGATGGTCCATTTGCCATACAGACCAGAAGGTCCCAGCTCCGATTCCTGGTCTGTGCAGTGTTAGCTGATCACAGGTTTGGGGTGGCAATAGGTGCATGACAATTGGCTTCAGTACCCCTGGGCTGAGGGGGTGGGGGTGGGGGGGGGGGGGCGGGAAATCAGCCAGAGCTCCTGATTGTTATCCAGAAATCCTTGCTGGAAAGTGCATGCTTTTGGACATTGACCATGGACAGAATCTCGCTTGGCTGTGATTCCTTCTCCCTCCCAACCAACGGTCAATGGCCCGCCAACACTCATTGTCTATGATTTGAGCACATAGTCTAGGCTGACACCGAGGGACTGTTCCATTGTTCAGGTGGATGTTAAAGATCCCATTGAAAGAAAGACTTGAATTTATATAGCACCTTTCAAGACTTCAGAACGTCCCAAAACACTTTACAGCCAATGAAATATTTTTTGAAGTATAGTCACTGTTGTAATGTAGGAAATGCGCTAGGCAATTTGTGCACCAAACACTGTTTGAAGAAGAGCAGGGAGATCTCCCACTACCCTGGACAACATTCTTCCCTCAGCAAACACCAGTAGAAAAATTAACTGATTATTTATCTTATTGCTATTTGTGGGACATTGCTGTGCACAAAATGGATGCTGTGTTCACTGACATAACAACAGCGACTGCACGTCAAAGTCATTCAAAGATCTTTTGGATGTTTCTGAGAGATGTGATAAGCTTCTATGTAAATGCCAGTTCTTTGTTCCTTTCTTTCACACATGGGGGGATTTTAACTGGGAGTGGGTTTCAGATGGGCGGAGCAAGCGTTAAATCGGTTCAACATCATTAGTTTGAGACCTGGACTATTTTAACTCCCGGGCCAGCTCCCCATCCGAAAAGGGCGCATGAGACAGCAGCTGGTTGGTTAAAATTGCACGGCCCAAACTACTTCCCATCCGGTTTCTGCTGGGCGGCGGGGGGCTGTTAAAATTCCCCTCCCCACTCCACCCCACTAGAATAGCCACTTCGACAAGAAAAAGGACAGCATTCAGCACCTGTGGAACTGTACCCCAGCTTCAGGGCAGAAAAGGAGAATAGTGGATGGGACAAAAAAAATTAAAACACAAAGCCCATTGATGCAATGCTTTATTTTCCAGCTCTAGAGTTATGTGAAATCTGAAAGAGTTTGCTGAATTATTTTTTTCACCTTCAGCAACCTGTGGAATAAGCTCACAGCCTATTTCACAGGCTGGCAGTGTCACATAATGAGATAGCTCTGTTAATCAAATGCTGCTGCTAGCTTGTCTTGCCAAGAAAAGTTTTAAATAAAAAATTTGGGTTCATTAATATAAACCACACAAAGTTGGCACTTTTGGAGCTGAGCTACATGTCAAGTAATTTCACTAATGAAATGAAACATTATCCTATCAATAATTAATAAATCCTAAACAGTTCAATCAGAATGGCTTGACAATTTTCACTTTTGCATTTAATAATTTAGTAATACAAAAAAACTTTACCAGAATTAATATTCATGAGAATTTCTCATGTCAATAGAGCTCAGGGCATCAGTTAAATCAGTCAGTCTTCAGTTCATGCTTGCATTAAACAGGTGACTGATGCCTTGTTTACTAGAACAAACACATTCATTACTTTCCTCATGGACACCCGGAAGCAGCAGGATAGGGTTCTGGGGCTTGCATAGATTGAAGGATTCTCCCACGTCCATGGCATCATTGACTATACCCATATCACCTGAGGGCTCCTTCACACAACGCGACTGCCTTCATTAATCGCAAGGGCTACCACTCTTTTACTGTACAACTGGTATGTGATGACCAGCCACCGATCATGCAGGTCTGTGCCCATTTTCCTTACAGCTGCCATGATGCTTTTATATTGCATCAATTCTCCTTCCTCCTACTGTTTGTCTCTGCATACTCATCTCGTGCCTCCTCTCAGGAACCCACATTCGGTGTCCAAACTGCGCTATAATCATGGATCAACTAGAGTCCTCACTGAGTCCTCATTGAGGTAGTTTTACAACTACCAAGCTGAAGGATTCTAGAGCTATTGCTTTTAATAAACTGGTTTGCCGAAAAACAGCCTGGGTTCTCCACATTTATATGGAAAAAAGAGGCGAGGAATGGAAAAGAACTTGCAGTTATGCAGTACCGTTCACGTCCCCAGGATGTCCGAATGCGCTTCACAACCAATTAAATGCTTTTGAAGTATAGTCACTGTTGTTTTGTAGGCAAACATGGCAGCCCATATGCACACAGTTAATCTGTTTTAGGTGTTGGTTGAGGGATAAATGTTGGCCAGGACACCGGGTGAACTCCCCTGCTCTTCTTCGAGTTGTGGCATGGGATCTTTTACATCCACCTGAACAAGCAGGCAGGGCCTCGGTTTAACGTTTCAGCTGAGAGACAGCATCTCCAACAATGGTGCGCTCCCTCAGTACTGCACTGCAGTGTGTCATCTCAGTTTATGTGCTACAACTGGGACAAGCTGACACTTAAAGATGGATGATTAACAGTGGCAGTTGCATTATTTAAAAAATTCAGCAGGAAGTGGATGGGGTGAGGGCAGTAGCTCCCTGGAGGAGTGGGCAGGGGTCCTGTCCCAATTTCCAAGTCGCCCCCTCATTAGCATGGTAGAGGCGAGTGGCCAGTGCAAAATGTGTTCCCCACAGGCAACTCATCAATTAGGAGGTGAGAAAGCAGGTGCTGCTACAGATTCTTAAAGGCCTGCAGCAGCTTAATGGGGAGGTGCATTCATTGTTGGTAAAAGAGAGAAGCATTTTTATAGCACTCCTCAAAAGAGGGGTTTCAGTGTGGTTTACAAGGGGAGAAGATGATGCCAACGTGTGAGCAGGAAGGATTAAGAGGAAACATTAAGATTTGCCAGGCAGCAATTTCTAATGTGGCTTTGTATCATTTTTAACATTGTACCTGACACAGAGATAACTAGCTGGGATGAGGGTGGGCTGCCTAAAACATTTAAAAAATTGTGTTTAAAATACACCTTTAGCCGAACAAATACTTCTGGGGAAAAAAACACAATTGCTTACTTTGACTGGTTAAGTGCATTCATACAGAGGCATATGTTTAGTTTTGGTCTTTCAGACAGATTTATATAAAATTGGTAGAATGGTGTTTATTAAAACTAAGCTAGCTTGTTTACAACTTTCACGCCTGTAATCATTAAATTACTACTAGAACTGTGGGGCTAATTAGAGTCAATTCCTGACCTAACAACATACCTCTACAATCAGACAACTAATTATCCTTGTATTAAAACCCACAGTTCAAATGCTCAAATTCCTAATAGTGGGAACTAAACAATCTAATATGGACCAAACACATCAAGTAGAAAGAGAGCAGTGTCTATGAATAGGTTAAGACTCAATGCCAAAAACATTGTATTCTGTATTTAGACAAAATGTATTAACAATCACCTCCAAAAGAACTTGTACCTGATTACAGCACAGAATCTCAATCACTGAAATCACTTGTCATTCACTTTTATTACATACAATTCCATGGATCAGATCACTTGCTAATCACTCCCATTACATACAATGTCAATGGCCTGAATCACTTCCTATTTATGCCCATTATATACAGTTTCAATGAACAGAATCACCTCCTCTCACTCCCATTATATACAGCTCCAATCAATCAAATCGTTGCACTTCACCCCAATACATACAGTTCCAAGGAACCAAATCACTTTCTATACACTTCCATATATACTGTTCCAATGGATCAAATCAATTCCCTATTCACATCTATTATATAGAATTACCAACCCTGGTACAATACTTAAATTCATAATCCCAAACTTAAATTGCTCCTCTATTATTCATATTTAATTTTTTAGCATTCTCAGGCTTGGCAAGACACGATAGAAATCAAATCAACTGCACATTAACCCTCATCCTGTTTAATAACTGAATTTACAATCATTGCTAGAAACAGGACTTCAAAAGATAAAATTCTCTCGTGGAGTTGGAAGGGCCGATTTTCCTGGGGGTCAGCACCTGGGGAACACCTATTCCCCGGTGCAAAGGTCAGGAAAAAGGGGGTGGAAACCCACCATGCCTGGTCTCTGGCTCCTTTATGTCAATTTCCAGGCCTTTCCACAAGGAGTGGAACAGGGCCTGCACTTGCAATACATACAGGCCAAGTGCTGTGATGGAAATGAGGTGGGTAGAGGTATTCCCAACCCTCCCATCTTATTGCTGCTAGCAGGGTGCCTCTTTGGAGCGATCCCCAAAAGAAGCAAGCCTTAAGCCTTCCCCCCAGCAGCTCTCCAATTTGAGGATCGGAGAGGGGCAGGCAGCGGGCCTGCAGGTGTCTCCTCCAGCTGATCCCTGACCTGATGTCCCTATGTCAGGTCAGGGATCAGCTGGAGGCCTTCTAGCTGTTGCTTTTGGACAGCAGCCAGAAGGCCCTGACATCAGCAGCCATTTACTTTCCTGCCCCATTTTCAGGTGCTAGGTCCTGGCAGGGAATGGCCCTGCGCATGAGCTGCAACCAGGTCATGGAAATTCAGACACATAAAGACCAGGAAAATTTTCTTTCCACTGCATCTGTTCAGCATCTGGGAAGAGAGAGGCCAGGAAAGTCAGCCCCATACAAGTTAGGAAATGGTATAGAAAATGTAATTACTTCAAAATAAACCATGACAGTAGGATAAGGAGGCACAGGTTCAATTATTGAAAGGCAAATTTAGAACCAATTTCACAAGATTCTTCTCCACTCAAAGTGCGATCAACATATGGAATGGATTTTATGGTAGGGCCACGGAGGAAATACCCTGGAATCATTGAAGGAACAGCTGGATGATGTGATGGGAGACCTTAAGTTCTCTGGATGGATGACCTCGGATGAGCCAAAAGACTATTTTGTACCAATCTTGTGATTCTGTAATGCAATCTCTATATAATATTTAAGTATCTCATGTTTTTTTGATTTAAATTTAAGTTATAAAATTACTGATTAAATACACTAAGGTACAAATATTGCAAGTTGACTGATTTGACATGCAAGTTTCAAAAATCCCTGTTCAAAACGTCATCCTGAGCCAGGCATAAAATTAGTAGATAAATTGGTTTTGTGCTAATCAGGATTCAATTGAATTTAATTTAAATACTGCAAACTTTTTTTAAATCTTTTGAAACTGCAAAAGTTCCCCAGAAAAGCTACGTAACTCAGATATTGTAGTACTGTACAGTGGAATTCTTTTACTGTCATTTTTTTGGTCAAAAAAATGATAATATGTGGGGAGTGATAATAAAAGGATTTCAATACGGCCGTCATTCCCTCCTCCCAGGGATGGAGTTTTCCTCAGGGACATATTTAAAAGTCACCACGCTGCAGTAAAATGATTAAAAAATGATTAATTCACTTTTGTGCAGTGACTGTTACTGCGATTTTGCAGAGATTTTGATTAAATTGGCCATTTAAATGGAGCAGTAATCCTTCACAGGAAGCTGTGAGCACTTCTCTGCTCCTGACTCATTTAAGCTGAACAGTAAAAAACACACGGGCTCAAATATGAATACATTTGACTCTAGCTAAAAAAAAAAAATCGACAAATCAAAATATATTGCCAGGGGTATTTTGTGATTTTTGGATGAAAGAAAAAGAGAGCAAGCACCACTATTTTCATTTATATAAATGTTATTCACAGGTCGGCAAACAATCATCAGTTGTTCATTCATTAATAGGACAATTGTATGAAACAAATAGTAAAGACAATTGAAGATAGGAGGCAGGAGAATTGGAAATATCCCAGACAAGCCTGCTAGTGCAGCTAGATGAGCACCTAATCTGAAATTAAAAAGTCAAAGCTACACCGTAGTCTATCTCTGAGTGAAAATGTTGATATAAGATGACAATCAGGAGTAACTGACAATACAGTTAAAACTACCAGATCAAAATAGAACAACTAAAAAAAATGTTGAGACTTTTAACAAAATAACAATAAGGTGGGAAGTGACAAGACAGCAAGAAGCGAGCAGAGCACTGCTCACAACATGAGCACTTCTGCGCCTCCTGGCCCTACAAAAATCATTTTATACTTACCGGTTTTGCTCCTCTTCAGCTGTACCACCAGGTACAACTGGGTAGAGCGTGCATGGTGCATGGTGCACGCTCCACCCAGTTATCTCCCAAAAATGGCAATCGGTGTCCTAGGTACGTCATAGTACCTCAATTTGCATATTAAAATAGACCACAGCCTGAAACAGGTGGCGCTCCGGCCACTCAGTGCTAGGCCCCTTTCAGGATGGCGTCAACGGGAGCGGGAATGGGATGCTAAGTTTTACCCCACAATGTTTGTGATGCTATTGCCCCATTTCCGCCCAGCAGAGCCAGTGAAAATCTTTCTCACTCAGGTGATTAACGCCACAAAGTGAAGGTGTAACCATGACATTACTGGTAGAACAGTCCATTGATCACAGGGAGAGTAGCATACATGCAGCAATAAAATTGAATACATGTTACATACTTATTCAACATTTTATACTTTTCATCTTATAATTTTATAAAGGATCCATTACTTGTCAGATTTGTAACTGTTTTCCATTCATCATATAGGTTAGCAATTTAGACACAGTGCAGCAAAAAAAGAGTTCCCCATTAATAATATAGATTAGGGATTTAAAACACAGTGGAACCCTCATGCCCCATTTGATAGCTAAATTTATGATATTATGTGAGTTTAAATGTGCATTCTTGTTTAGGGAGACAAGAGATTTCTTATTGTTAATAAATATGACAAATTCCCGTGTCTACGTGAACAGCAGACTATGAAAAGACCACAATCTTAATCGTAGATGTTAGCAATGTGTCCTTTCTGCAAGTTAAAAATATGTACTTTCACCTCTTGGAATTGGGCTCTATCAAGCCCAGACTGATGGGATGAAGGTTTCCTCCCTCTGCTGACAGTAAGGGCCTGATGTCCTTTGATAGTAACAATGAATGCCTAAAATGGGAACGTCTCGCATTCCTTATCTCTAACACCCCTCTCCTTGATCAGCACAAAAAAAATCACCAAAAAATCTTAGGGGGGAAAAATTCAGTTGTTTGCGCCTCCTGTTCATGCCTTAAGAGGGCGCTAATGGGGCACAAAGCAACTAGCGCCCGGGCGCGGCGATGTTTGCGCCACTCGCGAAATTGACCAGACATTTTGCGGCGGCGCTAAACACTACTGCCACGATCTTCTGCGCCCACAGATCATGACGTCAGTCGAGCGTGCAACGCCCTGGTAGCGCCCCGGACCAGACTGAGTGGTGCCCCCTGTCTTACCGCCTGCCGCTAGCAACGACAGGTTGAGGGGAGCGTTTTGCAGTCGGGAAGGGACTGGGGGAGCGCTATTTAAAGGTGACCGCTTCCTGCCTTTTTTTGTCGGCGACATTTTTGCACCATGCATTCTGAGTGAGAGAGCGAGACTTCTGGAGATATTCAACACTGTGTTGAGGAGTTTTGGGTACTGAGCAGCACTTTGCAGGTTCTTTCTGATTTGATCTTCCTTGTATCGATTTAGAAGAGACTATGGGGGCTGCACTCTGAACTCTTTCCTTGGGCCTCTTCTTTGTTCTTTCCAGCAGATTTGATGTACAGGTCTCTCCAGACCGAGATTCAAGGCTGCAATGAGCAGAGTGTGGATGGAGAGCAAGATCGACCCTCCCCTTTAAGAACTGGCCGGCGCCAGTGTGTCTGTGTTCCATTGCTGACTGACATCACAGGAGCTCCGCCCGCGCTCTGAGATAGCGCCTCGCTCCTCGGCGTTAGCGCCTTAAGAGAGGTGTGTAGCGCCTGATTTAGCGCTCCAATCATCTCCTGGGGCGATAGAAGTCAAGTTTGCAGTCAGAGGCGATAATTAGCGCCAGGTGCTAAACTTTGCACCCGGCCGATAATTGTGCCCCAAACGGGGCGATACCGAATTTCTCCCCCTAGGAATCTAAACTCTTTGATTGCCAAGCAGAGATTCCCTTTAAACTCTTCGGGGGAGAAATTGGGTGAGTAGCGCCACCTATTAGCGCCTAAAGAGGGCAGTCAGTGGCTGTAGCGCCACTGGCCGCGCCTCCCGCGATATTCAGCGAGGGCGCTAATGGTGGCGTTAGCCTGTTGCGCTGCGCCGCCACCAATGATGTCATCGGTGTGCGCCGCGCCCCATTAGCGCCCCGATCGCGATATTTGGTAGTGAACGCCGCTGTAGCGCCGTTCGCTACCCGCGCCCGGTTCACGGGGCCTTGCTGTGGCGCAAGTTAAGGTGGAGGTGCGGGGCGGCCGCCTTTTTCGGTGTCCGCCTGCCAGCACCTCCGTCCCCGGCCTCCTGACCACCCCCCGCGGCATTGCCGGCTGTTTCCCGAGAGCCCGGCACTTCCCCTCGGTGCCGGGCTCTTTTGCCAGCACTCGCGATCGGGGATCGCGCTGCTGCAGGCCCCTCCCCCTTAACAATGGGAGGAAGGCCTGCAGTACCGCAGCGTGCCGTGCTGCAGCGTGTGGCACGTTGCGCTGCGATATTCAGTTTCAGCGCCCTAAGAGGGACGCGGAGCGCCTCGAGCCGCGCCCCGTCTCCCTCTAGGGGCGCTGAAACTGAATTTCTGACGTTCGTTAATGCTCCGAATGCTGCGCAAAAATCAGCGCCCAGGCGAACTTGGCGCCGCAACCCAATTTCTAGGCCGAATTCATATCTACTGCTATTGGATAGATCACGGTAGGCTGTCATCAGCACAAAGGTTTCTCTTTTCAACTAAAACTCAATCACAAGGCACTAAAAATAAAGCAAATATAGAATTAAAGAAGCAAAGCACGGAAGGAAGGGAGGAAGGAAACAAAGGACAGAAGAATGAAAAACAGGAATGAGAAGATGCCATTTACCTCTTCTGCTATTTCTTAAAAACATTCTAGTTTTGCTTGGTGTTTCTACAATAACTTATCTTCCCTAGTTCTTCCCTCAATGTCTTAAAATCACCTCTGGAGGATCTGAGAAGAGGCAGGCAGCAAAGTGAGCCAGGGAAATGATAAGTATCTTTGGGGCTAATGGCCTTGTAGCTGCTCTTTTTGGGCTGAAGGCCTACAGCAACTGTTGACTTTCCTCCCCTGCTCCGAGGCGCGAGGTCCACCAGGGGGAAGGCTTATGCCAGGGGAGTATCTGGCCTATTTAGATAACCTGGGCCCAGAAATATAGGCAAGTTCAAGCATGGGAATGGGGTGGACATCAAAAAGCAGTTTTGCACCGTACTCAAGAATTTCCCTCCCCTTTTGAAAGATTCCTGCTGTTAGTAAACTGAATTTAGAATAATTAAAATAGCACATAATTAATTTCCCTCTCTTGGATGCTCAAATAATTTTATATTGGTTTCTTCCTTTTATTCAGCTGACCTGCACCAATTTGGAATTTTTAACTTTTTTTCATTTGGTGTCCCAGTTTTCCCACCCCAATAAAAATAAATATGAGTCCAGAAATTAATGCTTGTGGTATTAGTATGTGAATGCTTAACACATTTGTATGGTATTCCTCTGTCCATCGTTTAATGGGACCATTAACCTATTTAGCATACAGGAGAATGTCATACAAATGTATTAAGTGATTGTTGCATGCTAATATTGTATGATTCTATACTGGTGATTGCATACCATGTTCACAGTGAGATTAAAATCTTTCATTCAGATCATACAGAGCACAGCATTATGTGCAAGTGCTTGAATGCCAACATGGAAATGGCAAGATGACCCTCTGGACTCTGGGAAAGCCACCAGTTCTGTAGGATGTATTGCCCTTGCACGTTGCCTGCTGCTGGTCAGTGGCAAAAGGGATGAAGTTGTTGGCCCAGCTGAATAATGCATACGTGACCTCCTTGGTATCTCCATGAGCAGCAAACTGGCTGAAGCTGCAGATGTGCCTAGTGCTAGCCTGCAAGGAGACCAATGCACAAAAGTTGAGGGTCATACTAACTTTAACAGCCACTGGCAGTGCAGTACACATTGCACCGGTTGTGTGGAGGTCTTCAGGAAGGAGATGGTCCAGCTTTGTCAGTTCCTGTCTGCTAAGCCTCCTTAGGCATATCTCTACCGTCACTGCCAGGTAGCTGTGCTTGGTACAGGAGACCTGCTTGTAGCAGAGCAGGGGGATTTGATGGTACACCACACATGCCACTTCACATCATTGGCAGTCCGTTCCTGCTCTTGTTGGTCCTCCTCTGCCAAATCAAGTGCTACTAATGCACTGAATACAGGCTCCCAGTCAGAAACATATAAAATTTCAATCTACTTACCTTTAAATGAAGACTCCAGCTTTCTCCCTGCAACTTCACCCTTCTCCATCCATTCCTACAGCAATACTGGGCAAGTCCCCTTCAAGGGCTTGATTTTGTCACTGGGGCAGGCTGGGGTCGTGTAATCCACTTTTCGTGTTAGCCACCCGATTCTAAATCGATGTGGAAGAATGAAGCGATTTTAACTTAAGTGGGCAATTGAGTTCCAACGTGTGGGAACCCATGGCCCAATTAGTTTTTTCAGTCTGAAATTCGCCTCCGATTATGTCATCATTGCTGCTGCATTTAAGGTCTGCAACAAGCCTTGCTTCTTCTGCAGACTGCCAACCGTTTGGCCTTTCATGTTAGAGGGACCTGGAGGCAGAATGGCCAGCGAGAGACCTAGGTCTGCTCCCAGGTTTGATGACGTTGCCCTGCAAGCTTTAGTAGAGGGAGCAAGAGCCAATAAAGAGGTGCTCTTCCCTTCTTCAGGGAGGAAGAAGCCTCCCCAACAGACCAAGGCTGTGTGGGTCCAGGTGGCCCAGGAGGTCAACTCTTTGTCGATAACCCGCAGAACCTGGCTTCAGTGCAGGAAGAGGTTTCATGACCTTCTGCGCACTGGAAAAGTGAGTTTGACTTTCCCATCACCCTCAATCTGATCCCCATTGCCTCTCCTCACCAGCACTCAGCTTTAGCAACCTCTTCCTCCACATCCCACTTGACACCAACATCCATGCACCCTTACCCATTCCGTCTGTCTCTATGGTCACATTCACCTAACTATTCAACTATGCAGCCCTCACACTCCCTATCACTGTGATGCTATGACAACGGCTGACAACACACAGGGAGGGCCCTTGGTCTTGCCACATCACTCCATCTTTGTCTCCTTCTAAGCATCTATGCTATGGATTCTCTACACTCACTCCTTCATTCTCACTCAAACTCCACTTGTCTCCCTCATTGCAGGAAAAGAGAGCTCACAATAAGAGGGAAAGCACGAGGACAGGAGGAGGGCCACCATCAGTAGCCCAGCTCACCCCCTGGGAGGATGCGGTCCTGGAGATCGTGGGAGTGGAGGACGATGTGCAAGTGGGGGACGGACAGACGGGTGCATCACAGCAAGCTGGTGACAGAATAGTTTTCCATCTCTCTCATTGACATTGCATGAGTTGCTGATAATGATTCTGAAGCTCTAACAGATGAACTTATGATCATCTGCAATATGCAATGTGGATGTAACCTTGGCATCACATCTCTGACTCGTTCCTTTACTCCCCCACAGGACCATCGCAAGCACCCGTCCCCGCTAGCCAGGAGGAAGAGCCTGAGCATCCAGACTCCTCAGAGGAAGCTGCAACCTCTGAGGGCGCAGCATCAGCAGAATTCAGCGCACCCAGCACCAGCGCAGACACTCACACCTCGGTGGGACCTTCGCGAGATAGAGTAGTGTTGTCACCTGGTGTATCACAGCTCACAAGTGAGCATCAGCAGATGGTAGAGACAGGGACAGCAGTGGAGAGTCCTCGTCGGAGGGCGCAGGACTCTGCCAGCTTGGCTCAGCTGCATGTCGACCCTCTGCCTCTGGGTCCATCCACAAGATCAGCGGTGCTGGAACTCCAGGAACAGATGCAGGAGTCTCTGGCAGGTTTTGTCTCCAGGGTCGCTGCGAGTGTGGAGCAAATGGAGGAGTCCATTGCGAACATGAGCAGAGCCTTTGTGGAGTCATTGGCGCATGAACGCATCACCATGGAAAGGATGGCAACCTCCATGGAGGTGATAAGTCGCCAGAGTGCAGAAAACATGGTGAGTGTTCAGAATAGACTGACATCTCTGGAGGAGCGATGGTCATCTATTGAACAGAGAAACCAGACCTTCATGGAAGTCCTTCTGAGTAGGACTGCCAGTGCAGATATGGGTCCCCATGGCCCCCCTGATGTGCAGCAACGTGCTCTCAAGCCACTTGTAAGCGCTGAGGGGGACCTAACCCATGAGAGGGAAGTTCGTGGCAGATATCAAGGAAGTGGGGGCTCCTCTCCAAGCGCTCACACTTCCATGCCACTGCAGAGCCCTTGGTCAGAGCCCCACCAGAGTCCACACCCAACTGAGATGGGCGTCTCAACCCCTGCACAGCCGCAGGAGCAGGTTCGCAACCCCAGAGGACACCCGCCAAAGGTGTCGAGACAGGAGCAGCAAGAAAGTGAGCAAGGGGCCTCCACATCTGCTGAAGCCACAGGGGAAGCACCACGTAGGAGCACGCGTAAGAGAAAAATACTGCACAAATAGTCACAAGAGTAGTCACTTGGGTGAAATTTGATGTTTAATATTAAAAAGCCATCAGATGGTTAGTGTAAATAAAAAATCTGATGGCTACTGCTGCAGTTGTGGCGTGTGTCATTTCGCTAATGGGACTTCCACATTGAGGGCTTAGGATTACTTGGTATATGCCTCAGTTGAGGAAGCACTCAGTGAAGGTTGTGAGAGGGGTTTCCCAGGAGGTCACACTGGAGATGGGTGTCAGGCTCCAAACTTCCACAGCTGTGGTTATGCCTTCTAAAAGTTCCCCCAGACCTGAGACAACAAAGTCCTGCCACCTGCAAATGATGGCTGATCAAATATTCTATTTAATGGTGGAGCTGCAGCTAATAGTCAGCAATCCAATTGTGCTCCCACCAGGTTTCACCGTCGTGTTTCAGAGCAGGCGTTCTTCATGTCGGAAAAAGGTTAAAATCACCAAGGCCTTTCAAAATGGGATAATAGAGACAATTTAGTGCTTGTTAAGGGCCTTAAGGGCCTATCCCGCCTCTTGGAGGCGGGACGGAGACGGGAGCAGTAAACACGATTTCTTGAAAATTGCTTGGAGGCGGGGTTGGGCCCGCCCGCCACTTTTTGCAATTTTAACACCCCACACGCCTCCATTCCCGCCTCCACGGCCCTGGGAAATTCGAGCCCTTAATTTGGAACCTTAATTAGTGGACCGCACAATTTGAGCACAATGGCACTCACATTTCCTTTTCACCCACCAGCAATGTTGTCAGATCAGGAAACATGAGGTATGCACACACTGCATCACACTCCCAACACCACTGCCCCATCGCTCGCGTGCCATTGCTTTAATGCTTTATGCTGATAGCAATTTCCAGGCCTGTATCCATTCCTATTACTCGAGAAGCCATAGGAAAACATGGAGTTCTGTTGAAGCTAAGGTGCATGTAGTCCGTTCATCTGACTTCCTTGTCCCCTCCCCACCCGCAAGAAGGATGAACGTGTAGAGAGGGACAGAGAATGGGAGAAGAAAGAGGAATTATACAAAGGCAAAGTGTGTGTGTAAATAAAACCTTGTCAGTGTTGCTGTCTGCACAATGATTTTTGTCTTAAAAGTGAACAGCTTTAATCACAAGGTTTATAAATTATTTATTGAAGTGTTGAAGGGAATTGTAAATACCTATTTAATATTAAATTCCCTTTTTTGAAACTGAAATGTTCTGAAGGTACTAAAATGTTTAATTTTTGCTGGCAACTTCCTTAGGGTAATTTATTTAATCCAATCCTGACTTAAAGACTGAGAATCAACCCTGAAGACTTATATTCTGTGTCATCTCTTTACATAATCATTTGACCTACGACCCCTGGGGTCAGTCTGTCATTTTTAAAAACCTTAGTGGGTCCCTTTTGCTGTCTGCCAGCATCTTTGGTGATCAATCATGGAGGTGCTTGTTACTCTCCTGTGGGCAAATCCTAAAGCCCGGCAGCAGCCAAGCGTGCGAGAAGTGAGCACAGAGCAATCACTCTGCCTCGTCAGACGTTTAGCCCTAATGAAAGGGTTAGCCAGTGAAAACAAGCTCAGAATTAATTGACTGTTTCCCAGTCTACCTGATTCTGGCATGCATAACTAAAGCTCTGTCCTGTGTAACTGCGCAGAATACAAATTCAGATTTAAAAACAGGTGAAAATTAGTAATGTAGCATTAAGCATAACCCTTTAAGTGCTGCAGCAGAGTTTCTGCTTCCTCCTCAGAGCTTGTTGCTTGAAGGGCAAGTTTAACACTGTCCGCCCGGACATTTTAATGCAAAATCACGGAAGTCCCACCCAGCGCCCAACCTGCCAGTAAAACCTAACAGGACTGGTCTCTCACAGCCACTGAAGCAGTATTTAAAGGGGCACTTATGTGCAGGTAAATGGATCACAGGATCTGTGTGGATTGCCAGGAGAGCTTCCAGCTTCTAGTATGCTTCTTTCTGAGATTCTTTGCCTTACGGGGGAGTGGGACTAGCTGAAATGCACTTGCAGAGAGCTGACATGAGCTCAATGGGCCGAATGGCCTCCTTCTGTGCTGTAACCATTCTTACTTACCCTCAGTAAGCTGTATCTACTCATCAAGGATGCTAGTGTTACCAGTTTCATTTGGATGGAGGAACAGTTGGAGCAAAAGGAGCAGCAGTAGCCTTGACAACCAGCGCGAACAGCAGGTGAGAAGGGGCTGCTCGTAGGAGGCCATACCCAGCACACAGGGCGTACAGACCAAGAGTCATTTTCTTGGATCTATCTGAAGAGCAGTGTATTAGGAGGCTGCCCTTCTCCAAGCAGGCTTTTGCAGACCACTGCAGCCTCCTGCAACAGGACCTGCTGCCTGCTGGACAAGGGGGCCATGCTTTTCCAATAGTTCTGAATGTCAATACAGCCCTTACTTTCTTTGCCAGTCTGCTACAGGGGACATCTCCCACATCTCCCAGTCTGCTGTACACAGCCGCATTAAGCAGGTCACCGATGCCCTGTTCGTCAGGGCTAACCAGTACATCACCTTCCCCATTGACCTCAACATACAGGGGCCTGTGCAAAAGTTTGGTTTGGGACACCTACATCGATAAGGTCGAGATCGTTAAACATATCACTGGATCCGCTCAGGGCCCCTGGCTGGCTCGGAGTCCCGTGCAATTGGTTGCATGGCCCTAATGCCACCCCTACTTCCTGCGGGTGCCGGGGAACAGTACCTCCTTCCTTGCCTGGACTTCTTCCACCAGGACCTCCAGGGAGGCATCTGAAAACCTGGAGGCAGCCCTGTGACTCATTTCAGAGCTTCCCCTCCTTGCAGCAGTATAACAGTGAAATGTGAAAGCAAAGAAGGCAACCTTGCTTTAAGAGATACATTTGCACTTTAAATAGGAGGGCGCCGGGAATTGCGCCGAAGAAATGGGCGGGCCACCCGTATCCTGATGCAATCGGATGGACAGCCCGTCAATCTTATTAAAATGAGACCAGGAAAGGTAATATCACCCAGGACTCACACTGGTAACATCATGGGAGCTTGCCACTTGCCCATGTCTCTTCAGTCTTTTCTCTTAACTTAGACCCCTTGACACTGGGGATCAGCCCCGTGGTTCTTCTCTGCACTCGCTCCAAGAGGTTAACTGTCTCCCTTGTTTCTCAGTGACCAGAACTGGACCCAGTGCTCAAGGTGCAGCCTGACCAGAGCACATTACAGTTTGATCATGAATTCCTCTGGCTTGTATTCTACTGTTTTGGTGATGTCACTCAACATTCTATTGGCTTTGTTGATTGCTGCCCTGCATTGGCTGGACAGGTTGGGTCTACCAAGAATCCTCGGTCCCTATCAATTTTATCCATAGCTAATTAAACTCCATTTATGAAGTATGTATGTTCCCATTTTTCCTTCCTATGTGCAATACTTTACAGTTCCCTGTATTAAATTTCAATTGCCATTGTTTGACCAACTCAAATAATTCCATGATTATGAGTGACTGATAGCACTTGCCATGGAACTTGGGCAAGCTGCACTCATGACTGCACTAATACAGGATGCCAAAATAATTTATAGCAGTTGCCATTGAGCCAGAATGCACTAGAGTCATTTCTGCACTAATATTTACAGTGGTTTGCTGTGGAGATGTTGAAACTACCCTCAGAGACCCACAGTGCTCTGCTGGATATGGTATTCATTTTGGCTATTTGCCAAATCTAGTACCACATCTGAATTGTACTGTACTAACATAGCTGACAGAAGAAATGTAGATGATATTGTATACCTAGATTTTTATGAAGCTTTTGACAAGGATCCACATCAGCGATTAATAGCTAAGGTGGAGTTACTGAATAGGAAGTAAACTATGGAATTGCAAACATAAGATAGATATTAATGGGAACTTTCTCAGGCTGAAAACATATCAGCAGGATACCCCAGAGGTCAGTCTTAATAACCCTGATGAGAGTGTCTTAAGCAGAATTGCCAAATTTGCAGATCATACCAAAATAGGAGGCAGAGCAAATAATTAATAATGCAACCAGATTCAGAAGGATTTTGAGGGTAAATTTTGTGAGGCTAAGCTCCTGGAAATTCATCAAAAAATTGGGAGTGCCACAAATTGGGTGTTCTGGCCTCCACGCTCATTTCTTTAATCCATGCTCCCCTCAAACGAGGCTCCATGACAGGAGCATAACTGTGCCAAATTTACCCGTAGATCTTTGAGGTAACTGGGCCAATAGTTGGCATGTGCAGCTCGATATGGATAAGCATAAAACAATTAGTGTGAAGCAAGGAACGAAAAGAGGGAGCATATGTTAAATTAAACAATTGTACAGCATGTTGATCAGGAAAGACATCTGGAGGTTATAGTGGATAACGCGAAGAAACCATCAGTACCTTATTTGCCTTTTTAACTGCAGCTAACTAGTGCTTAACCGCAGTAAGAGAAAAGGCAAATAAGCTGCAGTGCCACATTAGCAGAGACAAAATACAAATCAAAAGATGGTCGGGTGGATTTACGTTTCATTATTGCCCCAGGGCGGGTGGTAGCGAGATGAAATTGGGAACAAAAAACACTAACTTACCACTGAAGGTCCTCCTACTTCAATTTTTGGGCAGACCTCAATGTCGGCGGCCAGTACTCCTGCTGGAATCAGGCAGGAACCTAATGAATATTTTCAAATAGGGGTCAAAGATGTGCGGGTTAGGTTGATTGGCCATGATAAAAATTGACCCTTAGTGTTAGGGGGGATTAAATAAGTGGGGTTACGGGGTTACGGGGATAGGGCTTGGGTGGGATGGCTGTCGGTGTAGGGACCGGGTGCTAGGGTTTGGATGATCAGCCATGATCTCATTGAATGGTGGAGCAGGCTCGAAGGGCCGAATGGCCTACTCCTGCTCCTATCTTCTATGTTTCTATGTTTCAAAGGAAGCAGTTAAGACCGCAATGCAATTTTCATGTCACTACTATTTCCTCAACCTGCCCACAAAACATGGGCAGGAGAGGTCTGGAGGCAGCCACTTCCAGCACTAAAGGAATCCTCAACTGCTCTCAGTTAAAACACTGTAAAAGTTTGGGAGAGATTTTGCTGGTCATTTACAGTGGTTTTTGGCAAGTTACTCAATTTATAAGTGCTTGTAGTGGTAGGACAACTGTTTGAAATCTTAAGGGGATACTAGCAACAGTAGATTTTTTTTAGTGGGCATCCTTCTAGCAATTCCATTCTGGCTCGAGGAAGTGGAGCAGCAGCAATAGGTGGAAGGAGCATATGGAGCTTCCACAGCAGGGAGATCGGATAGAAGGAGGTGAGTTTGCAGGAATTCTTACCTTCACTACAGAGTCTATAGGCCCAGGATAACATACCTGCAGTTCTCTGTGGAGCAGTGCATAAGGAGGTTGTGCTTCTCTAGGGAGGCTGTCACAGAGTTATGTCACCTCCTGCAACAAGGCCTGCAACCCACTGTCACAACTGTCACAGCATGACCTGCTGCAGTCAAATTCATGATAGGCCTGAATGTGTTTGCCTCCGGCTCCTTCAGTGCTGCAACGGGGGATATCAGTAAGATCAGTCAGTTTGCAGTTCATGCTTGCATTAAGCAGGTGACTGATGCCATGTTTGCTAATGCACTTTCATCACGTTCCCTGTGGACAAGCCGAAACAGCAGGATAAGGCTCTGCTCATGCAGATTGCAAGCTTCCCCCAAGTCCAGGGCGCCATTGACTGCATCATTGCCTTGTGGACTCCTTTAGATGAGTCTGCTCCTTTCATGAATCACAAGAGCTTCCACTCCATTAATGTGCAACTAGGATGTGATGACCAGCAGCACATGATAAAGTTGTGTGCCCACTTTCGTGGCAACTGTTATGACGCTTTTATATTGCGGCAATCCTCCTCTCCCACCCCACCATCGCCCCTCCGCCCCCCCAACTCTTTGCCCCTGCATCGCAGAAGCTATCCCCTGCACACTTGCCTCTTCCCTCCTGTCAGTAACCCACCCTCGGCAGCTAAACTGCGCTACAATCATGGGTTAACTATGTCCTCATCGAGCAAAACAATTGGAGTACCAGGAGACACAGGTTAATAATTAGAAAGAGAGTAAGTAGCAAAGTTGGCCAGAACTTTCTCCCACCCCCCACCCCTCCAAAGGGTACTGGAATTGTGGATTGAGTTACCAGGAAGACGGAGGGTCAGAGGGATCTGGGTGTGCAGGTACACAGATCCCTGAAGGCGGCGGAACAGGTGGATAAGGTGGTAAAAAAGGCATATGGGATACTTGCCTTCATTAGCCGAGGCATAGAATATAAGAGCAAGGAGGTTATGATGGAGCTGTATAAAACACTGGTTAGGCCACAGCTGGAATACTGTGTGCAGTTCTGGTCGCCACACTACAGGAAAGATGTGATCGCGTTAGAGAGGGTGCAGAGGAGGTTCACCAGGATGTTACCAGGGCTGGAGCGCTTCAGCTATGAAGAGAGACTGGGCAGATTGGGTTTGTTTTCCTTGGAGCAGAGGAGGCTGAGGGGGGACATGATTGAGGTGTACAAAATTGTGAGGGGCATAGATAGGATGGATGCTGAGGAGCTTTTCCCCTTAGTAGAGGGGTCAATAACTAGGGGGCATAGATTCAAGGTAAAGGGCGGGAGGTTTAGAGGGGATTTGAGAAAGAACTTTTTCACCCAGAGGGTGGTTGGAGTCTGGAACTCACTGCCTGAAAGGGTTGTGGAGGCAGAAACCCTCACAACATTTAAGAAGCATTTGGATGAGCATTTGAAATGCCATAGCATACAAGGCTACGGGCCAAATGCTGGAATATGGGATTAGATTAGACAGGGCTTGATGGCCGGCATGGACACGATGGGCCGAAGGGCCTCTATCCGTGCTGTATTACTCTATGACTCTATGACTCTATGACTCTATGAAGGACCATTAAAGCGGACAGTATAACTGGGTTCAGGAGACATTTAGATGCATTTCTAGACAGAGAGGAATTAAGGGATTTGGCAAGAGGTTGGACCAGAGGGGTTGATCAATCAAAAAGGGATGCACTTGTGTGAAAAAATGGCCATTTTGTGCTCCTAAGCATTCTTATGATAGAAACATAGAAACATAGAAGATAGGAGCAGGAGTAGGCCATTCGGCCCCTCGAGCCTGCTCCGCCATTCAATGAGATCATGGCTGATCATCCAAATTCAGTACCCTGCCTTCTCCCCATGTCCCTTGATCCCTTTAGCCTTAAGAAATATATCTAACTCCTTCTTGAATATATTTAATGAACTGGCCTCCACCGCCCTCTGTGGTAGAGAATTCCACAGGTTCACCACTCTCTGGGTGAAGAAATTCCTCCTCATTTCGGTCCTAAATGGCTTACCCCTTATCCTTAGACTATGACCCCTGGTTCTGGACTCCCCGGCCATCAAAAACATCCTTCCTGCATCTAGTCTGTCCAGGCCTGACAGAATTTTATAGGTTTCGATGAGATCCCCTCTCAATCTTCTAAACTCCAGTGAGTATAAGCCCAATCGACACAATCTCTCCTCATACGTCACTCCTGCCATCCCAGGTATCAGCCTGGTGAATCTTCGCTGCACTCCCTCCATGGCAAGAACATCCTTCCTCAGATAAGGCGACCAAAACTGCACACAGTACTCAAGGTGCGGTCTCACCAAGGCCCTGTACAACTGTAGCAAGACATCCTTGTTCCTGTACTCGAACCCTCTTGCTACGAAGGCCAACATACCATTTGCCTTCTTAACCGCCTGCTGCACCTGCATGCTTACCTTCAGCGACTGGTGCACAATAACACCCAGGTCTCTTTGCACTTCCCCTTCTCCCAATCTATTGCCATTCAAATAATAATCTGCCTTCCTGTTTTTGCCACCAAAGTGGATAATCTCACATTTATCCACATTATAGTGCATTTGCCATTTTTCTGCCCAATCACCCAACCTGTCCAAATCGTACTGGAGTTTCACGACATCCTCCTCACAGCTTACCCTCCCACCCAGCTTTGTGTCGTTTGCAAATTTGGAGATATTACATCCAATTCCCCCGTCCAGATCATTAATATATATTGTGAACAGCTGGGGTCCTAGGACCGATTCTTGCGGTACCCCACTTGTCACTGCCTGCTGTAGTGTATGTACCTTTAAGGGGAGAACTACTTTTTACAGCTCCTGTATACTGTAGTACCGGCAGTGACCACACCTGTATATAAACCCTGATCTGTATAGTTAGTTTTAGAGTAACCCTCATCCAGTAAACACCTGTTGATTGTTCCCTGCAGTCTCTTGTCTAAGTATTGAAGGACACACAACATCAAGATACACGGATCTAACATTGGCGATGAGAAGATTCAAACCTACCTGCAACTCTGCATCACCTCCCAGGGATTCGCTCCTGGAGAACAGTGAAAGAAGAAGGCCGAGTCCAGAAGCACGGGCGTCGACCATCCAGCGGGGACTTGAGCATCGCAGGGGTGGCTGTTGAGAGCTGGGCTTGGTTCTCCAGTCACGGTGGTCCAGCGAAACGGGCTGGCAACAGGTACGGCGCAGACCCTTCCCGGACAGCGGCGGCTAGAGCCGACCGACGGCACAGAAAAAGGCCGAGCAGCGTCGACGGGAGAAGAGAGAGGGTAGAGCGCACAGGGCACAGCCGGTGTTCAGGACCGAGCGGCGTCAACGAGAGAGAGCAGAGCATAGCCGGTGTTCAAGGGCCGAGCAGCGTCAATGAGAGAGAGAGGCGCGCAGGAAAACGCGCAGAGCGCAGCCGGTGTTCAAGGGCCGAGCAGCGTCAGCGGGGAAGAAAGGAAAGCGCGGGAGACGCCATTTTGAGCCACAGTGGAGAAGAAGGGAGAGCGCGGGAGACGCCATTTTGAGCCGCAGCGGAGAAGAAGGGAGAGCGCGGGAAAATGCCATTTTGAGCCACAGCGGAGAAGAAGGGGGAGCGCCATTTTGAGCCAGTCTAACCACACCCAGGGATGCCGAAGAGTGGCAGTGTCACAGCGTTCGACAATGAAGTCGAAGATTGGACGACATGTGTCGAACGCATAGAAGTGTACTGCAAGGCGAATGAAGTGCCAGATGACAGGAAAGCGCTGGTATTGTTGAATTCAATGGGTGCAAAAACGTATGGCTTACTGCGAAACCTAGTAACCCCAGAGAAGCCAGTGGAAAAGGATTTTGAAAACATAGTGTCAATCCTACAGGACCACTTAAACCCCACACTGCTGCTGATAGCAGAAAGATTTAAGTTTCACAAAAGGAACCAGCATAAAGATGAAAGTAATGCTGAGTATTTAACGGAACTGCGCAAGCTATCGAAACACTGCCAGTTTGGAACGGGACTAGCAGATACTTTAAGGGACAAGTTTGTGTGTGGGCTTCAAAGTGAAGGAACCCAGAAACGGCTTCTATCAGAAAAGGATCTTACGCTGGACAAGGCTTTCAGCATGGCAGTATCACACGAAGCAGCCGCACGGGGCGCTGCAGAGATACAACAGAGACCGCAAGAATATGGCACAAATGAAATGTCATACGGAACAGTGAAGTGCTATCGCTGCGGCAGAACAACACACGACCATAATGATTGCTGGTTCAAGGACAAAGTGTGCAGACAGTGTGGAAAAGTAGGACACATAGCAAGAGTCTGCAGGTCGGGAAAGAAAACCAGCAGCAAGAAATCTCCACAGGAGAAGTACAGGAAGGTACATAAGGTGACGGAGAGTAGTTCAGACGAACAGAAAAGTGATACAGACTCTGGAAGCAAGGAGCTGGGTTGTCTGAAACTACATAAGGTGATCAAAACGGAGGATCACCAAACTATCTGGGTCACGCTCAAGATAGCCAGAGTCCAAGTGAAAATGGAATTGGACACAGGATCAACCCTAACAGTCATAAACCGAAGGGACTACAAGCGGCTATTCTCACATATACCCTTGAGAGATACAGAGATTGTCTTGAAGACGTACACGGGGCAAAAAGTCTACCCCAAAGGAAAAATAAGGGTGAACATTATATATAACGGCAAGGAAACACCAAAAATGGACCTATATGTATTGCCAGATGGAGGACCACCACTACTAGGACGTGAATGGATCCGGAAGATACAGCTAGATTAGCATTCCATACAAGCACTGACTGTAGATGCCAAAAAGGATGACGACGTCCCACCTGGACGACTGTCAAAAATGCTAACTGACGCACAAGAAGTGTTCCAGGAGGGACTCGGAACACTAAAAGGCATAACAGTGACAATCAAAATAGAGGAAAATGCAAGCCCAAAGTTTGTTAAGGCCAGACCAGTGCCTTTATGAGCCGTCGAAGCAGAGCTGGAAGGTTTGGAACGTTCAGGAGTACTGTCCAAAGTGGACTGGAGCGAGTGGGCTACACCCATCGTTCCTGTAATGAAGAGGTCGTTGAGTAATACGCCTGGGGAACCAAAGAAGGTTCGCATTTGTGGGGACTTTAAGGTGACAGTGAACCCAGTCCTTCACACGGTACAATATCCGCTTCCACGGATTGAAGATATTTTCGCCTCGCTATCTGGAGGGAAACGCTTCACTAAGATTGATCTGGCCCAGGCGTACCTGCAAATGGAGGTAGAAGAAGCCTCGAAACAGTACCTCACGATCAACACTCATAAAGGTCTCTACCAATACAACCGGCTGGTGTTCGGGGTAGCATCAGCTCCGGCTATTTGGCAAAGGGCAATGGATCAAGTCCTGCAAGGGATTCCAGGGACCCAGTGTTATTTGGACGACATCCTGGTCACGGGCGAAAATGACAGTGATCACCTTGCCAACCTGGAGCAGGTGCTCACTAGATTGAAGGAATATGGGCTCCGAGCTAATCGCCACAAATGCGAGTTTTTCCAGAAGCAGATCTCGTATTGTGGCCACGTTATTAATGAAGAGGGGTTACATAAGTCCCCTGAAAAGATTGAGGCAGTAGTCAAGGCTCCAGCACTGGAAAATGTGTCACAACTGAGGTCGTTCCTCGGGCTGGTGAACTACTACCATAAGTTCTTGCCGAATTTGTCTACAGTACTACACCCACTGAACACCCTACTGCAAACGGGGGTACCATGGAAGTGGAATGATGAATGTAAACGAGCTTTCCAGAAGTGCAAAGAATTGATCACATCAAAAGAGGTGTTGGCTCATTTCAACCCAGCACTACCAATTCGGTTGGCGTGTGATGCATCACCCTATGGCATTGGAGCGGTGCTGTCGCACAAATTCCCGGACGGCTCGGAGAGACCAGTAGCCTTTGCGTCTCGGTCACTAACCTCAGCCGAGCGTAACTACGCCCAGATTGACAGGGAGGCCCTCAGCCTAGTGTGGGGAGTGAAAAAGTTCAACCACTATCTGCACGGGCAGAAGTTCACCTTGCTGACTGACCACCAACCACTTGTCTCCATCTTTAATCCAAAGAAGGGCGTTCCGGTGATGACTGCGCAACGGCTACAAAGATGGTCCCTTTTTCTAGGGGCGAACCAATATGAAATCGAGTATAAGGGCACAAAACAGCATGGAAACGCTGATGGGCTATCACGCCTGCCACTGCCTACTGCGGAGGAAGCACCAGCAGTGGACCCTGTCGAAATATTTTATTCGACTATAATTGAACGCTTGCCAGTAACTAACGCGGATATAGAGAAGGAGACCCGAAATGACCCGACACTGTCTCGGGTATATGACTTGACGGTGAAGGGATGGCCAACACATGGCGACTCACTGTTGCCAGCATTCTCATCCAGAAGAGAACAGCTGTCAGTATGCCAGGGGACCTTGATGTGTGGATCCCGAGTGGTAATTCCACCCAAGTTAAGGGAGAGAGTGCTCAATGAGCTTCACGAAGGCCATCTGGGAGGGGTGAAAATGAAAAGCCTTGCTAGGGCTTATGTGTGGTGGTCGGGGATCGATCAGCAAATCGAGGACCTGACAAAGAGCTGCTCAGGATGCCAGAAGGTCCAAAATGCACCACCACATGCCCCTCTACACCCATGGGAGTGGCCCTCATCCCCATGGCAACGGGTGCACATTGATTTTGCTGGTCCATTCATGGACTCAATGTTTTTAATAGCCGTGGATGCGCACTCGAAATGGCCTGAGGTGATCAAAATGTCCTCCACCACCACGGAGAAAACTATTGCAGTCCTACGGACCATATTTGCCAGGAACGGCTTGCCAGAGCAGATTTGCTCTGATAACGGACCACAGTTTGTGTCCGAAGAGTTTCGAAGATTTATGAAAAGGAATGGGGTAAGGCATTACACATCCGCCCCGTATCATCCAGCCACAAATGGATTGGCTGAGAGGTTCGTACAAACCTTTAAAAAAGCAGTAAGGGCCATGTGCAATGACGACATTCCACTGCAGCATAAGGTGGACAATTTCCTGTTAGCCTACAGAAATGCGACACATGCAGTCACCAACCAGACCCCGGCCATGATGTTCTTTAACCGAAGGTTGAGATCTCGTCTGGATTTGCTCAGACCAAATGTACGAAGAGATGTTGAGAATAAGCAATTCCAGCACATCAATGAGAAGCCGACAAGGAGCTTCAATGTAGGGCAACCAGTCTTGGCCCGCAACTACCGGACAGAGAAATGGCAACCAGGAACGATATGCACACGGCAGGGGCCACTAATGTACACAGTGGATGTTGGGGAGAACATTGTGAGACGCCATGTTGACCAGATCCTAGAGTCACAGGAACGAGTCAACCCCATGTCTCGCGTACCGGGTGATGAACCCGGCATACCGGTAGCATCTACCTCAGAAACAGTAGCATCGGAAGCTGATGAACCAACCGACGACAGGGGGCCAGAATCGCCTCCGCACCAAGAGCAAGGCACTCAGGAAAGGTGCTATCCAGAAAGGATCAGGAAGCCGCCCCAAAGACTGAATTTATAAATGGACTATTTTCAGTTAATGTTGCATGTTAAAAGTGTTAATTGTAATTAGTTGCTATTTAATTGTTAAATGAATGTTATGGTACTGTTAATCTAAAAGGGGAGGAATTGTAGTGTATGTACCTTTAAGGGGAGAACTACTTTTTACAGCTCCTGTATACTGTAGTACCGGCAGTGACCACACCTGTATATAAACCCTGAGTAGGGATCTGTACGGTTAGTTTTAGAGTAACCCTCATCCAGTAAACACCTGTTGATTGTTCCCTGCAGTCTCTTGTCTAAGTATTGAAGGACACACAACATCAAGATACACGGATCTAACACCTGCCACTCGGAAAACGACTCGTTTATTCCAACTCTTTGCTTTCTGTCCACCAACCAGTTCTCTATCCAAGTCAATACCTTGCCCCCAATCCCATGTGCCTTAATTTTGCACGCTAATCTCTTATGTGGGACCTTATCAAAAGCCTTCTGAAAGTCCAAATACACCACATCCACTGGTTCTCCCTTATCTATTTTACCAGTTACATCCTCAAAAAATTCCAGTAGATTAGTCAAGCATGATTTATCTTTTGTAAATCCATGTTGACTTTGTCCGATCCTGTCACTGCTTTCCAAGTGCTCTGCTATTACATCTTTTATAATAGACTCTAGCATTTTCTCCATTACCGATGTCAGGCTTACCGGTCTATAATTCCCTGCTTTTTCTCTACCACCTTTTTTGAATAGTGGGGTAACATTAGCTACCCTCCAATCCATGGGTACTGTTCCAGAGTCTATCGAGTTCTGGAAGATGACCAGCAATGCATCTACTATTTCTAGGGCCACTTCCTTAAGTACCCTGGGATGTAGATTATCAGGCCCTGGGGATTTATCGGCCTTCAGTCCCATCAATTTTCCTAACACCATTTCCCTACAAATACTGATTTCTTTCAGTTCCACCCTTTCATCAGACCCTATGTTCCCCGGCATCTCTGGGAGGTTATTTGTGTCCTCCTTTGTGAAGACAGGACCAAAGTATGAATTTAGTTGGTCTGCCATTTCTTTGTTTCCCATTATAAATTCCCCTGATTCTGACTGCAAGGGACCTACGCTTGACTTCACCAATCTTTTTCTCTTCACATACCTATAAAAGCTTTTACAGTCAGTTTTTATGTTTCCTGCTAGCTTACTCTCATATTCTATTTTCCCTTTCTTAATTAATCCCTTTGTCCTCCTTTGTTGAATCCTAAACTGCTCCCAATCCTCAGGATTATTGCTTTTTCTGGCCAATTTATATGTCGTCTCCTTGGATCTTATGCTATCCCTAATTTCCCTTGTTAGCCACGGTTGAGTCACCTTTTTTGTTTTATTTTTATGCTAAACTGGGATGAACAAATTCTGTAGCTCATCCATTCGGTCTTTGAATGTTTGCCATTGCCTATCCACCGTCAAGCCTTTGAGTGCCATTCCCCAATCAATCCTACCCAACTCGCTCCTCAGACCATCGTAGTTTCCTTTATTTAAATTGAGGACCCCAGTCTCTGAGTCAACTACTTCATTCTCCATCTTAATGAAGAATTCGATCATATTATGATCGCTCCGACCCAAGGGGCCTCGTACAACAAGATTGCTAATTAATCCTTTCTCGTTACATAATACCCAGTCTAAGATGGCCTGATCTCTGGTTGGTTCCTCGACATATTGGTCCAGGAAACCATCCCGTAAACACTCCAGGAAATCCTCCTCCACAGTATTGTTACTAATTTGGTTGGCCCAACCTATATGTAGATTAAAGTCACCCATGATGACTGCTGTGCCCTTATTGCACGCTTCTTTAATTTCCCTTTTAATGCCATCCCCTTACTGTTGGGAGGTCTATATACCACTCCCACTAATGTTTTTTTCCCCTTAGTATTTCTCAATTCTACCCATACAGATTCCACATCATCAGAGCTAAGATCCTTCATTACAATTGTATTAATCCCTTCTTTAACCAGTAATGCTACCCCACCTCCCTTTCCTTTTTGCCTATCTTTCCTGAATATCGAATACCCCTGGATGTTGAGTTCCCAGTCTTGGCCATCCTTGAGCCACATTTCCGTAATCCCAACCAAATCATATTCGTTTACCTCTATTTGCGCAGCCAATTCGTCCACCTTATTACAAATGCTCCTCGCATTAAGACACAAAGCCTTCAGGCTTGTTTTTTTAACGCTCTTAGACCTATTAGAATTATAGGGGATGATAGGGACAGCAGATGAATTTAGAGAGATAAGGAAGAGGTATGTTTAGCCACAGGAGGTCAAAGTCAGGTGATTCATGAGTCTAACACAGTTATATTGGGGGGAATTTTAACTTTTTGACCCGCCGGGAGCAGGGGCCGGGTGGGGGGGGGGGCGCTGCCTAGTAGGGTTTTAACTCCACAGCATGCGTCTGACGTCACTGACTGGTTCACCGCACGGAAATTAGCTTGATGGACAGCCTTGGTTTCCAGTTGGGCAGGGAACGCTGGAGAAGAGGCCAGGTAGGTCTGATCCCCGAACCCGGGGGGGGGGGAGGGGGGAACATGAGAAGAACATAAGAAATAGGAGCAGGAGTAGGCCAATCGGCCCCTCGAGCCTGCTCCGCCATTCAATAAGATCATGGCTGATCTGATCCTAACCGCCAATCTACTATCACAGAACCATCTCCTGAATCTAACAGAATTAGACACATGAAATAGGAGCAGGATCAGGCTACACGGCCCCTGGGCCCGCTCCGCTACCCACAGGGCCATGTCCGATCCGAACCTAGACTCATGTCCAAATTCCTGCCCGCTCCCCGTAACCCTTAATTCCCTTTACTTCTAGGAAACTGTCTATTTCTGTTTTAAATTTATGTAATGTGTAGTGTATGTAACTGTTCTACCTTTAAGAGAACTATCGTATGTAACCGTTCACCTTTAAGAGAACTATTTTAGGTGTGGCACTACTTTATCTTGGCTGCTGTATACTGTAATACCGACGGTGACCACACCAGTATATAAGTGCTGTGTCAGGATTTATTGGGCAGATTCGCCCTGACCTTCGAATAGTAAAGTCCTGTTAAAGTTACTCTTGTAGTCTGTGTATTACTTCGCTATACAACCCACAGACTTTACAGTGGCGACGAGTTCGATCTTACCCTGCGTGCAGCAATACGTCCGAAGCAGTTAACGAAGCGTCGAGAAGAGGCAACCGCCCTCGTCGTTTTGCTGAGAGAAAACTCAAGGCTGCAGAGCAAGAAGGAAGGAAGACTTCAAACAAGACGCCTTCCATCAGCAACAGGCACTGATTGTCCCTTCTGCCACGGTGGGGAGTGAGCCGATTAGCACGAGAAGCAAGTCGGCCACGGTGACTGTGAGTAAAGGGAAAATAGAAACAAATAAACGGAGGATAAGGGCGGTGCACTCGACCACGGTCGAGGGGGAAAGGAGCCGGACAGAAGTCGGGCCCAGAGGTGCTGAGACTGGGGCAGCGTGGAGCAGAAGCCGCGGTACAAGCGGGCTGGGGAGCGTCGTGAGACGACTAGACCGCGACGGCGAAAAAGGCCGGACAAATACCGAGGCCGCGAGGCGCTGCGACCGGGATCATAAGGCACGGAGGCAATAAATAAATAAATAACTAAATAACCCGCGAAGAATCAGCCGCAGCCGGGGAGGAAAGGACCGGACTGCGGGAGGTCTGGGAGAGGCGTTTAAAGCCGCTGAGGGAGAGCCGCGCGAGCGGGAGAGACAGAGCCTGAGAGAGAGCGAGCGAGAGCCGAGCGAGCGGGAGAGACAGAGCCCGAGAGAGAGCGAGCGAGAGCCGCGCGAGCGGGAGAGACAGAGCCCGAGAGAGAGACCGAGCGAGGTTCCGGCCAGCGGCTTGCAGCAGCTGCCGTGAAGGACCAGGAGCTGGATCTGTCCGACGCCAACTGGTTGTCCCCAGCGCCGGTTGCCCCTGCCGAAAAGAAGAAGGGGGGGGGGACAAGGAACACGATCGGCTTTTCTAGCGCGCGCTTCAGAATAAACTGAAGCCGGCGCACAGGCTACAAACCCCGTAAACCAGCGGTCGTCGCCCGAGGGCAAAGCTTACCCCTCCCACCAGAGGAAGAAGTCAGGAGCGGGAAACCGCCATTTTGCCAGTAGGCGGGGAAGAAGACAAGCGCGGGAACCCGCCATTTTGGAAAAAAAAAGTTAAAAAGTTAAAGAGAAATCGTGTTGTTTCGCAGAAAGATAGTGAGAGATAGTGAAGATGCCTAAGCATGGTAACATCAACAACTTCGATGCCGAGGTGGAAGATTGGGCCACGTACGTAGAACGTATCGAGATATATTGTGAGGCCAATAAAATAGAAGATGATGATAAAGCTATAACCTTGCTAAACTCGATGGACGCGAAGACATACGGGTTATTGAAGCATCTTCTATCATCAGCTAAACCGGCGGATCAGACCTTCGCTAATACTGTTGCTGTTCTGAAGGATCACTTGAACCCCGCACCGCTGATGTTAGCGGAACGATCTAAATTTTACGGGAGAACGCAACGAAAAGAGGAAAGCAACGCGGAGTACTTGGTCGAGCTGCGTAGACTAGCGAAATACTGCCAGTTTAGAGGAAATCTGACAGAGGCATTGCGAGACAAGTTCGTGTGTGGATTGTCAAAGGAAGGAACGCAAAAACGACTACTCGAAGAGAACGATCTTACACTTGATAAGGCTGTCCTTATTGCAGCATCGCACGAAGCCGCAGCGAGAGGCACGGCGGAAATGCAGCGGAAGACAGCGGTACTCAGTGTGGATCAAATGACTTCGGGTACAACGAAATGTTCTCGTTGTGGGAAGACAACACACGACCAGAACCAATGCTGAGTTAAAAACCAAGACTGTAGGAAATGTGGCAAGCTTGGCCACATAGCTAAGGTATGCCGGTCAGGAAAGAAGAGAAACAATAATGAGTCACCGCAGAAGAAGTACAGAAAGGTACATGAGGTGACTGGGAAGAGTCCAGATGAACAGAATTCGGACTCAGACTCCAACAGCAAGGCACTGGTTAGTCTGAGGATTCATAATGTGAGTAAAGAAGCTGACCGACAAACTATCTGGATCACACTACAGATTGCAAAAGTCCAAGTGAAGATGGAAGTGGACACCGGATCGGCGGTGACGGTCATGAATAAGCATGATTACAAAAAGTTATTCAAACATATTCCCCTACGGGATGCGGAGATAGTATTGCAGACATACACGGGGCACAAAGTATACCCCATCGGAAAGATAGAAGTCAAGGTGAGATACAAAGACAAAGATCACCAAAGGATGGACTTGTATGTGCTGCCCGAGGGAGGTCCACCACTTCTGGGACGGGAGTGGATCAGGAAAATAAAGATAGACTGGCATTCACTAAACATAATGACGGTAGATTCCGGGAAGGAAGAGGTCAAACCTGAACGGTTGTCCAGAATATTGGACGAAGCTAAAGAGGTATTCCAGCAAGGACTGGGAACACTGAGAGGCATTAAAGCAAAAATCAAGATTGCAGAACATGCAAGCCCAAAATTTTTCAAAACCAGATCGGTACCTTACGCAATACGACCTGCTGTGGAGGCAGAACTGGAAGAGCTTGAACGTTCAGGGGTACTGTCTAAGGTGGACTGGAGTGAGTGGGCCACGCCCATTGTTCCCGTCATGAAGTCTTCATCAAGTAACAAGCCAGGGGGACTGGGGAAGGTCCGCATCTGCGGAGATTTCAAGATCACAGTTAATCCGGTGCTTCACACGGTACAATACCCGCTTCCGCGGATTGAGGATATCTTTGCTTCATTGTCTGGCGGGCAACACTTCACCAAGATAGACCTGGCACAGGCATACTTACAAATGGAAGTCGAGGAAGAGTCGCGCCAGTATCTCACAATCAACACACACAGAGGCTTGTATCGTTATAATAGACTGGTTTTTGGAGTAGCTTCGGCTCCAGCAATTTGGCAGAGGGCAATGGAGCAGGTCTTACAAGGTGTTCCAAGCACGCAGTGTTACTTGGACGATATCCTGATTACGGGAGAAGACGAGGAGGAACACCTCACAAATTTGAAACTGGTGCTCACCAGGTTGAAGGAATATGGCCTTCGAGTTAATCGCCAGAAATGTGAGTTCTTCCAGAAACGGATCTCGTACTGCGGTCATGTCATTGACCAAGAGGGGCTGCACAAGTCGCCTGACAAGATAGAAGCTGTCGTGAAGGCCCCCGCTCCGGAAAACGTTTCACAGTTGAGATCGTTTCTGGGGTTGATTAATTATTATCACAAGTTTCTGCCAAATTTATCCACGGTGCTACATCCGCTGAATGCTCTGTTACGGAAAGAAGTGCCATGGAAGTGGAGCGAGGACTGTAAAAAGGCCTTTCGCAGAAGCAAGGCGTTGATTACCTCTGAGGAAGTGTTGGCTCATTTCAACCCAACGTTACCTCTTCGTCTAGCTTGTGATGCTTCCCCTTATGGAATTGGAGCAGTACTTTCACACAAGTTACCAAATGGCTCGGAAAGGCCAGTCGCATTTGCGTCCCGATCGTTGACCTCCGCGGAGCGAAATTACGCTCAGATAGACAGGGAGGCCCTCAGCCTTGTGTGGGGAGTAAAGAAATTCAATCATTACCTGCAGGGCAAGAAGTTCACATTACTGACAGACCACCAGCCGTTGGTGTCCATATTCAACCCTAACAAGGCCGTTTCCACTATGACAGCGCAAAGGTTACAGAGGTGGTCCGTGTTACTTGGGGCACACCAATATGACATTGAATACAAAAGCTCCAAACAGCATGGAAATGCTGATGGGTTATCGCGCCTACCGTTGCCGGTAGTAGAAGAGGCGGCTACAATGGACCCGGTAGAAGTGTTCCACTCATCCATAGTAGAATGTCTACCAGTAACCAATTCGATGATCGAGAATGAAACAAGAAATGACCCGACTCTCTCACGGGTCTACGATCTAACAGTGGCGGGATGGCCAGCACATGGCGAACCAACACTGCCAGCATTTTCGCAATGGAAAGAACAGCTGTCAGTGTGCCGAGGAACCTTGATGTGTGGATCGAGAGTGGTGATCCCACCCAAACTTCAGCATAAGGTGCTAAAGGAACTTCACGAGGGGCATCTGGGTGGAGTGAAAATGAAGAACCTAGCAAGAGCATTTGTGTGGTGGCCAGGTATTGATGGAGACATCGAGGAAATAACCAAGAGTTGTCTAGGATGCCAGAAGGTCCAAAACGCGCCACCACAAGCTCCTCTGCATCCATGGGAGTGGCCCTCATCTCCTTGGCAAAGGGTACACATCGACTTTGCTGGTCCATTTATGGACTCAATGTTTCTAATAGCGGTGGATGCACACTCCAAGTGGCCGGAGGTAATAAAGATGTCCTCCACCACCACGGAAAAAACCATCACAGTATTAAGGACCATGTTTGCCAGGAATGGGCTGCCGGAACAGGTCTGTTCTGATAATGGACCACAATTTGTGTCCGAAGAATTCAGGAAGTTTTTAAAAAGCAATGGGGTCAAGCACTACACGTCAGCCCCATACCATCCCGCCACCAATGGCTTAGCTGAAAGGTTTGTCCAGACCTTCAAGAAGGCCATAAAGGCCATGGGTAATGAGAACATCAACTTACAACATAAGGTAGATAGCTTCTTGTTGGCGTACAGGAATGCAACACATGCGGTCACAAATCAAACTCCCGCCATGATGTTTTTCAATAGAAGACTAAGATGCCGGCTGGATTTGATTAAGCCAAACGTCAGAAGGGACGTAGAGAACCGGCAATTCCAGGGCATGAATGAAAGGCCAACTAGATCTTTTCAGACAGGTCAACAAGTTTTGGCCCGGGACTACCGTACCGAGAAATGGCAGCCGGGAACTATTGTAAAAAGGCTAGGGCCGCTGCTGTATACAGTGGACATTGGTGACAGCATAATAAGGCGCCATGTTGACCAGATCATAGGGTCATCCACAAAGAGCCAACCTACTCCACAACCTTACACGGCTAATGTAGAAACAGAGATACCCAGAGCACCTACCTCCGATCTGGTAATACTGGAATCAGATGATCCTGACACTGTCCTTCAAGCTGAATCGGCCTTGCCGGAAGAACCTACTACCCCGCCGAAAACTACTACACCACCGAGGCGTTATCCGGACAGAGTCAGGAGACCTCCAGAGAGACTGAACCTGTGAACTGTTTTACATAATTTGTATATATGTTCTAATGATATGGTTAATGGGGAATAAGTATGTTGTAAGCTAAAAAGGGAGGATTGTAGTGTATGTAGCTGTTCTACCTTTAAGAGAACTATCATATGTAACCGTTCACATTTAAGAGAACTATTTTAGGTGTGGCACTACTTTATCTTGGCTGCTGTATACTGTAATACCGACGGTGACCACACCAGTATATAAGTGCTGTGTCAGGATTTATTGGGCAGATTCGCCCTGACCTTCGAATAGTAAAGTCCTGTTAAAGTTACTCTTGTAGTCTGTGTATTACTTCGCTATACAACCCACAGACTTTACATAATGATGTAGCTTCTACAGCTTTTTGGGGCAGCATATTCCATGGACCTACCACCCTCTGAGTGAAGTAGTTCCTCCTCATCTCAGTTTTGAAAGAGCAGCCCCTTATTCTAAGACTATGCCCCCTAGTTCTAGTTTCACCCATCATCGGGAACATCCTCCCCGCATCCACCCGATCCAACCCCTTCACAATCTTATATGATTCAATAAGATCGCCTCTCATTCTTCTGAACTCCAATGAGTAGAGTCCCAACCTACTCAACCTCTCCTCATATGTCCATCCCCTCATCCCCGGGATTAACCGAGTGAACCTTCTTTGTACTGACTCGAGAGCAAGTATGTCTTTCCTTAAGTATGGACACCAAAACTGTATGCAGTATTCCAGGTGCGGTCTCGCCAATACCTTGGACAACTGAAGCAATACCTCCCTATTTTTATATTCTATCTCCCTAGCAATGAAAGCCAACATTCCATTGGCCTTCTTAATCACTTGCTGCACCTGCATACTAACCTTTTGAGTTTCGTGCACCAGGACCCCCAGATCCCTTTGTACTTCAGTACTTTCCAGTTTCTTGCCATTAAGATAATAACTTGCTCTACGATTTTTCCTGCCAAAGTGCATAACCTCACACTTTCCAGTATTGTATTCTATCTGCCAAATCTCTGCCCACTTACTTAGCCTGTCTATGTCCCCTTGCAGGTTTTTTATGTCCTCCTCACTCACTACTTTCCCTCCCATCTTAGTATCGTCTGTAAACTTTGATATGTTACACTCGGTCCCCTCCTCCAAATCGTTAATATAGATTGTAAAGAGTTGGGGACCCAGCACTGACCCCTGCGGAACACCACTAGTTACTGATTGCCAGTCTGAGAATGAACCATTTATCCCAACTCTCTGCCTTCTGTTAGATAGCCAATCCTCTATCCATGCCAGAATATTACCCCCAATCCCGTGATTTTTTATCTTAAGCAATAATCTTTTGTGTGGCACCTTGTCAAATGCCTTTTGGAAGTCTAAATACACTACGTCCTCTGGTTCCCCTTTATCCACCCTATATGTTACTTCCTCAAAGAACTCCAGCAAATTTGTCAAACATGACTTCCCCTTCATAAAACCATGCTGACTTTGTCCTATTAAATTATGATTATCCAAATGTCCTGTTACTGTCTCCTTAATAATGAACTCCAAAATTTTACCTACCACAGATGTTAGGCTAACCGGTCTATAGTTTCCAGCCTTCTGTCTACTGCCCTTTTTAAATAAGGGTGTTACATTAGCAGTTTTCCAGTCTGCCGGGACCTTTGCTGAGTCCAGGGAGTTTTGGAAAATTATTACCAATGCGTCCACAATCCCTACCGCCACTTCCCTCAAGACCCTAGGATGTAAGCCATCAGGTCCAGGTGATTTATCCGCCTTGAGTCCCATTATTTTACCGAGTACCACTTCCTTAGTGATTTTGATCGTGTTTAGCTCCTCCCCCCCTATAGCCCCCTGTTTGTCCAGTGTTGGGATATTCTTAGTGTCTTCTACTGTAAAGACTGATACAAAATATTCATTCAGTGTTTTTGCCATCTCCATATTTCCCACCATTAATTTCCTGGTCTCATCCTCTAAGGGACCAACATTTACTTTAGCCACCCTTTTTCTTTTTATATAACTATAAAAACTCTTACTATCTGTTTTTATATTTTTTGCTAATTTACTTTCATAATCTATCTTCCCTTTCTTAATCAATCTTTTTGTTATTTTTTGCTGTCTTTTAAAGTTTTCCCAATCCTCTATCCTCCCACTAGATTTGGCTACCTTATATGCCCTTGTTTTTAGTCGAATACTATCCTTAATTTCTTTACTTAGCCACGGATGGCTGTCTTTTCTTTTACACCCTTTTCTTCTCAGTGGAATATATTTTTTTTGGAAGTTGTAAAATAACTCCTTAAATGTACACCACTGATCATGTATCGTCTTACCCTTTAATCTATTTTCCCAATCCACTCTACTCAATTCCACTCTCATACCTTCATAGTCTCCTTTATTCAAGCTTAGCACGCTTGTTTGAGATCCAACCTTCTCACCCTCTAATTGAATATGGAATTCAACCATGTTATGGTCACTCATTCCAAGGGGATCCTTTACTAGGACATTTTTAATTAATCCTGTCTCGTTACACAGGACCAGATCTAAGGTTGCTTGCCCCCTGGTCGGTTCAGTTACATACTGCTCAAGAAACCCATCCCTAATACACTCAATGAACTCATCCTCAAGGCAGCCCTGCCCAATTTGATTTGTCCAATTAATATGATAGTTAAAATCCCCCATAATTATAGATGTTCCCTTATTACAAGCCTCAACTATTTCCTGATTGATACTCCGTCCAACAGAGTTGCAACTGTTCGGAGGCCTATAGACTACGCCCACTAGTGTTTTTTTCCCCTTATTATTCCTTACCTCCACCCAAACTGTTTCATTATCCTGATCTTTTGACCCAATATCATTTCTCTGTATTACAGTGATTCCTTCCTTTATTAACATAGCCACCCCACCTCCCCTTCCTTCCTGCCTGTCCTTCCTGATCGTTAAATAACCTGGTATGTTTAATTCCCAGGCATTGTCACCCTGCAGCCATGTTTCTGTAATGGCCACAAGATCATACCCATATGTAGTTATTTGTGCCATTAACTCGTCTATTTTGTTACAAATGCTACGTGCATTCAGATAGAGAACTTTCAAATATGTTTTGCGACACTTAGTTCCTGCTTTTGCCCTTTTTATTACTTTACCTTTTACTCCATACCTTCTGCCCCTTCCTGACACGCTCTGGTTTTTAATTTCCCCACTGCTACCTAAGTCTATGACCTTCTCTGTTGTCATTTTTATTATTTGCTCTCTAGGAACCTCCCCCCCACTAGTTAGTTTAAAGCCCTCGTTATATGATCCGCCGGGACTCTAGTCCCAGCACTGGCCAAGTGAAGCCCGTCCCAACGGAACAGCTCCCTCCTGCCCCAGTACTGGTGCCAGTGTCCCAGGAAGCAAAACCCATTTCTCCCACACCAGTCTTTGAGCCATGCATTTAACTCTCTAATTTTATTTGTCCTAGCCAAATTCGCTCGTGGCTCAGGTAATAATCCAGAGATTATTACCCTTGAGGTTCTGTTTTTTAATTTGACCCCTAGCTGCTCATACTCCTTTAACAGAACCGGAGGGGGGAGGGGGTCCAATCCCCGACCCCGGGGGTCCAATCCTGCTCCTCCTGGCCCACAAGGAGTGCTCCCCGAGCTGTCCTCTCCTGGCTGCAGCTGTCGGGTTGCCCGAGGCCCAGGAAACCTGGCTGGCCACAGTTAAACCTGCAAAGCAGGTTAAATCCGAAGCTTCCAGCCTCATTAACATATTTAAAATGCCAACCCGCCTCCTGGGAGCAGGTTGGCTGCCCGCCCCTTGTCCTGGAGTAAAAGCCGGAAGTTGGTGGGCTGGAGCCGGTTTCTCAACACACTTCCATTTTTTTGGCCATTTAACCCCGCACCCAATCCCACCCGCTCCCCCATGTTAAAATTCCCCCTATTATATCTAATAGGTGACCATTTTCACTAGTTACGTAAACATAATTGAATCATGATCTCTGTAGAACTGGTTAGTGAGGTGATGGTGCAAAATCCAAATCAGGATTTTTATGCAAGGAATATAAAATGCTTATAAATTGGTTATATTTCCATCTCAGCTCTTGTATTAATTTATTCTGCAATGGAATGGAATCTAAAATAAAATAACACAAAACTTTCGCACAAAGTAAATGGCCTGGAATTTCCACATGTTGAGTTGCACCGCTTTTAAGAACATAAGAAGTAAGAGTAGGAGTAGGCCATATGGCCCCTCGAGCCTGCTCCGCCATTCAATAAGATCATGGCTGATCTTCTAACTCAACTCCACTTTCCTGCCTGATCTCCATATCCCTTGATTACCCTAGAGTCCAAACATCTATCGATCTCAGCCGTGAATATACTTAAAGACTCAGCATTCACAGCCCTCTGGGGCAGAGAATTCCAAAGATTCACAACCCTCTGAGTGAAGAAATTCTTCCTCATCGCGGTCTTAAATGGCCGACCCCTTATCCTGAGACTATGCCCCCTAGTTCTAGACACACCAGCCAGGGGAAACAACCTCTCAGCACCTACCCTGTCAATCCCCTTCAGAATCTTGTATGTTTCAATGAGATCACCTCTCATTCTTCTAAACTCCAGAGAGTACAGGCCCATTCTACACAATCTCTCATCATAGGACAGCCCTCTTATCCCAGGAATCAATCTAGTGAACCTTCATTGCACCGCCTTCAAGGCACGTATATCCTTCCTTAGATATAAGAACATAAGAAATAGGAGCAGGAGTAGGCCAATCGGCCCCTCGAGCCTGCTCCACCATTCAATAAGATCATGGCTGATCTGATCCTAACCTCAAATCTACTATCACTCTGCATCCCTCCCGAACCCATGTGATCTCCTGGGACAGGCGAAAAACCAGATAAAAAACTGTGCACAGTACTCCAGGTGTGGTCTCACCAAGGCCCTGTACAATTGTAGCAAGACTTCCTTACTCTTATACTCCAACCCCCTTGCAATAAAGGCCAACATGCCATTTGCCTTCCTTATTGCTTGCTGTACCTGCATGCTAGCTTTCTGTGTTTCTTACACGAGGACATCCAAATCTCTCTGAACACCAACATTGGAAAGTTTCTCACCATTTAAAAAATATTTTGTTTTTCTATTCTTCCTACCAAACTGAATAACCTCACATTTCCCTACATTATACTCCATCTGCCACCTTACTGCCCACTCACTTAGTCTATATATATCCTTTTGCAGACTGTTCTCCTCACAGCTTACTGTCCCACCTAGCTTTGTATCATCAGCAAACTTGGATACATTACACTCGGTCCCTTCATCTAGGTTAGTTAATATAGATTATAAATAGCTGAGGCCCCAACACTGATCCTTACGGCACCCCACTAGTTACAGCCTGCCAACTTGAAAAAGATCCGTTTATCCCTACTCTCTGTTTTCTGTCCGTTAACCAATCCTCTATCCATGCTACTATATTACCCCCAAGCCCATGAGCCCTAATCTTCTGTAATAACATTTTATGTGGCACCTTATCGAACGCCTTTTGGAAATCCAAATATACTACATCCACTGGTTCCCCTTTATCTACCCTGCTAGTTACATCTTCAATAAAACTAATAAATTTGTCAAACACGATTTCCCTTTCATAAAACCATGTTGACTCTGCCTAATCATGTTATGATTTTCTAAGTGACTTGATACCACTTCCTTAACAATGGATTCCAACATTTTCCCGACGACTGATGTCAGGCTAACTGGCCTGTTTTTTCTCTTCCTCCTTTCTTGAATAGCGGTGTTACATTTGCAACCTTCCAATCCGTTGGGACCATTCTAGAATCTAGGGAATTTTGGAAGATCAAAACCAATGCATCCACTATCTGTTCAGCCACCTCTTTTAGAACCCTAGGATGTAGGCCGTCAGGTCCAGAGGATTTGTCGGCTTTTAATCCCATTAGTTTCTCTCGTACTTTTTCTCTACTTATATTAATTACGTTAAGTTCCTCACCCTCATTTGACCCTTGGTTCCCCACCATTTTTGGTATGCTTTGTGTGTCTTCTACTGTGAAGACAGATACAAAATATTTGTTTAACGTTTCTGCCATTTCCTTATTCCCCATAATAATTTTTCCTGTCTCAGCCTCTAAGGGACCAATGTTTACTTTTGCTACTCTCTTCCTTTTTACATACTTGTAGAAACTCTTACAATCTGCTTTTATATTTCTTGCTAGTTTTCTCTCATATTCTATTTTTTCCCTTTTTATCAATTTTTTGGTCATCCTTTGCTGGTTTCTGAAACTCTCCCAATCCTCAGGCATACTATTATTCTTTGCAACATTATAAGCTTCTTCTTTCAATCTAATGCTATCCTTAACTTCTTTAGTTAGCCACGGTTGGATCACTTTTCCCATGGCGTTTTTGTTTCTCAATGGGATGTATTTTTGTTGAGAATTATGAAATATTTCTTGAAATGCTAACCACTGCTTATCTACCGCCATACCTTTTAATCTATTTTTTCAATCTACCTTAGCCAACTCGCCCCTCATACCTATGTAATTGGCTTTATTTAAGTTCAAGACTCTAGTTTCAGACTTAGGCAAGTCACTCTCAAAATTAATGTGAAATTCTATCATATTATGATCACTCTGCCCCAGAGGATCCTTTACTATGAGACTGCTAATTAACCCTGTCTCATTACACAATACAAGATCTAAAATAACCTGTTCCATGGTTGGTTCCATGACATATTGTTCTAGGAAATTGTCCCAAATGCATTCCATGAACTCGTCCTCCAGACTACCTTTGCCAATTTGATTTGTACAGTCTATATGAATATTAAAGTCCCCCACGATTATTGCTTCACCTTTGTTGCAAGCTCCTACTATTTCTTGATTAATATTCTGTCCAAAGGTATAGCTACTGTTAAGGGACCTATATACTACTCCTACCAGTGTTTTCTGCCCCTTGTTATTCCTTATCTCTACCCATACTGATTCTACTTCCTGATCTTCCGAGCCGAGATCCTTTCTCTCTACTGTCCTTATGTCATCCTTTATTATCAGGGCTACTCCCCCTCCTTTTCCATTCTGCCTGTCTTTTCGAAACGTCAAGTACCCTGGAACATTTAGTTCTCAACCTTGACCACCTTGCAACCACGTCTCTGTAATGGCTATTAGATCAAACCCATTTATCTCTATTTATGCCACTAGTTCGTCTATCTTGTAATGACTGCTTCGTGCATTCAGATAAAGAGCCTTTAATTAAAAATGTTACCATTATTCCCTGCTTTGACCTTATTCTCTGCTGCACTGCTACCGTTAAACTCTCTGTCCCTTCCTGTCACACTCTGCTTATTTGCCTTGACCTTTCTCTTTAGATTTCTAAATTTTCCCTCATCTGACCCCTCCCCCCACCCCTTTTTTTACTTTAAAGCCCTATCTACAGCCCTAGTTATTCGATTCATCCCGACGGAACAGCTCCCTCTTTCCCCAGTACTGGTGCCAGTGCCCCATGAATTGAAACCCCTTCTTCCTACACCACTCTTTGAGCCATGCATTTAACTCTCTGATCTGCTTGACCCTATGCCAATTTGCGTGTGGCTCAAGTTGTAATCCAGAGATTATTACCCTTGAGGTTCTGCTTATTAATTTAGACCCTAGCTCCTCAAACTCCCTCAGCAGAACCTCATTTTTAGTTCTACCTATGTCGTTGGTTCCTACATGGACCACGACAACTGGATCCTCCCCCTCCCACTCCAAGTTCTTCTCCAGCCATGAGGAGATATCCTTAACCCTGGCACCAGGCAGGCAACACAGCCTTCGGGACTCTCTTTCACGGCTGCAGAGAACAGTATCTATTCCCCTGACTATACTGTCCCCTACCACTACCACATTCCTTCCTTCTCCCCCGACTTGGATGACCCCCTGTACCACAATGCCGTGGTCAGTTTTCCCATCCTCCCTGCAATCCTTTTCCTCATCCATACAGGTAGCAAGTACCTCGTACCTGTTGGACAAGGTCCAGGGCTGAGGCTCCTCCATCACTACATCCTGGGACCCCATACCTTCCATACTCGCAGTCACACCTTTACTTCAGCTCCGCTCTCGGGCTGCTCTTTATCCTCTCGCCGCTGCCGCTGCGTTTTACACCAATGAAAAAAGAGTTGTGCCCACCAATGGTCGGGTGAAGTATTTACACTAGAATTTCATGGGTATTGGATATCCATTGGAATAGTGATTGGTGTAAAACCTGTGTCAAAAAGGACTGATGTGCTGGGGTGCATGAAAATTAGAGTACAGCCTTTAAAAAGCCAATTCTGACCAAGATTACGGCAGCAGGCTGGGGGAGCAGCAGGTAAGTAAGGAACAGCGCTTGGCTCAGTGAGCTGACTGTCACCTAGCTTGCCTGCACGTCTCATGACTGTTTTTGAGCCACTTAACAAGAATGTCCAACAAAATCCAGACAACCTAGCAGAGGCAGCCAAACAAAGGCAAGGGACAGAGGCAGAGAAGACAATGCCACAATTTTATGGAGTTTGACCTGCAAACCCTCCTTGATGAAATAGAACATAGGAGAGACGGACTGCTGGGTGTCCCTGGCAGGAAATCTACCAAAAAGGTCGCTTATCTCAAGTGGAAGGAGATGGCACTGGCACTGGATTTGCAGCGCTACTGTATATGTAAATAAGGTCACTCAGGACTCAACGAGTCGATCACGGGAAAGGCGGCGTAGGGCGCTAACGGGGCGCAAAGCAACTAGCGCCTGGGCGCGGCACTGCCAACACCACCCGCGAAATTCAGCGGGAGGTTAGCGGCGGCGGTAACCATTAGAGCCCCACGGCGCTGCGCTGCCGGCGATGATGTCATCGCCGTGCGCAGCGCCCCGGCCGCGATCTTCGGTAGCGCTCCCTAACTTACTGCCGGACACTATGTCCGACGGGGTCAGGGGGGCATACCTGCGGCCGGGGCGGTGCTAATTAAAGGCAAGGTACCGGGCGGCCATTTTTGTTGCTGGCCGCCTGTCAGCACCTGCCTCCGTTGCCGTCCCTGGCCTCCTGAGCACGCCCCCCCCCCCCCGCGGAGTGCTGGCTGCGCTCCATGAGCCCGGCACTTCTCTTGAATGCCGGGCTCTTTTGCTGGCACTCTGATCCTGGCAGGCCCAGCTGGGTCCCAGGTCGCGCTGCACAAGGCCCCTCCCCTTTAAGAAGGGGAGGAAGGCCTGCAATACTGCGGCACATAGCGCCGTGGTATTCCCTCGCAGCGCCCCAAGAGGGAGGTAGGGCGCTTCCAGTAGTGCCCCACATCCCTCTTGGGGCACAACTGATGAATTCCGGCCGCGGGGGTGCTTATTTTTTCGGGGCGCTTTTTCCCCCCATGAGTCAGTTTGTTTCTGGTCTTGGTTTTTGCAGGAATTTGATGAACAGCTTCAGTTTTGATTATCAGTATCCTTAGCCTGGATACAACTTCATTATTTTTCATGAATAGTAATGAATGTCCATGAACTACGTGATGGATGATTAAACATTTTCATGTGCAATCACCTTTGGAAATTAAAGAAGATTCCATGGACATCTATCAACAATCCATAATCAGATTATTGCAGTAAAGTATACAATGGATCTGCTCCAACAATGTGCCGCCACTCCAATCGCAGAACGACAATGCTTTACTTCACTGAACTGACATCTCTATTTCCGCACACTCTCTCCTTGTTGCTTCTTGTATTGAAATTACTAATACCCTGGTCATGCTACAGCTTTGGAACAGGAATGGCTCCAAGTTTAGCCAATACTGAGTCTAGAAGTGTAGTTAAACTGCCTTTGTTAAATCCCGAATTCGCCAATACCAGAACAAAGAAAATCAGTACAACAAGCAGGTTTCTGTTCATTTTTGGCAGGATCTGGTTGCTGTATAATGGCGAGCCAACTTGGACTCTAGATGGCCATTTTATACTCACACTGATTGTTTTCGTTCACACCAGCGACTGCAGGAAAAATATATGAATTTCATTGTTGCGTAGTACATTCTGGAGCACAAAACTCAAAGTCCTAACACTAAAAAGAAATACTGCATGACCAAATTTCTAGGCCTTATCCAGCTAAAGGCAGTTTCATCTTGTGGAAAAACACACAGAAGCTATTAATACCTGGATTGAGACTACCTAAAGTCACTATTTTACGATAAATTCTGGTGCATGAATTGCTTTATCATGTCATATGTAATTTAGCAGAGAAAGTATGCCTGTGGTGGTGCTGTGCAGAACATCTTTAACAAATGAGGTATCTGAATGTCATGAGTAATGTAAAAAAAAATGACAGTGATGAGTGTCATTTTAATGGTCTTTGTCCCCAAATCCAGCTTGTAAAATTTGAAAAATAAAGTCTTTCTGTCTGCCCGGTGGCTCTACTGACAGAGCACTAAACTCGCAAACCAACCCATTTTCCAAAGGTGCCACCCACAAAGGGTCTCATGGCTAAAGAGATGTTTCTAATCATTTGACTGCTTCAATGAATTCTGACTTACAAATCCATATTGGCATCTGAAAGGTGAATCTTGCACAGTATGTCTTTTTACAGTCAAAATTGATGTAGATGTGGCAATATTTTAAATGTCATATTGGATCTGAACAGTCCAAACCCAGCTTTGAAATTAAAGAAGCCAATCTTTTAGACAGCTTGCTTATAAAATTGGGTAATATGTACTCATCAAGGTGAGTGATGGTGGTGCAAGGGATGAACCTTTTTCCAATTTTTGCACAGTCACAGCATCAAACGCTTAACTTATACAGCAGCTTGGATTTCATCTGTGGTGGAGTGCCCGCTGGATGTATGTCAGGTCAGCCACTGGCGCAACTCTGCTCTGACCCTCTCCTACTTTCTTGGTTCAGGATTATTATTATATTTAGGTTGGGCTCCCAGTGCTATTAGAGCTCGGTATTGGGAGCTCTCCTTGGAGGGTGGGAAGCCAGCACTATTGTAATGTTTAACGGAATGCAGCATTTTAAAGGAGCAGGTCATTGATTTTAAAACTGGGAGCTACAACAGCTGGTGCCAAGTCCCAGTACTAGTGGACTGGCAGGTGTGCCCTTCCATGATCATACTCTCTCTCAGGACAGTATCACATGTGTGCCCTCCTGCCAGGCCCCACAGATGCCTGCACATGGGGCAGAAAGTAGCTAGGGTCAGTCTTTTCTTGCACCCTGCAGCAGATCCCTTTGGGGCCCTAGCTGCCCTAAGATTAGGGCCACCTGAGAACATAAAGGTTTCTGGAGGAAAGCACCAGCCAGACTGTTCACAATCTCCTGCCACCGAGGGAGCACTGAGAAGAACAACACAATGGCAGGCACCAAGGGGAGGCATGGTGGCAAAAAACATCAAGAATATACAAAGATTTATATTTATTATTAAAAAACAGCACTAACATTCTAAGTGCAGATTTTTCTAGGACAATAGAAGGGAATACCTTGAAGAATGAATTGCTGAATCCATTTTCTTTTCCTGCTGCCAGAATCTACCAGAGAATGGGGTGGGGGGAATCCATGCCAGTGGAGTGAGATAAAGCATGAAGTTCCCTCTACTCTGCTCCAATAGGCGTCAGCCTTGGCTCAGTGGTAGCACTCTTGCATCTAAGCTAGGAGGTTGTGAGCTCAATCCCCACTCCAGTGTAGTACTGAGGGCGCTGCACTGTTGGAGTTGCCATCATTTGGATGAGACGTCAAACCAAGGCACTTTCTGCTCTCTCAATGGATATAAAAGATCCCATAGCACTCTTTGAAGAAGAGCAGGGGAGTTCTCCCCTGTGTCCTAGCCAATATTTATCCCTCCACCAACATCACTAAAACAGATTATGGTAATTTATCTCATTGCTGTTTATGGGGCCGCACTGTGCACAACTTGGCTGCCGCATTTCCTACATGTTTCCTACAGTGACTACACTTCTAAAGTACTTCTACGGCTGTGAAGTGCTTTGGGATGTTCTGAGGTTGTGAAAGGTGCTATATAAAAGCAAATATTTTCTTTCTAAAATAAGCCATTCTTGAGATATTCCACTTTAACCATTTTTTTTGTTCGTCACTATAAAACTGTCTTCATGGTAAGAGGTTGCTGGGAACAAGTCACATTATCCTACTAATAGTGAAAGGAACACAAACACTCATTTTCCACCCTCACGTCCACAAAGTTCTGTAACCATTTGCCCTTGAATGGACCCCAAGGTCAAAGACTAAAAGCCCTTCCAGCCCCTGAGTTTATAAAAGAATATTTTCAGAAAACAATTCACTGCTGTGACGGCTGAATAATTGTGACAAACTGACTGAGGGTGAAGTGATTCAGTTGGTTTAAGTGTCATCTGGGAATGTCAATTTCATGTGATGTCACATTCGATTGACTCCCAGACCCCTCTGTACGACTGGCAGGTCCCAAAATTTTTGCTTTAAGAAATTTAGTGAAGAAAGTTGTTTTCTTGCAGAGAAATCACGTCTCTTACATATAGTCTAAGTATTGAGCAAGCTTTACACCTTTGGATTTCCTAACATCTGGAGAAAGTATTTTCTGTACATTTCTAATAATGACCATAACAGATTCAGAGATTGTCAGAAATTCCAATTTTTTTTTAATGTATTTATTATTCCGTTGCAGAAACACCACAGCCCTCCTCAAAGGGTGAAGAGCTAAGGCTATAGGCACTTTTACCTTATTAGAGTGCCCTCAACTGCCAACACACAGGTCACGTGCAGCCCATGGCCCTCACACGTATAAGCGGATTAACTGCCACACAGCTGACGGCAGTGGAAACCCACCTTTCTGTGGGTCATATCTGCTGTCAGAACAAAGACCTCCTCTACTGGCCTGCTAATTATGCTGAGCTGGTTCTGTACATCAGCCTGTTTACGTTCTGACGTGGTGGGCAAATGCAGAAAATCAGGTATGCGGGTTTGGACCAGTCTCCTGCTGGCGACACAGAGACCAGAACAAAGCAACAGTATAAACACGGAAGAGCAGCATGCTTAGATTGATTTGGGGATCGCTTTACTGTCCAATTGCCATGGCGTCTAAAGGCCAACGCACCTTTGAGGACACAATGCAGGCTATGATAAACTTCTACTCAGCTTTGTCCAAGAACTCTTAACATAAAATACCATGGGGGAAAAATTCAGTTGGTTTGCGCCTCCCGTTAGCGCCTTAAGAGGGCGCTAATGGGGCGCAAAGCAACTAGCGCCCGGGCGCGGCGATGTTTGCGCTGCTCACGAAATTAACTAGACATTTTGCGGCGGCGCTAAACACTACCGCCACGATCTCCTGCGCCGGCAGATCGTGACATCAGTCAAGTGTGCAACACCCCGGTAGCGCCCCGGATCGGATACTGAGTGGTGCCCCCTGCCTTACCGCCTGCCGCTAGCAACGACAGGTTGAGGGGAGCATTTTGCAGTCAGGAAGGGACTGGGGGAGCGCTATTTAAAGGCGACCGCTTCCTGCCTTTTTTTGTCGGCGACATTTTTGCACCACGCATTCTGAGAGAGAGAGAGACTTCTGGAGAGATTCAATGCTGTGTGAAGGAGTTTTGGGTACTGAGCAGCACTTTGCAGGTTCATTTTGATTTGCCCTTCCTTGTATCGATTTAGAAGAGACTGTGGGGGCTGCACTCTGAGCTCTTTCCCTGGGTCTCTCCATTGTTCTTTCCAGCAGGTTTGAATTACAGGTCTCTCCAGGCCGAGATTCAAGGCTGCAATGAGCAGGATGTGGATGAAGAGCAAGATCAACCCTCCCCTTTAAGAACTGGCCTGCGCCATTGTGTCTGTGTTCCATTGCTGACTGACATCACATGAGCTCCGCCTGCGCTCTGAGATAGCGCCTCGCTCCTCAAACTTTGTGCCTTAAGACAGATGTGAAGCGATTGATTTAGCGCTCCAATCACCTCCAGGGGCGATAAAAGCCAAGTTTGCAGTCGGAGGCGATAATTAGCGCCAGGCGCTAATCTTTGCGCCCGGCCGATAATTGTGCCCCAAATGGGGCGATACTGAATTTTCCCCCCCATGCCCCTAATTAATCAAACCTACCACTGAGACACAAATCCAAATTGACATTTAAATAGAATTATTCTGATTTATTCAGCCTAGTAAGTAGCTAATTCTGTTCACGCCGAATTTGGGCTGAAGCTGGAACACTCTCAATGTGAGACTAAGCTGGAAATGTATACACAAGAGTAGCTTGGTCAGAAATAGCCAGCACAACTAATTTCTAGACAGTTGAAACGTGGGTCTAAAACAGATCAGGTTCATTGCTTTATTTTGTCTTAACAGAAACTGGAAGAGAATGCTATAGTTTTGATACATTTGAATAACTTACAAAACTAAAGGAAAAATTCACCAGCAGGGAGCCATGCTCAAAGGGCGCATGGTTCGGAGATAGGGCTGCAACACTGTAGCGCCAATTCTTTCTTTGAGCGTGGCTCCCCATTGAGTGTGTGAGATAGGTGGATTTACCCTAAAATCTTTCTTCAAATGTTGCAATCAATGTATTGTGGAGAAATCTGGCTTGAAACAATACATTTTTAAACACAGTTTTTCTTCGTGACAGGCATTTTGAGAAGGATGACATCATTGTGCCAAATGGCTATGCCATGAAACTTTGAGCAGATTTTTGGGTCACAAAAAATAATGAATATCTGTCACCATTTTCTGGGATTTTTTTAGCACAGCTAGGGAGCATGTTTATGAAATTCTTCTCCGAACACTTAACATGATTCAATTCAACAGCACGTGGGGCAAAAAACTTCACCGAGCACGTTCTTTCTCTCTTGGGGTATGGATGCATGGACACTTTACAGCCAGGTCACTGGATGGCGATCAGGAACAGAAGCCATGGTTAATTTTAACCTTTCCTAGGGCCATTGAGGCCAATTATAGTGTCCAACAGTTGCCTTGATTGAGATTGGCTAACTCGAAATAGACCAGGGATTGAACCTGGAATTTTCCTGTTCTGTATGGCTCAGAACCACATAATGCAGTGTATTTGACAACTAAATGATCAGGGAAACTGCCAGGAAGTTTTGTTCAGAATGAAACTATTGAAATTTACACCAATATATGCTGATTGTGATAGCTACAATGCGCACTGACTGTTATTTCCCATTATCAACAATTAATTATAAGTTCATTAATTTACTGTGACTGCATCATAATTGTTAATCTTTCACCATAGAAATCATTACACATCAGCTATATGAAATGCACTGGACATCACCTGCAGCAGCCAACAAAAATGACTAAACACTGAATAAAACCAACCCAATGAAATTTACACTTGTGATTTATGATATCATGCGAACCTATTGATGAAACTACTGTCTTAATCACTCCCAGATATAAATTGTTCTGTATAGAAATAGTCTATATCATACACAACAGGTAGCCCAGAAATCCTAATGTCAGTATTTAAACTGGAAGTGTGATTAGCTGATTTGCCACATAATCCAAAATGTTAGAGATAGATTTGTCCACCAACTGGCATCTTCCTGTTTTCCTTTGCTCTGGTCCGTGTTTTCAAATTGGTGATCAGAGGCAGTGGGAATTAAGGGCCGTGAGTAGCAATCCCACTTTATGATGTCATGGAGGCAGAATTTCATGATATCACTGAAGAGGGGACTCTGCACAAAATGCCTGCTTCAGACCAGCAGCTTTATCACGTAAAAGATGGAAATGAGAGAAGACTAACAGGCACCAATAAGTGTACAGATATATCCCTGTACAACATTCAAGATTATACACAATTCAGATAAATATAGCTCCTGTAAGAAGACACTGAGATTTAATAATAACATTCGGCAGCACCTTTCAAACCCGCGACCTCTTCCACCTAGAAGGACAAGGGCAGCAGGCACAGGGGAACACCACCACCTCCAAGTTCCCCTCCAAGTCACACACCATCCCGACTTGGAAATATATCACCGATCCTTCATCGTCGCTGGGTCAAAATCCTGGAATTCCCTCCCTAACAGCACTGTGGGAGCACCTTCACCACACGGACTGCAGCGGTTCAAGAAGGCGGCTCACCACCACCTTCTCGAGGGCAATTAGGGATGGGCAATAAATGCTGGCCTTGCCAGTGACGCCCACATCCCATGAACAAATTTTTAAAAAATTAGGTTGTAAATAGGTGCCGAGGCCCTAAGCTCTCGAATTCCCTGCCTAAACCTCTCCGCCTCTCTAATTCTCTTTCCTCCTTTAAGACGCTCCATAAAACCTACCTCTTTGACCAAGCTTTTGGTCACCTGCCCTAATTTCTCCTTATGTGGCTCGGTGTCAAACTTTTTTTGTCTTATAATACTCCTGTGAAGCGCCTTGTAAGAATTGTAAGAAAAAGAGTGGGAAATTTTAGATTCCGCGCCCCCCCCCCCCCCCCACTCAAAAACAGAAATCCGGGTAAATTGGGAGCAAATCAGTACAAAAGGTTTTATTTTGAACATCACTAAAATGCAAGAAAACAAGTAAGGGACTTAAAAAGGTACAGTTAAGCTAAATGACAACCCACAATTATTTATAGTTCACAGACACTGTTGAGATACCGCGGCAAACGTGGGAGTCGAGACCAGAGCTATTGAAAACTCAACTGCTTTATTCCAACCACATGACAAACAGGAACTAGAAAAGCCCGCGCATCCACTTAAATACTTCCCAGACAGGAAGTGCTCCTGGCAGCCTGTCCCTGCAGGAAACAAGTTGCTGGAGGAAAGGGCCCCCGGCTGGGGGCTTCTGCTTAGACTGTCTGTGCCGCCGTGAGCGGATTATGTCCAGTGGTGGCGTGTCGCCACAGAGCTCCCCCCAGAATCCGCTTAGGAGGAGTGGACGAGTCGTGACGGTGGTCTAATGGTTCTGCCGCAGCGGCTCTGAGTGGTCGCCGGTCTGGTTGGTTGGGTCGGGCGGTTCGCCGCCGGCTGTGCTGGCTTGCCGGGGGGACGGCCTCTAGTTGGAGGCTGGGCCACGGGGACCTGTTCCCCTGGTTCTGTGTGTGCTGGTTTGAGCCGGTCGATGGAGACTGTCTCGACCCTGTCGCCGAGTCGCAGCTTGAAGACCTTGTCCCCGGATTGTAGTACCTCGTACGGACCGTCGTACGGGGGTCGCAGGGGCCCGCGGTGCGCGTCGTGTCGCACGAAGACGAAGCGCGCCTGCTGTAAATTTGGCGGGACGTGAGGTGTGAGTTCGCCGTGTCGGTTGACCGGAAGTGGGGCGAACTGCTGAGCGGAAGAGAAAGAGTCGAGCCGCTGCTGTTCGGACGACCAAGGCTTGGTAGGCTCCGGAAGGAATTCGCCTGGGACGCGCAGCGGTTGTCCGTAGACTAACTCCGCTGCCGAGGACTGGAGGTCTTCCTTGACCGTGGTACGTAGGCCGAGTAGCACCCACGGTAGGCGGTCAGTCCAGGTACTGTCCTGCAGGCCGGCGCGGAGTGAGGCCTTGAGTGACCTGTGGAAGCGTTCACAAAGTCCGTTGGCCTGCGGGTGGTACGCCGTGGTGCGGTGGAGCGTCACCCCGAGGTTGCGTGCTGTGGCCGTCCAGAGTTCGGAGGTGAACTGGGCGCCTCTGTCGGAGGTTATGTCGGCCGGTACGCCGAACCTCGCAACCCAGGTGTTAACGAACGCCCTGGCGATGTCGGCTGTGGTGGTGGAGGTCAGCGGCACTGCCTCAGGCCAGCGTGTGTAGCGGTCGACCATCGTGAGGAGATAAGTTTGGCCTTGCGATGGCGGCAGGGGACCGACGATGTCGACGTGTACGTGGTCGAAGCGGCGGCTGGGTACCTCGAAGTCTCCCAGGGGTGCTTTGGTGTGCAGCTGTACCTTAGCCCGTTGGCAGGCGAGGCAGGAGGTGGCCCAAGTCCGAACATCTCTGCTGAGGCCACGCCAGACGAAGCGCTTGGAGAGGAGTTTGACGGATGCGCGGGAACCCGGGTGAGAGAGCCCGTGGAGCGCGTCGAAGACGCGGCGGCGCCAGGTCTCAGGGACGACCGGCCTGGGTTGGCCGAGTGAGACGTCGCACGTGACTGCCGTGGCTTCGGGCCCGTGCGTGACCTTGGCTAGGCGTAGCCCTGGCAGGCTGGTAGCTGCCGAGAGGAGGTCTGGATCCGTGAGCTGGGCCGCTGCTAGTTGTGCGTAGTCGACCGCGAGGTGATTCGCACAGACGGCGGGACGGGAAAGGCAGTCGGCGACCACGTTGTCTCTACCGGAGACGTGCTGAATGTCCGTAGTAAACTCGGAGACGGCCACGAGCTGGCGTTGCTGCCTAGCGGACCAGGGTTCGGTGTGCTTGGCCATCGCGTATGTGAGTGGCTTGTGGTCCACATACGCGGTGAAGGGGCGGCCTTCCAGGAGGAACCTGAAATGGCGGACCGACAGGTGGAGTGCGAGATGCTCGCGGTCGAAAGTGGAGTATTTGACCTCCGGGGGGGCGCAGTTGGCGGCTGTAGAAGGCAAGTGGCTGCCACGCGCCATTGACCCACTGCTCGAACACGGCCCCGACCGCGTGGTCGGAGGCGTCGGTGGTGAGCGCGACCCGGGCATCGGCCCTCGGGTGCGCGAGCAGAGTGGCGTCGGCGAGCGCGTTTTTGGTGGCGTCGAAGGCGGCTGCCGTGTCAGTGGTCCAGGCTACGTCCATCTTGCCGGATTTTCCTCGGAGGGAGTCGTATAGGGGCTTCATGAGGGCTGCGGCTCTGGGGATGAACCTGTTGTAGAAGTTCACCATCCCGAGGAACTCCTGGAGGCCCTTGATGGTTGTGGGGCGGGGGAATTGCTGGACGGCCTGCACCTTGTTGGGCAGGGGGACGGCCCCAGCAGGGGTGATGTGGTGACCGAGAAAATCGATCTCGGTTAGGCCGAATTGGCACTTCGCCGGGCTGAGGATGAGCCCGTGTTGGGCTAGGCGCCCGAACAGGATGCGAAGGTGTTCGAGGTGTTCCTGTTTGGAGGAGCTGGCCACGAGAATGTCGTCTAGATAGACGAATAGGAAGTTCAGGTCCCGGAGGACTGAGTCCATAAGGCGCTGGAAAGCCTGTGCTGCATTCTTGAGGCCGAAGGGCATCCTCAGGAACTCGAACAGGCCGAATGGGGTGATGACGGCCGTTTTGGGGATGTCCGCGGGGTGTACGGGGACTTGGTGGTAACCGCGCACCAGGTCGACTTTGGAAAAGACGGTTCGTCCGGCCAGTCGGGCCGAGAAGTCCTGGATGTGTGGCACCGGGTATCGATCGGGGGTGGTGGCGTCGTTGAGGCGGCGGTAGTCCCCGCAAGGGCGCCAGCCTCCGCCGGGCTTGGGGGCGATGTGGAGGGGCGAGGCCCAAGGGCTGCTGGAGCGGCGGATGATGCCGAGTTGTTCCATGTTGGTGAACTTGGCCCGCGCGATTTCCAGCTTGGCCGGGTTGAGTCTGCGGGCGTGGGCAGAAACTGGGGGGCCGGTGGTGGGGATATAGTGTTCCACACCGTGCTTGGCGGCTTTGGCCGAAAAGGTCGGGTTAGTGAGGGCGGGAAACTCAGCTAGGAGTGCCGAGTAGTCGTCCGTGGCTCTGGCGAGGCAGTGGGTCGTCAGGCCGGCCGAACGGGCCGGGGTAAAGGCGCCGGGGATGGGGGCCATAGTGTTGATGTCGACGAGGCGGTGCCTCGGAATGTCGACAAGGAGGCCGTGGGCGCGTAGGAAGTTGGCGCCGATGAGTGGGCAGAGGACCTTGGCTGTGAGGAACTCCCAGCGGTAGCGGCGGCCCGCGAGGTCGAGCGTGACCATGCGGGTGCCATATGTGCGGATTTCAGAGCCGTTGGCTGCAGCCAGTGTGATACCCCGTGTGCCGCGTTGGATCTCGAGGGCGGAGGCGGGGGTGATGCTGTGCTGGGCCCCTGTGTCGCACAGAAATCGGCGGTTGGTTCTGTCGTCAGTGACGTACAGTAGGGGCTCCTTCTGCCCCGCGGCCATTGCGGGGGCCGGTGCAGGCGGGGGTTTGAAGGTACACGGTGGCGTGCAGCGTTGAGCCCTAGCGCCAAAACGGGTGTGGTAGTAGCAGTGACCCGGAGTGGTAGGGCGGTCGGGCCTAGCGGCCCGGGGAGACCGCGTGGTCGTTGCCGTGAGGTCGGGCGCGACGTCGCGAGCGGCCTGTGCAGAGAGCAGCCGGTCGGCCTTTTCGGCTATATCATTCAGGTCCGTGGAGTCAGACTCCACAATGAGCGGGCGGATGCTGGCGGGGAGCTGCCGAATGAAAAGCGTGCGAAAAAGGGCGCCGGGATTTTTGTCGTCTGAGAGGGACAGCATGTGGGAAAGCAGGTCTGATGGTGAAGCGTCACCAAGGCCGGGGAGGTCCAGGAGTTGGCAGTGGCGCTGGTAAGAGGACGTTTGAAATTTTTTAAGTAGCGCAGCCTTCAGATGTTCGTACTTGCCCTCCGTTGGTGGATTCTGCAGCGCTGCCCAAACCTTGGGGACTGTAGCGTAGGTGAGCGAGGCGACGAGGTAGTCGTACTTCGTGGCGTCGACTGTAATGCCTTTCAGCCGGAATCTGGACTCAGCTTGAACGAGCCAGGCTTCGGCGAGGTTCTCCCAAAAGTCTGGTAATTTAACCGTGACTACGTTTGTATCCGCCATGCTGGCTTAGGATTCGTCCTGAGCGTCGGGGTCACCAGTGTTGAGATACCGCGGCAAACGTGGGAGTCGAGACCAGAGCTATTGAAAACTCAACTGCTTTATTCCAACCACATGACAAACAGGAACTAGAAAAGCCCGCGCATCCACTTAAATACTTCCCAGACAGGAAGTGCTCCTGGCAGCCTGTCCCTGCGGGAAACAAGTTGCTGGAGGAAAGGGCCCCCGGCTGGGGGCTTCTGCTTAGACTGTCTGTGCCGCCGTGAGCGGATTATGTCCAGTGGTGGCGTGTCGCCACAACACCACTTTTATAGGGCTCACCATATGACTCTCAGTTAACCCTTAGATTTAAAAAAAAATTTCAAGTAAAGTTGAAGAACTATTTTTATTGTTATACTTCCAGCCACTGTTATGATGGGATAATCAAAATTGTTGGCGATTATGCGGGGGGCGGGGAACAGTTCTGATCTTGCTTTTTAGCAAGCAATGCCTTGGTTTGTGGCCTAAGTTGGCCTTTGATTGATGACCTCGGTTTTCAGGAGAGTATCAGTGTAGTAACTGTGTCTTTGCTCCGTACCGAACTAAGAATGGAAGACTTGACATTCGTTGCAGTATAAAGACTGCTGTCCTCAAGGCAGTACCTGGTAAAGTTGATCAAGGTCTCCTTTTAAAAAATCCAAATTACACTGCCTACATTTCCCTTTCCTCCTGAAAATTGGGCACAAAGATGCATAACACATCACATCTGTGATGCCAGCATGGCACATACGGCATGGATACAGACACCACGGATACGATGTACGTGCATTTCCGTAAGAAAGCAATGTTTTTCCTTTCAAATTTGGGAGGACATTTTTTTAACCGATTCACCACCTGAAAAAAAAATTGGAATTTATTGGTGGAAATCAGTAAAAACTGATATTAATCATCCCGACTCATCTGTTATCAGCCGGGATGCTGAGTTGGACAACTTGTGGAAGCACAACATCTCATCTCTGGGAATATACTGACATTCCCATGCAGGGATATTGAAGCATCAGCCTTCTTGAAGGAGAGCACATTTCTTCAGGCTAATTGCAAACAAAGCAGAACCAAGTTACAACAATGGAAAGAAAAAGGAACCGACAAACCGCTTACAAATTCAACAAAGAACAAATATAAGCAGGCTTTTCTCCATATGTTTGATTCCTGTTTCTCATTTACATTAAATGTGATGATGGCTATTTAAGTATACCATCTGGAATTGAACCCTTAAAAGACAGGTTACATTCTGTCTTTGTTGCCGATTTCATTCAAGTGACAACTGGACCTGATAACTTTCTCTTCGCATCAACAGCACTGTGTCATGGACTCGCTAAAAAGATATCCAAGTGGAATGATTGTAAACTCACTGCTGTCAGTGCAATGTGTTGTTTGGTTATCAGTCTAAATCTGAAGCTTCCAGACTAAAATGCAAGAGGATGTCGTCCTTCTTACTTAATCAGATTTGATTTCTTTTGCCTTTTCTCCATGAGATTATCAAGTCAATTCCAAAGGTGCCATCTGAGTCAAAATGTAAATCTGCAAGTCATTCTCTGATGAAAGGTTCACCACTTACCGTGAAGAACCCAGCAATTTATGGAGCATGCATTAAAGTGCCAAGCTTTTTCCTTACTCCTTTAATGTAGCTGGTGGTGACACAGGGCAAAATAGGAGAGTGTGATGCATCTGTTCTATCCATGGTCCACAAGTCAAAAATGACAGTGGTTATTACCATGCTTGCTAAGGTAGTCAACGCCCCTCTGTAATCTATCAAAGGGGTTTCACGAAGGCTGAGGAGCATAAATAAGAGCTATTGCCACTTTGACATTATGGCTGTTGTTTTATCATTCAGATTTTACCTCTTGATTCGGATTCGCAATTCACGGTCTCAAATTTTGACCCTCTGAAGCCAAATCCAGAATACTGCATGTTGGGTTTGGGAATTTGGGTAATTCAGAGAAATACAATGCCCCTTTACACACGCATGCCACCATTGCGTGTATCCTGTTGTTACTTCCAGTGTCATGGCAGATGGTGAGTGAGTAATGCTGTCCATTTTGGCTGATGGACTGGTGGCTGTATCCAACACTTGTTAGTGTCAAGGTGAATGTAAGATCAATTTCTCTGCCTACATAGGGAGATTGATGGAGGGGAGAGGAATGGGTTCCTGTTTCTTGGTTGTGAAGTGGGAATTTGCAGGCTGGGAGGTAGGAGCAGAACTATGAATTCAGCTTCACGAGTACTTGAAGACAAGAGCAATTCCAAAAGCAAGCAGAATTCTCATCACTGGACTCTTGTTCCCAGCAGGGTAAGAGTTCTGCTGGTAGGTTTTGATTTCTCCATTTACCTTTGGGCTGCATCTAACATCCGAGTCTCCATTTGCACCGACTCCAACAAGTGTGCACAGAAAAGGCTCTATGTGTCCATATCTGCTGATATTGGAAACCTCTGGGAGCATTGTAAATTAACAATTTATATAGTGCCTGTAAAGTACAAAATATCCCAAGGCATTTTAGAGAGTAGTAGTAAAATAAACAAACACTGAGCCATGGGACAGAGTTCAGGAGAGTTGACTGAAGGTTTGGATGAAAAGATAGGTTTTATATCAGATATAGGGAAGTTCTGTTCAACATGTCTGCTTTCAGACTGCCTCTAACCAGCAGTTCAACATAGTATTAAGGATGACACTAGGTGTATAGATAGTTCCCACTAGGTGTATAAATAGCTCCCTTTATAACATTAGGAGATTATGGAGCAATTTAGTAGAACATACTTACCCTTAACAAAGAAATAGTAACCAGAGGAGTTGATTTCCTCTGTGTCCTATTTGTGGCAATATCATAACCACGTGTTTACGATTTCGCTACAAATAACACACAGAGGAAATCTTCCTCCCACTTTTCTCTTATATACAGTGCTTAACCTGTAACCATATAACTTGAAGGACAGATGATTTAACAGATCTAATACGAGCACCCTTATGTTGTGACAATTGAGTGATGGCTATGTAGTGGTAGAAGATGGGGGAGGAGGAATTTCATTAGTGGTTTCTGACATGCCATAATTAATTTTAAAGAAGCGCTCAGCCGCTGGGGTGGGGTTTGGCAAAGAATGCAATTAAATCTACTGCTACCTTGCTGAACTTTATAGTCTCATTACACAGGCTCAAGATACAGGTCGCGACAGGAGTGGGGAAGGGGCTGGGAGCCTCCAGCTTACAGGTAGTCAAAACAGTTTGCTGGAGACAGACTCTCCTGTCTACTAAATGAGGAATGGGAGCAGTTTTATGTTCAAACTCAATCTCCTGACTCCCATTTACGGTCGTTCCCCCCAGCCGCGCCCCCCCCCCCCCCACCAGAAAAAAGACAATAGTTTTGCTTTCCAGGTTGCATAATAATCACGCTTTATTTTAAATGGGTTAAAGCCTCAATTAAAATAGCAGAATTTGATATGAGCATGTTAGGTGTTCACACGATAGCATCGCTCAAAGTCATTTCTAGCCTTATGTACTTAAATGGGTTTGCAAGCTCTTAAAGATCTTAACTGTCACTCTTAATACCTCCCCAGTGCTGACAGCTCTTGCACATGATACGTCCTGGAATTAATTAAAAAGTACCATAAGAACACATTCCAATACTTCATTTTTAAAAAGAGATACAATAGAGCTCCTGCAATGTAATAGAAAGACCACATGCTTCATATCCAAAGCTGGGGCGTGGGGTAAAGGGGGACCGCAAGGTCTTTGTTTGTTCCTAGTTTCCCTCTCCCCGATAAAGTTAATCACCATCATTCCCTAAAAGATTTTCTAAAATCTATCATTTTTTAATCTTGTAACAGAATGAAAAATTCTAACATAACTTTATAAAAATCACATACTATGTACCTAAAATATCTGAATATATTTCCTCTGTATAATAAGCAATCGGAAGGATAAATCTCTGCCAATCCCTCTCAGTGTTGGTAGATTGCTTTGTTTAATAATGAATTAGTACAAATTGGATTGCATTTCGCTGTCTGACCTTCAGTAATCTATGTAAATTATTGAAATAACACAGCGAAGCCCTGTGTAAACACAGTAAACTAACATATCTTCATGACTGTATAATTTTGAAATATTCCAATTGCTGGCATTTTTGGTGCTATTAATTTTTTATACAGAGACAGCAGCAGCATTCAATCTACATTTTATAAGAGCTGTCAAAGTCCATGAGCTGCAGGGAAGAGGATTACATTAGTATTTGGGTTGATTCGCATTGAACTGAACTGGTTTGATTCATACCCCTTGACGCAGAACTATCAGCAGTATTACAGTATTTTAATGAATGAGGGAGTTTTAAATTCTGCCAAAGCCTTGTTTGGACTTTTTAGAATAAATTCTTGGGATGTGTGCGTCGCTGGCAAGGCCAGCATTTATAGCCTATCCCTAATTGCCCTTGAGAAGGTGCTGGTGAGCTGCCCTCTTGAACCGCTGCAGTCCGTGTGGTGAAGGTGCTCCCGCAATGCTGTTAGGGAGGGAGTTCCAGGATTTTGACCCAGCGACGAAGGAATGGCAATATATTTCCAAGTCAGGATGGTGTGTGATTTGGAGGGGAACTTGGAGGTGATGGTGTTCCCTTGCACCAGCTGCACTTGTCCTTCTAGGTGGTGGAGATCACAGGTTTGGGAAGTGCTGTTGAAGAAACCTTGGTAAGTTGCTGCATTGCATCTTGTAGATGGTACACACTGCAGCCAAAGAAATCCCCGACTGGGGGGAAGAGATCATTTCGGAATAATTGACTACATCCTAATATCATAGTCATTCAAGATATGGCACCAAACACAAGAACACAATATTTAGGATGAAAAAAGGACCATTTGGCCCTTCTAGTTCGCCCAATCATCCAATCCTTAATTCAGGACCTGATCTGACCATTTCGCACCTCCTTCCTTCCCCAAATCCTATAATCCCGCCAAAATGCATCTGGCTTAACTTTTATTCAATTAAACTAGCACTGTATTTATTATAATAATCTAGTACATATTGGCCCATATTTTACGGGGCCTATGACCACGTACATTGTGCGTACGCGGTCGTAAGTGCCCTCCAAATTCCGGGTTACTGCATGCGCTGTGCATGCGCGAAAACCCAGAACTTGCAAACTGTTAAGTTTCAGCTCGACAGATCATCTGCATGCGCAGGAAATAGACATTCGTTGATGGAGAGTTGGGCTATTTGCCCAACTACTGCCCAGCGAATGCCCACGAAACTCTTATTCCTGGTAAAGTGTAGGGTCTTCTTTTACCAGCGTAAAGGTTTAAATAAATATTAAAATAATGTTTTTAAAATCATTTAAACATTCAAAAATCTTTAAAATTAGTTTAGGTTATTTTTGGCCCCTTTGAAAATGTTTAAATTTATTTTTCAAAAAATTAAATTTTTGTTTTAAATGTTTAATTAAATTGTATTTTTTATTAATTTTAAACATGTGGTGATTTATTTTTATTTAGGTTGTGTGAAAGTGTGTTTTTTATGTCATTCCTAATAAGCTTATGGGGATTCCGTACGTAAATGGAATCCCCATAAGCACAATGGGAATCCCCCTTTTTGATTGGTTGGGCTGGCCCATGTGATCCCAGGGACGCTTGCGGACCGCATGCGTCCCTGGGATACGTGGGCATTTACGCTGGCGTACGCCTGCAGGCCCAGGACTGCAAGAGTCTGACGATACGGAGGCACCAGGTAGGTGCGTACTTTTCTTGCGGATTGGAGGCATTTGCCCGCAGGAAGCCTCCGACCGCAATTTCAGGTCCATTAAAATCACTGGGTTGGCCACCACATTCATTGTAATACCTGTTACACCTGTAGGTGGCACTATGATAGCTATTTTCACTGTTAAGACTCATAACAGGATTGATTTTAACCCACGCTGCCCTGCATGAATGAGCCAGCGAGGTCTTTAAAATGGAGTGTTCTGCCTTACTTACCCGTTCCTGTTGGAATCGCGGTGGTTACTGTTAGATCCGTGATTCTTAAAGTAGGATGTTTTCCAATAACTACACGGAGGCTGTAACTTAACAATCAACAGGTATTTACTGGAGTGGAGTAGTCTCAAGACTGCAGTACAGAGGCATGCTCAAGGCTTATATACAGGTGTGGTCACTGCCGGTACTACAGTATACAGGAGCTGTAAAAGTAGTTCTCTCTTAAAGGTACATACACTACAGTTACCATTTTTTACTGCTCACTGTAGTTAGGTCGCTGAGACACTAGCCCAAACCAGGTGGGCCTCATGAGTTAATGCAAATCAGGATGCTAATACGGCAATAGGACCCTGATTGCATTTAAACCCTGGCCTGAACAGGGAAGCCGCTGCAGTGAAAACAGGTCGGGAAGGACAAAAAGACCTCCAAGGTAAGTGAGAATCTTTTCTTTATGGGGCCAGGAGGAGTAGGAGTGCTCCTCCAGGCCCCACAATGAAAGTTGCGGCCTTCCCTGCCCCAGTCAATGCCCCCCACCCTCATGCGAATCCCTCCCAAAACCCCCTCCCCGTGATTTACCTGCTTGCCAGTAAGTCTTCCTTTGGTGCAGGCTGGTGGCTTCGGGCCACCCGAACCTCTTCTCCCGTTGGTCAGCTAGCTGTCGTTTTCCATCCACTTCAGGCGGGCAGCTGATCGGTGGCATGCAGATGAGGCCTGGGAGTCAAAATACTCGACCTACCCTCGTTTTGCACTCACCCTGACCCCCGCCTGCCTGAAACCCGCTGGGGGTTAAAACGACCCCGATGTTACTGTCCAAAACAATGGGCCAGATCGTTTTTGAACAGAGGAAAAGAGAGCCACAGTTGTCCAGCAAGCAACAACTGCAAACTTACGGCAACAATTGGAAAACAGTGCTATGTATATACAAGGAAATATCTTGCTTCTCATTCATGCAGGTTGATGGGACATAGAAACCAACATTGCTCAGAGGCCATCATTTTTATTTTTAGAGGGAAGTAGCCGAAACAGGACCAAATTTGGGTAATTGCTAATAAACCTAAATAGTAAATACTAAATAATAAAAGACAAATTCAAACCACTTGGAGTTTGCATGTCAGTTTGTTACTTTTTACTAATTACTGTACACTGAACAACATTGACTTGCCTAGATAACGTGAGAAATTGTTACTTTAAAATAATAAAAGAAAACCATTCACTTAAACAGGACATACAAACAACATGTAGCCTGAACTGAATCAAAATAAAATATGCATCTGCAGGCTTCAAATTTGCAGTTCCAGAAATGTTACGGAGGTAATTTTAACCTAAGCCACCCATCAAGAAACTGACAGGATTGGGTGCAGCATTGGATTTAAACCCCACCCAACATTACTCGCCATTGACTTCAATGGAGACTAAAATCAGGCGGGGTTTAAAACCAGCGTCGCACCCGATCCCGTAAGTTTCCCGATGGACGGGTTAGGTTAGTATTGCTCCCGTTATGTCAGTTCTGTTTGGGTCAGAGGTAGGCTCATTCTTCCCTAGCATAGACTCTTAAGTGGACTAGATAGTATCAAGTTTGCATACATCTGTGAACTAGACAAAAGCTGTAAAGGGCATTCATGAGTCCTTGGGATAAATGAAACTGAAACTATTGCACTTCCCTGGTTTTATGGAGCCACCTAGTGAAGAATGCAGCAAGGAATTTTCATTTGAATTTGTAAATTTATGAGAATGTTGTCATTGTGAAAGTATGCCATTAAAATCATGTTTAGGTTGCCACAGTTGCTGTCAAAAAGCTTTGGTAAAGCAGATTGTGTTTTTTTTTCAGTAACCCTTGCTAACCTTTTTAAATAATTCAATCTTCAGGGGATAGGGTTTATTATATTTACATGTTAGCTAAAATGTGTTTGTTGTGATGCAAATAATATTACTTATTTTGCCCAATTCATTTTAACCTAATTTTATTCCACTGTTGCATTCGCACCCCAAGAGGAAAGGGCAGCATCATTTTTGCAACATCAGGCAAGAACATTTCCTTGTCACTGTCCCTAAGGAATTCAGTGGTGCAGATACAAAAACGCATTGGCAGTCCCTTTAAATCAGATTTTGAACATTTATTGGAACAAAATAACTAAAACAGTGCGTTGAGGTGCTATGAAACATGGTGTACATGCATCCTGAGGGAATTAAATTAAATTGCAGATTGGCACCCATTTGCAATGCATTAGTCCATCTTGCAGACCAGCTAACTGACTTTAAGCAAGCACAGATCGGTCACTGTAGCTGTCAATCCCAATTGAAATATCCTATTCTAATAAATTTGTGTTAATTAATGGTGGAATTTTGTTAGCATTCAATTAATTGCTGCAAAATTAGATAATTGTATATAAAACCCAATTGCATGTGTGCAGTTGTACTGATTAGAATCAGGCTCCTGCTCCTTCCAGAAATGTCAGGCTCAATCTCAAGTCCATTTAAACTGGACCATTATACCTTCAAGTATGATCAAGACAGAAGTCAATACTTTGATCTTAAAAATGTTGGCTGCTGCCATAATTTTAATCATTTACTGTTTATTTTATAATTCAATCAAGTGGTTTTTTTTTGTTTTAATGCGACATGGAAGGTCTCACTACCAAGCTGCCCTATCCATCTGTGTACCAACTGTGTCTGTATTAAACAGAGAACTGGCTAGAACATAAACCTTTGCGTAGAAAGAAAGAAAGACTTGCATTTATACAGTGCCTTTCACGACCTCAAGACATCCCAAAGCACTTTACAGCCAATGAAGCACTTTTTGAAGTGTAGTCACTGTTGTAATGAAGGAAACGTGGCAACCAATTGGCACACAGCAAGCTCCCACAAACAGCAATGTGATAATGACCAGATAATCTGTTTTAGTGATGTTGATTGAGGGATAAATATTGGCCAGGACACTGGGGATAAGTTACAGTGCAGCACACCCCTGGAGTGTCAGCGATGTTGGTTGAGGGATAAATATTATAGGTCTAAAATAACAGACTTATTAATTTTGACCATTTTCAGTCATTTATATACTTAAAATGAGGAGTTCCACGTAAGATCGACCTGTAGTTATGATGTGGGCAGCAGCAACTCTTGGTGAAACAATTGTGAATGTGGTTAAGAACATAAGAAGTAGGAGCAGGAGTAGGCCATACGGCCCCTCGGGCCTGCTCTGCCATTCAATAGGATCATGGCTGATCCGAACCTAGACTCACGTCCACTTCCCTGCCCTCTCCCCATAACCCCTAATTCCCTTATCTGCTAGGAAACTGTCTATCTCCGTTTTAAATTTATTTAATGTCGCAGCTTCCACAGCTCTCTGAGGTAGCAAATTCCATAGATTTACTACCCTCTGAGTGAAGAAGTTTCTCCTCATCTCAGTTTTGAAACGGCAGCCCCTTATTCTAAGATTATGCCCCCTAGTTCTAGTCTCACCCATCAGTGGAAACATCCTCCCCGCATCCACCCGATCAAGCCCCCTCACAATCTTATATGTTTCGATAAGATCGCCTCTCATTCTTCTGAATTCCAATGAGTAGAGGCCCAACCTACTCAACCTTTCCTCATACGTCAACCCCCTCATCTCCGGAATCAACCAAATGAACCTTCTCTGAACTGCCTCGAGAGCAAGTATATCTTTTCTTAAATATGGAAACCAAAACTGTACGCAGTATTCCAGGTGTGGCCTCACCAGTACCCTGTATAACTGCAGCAAGACTTCCCTGTTTTTATACTCCATCCCCCTTGCAATAAAAGCCAAGATTCCATTGGCCTTCCTGATCACCTGCTGTACCTGCATACTAACCTTCTGTGTTTCATGCACCAGGACCCCCAGATCCCTTTGTACTGTAGCACTTTGCAGTTTCTTTCCATTTAGATAATAACTTGCTCTTTGATTTTTTCTGCCAAAGTGCATAACCTCACACTTTCCAACATTATATTCCATCTGCCAAATTTCTGCCCACTCACTTAGCCTGTCTATGTCCTTTTGCAGGTTATTTATGTCCTCCTCACTCACTGCTTTCCCTCCCATCTTTGTATTGTCGGCAAACTTGGATACGTTGCACTTGGTCCCCTCCTCCAAATTGTTAATATAGACTGTAAAGAGTTGGGGTCCCAGCACTGACCCCTGCGGAACACCACTGGTTACTGATTGCCAACCCGAGAATGAACCATTTATCCCAACTCTCTGTTTGATAGTCAATCTTCCACCCATGCCAGTATATTACAGAAAACTTTGGTTTATCCGGAGGTTAACTGCCCGGAATGCTCGAACCACCAGCAAAAATCAGGAGCCGTTTCGTTAGGTTTTTTTTCTTTTCGTTGCTTTTTTTTCACCAGTCAGGCTCTGCAAGGTCTCGCTGAAGCTGTTGCTAAGCTACAGAGACGCTTGCAAGGTACGGCCGACTGTTTAGAAGCTGTTGCTAAGCAACAGGGTTTGTTGCCAGATACGGAGCTCAAAATCTCCGTATGTTTCAACATTAGTGCTGGTTTGTCCGGCAGTTTTGATGGGACGGCAACAGCTCGGTCTCGTCGGTGCTGGATAGCACAAAGTTTCCTGTACCCCCAATCCTGTGATTTTTTTATCTTGTGCAGTAATCTTTTGTGTGGCACCTTGTCAAATGCCTTCTGGAAGTCCAAATACACCACATCCACTGGTTCCCCTTTATCCACCCTGTTTGTTACGTCCTCAAAGAATTCGAGCAAATTTGTCAAACATGACTTCCCCTTCATAAAACCATGCTGACTCTGTCCGATTAAATTATGCTTATCCAAATGTCCTGTTACTGCTTCCTTAATAATGGACTCCAACATTTTACCAACCACAGATGTTAGGCTAACTGGTCTATAGTTTCCAGCCTTTTGTCTACCTCCCTTTTTAAGTAAGGGCGTTACATTAGCAGTTTTCCAATCTGCTGGGACCTTTCCTGAATCCAGGGAGTTTTGGAAAATGACCACCAATGCATCCACAATCCCTACCGCTACTTTTCTCAAGACCCTAGGATGTAAGCCATCAGGTCCAGGGGATTCATCCGCCTTAAGTCCCATTATCTTACCGAGTACCATCTCCTTAGTGATTTTAATCGTGTTTAGCTCCTCCCCCCCCATAGCCCCCTGTTTGTCCAGTGTTGGGATATTTTTAGTGTCCTCTACTGTAAAGACTGATACAAAATATTTGTTCAGCGTATATGCCATCTCCATGTTCCCCACTACTAATTTCCCGGTCTCGTCCTCTAAGGGACCAACGTTCCCTTTAGCCACCCTTTTTCTTTTTATATAACTAGAAACTCTTGCTATCTGTTTTTATATTTTTTGCTAGTTTACTTTCATAATCTATCTTCCCTTTCTTAATTAATCTTTTAGTTATTCTTTGCTGGCTTTTAAATGCTTCCCAATCTTCTATCCTCCCACTAGATTTGGCTACTTTATATGCCCTTGTTTTCAGTCGGATACTATCCTTTATTACTTTACTTAGCCACGGATGGCTGTCTTTTCTTTTACGCCCCTTTTTCCTCAGTGGAATATATTTTTCTTGAAAGTTGTGAAATATCTCCTTGAATGTACACCACTGCTCCTGTACCGTCTTACACCTTAATCTATTTTCCCAGTCCACTTTAGTCAACTCTGCTCTCATACCTTCATAGTCTCCTTTATTTAAGCTTAGTACGCTGGTTTGAGATCCAACTCTCTCACCCTCAAACTGAATTTGGAATTCAACCATATTATGGTCACTCATACCAAGGGGATCCTTTACTATGACTATGTAAAAGGTCACACACACAAAACAAGGGCCCCAAAATTGCTTGGTCAGATTTCCGATCTTACTGGGTGCTAATCCACAGGTAAGGAGGAATGATTTAAGGATGAGTTACTCGGTGATACTTTCACCCACTTTCCAGTAGCCAGCTCAAGAGAAGCATTGACAGAAATTTTAGGTTCGCCTGGTCACATCCTTGGTCAAGGCATGGAGGGAGAAGGGGCTTGAAACAGGGATGAGAAATACATTCTATTATGGAGCAGAACAAATTAAAATATAAATTGAACCCACAGAAGTCACTATGGTCCAGGTCATATGAAATGAGAGAAGCAGACGGGACCTGCAGAGAACAAGAAGCACTGTTGACCCACTTGTTACTGGTATAGAATGCAAGGAAGATTGAACATATGTTATTATTTTTCTTTTCCTGTGAATCAAAATTCTCAGTCACTGCATTTTTGTAAGCATTAGAATTTGTCGAACAAATCCATCTATTTATTTTTGATAAACTGGGAAAAATTTGAAATTTTGCAGAAAATGCTGCAATTTACTATTATTAGTTTTCTTGTCATGCCATAAAACAAAAGATTATAAAGATTGATTAAGGTTTCCCAAAGCTGTTTACCCGCATCTCCTCTTGTTAGCAACCCTAATTAAAATCATTCAAACAGACATTGGAAATATACTTGTCCTCCCCATGAAAAGGTCTCATAGCACTATTCATTTTCATTAGACACTATTATCTTGCTAGGGAGGAGATAAGCAATTACAGTTGCAGCCTAGAATAGTCCATATTAATGTCACTCTATAGTCTTTTTCTCAAGCTCTTTTAAAATATATAAGGGCTTATTTTACAAGACTTCACTCCTGGCATGGAGCCTCGCTAGACGGGAATGTGGGTCACAGAATTGGCCCAGTAGTGTTATAGCTCTATCTTTAGCCCATACTCCTATTTAGTGAGGCTCCACATCAGGAATGGAGCCTTGCAAAACTGCCCCTATACAATATTAATTGATCTCCTACAGCATTACTTATGGATTTATACAGATCGAGCTCTTACCTCTCCCCGGTACATGGTGCGCAGTGCTCAGAGTATCATGGTCAGACGTGGAGTCCTTGCTCTCTTCCAGCTTATTCACTCTGAAATGAAAGATGGGCAGTTTCTATAATGGGCGACCAATCCACAGTGCCAGTTACCGCTCAGGCGGAAAGTTGAAAATCTATCCCTGTGTATCACAGGTTTTATTAAGGAGTAAGATTAAAAAGAAGCAAAATCAAACACAGCAGATTACAAAGTGTTACTTAACTTGTAGTTCCTGTTTCAAAATAATCAAAGTTCCAGAGCTTGAGTCAATCTCAGAAGTAACACTCTAGCCCCAATTTTAACGGGCAGGGGTTGAGGCAGATGGGAAACTGTACGACACTCCGCAGCATGAGGAACAGGAGGTTTTAACTGCTGGGCCTCATCTGAATGGCCCACTTCGGTCTCCTGCCTAAACTCGACAGGAATTGGTAGCTGGCTGGTGGGCGGGAGTAAGATTTCGAACTTGACGGAACAGTCATTGCCAGTCAGGTAAGTGGTTAGGAGGGGGGTCGGGAGGGTTGTGGGGGGGTGGTGGAAGGAAGCCCAAGGTTTCTTTGTGGGGCCCGTAGGAGCACTCCCAGCCCACAAGGAAACCAAAACAAATATAAATGTACTTACTTTTCTGGGCCTCTTCTAGCCCTGCTCCTGTTTGCCGCCAGGATGGCCTGACAGGCCTAGCCACAGCGCCTTCCCCGTGCAGGCTTCGGGTTCAAATTGCAATCGGGCCCTGATGATGTCATTGGGGCCCGATCTGCATATTTAAGGCAGGACCCCGCTGCCTTCCGCCAGGCATCCCACTCGCCTGCTCAAAAGGGCAGGTTAAAATTCAAACCCATGGAAAGGCAGCGGGATCACAGCGGTAAGTTGCTGTGGTCATTTTAACGGCCTGCCCAGTTTCCGCTGGATTGGCAGCGTTAAATTGGCTCTTCTTAGTCTGTACTAGGCACCCATTATTGAAATGTTTTATTCAAGGCTGGAGACTCATGGAGTGTACTACTAGCCTCCGCTCAGCCACTCGACAAAGTAGAAATACTACTAGCCGGAGTTAAATGCTTCTCGACTCTTTGAAATCTAAGCTAGTAATAAAAGAAGATCTAAAGGCATTTCATAATTAGTCAAAACTGTGAAAGTAGATCTCAAAGGCACAAGGATTGCATGATTCAACTTTTAATATCTGTAGAACAAAGCAACACTGTCACAATGGGTAACAGTGCCCCTCCCCACACCTCTCCCATTCAGTCAAATGGGCAATACAGATAACAGTTGTCATCTGCAATATTTATTAAGCAATCTGCATAAACAGAAGTCAGACAACTTCTTTTGAAGTAGTATCTACATACCAGACAGGGTATGTGAATTTCCTAGACTGAGATAGACAGGCAGAAGCAAACCCCTTTCAGCTAGCAGCAATAGAGCTATTTCTAAATTTGTCATCTTAACAAGGCTAAATGTATATGGGGGAAAAATTCGGTTGGTTAGTGCCTTCCGTTAGCGCCTCCGGGGGGGGTGGCGCTAATAACTTAGCGCCGCTCACGCGGCGATTTTAGCACCGCTCGCAAAATTGACCAGTTGTTTTGCGGCAGCGCTAAACACTACCACCACAATCTCCTGCGCCCGCAGATCATGACATCAGTCGAGCGTGCAACGCCCCGGTAGTGCCCCGGACCGGATATTGAGTCGCACCCCCTGCCTTAGTGCCTGCTGCTAGGAACGACAGGTAGAGGGGAACATTTTCAAGTCAGGAAGGGGCTGGGGGAGCGCTATTTAAAGGTGGGCGCTTCCTGCCTTTTCTTATCGGCAAAATTTTTGGTACATGCAGGTTAAGAGAGAGAGAGACGTCTGGAAAGATTTAACGCTGTCCTAAGGAGTTTTGGCCCTCAGCACCACTTTTGAGGTTCCTAAGCGCCGAGCTCTTTACCTGGGCCTATCCATTAGTGCTTCCAACACAATTGCTTTAGAGGTCTCTCCAGGCCGAGATTCAAGGCTGCATTGAGCAGGGAGTGGCTGGCCAGCAAGATGGCCCCTCCCCTTTAAAAACTGGACGGCGCCAGTCTGTCTGGCTTCCATGGTAACTGGCATCGCCTGAGCTGTGATAGCATTCTGAGGTAGCGCCTCGCTCCCCGACGTTTGCGCCTGATTTAGCGCTCAAATCACCTCCAGGGGCGATAGAGGCGAATTTTGTAGTTGGAGGCGATAATTAGCGCCGGGCGCTAAGCTTTGCGCCCGGCTGATATTAGCGCCCCAAAATGGGCGATACCCAATTTTCCCCCCTAGATCTTTATATATTATAGTAAAAATCTTACAGACAACATGCACTGTTTGTGTGTCACACTTACTTGCGCTAACACTTTCCACATCACACTTTGTTGATAGTACCCTATTGTCATAAAGCCGCATAGTCTCCTGCCACAAGAGATCGCCTAGTAAAAATGATCAAACAGTGAGTTTCTTTTGATTCAAAACAAAACAGATCTCTAATTTGGCATAATCACATAGCATACTTGTAATATTTCTGTTGTATCATTGCTGTGTACCTGATATGACAAATGAAACCAATGTTAATCTGTCTTCCCTCTGCCTGGGCTGGATTTGAATGCAAGTCTCATTGATGAAAGAACATAAGAACATAAGAAATCGGAGCAGGAATAGGCCACTTGGCCCCTCGAACCTGCTCCGCCATTCAATAAGATCATGGCTGATCTTAGGCTCAAAGCCACTTCCCTGCCTGCTCCCCATAACCCTTCACAACTTATCTTGCAAAAATCTGTCTCTCTCCACCTTAAATGTATTCAATGACCCAGCCTCCACGGCTCTCTGGGGCAGAGAATTCCACAGATTTACGACCCTCTGAGAAGAAATTCCTCCTCATCTCAGTTCTTAAAGGGCGACCCTTTATTCTGAAATTATGCCCCCTAGTTCTAGATTTCCCCACGAGGGGAAAACATCCTCTCTGCATCTACCCTGTCGAGCCCCCTCAGTATCTTATATGTTTCAATAAGATCACCTCTCATTCTTCTAAACTCCAATGAGCATAGGCCCAACCTGCTCAACCTTTCTTCATAAGTCAACCCCCTCATCTCTGGAATTAACCTAGTGAATCGTCTCTGAACTGCCTCCAATGCAAGTATATCCTTCCTTAAATAAGGAGACCAAAACTGTACGCTGTACTCAAGGTGTGGTCTCACCAATACCCTGTACAGTTGTAGCAGGACTTCCCTGCTTTTATACTCCAACCTCCTTGCAATAAAGGCCAACATTCCATTTGCCTTTTTGATTACTTGCTATACCTGCATGCTAACTTTTTGTGTTTCATGCACAAGGACCTCCAGGTCCCTATGAACTGTAGCATTTTGTAATCTCTCTCCATTTAAATAATAATTTGCTTTTTTATTTTTCCTGCCAAAGTGGATAACCTCGCACTTTCCCACATTATACTCTATCTGCCAAATGTTTGACCACTCACTTAGCCTGTCTATATCCCTTTGCAGATTCTTTGAGTCCTCTGCACAACTTGCTTTCCCACCCATCTTTGTATCATCCGCAAACTTGGCTATATTACACTCGGTCCCTTCATCCAAGTCATTAATGTAGATTGTAAATAGTTGAGGCCCGTGTGGCACCCCACTAGTTACCGTTTGCCAACCGGAAAATGACCCATTTATCCCGACTCTCTGCTTTCTGTTAGTTAGCCAATTCTCTATCCATGCTAATATATTATCCCCAACTCTGTGAGCTCTTATCTTATGCAGTAACCTTTTATGTGGCACCTTATCAAATGCCTTCTGGAAATCCAAATACACTACATCCACTGGCTCACCCTTATCCATCCTGCTCGTTACATCCTCAAAGAACTCTAGTAAATTTGTTAAACATGATTTCCCTTTCATAAAACCATGCTGACTCTGCTTGACTGCATTATGATTTTCCAAATGCCCTGCTACTGCTTCCTTAATGAAGGACTCCAGCATTTTCCCAACGACAGATGTTAGGCTAACTGGTCTATAATTTCCTGCTTTCTGTCTCCCTCCTTTCTTAAATAGGGGTGTTACAAGGACGGTGGGCTGAATTTTCTCAATGGGACGTTTTTGGAGGCGGGACTGCTACTTGCCAGCTTTCAATCCCGCCTCCATCAGCTTCTGGCCAAACAGCGGGATTTTCCCCTGATTGACCTTGTTAAGCCCGCCCAGCGGGCTCAGCAGGCCAATTAGGGGGAAGTCACTGACAGAGCACGTCAACGTATGACGTGCCATCTGTCAAGAACTTTTGAAAGAAGAAATGTCATCGTTTGACAGCTCTGTGAAGCTGTCAAACACTGACATTCTGTGCAGTTTGATGAGTTCTTGTGTTCAGGACTCATCAAACCTTTCAACTTTGCAGAAATCAGCTGGCTGTTGGGTCGGAGGATCCAACAGCCAGTCTGTGATCTCTGCAATGGAGATGTCGGGGACTACGGCTCCACAGCGGCTGAAGGCTGTAGGTAGAAACAAAGGTAAGTGAACATTTTCTAACACTTTACACTCACCTCACATACTTACCACTCCACACTTGCACCCATCACTCACCTCTACATCGCACTTTCAGACCCCGCTGGCTCCCGCAGACCTCCTACTTGCCTCCTACACCCTGGCGGGGTTCCCCGAGGTCGGGAAGCCCGCACTTCAACGTCAAAAATGGGGATAATCCTATTTTCTGCCTGTTAACTACCTGTTAACAGGCAGTTAATAGGCCTTAATCCCTTCCCGCCTCCAAGGAGACGGGACCCGGGGCCGGGCGGCTTCCCGCTTCCTGGCAAGAGGGCACGGAGGCGGGTTGGGGGCGGGTTTGCCATCCGCCCCCAAATTCTGCAACTTTCCCAGCAGTCCCGCCTCCATACCCGCCTCCTCGGGGCAGAGAAAATCCAGCCCGGTGTTTTAACTGATTGCACTACCGAGTCCCCACTTTTGATGGGCATCACATTACACAGAAATTCAGCCAACAAGATGATCTTCAATTTTACATAACTTAGTGTAATAACCCATCCAGGTTAGAGATAAAGGGCTCGATTTTGTCATTGGGGGAGGCTGGGGGCGTATCAGGTGGTCATCGTGTCAGGATCCCGACTCCGATGTAAAGTGGGACAAAAGTGCGATTTTGCCCTAATTGGGCAATTGATTTCCAGCGTGTGGGAACCCCTACGCCAATGAGTCTTTTCATACAGAAACTCGCCTCCGATGACGTCATCAATGCTGCTGGATTTAAGGCCTGCAAGCAGCCTTGCTTCTTTTTCAGCCTTTCAACTTTGTGACCATTGTTCTGAGTGATTCCTTCTGCAAGTATGTCCAGCTCTAGACCAAAGTGTGCACCTAGATTTGATGAGGCCTCCCTCCAAGCTCTGGTGGAGGGAGCAAGAGAAAACAATGAGGTGCTCTTTCCTTCCTCAAGCAGGAAAAAGCCTCCCCAGCAGACTAAAGCTGTGTGGTTGCAAGTGGCACAGGAGGTTAATGCTATTTCTATGTGCAGCAGAACCTGGCTGCAATGCTGCAAGAGGTTTCATGACCTTCTCCACACAGGAAAAGTGAGTATTCCATCCCCATGACCCTCAATCTGATCCCCATTGCCTCTCATCACCAGCACTCTGCTTTGTCAAGCTCCTCCTGCACATCCCACTTCACCCTTACATCCCTGCACCCTTACCCATTCCCTCTCTCTCTATGTTCACATTCACTGAACCATTCGACTATGCAGCCCTCACACTCCCTATCACTGTGATGCAATGTCAACAACTTGCAACACACAGGGAGGGCCCTTGGTCTTGGCACCTCACTCCATCTTGGTCTCCTTCTAAGCATCTATGCTATGGATTCTCTACACGCACTCCTTCATTCTCACTCAAACACCACTTGTGTCTCTCATTGCAGGAAAAGAGAGCCCACAATAAGAGGGAAAGGGCGAGGACAGGAGGAGGGCCACCCTCAATACAATACAATACAATACAAATCGCTTTATTGGCATGATAAGGTACATCTTATGTTGCCAAAGCATCAAAATACATTTATGGTTGAACACATAAACGCGGTTCCATTCATACAGTGTATAAACAGGTATATCCCTGAGTTTATAAATATATTTTCGCCTTGTTTATATATACTCTTGTCTTAGTTTACTGGTTGTCCCTCTGTTCATGGCAAGCTGTAACATAGTGTGCCGCCAGTGTTACACAGCTTCTCTCCTCCCCCAGTAGGAATGGGAGTTTTTGGTTGTCAGTCAGATTTCTGAATTCAGGGCATATTTGTGAGAATTTTTGATAGAAATTCTCTCTGATGCCCTGATATTTTCCACAGGCTGTGAGGAAGTGCATCTCTGTCTCAACTACTCCCTGACTGCAGCCCAGCTCATCAATGCAGAGGAGGCGGCTCTGGAGGTCGTGGGAGTGGAGGACGATGCACAAGTGGGGGACGGACAGACGGGCGCATCACAGCAAGCTGGTGACAGAATAGTTTTGCATCTCTCTCATTGACATTGCATGAGTGACTGATAATGATTCTGATGCTCTAACAGATTGAGTTATGATCATCTGCACAATTCAATGTGCGTGCAACTTATCTCACATCTCTCTTTCCTTTACTCCCCCACAGGACCATCGAGAGCACCCGTCCCCACTGTCCAAGAGGAGCAGCCTGAGCCTGAAGACTCCTCGGAGGAAGCTGCAACCTCTGAGGGCGCAGCATCAGCAGAATTCAGTGCACCCAGCACCAGCGCAGACACTCACACCTCGGTGGGACCTTCGCGAGATAGAGTAGTGTTGTCACCTGGTGTATCACAGATCACAAGTGTGCATCAGCAGATGCTGGAGACAGGGACAGCAGGGGAGAGTCCTTGTCGGAGGGCGCAGGACTCTCCCAGCTCGGCTCAGCTGCATGTCGACCCTGTGTCTCCGGGTCCATCCAGAAGGAGAGCGGTGCTGGAACTCCAGGAACAGGTGCAGGAGTCTCTGGCAGGTTTTGTCTCCAGGGTCGCTGCGAGTGTGGAGCTAATGGAGGAGTCCATCGCTAACACGAGTAGAGCCTTTGTGGAGGCATTGGCGCATGAACGCATCACCATGGAAAGGATGGCTACCTCCGTGGTAAGGCTGGCTACGGTAGAGGAGAGGATGGCTACAGTAGAGGAGAGGATGGCTACGGCCATGGAGGAGCTTAGCCGCCAGGGTATTGAAAACATGGTGATTGTTCAGAATAGACTGACATCTCTTGAGGAGCGATGGTCAGCTATTAAGCATACAAACCAGACCTTCATGGAAGTCCTCTGGAGTAGGACTTCCAGTGCAGAAATGGGTCCTCATGGCCCCCCTGAAGTGCAGCAAGGTGCTGTCAAGCCTCTTGCTAGCTCTGAAGTGGGGCTGACCCATGAGAGGAATGTTGGTGGCAGAGAACAAGGAAGTGGGGGCTCCTCTCCAAGTGCTCACACTCCCATGCCACTGCAAAGCCCTCGGTCAGAGCCCCACCAGAGTCCTCACCCAACTGAGATGGTCGTCTCAGCCCCTGCACAGCCGCAGGAGCAGCAGACTGTTGCCGAGCCCTCACAGGCTCGCAACCCCAGAGGACGCCCGCCAAAGGTGTCGACACAGGAGCAGCAAGAAAGTGAGCAAGGGGTCGCCACATCTGCTGAAGCCACAGGGGAAGCACCACGTAGGAGCACGCGTAAGAGGAAAATAATGCACAAGTAGTCACAAGGGTAGTCACTTGGGTGTCCTGTTGTGTTTACTTTTGAAAAGCCATCCATGAATTGTGATGATAAACAAATTTGATGGCAAACTGTTGAAGTTGTGGCCTGTGTCATTTCGCAAATGGGACCTCCACATTGAGGCCTTAGGGTGACTTGCAATTGTCAGTATGGAGGTCAGAGTGATAGGAATCCACAGGTTCTTGTCCATTGTCGATGCTCTGGTAAGAAGGTGCATTGAAAACGTGTTTGATTGTGTAGGCTAACCAAATCTGGCCAAGATGAGTGCGTCCCTTGCATCCTGGGCAGCAATGTGCTCGCGTGCTGGTGCTGCTGGTTGATGCGCCTCCGCAACCTGTTTGTTGTCGGTGTCCTCCTCATCCTCCTCATCGGAGGAGGCTATGCGATCAGCCACTTGTACCTCAGACAGCTGCAAGCCACGATGCTGTGCCATGTTGTGAAGTGCACAGCAGACCACGACGATTCTGGAGACCCTGGCTGCTGAGTACTGCAGGGCTCCACCTGATCTATCAAGGCATCTGAATCGCATCTTCAGCAAGCGATGATTTGCTCGATTATGGATCTGGTGGAAATGTGGCTGGAGTTGTAGCGCTCCTCAGCGTCGTTGCAAGGGCTCCTCAACGGCGTCATTAGCCACGTCTTCAGGGGATAGCCCTTGTCTCCAAGTAGCCATCCGAAAAGTTGGTCTGGCGGACTGAAGAGCAGAGGCACACTAGACTGGCACAGGATGAAGGAGTCATGGCAACTGCCAGGGTACTTGGCGCAAACATGCAAAATGTCCTTATTGTGGTCACACACCAGTTGTACGTTGAGGGAGTGGAAGCCCTTGCGGTTGACAAAAATACCTGGATTGTGATGGGGTGCCTTAAGGGCCACATGTGTGCAGTCAATGATGCCCTGCACCCTTGGAAAGCCTGCCAGATTGGCAAACCCAACCACACGCGCGGTTACACTTGCTTGATCCTTGGAGAAGTCGATGTAATTGTGCGCGATGGCAAAGAGGGCATCGGTTACCTGCGTGATGCAAGTGTGTGCGGCCGCCTGGGAGACGCCGCTGATGTCTGCTGCTGATCCCTGGAATGAGCCTGAAGCAAAAAGGTTGAGTGCGGTGGTGACTTTAACGGCCACTGGTAAGGGGTGTCCACCGGGTCCTCTGGGCTCCAGGTCTTGTTGCAGCATTGCGCAGATGTCAGCGACTACCTCTCGCGAAAGTCTGAGCCTCCTTTGGCACTGCTGCTCAGTCATGTTGAGGTAGCTGATCCTCTGTCTGTAGACTCTGTTTTGGGGGTATCTCCTGCGCCGACATGCTTCCATGCGCTGGCGCCTTCTGGCCTGTGCAGCTTCAGGTGGGTGAGCAGTAGCTTGGAGCTCCTATTGTTGCTCCTGCCGTTGGTGCTGCTGTTGTTCAGGGTTCTGCTGCTGCTGCGGCTGGTCTTCGTCCGAATCTGATGTCCAGGAGGAAAGGAAATAAATGGTTCCCATGCTTCTGGTATATACCTCAGTTGAGGAAGCGCTCAGTCAATGTGGGGAGAGGGGTTTCCCAGGAGGATGGGTGTCAGGCTCCAAACTTCCAGAACAATGAGTAGGCCTGCTAAAAGATCCCCCAGACCTGAGACAACAAAGTTCTGCCCCTGCAAATTATCATCGGTGAAAACTCCTTTTTAATGGTGGAGCTGCAGCTGTTAGTAAGTCATCCACTTGTGAGGCCGCCAGGATTAATTGGCGTGTTCCAGAGGAGACGTGCAGCACGGGGGAAATGTCTTAAATTCAGAAAGGCCTCTCAAAATGGGATTATAGAGACAATTAACTGGTAGTTAAGGGCCGTAAGGGCCTATCCCGCCTCTTGGAGGCGGGATGGAAACGGGGTCTGAAAGCACGATTGTGGGAAAATTGCTCGGAGGCGGGATCAGAGCCGCCCGCCATTTTTAGCGATTTTTACAACTCACACGCCTCCATTCCTGCCTCCTCGGGCCTGGCAAAATCGAGCCCAAAGTTGTTCTGAAATGGATTAGGGCTAAACTTCAGAAAATCTGCAATTCAGGAAGACTATGATTTGTTACATCTTCTAAAATTGAAAGAGCATGTTAATTTTACTTAATTTTTAAATAGATGATTTTTGTTCTTGTACTAACACAATTTGCACTCAAAATGCAATTTGTTTTAAACTGAAATCACTCCAAAGGTTACATCTGGATTGGACTGATTTGATTTTCTAATTCGGTGCGAAGCTCACACTGATTAGGATTATCATTGAGATCTGCTGTATTTGTTCACCTGTATAGTGCCTTTAGTATTAGTACCTTGTGAGTTAATATTCTACACTGTCAGTGAAGTGAGCTGTTGTAAAATGCTACATTGGAATTTATTGTAAATTTGCACAATAATGAACTGCTCTGAGTCAACACAGGGTTAGTCCTCAGAGGGCAAAAGTCCTCTGGATTTAATCAGAGACAACACTCCATTGTCTGGTAAGCATGTGCTAAAGTACCTCCTATTTCAAAGTTGCCTGTTTCTCCCTCTTACTACTTTGGTCTCTTGAGGTTTTATAACATATGTTAAGTTCTTAAGTTTGTTACCTTTATGTAAATAAAACAAGACAAAGTTTATGCTTGAAGAGGGGAGGTTTATCCCTCTTAAATTGTGAGCCAACCATTTTCAGAGGCCTACCTGAATCAAATCTGCCTGGGGAATATACCGTTTAAAGCCTGTGTGCTGGTAAGTAGGAATCCAGATTGTATTGAGCTGGCACGGCAGTGTTAATGTTGAGGTGAGTTCCCTGTTATTGAGAAATCTGTAAGCAGCAGTAATGCAGTGGAATCTTGTTCTGTGTAATACGTTGCGGCAAAGAGAAAACTTGTTTATAATCGGACTTTTCTGAGAGAGAGTTGCATCATTACTCCAACTGGTAGAGTACGGTGCGTGTCCACACTGCGGTCAGGAGGATGCTGGCAATGTACTTACACATTTTATGGTTGTTGTGTGCTCACTGTGCTGCTGAGGAGCTCCCGGAACCTGCTATCTGCCTAGCGAGGGATCAAACCCACACTTCACAGCTTTCTAATGACCAACTAATGATTATTTTCTTGGGGGTGGGTCAGGTAAATGGGATCTCTTTGGATTCAAAGTGGCTCTAAAGATGATGCATCTGGTGGGGAAAGTTCAGAACCAAGACAACCCTCTGTGGCAGACTCAGTAACCTGATACCTAACCAAGATGGTCTGCAGTACTCCAGAGCACTGTTGATGATTTCCAGCATTTTCTGTTGTTATTTCGGATTTCCAACATCTGCAGTATTTTGCTATCGTACTGTTGATGATTAACCAGCCAGCCTGGCTCACTAATGGAACCTGGAGGGGTTTATCCTTCCTACTCAGCTTCAGATAACCCTGCAAGCAAAGGTCCCGACAGTTAATCAGTCCTGGCTGGACAAGCAGCAGAAAGCTTACCAATGCTCTGTACTGGTAACCTGTGTGGTTTTAACCAGTTGAATTCCAGCAGTATCCCTGCACACAGTTGAGGTTCCCTAAAACTTGAGTCCTGCCAAACTGTGTCCAAGGTCTGTAGACTTACGCAAGTATGGCATGTCCCTACATGGAGAGAGTATATGCTCCATACTTAAGCATATAAAAATCCTGTGTGAATTTCTCAGCCCTGGGGGGAGGGCGCAGGTGGAAATTGTAGTAAAAAATAGTAGTTCAAAAACAAACGCAAGGGAAGAGAGTAGAGTAACAGTCAGAAATTGTGCTTTAGGCACTACATGTAGAGGGGAAACTAAAAGATGTAAAGTGATTAAACCAGGAGAGAGAACTGGCAAGTAGCTCATGGGCTTCTTTGTCTCGAAGATTGAGACCATCCGTTCAGCTGCCTCCGCCACTTCCCTTCCTTCCCCTAGCCCACCGTGCAATATTTCCTCTAAGGTTCACCCCTTCCCTAGCCCTGAACTCACAGCTTTCTCCAGTTTCTCTCCGATCTCCCCTCATGACCTCTCCGCGCTCATCTTGTCCATGAGACCCACTTCCTGCTCCCTCGACCCAATTCCCACCAAACTGCTGACCACCCAGGAAGGGAAGTGGCAGCGGCAGCTGAACGGATGGTCTCAATCTTCGAGACAAAGAAGTCAGACAATTTAGAGGCCGTGGAGGGGATGAGAGAAATGGTAGTGAGGTAGAGCTGGGTGTTGTCAGTGTACATTTGGAAACTGACTTATGTTTTCGGATGATGTTGCCAAGGGGCAACATGTAGATGAGAAATAGGAGGGGGCCAAGGATAAATCCTTGGGGGACACCAGAGGTAACGATGCAGGAGCGGGAAGAGAAGCCGTTGCAGGTGATTCTCTGGCTACAATTAGATAGATAAGAATGGAACCAGGCGAGTGCAGTCGCACCCAGCTGGACAACGGTGGAGAGGTGTTGGAGACGGATGGAGTGTCAAAGGCTGCAGACAAGTCAAGAAGGACGAGGAGGAATAGTTTACCTTTGTCACAGTCACAAACGATGTCATTTGTGACTTTGATGAGAGCTGTTTCGGTACTGTGGAAAGGGCGGAAACCTGATGGGAGGGATTCAAACATGGAATTGCGGGAAAGATGGGCACGGATTTAGGAGGCGACAACACGTTCAAGGACTTTGGAGAGGAAAGGGAGGTTGGAGATGGGGCGGTAGTTTGCAAGGACGGAGAGGTCAGGTGTTGGTTTTTTGAGGAGAGGGTGATGACGACAGATTTGAGGGAGTGGGGGACAGTACCTGAGGGGAGAGAACCGTTCACAATATCAGCTAACATGGGAGCCAGAAAAGGAAGTTGGGTGGTCAGCAGTTTGGTGGGAATAGGGTCGAGGGAGCAGGAAGTGGATCTCATGGACAAGATGAACGCAGAGAGGCCATGAGGGGAGATCGGAGAGAAACTGGAGAAAGCTGTGAGTTCAGGGCTAGGGCAGGGGTGAACCTTAGAGGAAATTTTGCACGGTGGGCTAGGGGAAGGAAGGGAAGTGGCAGAGGCAGCTGAACGGATGGTCTCAATCTTTGAGACAAAGAAGTCCATGAGCTCCTCACACTTGTTGTCAGAGGTGAGGGTGGAGGAAACAGGGGAGAGGGGTTTAAGAAGATTGTTAGCAGTAGAGAATAGGAGCCTATCTGGAGTACTGTGAGCAGTTCTGGGAACCACACCTTAGGAAGTGACATGAATCTTGTTATTCATGTGGAAATGACTTATGAAATGATACTGGGCGGCCTGCTGGTGGCGCTGTCCAGGGAGAGTATAAATACTCGGGCATGGGCCCAGCTTGCTCAGGACATTCTTTAACAGGAACTAGTGAAGGACACAACTAGATCTCCATGTTGAAAAACAGTTGATTAAAGCCTTGTTTAATACTTAGACCAAGTGCCCAGTAGTTTTCTTCTGTCAATTTAATCAACTGCAACCCGCTCCACGCTCTGAGTGATTTGGGAACAGACAGCTATGATTCAAACTGTAGAAGGGAACTCGGACATAGTAATCAATCCATCATGGAGAAACTACTCAGACCTGCCCATCTTGACCTGGACCTGAATTCACTTACAGCTGCTAAGGTATGGAAACACTGGTATCGTACCTTTAGCAACTTCCTCAGGGTGTGTGGTGAGAATGTTCCTGATAAATTAGAGATACTTGCCAATTATGTATTCTTATTCATTTTGTCTTTCTGCAGATCGTGTGAAATGAAAATCTAGGCTAAAGACATGCTCCAAACATGAACCTAAACAATGATATGGACTGATCCATCAAATTATCTGCTGAACTTTTAGCTTATTAAATAGAGGCTACAACAGAAACTTCCTAATCCATATTAATCAGCAAGTCTCAATAGCAGTGTTTGGTGGTATCTCATTTAGACCTTGGAGATGGCAAAGAGTCTGCTGATCACTTATGTCCTTTGGTCATTTGGTGGACCTTTTGGTTTCCATCACATCTACCTTGGGAGAGATAGTCATGCCTTACTATGGATGGTATCATTTGGTGGATTTGGGGTAGGGTGGATTCGGGAATTTTGGCGATTGCCAAAGTACGTGCAAAATGCAAACGCACGCTACAAGAAGATCCAAAGAAAAAGAGATCCACAACCGCCAATGAGCATTATTCGTGTTTTGGGCCAAATTGCAGTTGGGGTTTATTTTGGTATTATCGCTCTCATAAGTCTATCATCATTAAGTAGTTTCTACATCATGGCATTGCCACTTGCAATCACACTGGGCGTTCACCTTGTAGCCAATGTTGGTGAGGAAACCTCCAATATAAAGACAACAATGATAGCTTCATTCATTACGTCCCCCATATTCTACGGAAGACCCGTCGCGACAGTACCCATCAGTATTGTTGCCAGTATTACATCTATGCAACACCGTCACTACAAGACTCCAAGTGACACAGAAGACAACCTGAGTGTGCGACTCTACAGACTAGGTCTAGCTTGGTTGGCTTTCACAATGCCAATCTCCTACTGCGTGTTCCACAATACCACAGTTACAGTTACATACATCGCAGACACCATCAGCCTTATCCTAGACTCAGTCCAAATATTCCCATGGGTCAGTAGTATTCTTGAGTCTGCATTCCTCCTTCCATATCACACATGGAAGCTGTTTACCGGTGGGATTGGATTAAGCTATGGATACAACCAGGAGTGGGCAAAGCTATTTGCATCTATCTCTGCCATACAGAATGAAAGGAAAAGGTTAGCATATGAGGTAATTACAAACAAACAGATAATACTAATTGATCCAAACTGCATTATCCTCATCCAGTTCTCTACCTGTTCTTTATTTTCCCCCAACATTCTCACTGTCTTCATACTATGGCCTAGAAATTTGACCGGGATCAGTGTGGTGGTGGGTGGGGGGTGGGGGTGTGGGGTGGGGGGGGGTTCCGGTTTTCTGTACAGGAAGGGGTGTTGCTTTTCAGGGTGAGGAATTAATTCTTGAGGGGCGGGGGTGTGTGGTTGCCCAAGTTTCTTTGCAGCAGAGGAGGCAGAGGGGGATGCCAAAATTCCATCTTAATGGGGATGGGGAGGAAGAGGATGGAGTTTCTTGCCAGTAAAGGCGGGGGGGGGGGGGAGGGGGGGAGGGGTGGTGGTGGGCTATGAGCGTAGGGTTGCCGATCTTAATTGTCACAGAGTCCGTTCTAGGAAGTTTTAGCATAGCATTCGCTAGCACTAGGGTCCATTTTTGGATTTCAGACATTTGTGTCGGGGGAGTTTGAAACATGCCTGTAGACCTTACCACTTTCCATGCCAGTGGACTATGCAAACTGTCTTTCCTTGTCTATGGGACCATTGGATGAATTAATATTCTTCATGACTGTCAGTGAGCATTGGGTGCTGGTATTATGAGGAAATGGATTACTTATAGAAGGAGAATCAGGAAGTTTTAATTCAGCTTCCTGATTGTTGACAATCCCTTTATAGTTCGTATCAAGGTTAATTAAATGCGGTTCTGCTGTTGACGGCTTTTCTCCAAAAAAGTACCGCTGGGGATATCTGGTGGTTTTTTTGCCGATAGGACAAAGTTTTAGCTAAAGGATGGGTTTCAAAGTTCATTTGGAGAATAGTAACTAAAATAATCAGGATAAATGCCACTTTCAAATGTCTGGGGGGCAGTGTGGGTGAGGAGATTGCAGCAGCCTGTCATGTAAGGTTACATTTACAGATCCAGCTACTGATACAGTACCTTTAAAATCGTGAGGCCACTCACAAGCCCTGATTTCAACCTAAAGCTCCTCGTGGGAACAGGGTGGGTTTGGGTCGGAGTGTAAAATCGGACAGTGTAAAACGGGCGTCCGACCTGAACCTGTCCTGTTTTCACCAGGCGGGTTAGGTTGAAATCGGAGCTAAAGTTTTTAATATATAACTAGTTGAACTCTTGTGGCATTGCACGCGGGGAGTCAAATTCAAGGGCACTTTTCGGGAGAGGAAGGGGCAGAGGAAAAGAAGAGGGGTAAAAGAGAGAAAGGGGAAAGAGCAGAGAGGAAAGGCTATTACAAATCAAATGGGCTCATCAGTGTTAGATTAATATCATTTGAAGCTACTCCTTCCAAGACAGTTTAGAGTTTAATCCACTATTTACCACAGATCTAAAATGGCTAAATGCCTGATCTCAGCCATGCCACTGTGGGTGAAACACTGAACAGAGGCGAGATGCTTTCCCAAAGGAAGAGAGGGAGAATGAAAGGAAGATTCACCAGGCTGGTGTTGTATTGGTAGAGGCCTAGGAGCTCTATGGGATTCTTGCAACAATAGTGAGATCCAATTTACTTTTAACATTTTAATCCATTGTTCACATTTTATCTCTGATAGTCTAGAAAGAAGGGGATATATGCAACTGTGTGGTGAATATGTATAATCAGAAATAGGATGTTTATACCCCAGGGTGTCTGTCAGTCTGTGGCATATTTTGTGATGATTCAATTGAAAGCTTTTGCTTCTTTGCACTAAAAGGAGGGGGTGAATTCCCTCTTTTAACGTATAATTGGAGAATGCATGTTTTTCTCTGCAATGAGCGGCCCATTAAAAAAGATGAATTCTCAGAAATTGCAGTTTTGAAGATGTACATTCCTGTGATTTTGTTAGCCAATTGTTAATTACAGAACCAGCCATTCTCCCATTTTTAATTTAAAAAAAGGTATTTCAACTACCCTCTCCCAGATGTGTTCCTCGATTAAAAAATCTGGCACCATCTGGCTGAAATTAAGAAAAGGCACAAAGTATGTGATTCATTATGATATCATTTTCCTAATCCTGGATAGATCAGATCCTCCCTGGCTTTGTAGGGGACACAATGCAATTGTAAGTAATGTAATGACATAGCTTAGACTGCATACAGGCCTTGCTGAGTTACATTTTTCTCAATGAATATTTGTAATTTTTTAAAAAATTTCAGGTGCTGGGATTACATGAGGAAGCGACTTTAGAAGAGATCAACAAAAGTTACAGAGAGCTGGTGAAACACTGGCATCCTGACCACAACAGACACAATTTAAATGAAGCAGAACAACAATTCCTTGAGATCCAGGCAGCATATGAAGTGCTTGCAAAAAACAAGCAAGGAGAGACACTTTAAAGCTGCAGCACCATTTACAAAGCATCCGTGCAAACTGATTTTACAAGTTATGGCTGTTTCCAATACAGTATAAGTTTGTTAGAATTGTGGTGGTGAAGGAGGGAGAACAAGGGGCTGTGTCCCCTAAATTTTCAATCATTGTTCTTTATTCTTTAGGTTATTTGGTGTGCTTATGCCCCATTTGTATTACAGCCCCCTACAGAGGTTGCATTCAGTTTAAATCAAGATAGTCAGATAAGAATGTGATCGCCTAGGGTTCTTATTTACAGCTGCCCAAATTTAGTTCATTCACCAGGCACTATTAAGTTGGCAGGCCAAGATGTTTCCTCTCCCAAACAGGAGATCCACCTCATCAATGAACACCAGCCTGACAGGAACTTCTACTTTGGAGCCTGGGCCAACTCTGAAGATAAGCAGTAGGTGGGAGTCTTTATTTTGAACACAGGAAATAACTATTCTAGTGAATCCATTTTTAAATCTGAAATTTTAAGATGGCTTCCTTTTTATCTGGTTTACCTGCATTGAAATTTTTAACTGAAGGGTGACTTTTTCAGGTTCTCCATTAATACAACAACTTGCATTTATATAGCGCCTTTAACGTAGAAAAACGACCCAAGGCACCAGAGACACACAGGGAAAAAATGGACAACAGCATATCTCAATCACACAACAGGTGGCAAATATTTCAGTGTTAAAATTTTTGCTAACAGACTCTGCAAAGTGTGCAAAACAATTACCTGCCCTTTAGGACATTTGTCCAGACACTGACAGCATGCAAACCTGAGTGACATTTCCCTTCTGACAATTCAAAGTGCTGTGTGTTGAAATTTTCTCAAATTATTAGCAAATTACCCATCCCTAACTTTACTAATACCTTTCCAACCTCTGTTTCCTCTCCAAAGCCCTTTAAACGTGTTGTCACCTCCTAAATACATGCCCATCTTTCTCGCAACTCCATGTTTGAACTTCTTCAAACAGCTATTAGCCTCTGCCACAGCACTTAAATGGCCTTAATCAAAGTCACTAATTAATTCCACTGTGACTGTGGTAAACTATCCCTCCTTTTCCTTCTTGACCTGTCTGCAACCTTTGACACAGTTGACCACACTATCCTCCTCCAACGCCTCTCCTCCATCGTCCAGGTGAGTGGGACTGCCCTCGCCTGGTTCCACTCTTACCTATCCAGTCGTAGTCAGAGAATTTCCTGCAATGGCTTCTCTTCCCACTCCTGTACCATTGCCTCTGGAGTTCCCCAAGGATCTATCCTGGGTCCCCTCCTATTTCTCATCTACATGCTGCCACCCAGCAACATCATCTGAAAACACATTAGGTTCCACATGTACGCTAATGACACCCAGCTCGATCTCACCACCACCACCTCTCTCGAACCCTCCACTGTCTCTGTGTTGGCTGACTGCTGTCCAACATCCAGTCCTGGATGAGCGAAATTTCCTCAATTAAACATTGGGAAGACCGGAGCCATTATCTTCAGTCCCGCCACAAACTCCGTTCCAACTTCCAAAAGACAGTGTCAGCCACCCAAAGGAAAACAATGCTATCACACTTTTTATTCGTATATAGCAACAGAAATATTGTGCAAGTAAATCACAAATATAGAAAAATATAGAAATCTGATTACAAATGGATAGAAATCTGATGTCCTCACTGACCCCATGGGAGCCCTTCACTGACCCCAGATTAAAATCTTACGTTACTACACTAAAAGGTGGTGCTGTCTCGAGGTGAACTTTGGCGATGGATTGACTAGAACTAGTGTGCTGTACATTGAAACAGATTTTCTCAGAATACTGTATGCTTGGATCGAGGTTCCATAATTCAGTGTCATGTTTGGATAAGGTGAATGGGAAGTGATTTTATATGTTACAATTCTTTATTTGCATCAGTCTGGAGTTGACTGTATTGTTTTGTAACTTTTTTGCTTAGTCAACTTGTCAGCTGTGCCAAATTAATCTTGTAAGAAAATACAGTTTAACCTGGTAATTATTATACAATTCCAAAAAATCAGGCCATTTCCTCTTTCCATCTGTATAAATAATCCTGTTTACATCAGAACAGAGTCTGCTCAATGTCATACATTTTTCTAGGCTAAGATTATTCAGCTAATGTGAATAAAATATACGGTCCAAAGCAGCCAAGCAACACGTGCAAGTGAGCACCATACCCAGGCATGGCAGCACCTTTGTAACAGTTTAACATTAACTATATAATTCTTCAAAAATATTTGCTTGGACTTTCTGTCTGTAGCATCAGGACAAATTGTTCGATCAACAGTACATGAGTACCTGATTGTGCAAGGCACCAATGCTTTTTATTGGTCATGCTTCGAACTGCAAATGTACCAGTGCGTGCCCATATTGATTGTCCTCCAGATCCTAATTGTACTTCTACTAGAAATGAGCAAAGCAATCACATTTTTACTCCACTTTCAGAGAATGCACTGGCTTGTAGCTGAATGTCTTCTGCACCTTCAAAAATGTTTACCATGGATCATTTACAAAGCACGGGTGCCATCTGCTGGTAAGCAACAGATGCGCATAAGCAAAAGTTCTCCAGTGGTGAAGACTACATGTGCCAGTACATACTCCCTTGCAATATACCTTAATATCTAAGAAATTCAACAGAGCTCCTCCCCTCCCCCTCAATGGCTCAACAATGTTATCCGCTGGGTAGTTGAGCCATAAGACCAAGAAGGTCCCAGATTTGATCCCTGGTCTATGCTGTGTTAGCTGATGTCTACCAGAGCTGCTTTAGGGGTGCCACAATTAGCCTCAGCGTCCCAGGATTAAGTAGGAGAAAAAAAATCAGCCTGGGTTTCCCATGCATGAGGAGAGGATCAGGCATGGCTGTGGTGCTCCCTATAATCAAATATTCTGCCAACACTGACCATCAAGGCTCAACAATAACAACTTGTATTTATATCACGCCTTTAATGTAGTAAAACATCCCAAGGCATTTCACAGAAGTGTTATCAAACAAAATTTGACACCGAGCCACAGAGGAGATATTAGGGCAGATTGGTCAAAGAGATAGGTTTTAAGGAGCATCTTAAAGGAGGAAAGAGAGGTCAAGATGTTTAGGGAGGGAATTCCAGAGCTTAGGGCTTCGGCAGCTGAAGCCACGGCCGCCAATGATAGAGCGATTAAAATCGGGGATGCGCAAGAGGCCAGAATTGGAGGAGCACAGATATCTCTGAGGGTTGCAGGAGTTGGAGGAGGTTACAGAGATAGGGAGGGGCACGGTCATGGAGGGATTTGAAAACAAGGATGAGAATTTTTAAATCGAGGCGTTGCTTAACCGGAAGCCAATGTAGGTCAGCAAAACACAGGGGTGATGGGTAAATGGGACTTGGTGCGAGTTAGGACACGGGCAGCAGAGTTTTGGATGAGTTTAAGTTTATGGAGGGTGGAAGATGGGAGGTCGGCCAGGAGTGTGTTGGAATAGTCAAGTCTGGAGGTAACAAAGGCATGGATGAGGGTTTCAGCAGCAGATGAGCTGAGGCAGGGGCGGAGGCGGGCGATGTTACTGAGGTGGAAAAAGGCGGTCTTAGTGATGACGTGGATATGTGGTCTGAAGCTCACCTTGGGGCTAAATACGACACAAAGGTTGCGAACAGTCTGGTTCAGCCTCAAACATGAATAACGTCCACTTGGGTGAGATACTGGAGGATGATCTGTATCTGTGGAGCTGTACCCCAGCAAGAAGTCAATACCTTCAAGACAGGAAGAAATTGGGAAAAATTGACATTGGAAATTAGAAAAAAAAACTTTAAAAATAAAATAACCTAACTTCCCACTGATTAGTTCTACCATTTCAGCATACTTTTAAAGAAATTTAAAGGTGGATTTTACATTTATTTACATTTTTTACATTTACATTTACATTTTACATTTATTTACATTTATTTACACAGAACAAAAATATGCTTGCTTTATTTTACTCAGGATCATGTCCTTCCTAAATTAACAGGTAGACATTCTGCATCTGGTAGTTGCTTTAGTAATAGGAGATGGAGCTCATATCAGCAGTGTGATCTAGCACTGTAGATGCATGGTGATCTCATTTATGGAATTAATTCGGTATTCCACAGTTTGCCACTGTGGTTGAGAGGGTGGTAACCAACCTCGGCCCCCTAGCTTTCTGCTAATGCCACTCTGAGCCAGATGTTAAGAGGTACCCACTAAAACTCTGGGAACAGTTCTTTCCATGTTTTAATTTAATTATAGTCCATCAGTGTTTGATGTAAATGTTTACAGCTGGTCTCATGCTACACTTACACAAGATCACAATCTATTTGGATCAGGATGTTTGGGTTACGCACCAAAGAAAACAGCAGGATATTTATCCTACTGTTGGTATTTGTACCACGGCTGTATTGTTCAATTTGTGAGATAACACACAAGATATAATATTTTCACGGCTAGATTTTCCACCCATTGACTACGTCTGAAAATGCTAGATCACACTGTTGATTGGAGCTTCATCTGCTATTCCTAAAGCAACCATAAAATGCAGAATATCACATGCTACAGAAGCTTGTGCACTACAGAATCAACCCTCTGTAACATGTGACATCACTACGCAGGGTGGAGCATATTGCAACAGAGGAAGTGGACTGATATCCATTTTTCTGGCACGTCGGACACAGCTGGCATATAAATGGTGTAAGAACAAAGCAATAATTCGCATTTATTTGGCACCTTACCATGCCCTCAACACATCCCAAAGTACTTCATATCCAATTAACTACTTTTGAAGTACATTTGCTGTTGTTATGTAGGCAAACACAGCAGCCAATTTGTACACAGCAAGATTCCACAAATAGCAAATGAGCTAAATGACCAGTTAATCTGCTTTTGGTCGAGGAAGGAATGCTGGCAAGGACACTGAGAGGGCTCCCTGCTCTTCTTCTAATAGTGCCACAGGATATTTTACATCCACCAGGACAGGCAGATGAGGTCTCAGTTTAATGTCACATCCAAAAGCTGGCACTTCCAATTATCCTCTACTTTATTTTAGAAACTGTTTTTCAGCAATGTACTATTTCAAGGGCTGATGCATCACTTCAAAATAAGGCCCTTCGAGCCTGCTCCGCCATTCAATGAGATCATGGCTGATCTTCTGCCTCAACTCCATTCACCGGCCCTATTGCCATATCCCTTGAAGCCCTTACTAGTCAGAAATCTATCGACTTCTGTTTTGAATATACCCAATGACTGAGCCTCCACTGCCCTCTGGGGTAGAGAATTCCAAAGATCACCACCCTCTGTGTGAAGAAATTTCTTCTCATCTCAGTCCTGAATGGCCTACCCTTTATCCTGAGGCTGTGGCCCCTGGTTCTAGACTCCCCAGCCAAGGGAAACATTCTCCCAGCATCCACCCTATCAAGCCCTGTAATAATTTAGTATGCTTCAATGAGATCCTCTCTCATTCTTCTGAATTCAAGAGAATACAGGCCTAGTTTACTCAATCTCTTCTCATACAACAGTCCTGCCATCCCAGGAATCAATCTCGTGAACCTTCATTGCACTCCCTCTATGGCAAGTATATCCTTCCTTAGGTAAGGAGACCAAAATTGTACACACTACTCCAGGTGTGGTCTCACCAAGGCCCTATATAATTGGAGTGAGACTTCTTTACTCTGTACTCAAATCCTCCTGTAATGAAGGCCAGCATGCCATTTGCCTTCCTAATGGCTTGCTGCACCTGCACATTCACTTTCAGTGACTCATGTACAAGGACACCCAGGTCCCTTTGAACATCTGCATTCCCCAATCTTTCACCATTTAGGAAATACTCTGTGTTAAGTCTGTGTGTCCCAGTTATGCTTATTATAAATCACTGGACACAGACCACAAGAGTAACTTTAACAGGTCTTTACTATTCGGAGGTCAGGGCTGAACTGCCCAGCAAATCCCTACACAACATTTATATACCGGTGTGGTCACCACCGGTATTACAGTATACAGCAGCCAAGAGAAAGTAGTACATCTCTTAAGGTAGTTCTCTTAAGGTGGAACAGGTTACATACACCACAATCCTCCCTTTTTAGCTTAACAGTTATATCCCCATTTAACATAACATAATAACATATATATATACAACTTCATGCAAAACAGTTCAAAGATTCAGTCTCTGAGGAGGCCTCCTGATTCGAGTTGGATAACGCCTTTCAGGGGTCTCTGATTCTCGTTGCTAGGGTGACTCATCTAGTTGGTCTCTTATGGATTGGACATCATCATCAGGTACATTCACTTCTGAGGTAGATGCTTCAGGTTCACTAACTTCTTCCACGGTTGTCTCTGCCGTAACCATGGGTTCGACCCTTGTTCTCGATTCTACCAGTTGGTCAGCATGACGCCGTATTACATTTTCACCAATATCTACCGTGTACATCAGGGGTCCTTGTCTGGCCCGAATTGTTCCAGATTGTCATTTCTCGTTTTTATAGTCCCGGGCTAACACTGGTTGTCCTATTTCGAAACTCCGAGTGGTCTTGTTATTTATATGCTGGAACTGTTTGTTTTCAACTTCCCTCCGCACATTTGGTTTTAACAAGTCCAACCTGGACCGCAACCTCCTGTTATAGAACATCATGGCAGGACTTTGGTTTGTCACTGCATGAGTGGCGTTTCGATATGCCAGTAGGAATTTGTCCACCTTGTGTTGTAGTGGAATCTGATCTTCGCTCATGGCCTTTATTGCTTTTTTGAACGTTTGTACAAATCTCTCGGCCAACCCGTTTGTAGCCGGATGATATGGGGCAGAGGTATAATGTTTCACCCCATTCTTCTTCATGAATTTCTGGAATTCTTCTGACACGAACTGCGGTCCGTTGTCTGAACATATTTGTTCTGGCAATCCATTTCTTGCAAATATCGTTCTTAGCACCGCGATCGTCTTTTCCGAGGTAGTGGTAGTCATCTTAATCACTTCTGGCCATTTAGAATGTGCGTCCACCGCAATTAAAAACATGGAGTCCATGAATGGACCAGCAAAGTCAATATGTACACGTTGCCATGGGGTTGAAGGCCATTCCCGTGGATGCAGCGGTGCAATCGGAGGTGCATTTTGCACTTTTTGGCACCCTGAGCAGCTTTTCGTCAGATCCTCTATCTGTTGGTCGATACCCGGCCACCACACATAAGCCCTAGCAAGGCTTTTCATCTTGACTCCCCCCAGATGACCTTCATGCAGTTCCTTTAGAACTCTCTCTCTTAACTTAGGAGGAATAATCACCCTTGTTCCATACATCAATGTTCCTTGACAGACGGACAGCTGTTCTCGTCTTGCTGAGAATGCCGGTAACAGTGGATCACCATGTGCTGGCCATCCCTTCACTGTCACTTCGTAGACCCGGGACAGTGTCGGGTCGTTCCTGGTTTCTCTTTCAATACTTGCATTGGTGACTGGTAAACATTCGATGATGGTCGAGTGAAATAACTCAACAGGGTCAACCGTCGGTGCCTCCTCCTCTGTAGGTAGTGGCAGGCGCGACAGCCCATCAGCATTACCATGCTGCTTTGTACCTTTGAATTCGATCTGATATTGATGTGCCCCTAGGAAAAGGGACCATCTCTGGAGTCTCTGTGCTGTCATCACCGAAACACCCTTCTTAGGGTTAAAAATGGATACCAACGGCTGGTGGTCTGTCAGAAGCGTAAACTTTTGGCCCTGCAGGTAATGATTAAACTTCTTTACTCCCCACACAAGGCTGAGAGCCTCCCTATCTATCTGAGCATAGTTGCGCTCAGCGGAGGTCAATGATCTGGATGCGAACGCAACTGGCCTCTCCAGGCCATTTGGCAACTTGTGTGAGAGTACTGCCCCAATACCATATGGAGAAGCATCACAAGCCAAACGAATAGGCAGCGTTGGGTTGAAGTGAGCCAACACTTCCTCTGAGGTGATCAATGCCTTGCTTTTGCGAAAGGCCCTCTTACAGTCCTCGCTCCACTTCCATGGTACTCCCTTCTGCAAAAGAGCGTTCAGCGGGTGCAGCACCGTGGATAAATTTGGCAGAAACTTATGGTAATAGTTAATCAACCCTAGGAACGACCTCAACTGGGATACATTATCCGGAGCGGGAGCCTTCACAACAGCTTCGATCTTGTCAGGAGACTTATGAAGCCCCTCCTGGTCAATGACATGACCACAGTACGAGATCCGCTTCTGAAAGAACTCACATTTCTGGCGATTAACTCGAAGTCCATATTCTTTCAATCTGGTGAGCACCAGTTCCAAATTTGCAAGGTGTTCCTCGTCATCATCTCCTGTAATCAGAATATCGTCCAGGTAACATTGTGTGCCTGGAATTCCCTGTAATACCTGCTCCATGGCCCTCTGCCAAATTGCTGGAGCCGATGCCACTCCAAAAACCAGTCTATTATACCGGTACAAGCCTCTATACGTGTTGATCGTGAGATACTGGCGTGTCTCTTCCTCAACTTCCATCTGTAAGTACGCCTGCGCCAGGTCTATCTTGGTGAAGTGTTTCCCGCCAGACAACGAAGCGAAGATATCCTCAATCCGCGGAAGCGGATACTGCACCGTGTGAAGCACCGGATTAACAGTGATCTTGAAATCTCCACAGATGCGAACCTTCCCCGGTTCCCCCGGCTTGTTGCTCGATGAACGCTTCATGACGGGGACAATGGGCGTGGCCCACTCACTCCAGTCTACCTTAGACAGTACTTTGATAGCTTACGCAGTTCAATTAAAAATTCAGCGTTGCTTTCGTCTTTCAGCTGCGTTCTTCTGTAAAATTTAAATCGTTCCGCTATCATCAGCGGCGTGGGGTTTAAATGATTTTTCAGGACAGTAACAATATTCGCGAAAGTCTGATCCGCCGGTTTATCTGGTGACAGAAGGTGCTTCAATAGCCCATATGTCTTCGCACCCATTGAGCTTAATAAGGTTAGTGCTTTCTCATCATCTGGTACCTTATTTGCTTTACAATAAACTTCCATGCGTTCTACATACGTGGTCCAATCTTCGATATCGCTATCAAAGGTATTAATGTTCCCATGTTTAGGCATCCTTGCAAGTTTTTTAATTTTTCTTTTTCTCAAAATGGCGGCTTCCCACGCTTGTCTTCTTCCCCCGCCTACTAAAATGGCGGCTTCCCGCGCTTGGCGGTCTTTCCCGCGCTCGTCTTCTTCCCCCGCCGACTACAATGGCGGATTCCCGCGTTTGCCTTCTTCCCCCGCTGGCTGCAATGGCGATTGCCGTGCTGCTGCCGTTCTCGCCTCCCCAGCGGTTCTCAATTCCCCGACGCTGCTTTTACTCCCCCGCGGTTCCCGTGGGCCTTCACGCTTCCCCTGCTGTTGCGCCTCTCAGCCCCGCATGCAGCCCGGTCCTTTACACCGGCTGCGTTTGAGTTCTCCGCGGCTCTCGTGCCTTAAGCTGCCCCAGTTGCTGCGCCTCTCGGCCTCGATTGCAGCCCGGCCCTTTTCACCGGCCGTGGTCGAGTTCTCCGCCCTTTTTCCTCCGTTTTCCCTCCCCCACTCCACAGTCAACGCGGCCGACTTTCTGCTCGTGTCGCTGATCGGCTTACCCACCACCGTGGTAGAAGGGATGATCACTGCCTGTCGCTGATGGAGGGCTTCGTGGTCAGAATTTTTCTTTTTAACCCGGGTTCTCGATGCCTCCCGTGCGATGGTGCTCAGCAGGATGATGAGGGCGGATGCCTCTTCTCGACGCCCGTTCTGAGGACGAAGCTGCCTTGGATGTAAAACTGCCGCAGGGTAAGATCGGACTCGTCGCCACTGTTAAGTCTGTGTGTCCCAGTTATGCTTATTATAAATCACTGGACACAGACCACAAGAATAACTTTAACAGGTCTTTACTATTCGGAGGTCAGGGCTGAACTGCCCAGCAATCCCTACACAACACTTATATACCAGTGTGGTCACCACCGGTATTACAGTATACAGCAGCCAAGAGAAAGTAGTACATCTCTTAAGGTAGTTCTCTTAAGGTGGAACAGGTTACATACACCACACTCTGCCTTTCTGTTTTTTCTACCAAAGTGGATAACTTCACATTTATCCACATTATATTCCATCTGCCATGTTCTCGCCCACTCACTGAGCCTGTCGAGATCCCCTTGAAGCCTCTTCACATCTTCTTCGCAACTGACACTGCCACCTAGCTTTGTATCATCAGCAAAGTTGGAAATGTTACATTTAGTCCCCTCATCCAAATCATTGATATAGATTGTGAATAGCTGGGGCCCAAGCACCGATCCTTGCGGTACCCCATTAGTCACAGCCTACCATTCTGAAAAAGACCCGTTTATCCCTACTCTTTGTTTTCTGTCTGTTAACCAATTCTCAATCCATGCTAGTATATTACCCCCAATTCCATGTGCCCTAATTTTGTTCACCAACCTCTTGTGTGGGACCTTATCAAAGGCCTTCTGAAAATCCAGATACACCACATCTACCGGTTCCCCTTTGTCTACTCCACTAGTTACATCCTCAAAGAACTCCAATAGGTTTGTCAAACAGGATTTCCCTTTCATAAATCCATGTTGACTCTGCCCAATCTTACTATTAGTTTCTAAGTGCCCAGTTATTGCATCCTTTATAATAGATTCCAGCATTTTCCCAACTACTGATGTGAGGCTAACAGGTCTGTAGTTCCCCGTTTTCTCTCTCCCTCCTTTCTTAAATAGTGGGGCTACATTTTCTATCCTCCAATCTGCAGGAACCATTCCAGAATCTATAGAATTTTGGAAGATGACAACCAATGCGTCCACTATTCCAATGGCCACCTCTTTCAAAACCCTAGGATGTAGGTCATCCGGTCCTTGGGATTTATCGACTTTTAGTCCCATTAAGTTTGCTAGTACTGTTTTTTTACTGATAATAATTTCTTTAAGTTCCTCATTCTCGTCACACCCTTGGTTTTCTCGTATTTCTGGGAGGTTTTTTGTGTCTTCCTCCGTGAAGACAGAAACAAAGGGCTCGATTTTCCAAGCCCCGTGGAGGCGGGTTTGGAGGCGGGAGTGGTGGGAAAATTGCAGAATCGGGGGGCAGGAACCCATCCCACCCCCAACCCGCCTCCGTGCCAATGTCCCAGGAGGCGGGTACCCAACCTGTGCTGGGAGCCGCCTCCCCGAGGCAGGAAGGGGATTAGTGCCAATTAACTGCCTGTTAACAGGCAGTTTTTTGCCTAATCCCTATTTTTAGCCCTGAAGTGTGGGCTGTCCGACGGCTCTGAACCACACCAAGTTAGCGAGGCGGGCTGTCGGTCTGCAGGGGTTGGAGGGGTCGAGATGTCCGTTGTGCAGGTGAGTGATGGGTGCATGTGTGAGGTAAGTGTAAAGTGTTTTAATAAGTTTTACTTACCTTTACTTTCTCCTGCAGGCTTCCTTCCTTCAGTTCTCGGGAGTCCCTGAGCTCACCGGCACAGAAAGCAGAATGGCCGCTGAACTGTCAAAAGCTGCAGCCTCTGCTTTCTGGTCTGGAAAGCTCTCTAACTGAGTCTGAGTAGAAGGACTCAAGTTAGAAGACAGATTGTCAGTGTTTGACAGCTTCACAGAGCTGTCAAACGCTGATTGTTCATCTGTCAAAAGCTCTTGACAGATGAAATGTCAATCGCTGACATCACCAGTAACCAGGTGTCCCTTAATTGGCGTGCTGAGCCCGCTGGGCGGGCTTAACAAGGTCAATCAAGGGAAAATAGCGTGGGTTGGCCACAAGTCGATGGAGGCGAGACTACAACCCAAAAAGTGGGAGTCCCGCCTCCAAAAGCTCCCCATTGACAAAATCGAGCCCAAAGTACTTATTTAATTTCTCTGCCATTTCCTCATTCTCCATTATAAATTCTCCCATCTCTGACTGTAAAGGACTTACATTTACCTTCGCCAGTCTTTTCCTTTTCACATACCTATAGAAGCTTTTACAATCCGTTTTTATATTTTTCTCTAGTCTGTGCTCATATTCCATTTTCCCTTTCTTTATCAATTTCTTGGTCCCCCTTTGCTGATTTCTAAAAAGATCCCAATCCTCAGGCTGACCGCTTTTTCTGGCAACTTTATAAGCTTCCTCCTTTGACTTAATATTAGCTTTAATTTATTTTGTTAGCCATGGTTGGATCATGTTTCCTTTTGGGTTTTTATGTCCTAGAGGAATATATGTTTGTTGCAAATTATGCATTATTTCCTTGAATGTTAGCCATTGTATGTCCACCTTCATACCTTTTAGTGTAGTCTCCCAATCTACCATGGCCAACTTGTCCCTCATACCTTTGTAGTTTCCTCTGTTTAGATTTAAGACCTTAGTTTCAGATTGGACTACATCACTCTCAAACTTAATGTAAAATTCAATCATATTATGGTCACTTGTCCCTAAAGGCCCCTTTACCACAAGATTATTGATTAGCCCTTTCTCATTACACAGTAACAGATCCAGAATAGCCTGTTCCCTGGTTGGTTCCTCCACATACTGATCCAGGAAACCATCTCGCATGCATTCCAAGAATTCGTCCTCCACACCATTAGCGGTAATTTGATTTGCCCAGTCAATATGTAGATTAAAGTCCCCCCATTATTACCGTATTGCCCTTGTTACATGCACTTCTAATCTCTTGATTGATACTTTGCCCTACATTACCATGACTGTTTGGTGGCCTATACACAACTCCCACCAATGTTTTCCGCCCTTTGCTGTTTCTTAGCTCCACCCAAACTGATTCCAGTTCTACGTCACGATCTGCCAAGCCAAGATCTTTTATCTCTACCGTACCGATCTCATCCCTTATTAACAGCGCTACGCTACCTCCTTTTACTTTTTGTGTGTCCTTCCTAAATGTTGAGTACCCTGGAACATTCAGTTCCCAGCTTTGGTTACCCTGCAACCATGTCTCTGTAATGGCAATTACATCATACCCATTTACTTCTATTAGTGCCATTAATTCATCCACCTTGTTGCGAATGCTACGTGCATTTAGATAAAGTGCCTTCAACTTTGCCTGTTTAATATTTTTCTGCACTTTGACCCTCTTTACTGTTGGCCTTTGTTTCTGCTCCCTACTAGTTTTGCTGACTACTTTTCTAACTTGCACTTCCAGCTTTGTTTCTCTCCGTTCTGGGCCCACACTTAGGTTCCCAGCCCCCTGACAAACTAGTTTAAATCCTTCCCAACAGCACTAGCAAACCCCCCTGCGAGGATGTTGGTCCCGTTTCTGCCGAGGTGTAACCCGTCCAGTTTGTACAGGTCTCACCTTCCCCAGAGTCAATCCCAATGCCTCAGGAATTTAAATCCCTCCCTCCTACACCGTCTCTCCAGCCACGCATTCATCTGGTCTATTCTCCTATTTCTGCTCTCGCTAGCACGTGGCACTGGGAGTAATCCTGAGATTACTACCTTTGAGGTCCTGCTTTTTAATTTATTTCCTAGCTCCCTATATTCTGCTTGCAGGACCTCATCCCTCTTTCTACCTATGTCGTTGGTACCAATATGGACCACGACCTCTGGCTGTTCACCTTCCCCCTTCAGAATGTCCTGCAGCCGCTCAGTGACATCCTTGACCCTGGCACCAGGGAGGCAACATACCATCCTGGAGTCACGTCTGCGGCTATCTGTTCCCCTTATGATAGAATCCCCCAATCTCTACTGGTTCCCTGTCTGTCAATGCATTGAATTCAAAATCCTTGTGTGTTTATTTACAAACACTCCACGGTATTGCCCCAGCCCACCTCTGCAACCTCCTTCATCCCTACATACCCTTCCTATTTTGACTTTGGCCTCCTGTGTATTCCCTACTATTGGTGGCAGAACCTTTAACTATCTAGTACATAGTGGTTAGCACTGTTGCCTCACAGCGCCAGGGACCCGGGTTCGAATCCGGCCTCGGGTGACTGTCTGTGTGGAGTTTGCACATTCTCCCCGTGTTTGCGTGGGTTTTCTCCGGGTGCTCCGGTTTCCTCCCACAGTCCAAAGATGTGCGGGTTAGGTTGATTGGCTATGATAAATTGACCCTTAGTGTTAGGGGGATTAAATACGTGGGGTTACGGGGATAGGGTGGGATATGTGTTGATGTAGGGGTTACGGGGATCGGGTGGGATATGTGTCGGTGCAGGCTCGATGGGCCGAAATGGCCTCTATCTGCACTGTGGGGTTTCTGTGATTCTGTGATTCTATCTCAGCCATATTCTTTGGAATTCCCTCCCTCTGCCCTGCTGCCTCTCTCCCCACCTTCAAAAGCCTCGTCAAAACTGGTTGCTTTAATTATGCTTTCAGTCATACCCCCTAACTCTCCTCTTACTGCTTCCATCCGATTCTTCTCTGTGATGTGCCTTAAGGTGTTTACCACATTAAAGGCGCTGTATAAGTCATTGTCATCGTCATCATAGTAGTCATTCCTCAGTTTCTTTTTCTCCAGGGAAAATTAGTTTAGTTACTTGAGCCTTGCTTCATAATTTAATCCTCTAAACTGTGGTCTAGGTCTTGCTAGGTTTCTTCTTTGTTTAAACATAATGGAGGAAAAATTCAGTTGTTTGTGCCTCCCGTTAGCGCCTTAAGAGGGCGCTAATGGGGCGCAAAGCAACTAACGCCCGGGCGCGGCGATATTTGCGCCACTCGTGAAATTAACTAGACATTTTGCAGCGGCGCTAAACACTACCACCACGATCTCCTGCGCCGGCAGATCGTGATGTCAGTCGAGTGCGCAACGCCCCGGTAGCGCCCCAGACTGGATATTGAGTGGCGCCCCCTGCCTTACCACCTGCCACTAGCAGCGACGGGTTGAGGGCAGCATTTTGCAGTCAGAAAGGGACTGGGGGAGCGCTATTTAAAGGCGACCGCTTCCTGCCTTTTTTTGTTGGTGACATTTTTGCACCACGCATTCTGAGAGAGACTGACTTCTGGAGAGATTCAACGCTGTGTGAAGGGGTTTTGGGTACTGAGCAGCACTTTGCAGGTTCATTTTGATTTGCCCTTCCTTGCTTCGCCAGCGCTCTGAGGTAGCGCCTCGCTCCTCGGCCTTTGCGCCTTAAGACAGGTGTGAAGCGCCTGATTTAGCGCTCCAATCACCTCCAGGGGCGATAAAAGCCAAGTTTGCCGTCTGAGGCGATAATTAGCGCCAGGCGCTAAACTTTGCGCACGGCCGATAATGGCGCCCCAAATGGGGCGATGCTGAATTTTTCCCCCAATGTACTTTCTTTCCTCACCCTGTACAACAGCTTTAAACGCATTCCATTTTCTCATGCTATTCTATTTCAAGTATTGTTTCCCAATTTATTCTCCCCGAGACTCTTCTCATGGTTCCAAAATCTAATTTTCCAAAGTCCTGTCCCACCACATTGTTGCTTTTGGCCTTAGGTTTGACAACAACCTCCAGGTTACTAACCAGCTCTGGTGGATTGCTAAACATCAAATTCCTCTTAGCCTCTTCTCTAGTAGCCTACCTCACATGTTGTGTGAGGAAACCATCCTTGATTACCTCTGTAAATCTTGTTTGCATTTTCACCCTTCCCTTCCTGTTGTCCTTGATCCATCCAATTCAGCCTCTGTGATATTGAAATCCCCATGTTTAGTCCCCCTTCTCTACCCAAACAGCTCCCCGTTTGCCTACCTTGTGCCGCTGGTCTATAGCAGTTATCACTTAATTTGGCGCTCCTATCATGACTCAATTCTAACCATATTACACACGAAAATATGAAAATGGCAGAAAGGAAAGGATCAGCTGGTCCCTCTAGCCTGTCCCATACAGTCGTAATGCCTTAAGCTTCATGTTTAGGAGATTCCCTACCCACCAGATCTATGCCTGGGAGATGCGAAAAATCAGATAAAAACCCAAAGCCAATTAGGGGGAAAAAATCTGGAAAATTCCTCTCCGACCCCCCCAAGGCAATCAAAAGTAGTCCAAGAGACCACATTGACCATGACTTGTGTTACTTGGTACCTACCTCTTGTATGACATGATCTCCGCCCCAGCTCTCTTTAGAAGGTAGACAGTGAATCAGCACTCACCACATGAGCCAGCAACTTGATCCATAGGTCTACTATTCCCTGGGAAAAGAAAAACCATTTAACATTATTGGATCAACTTGCCACTTCTGCTGCAATATGCACTCTTTCTATAGCTGCTACTACATTCCTTATCTATAATGCAACTCCTCCACCTCTTTCTATACATCTATCCTTGCATAACATTTTATACCATCAGCTCTAGTTCTCGGTTATCCTCCGCTGACTGCCATGTTTCTGAGGTACCAGTATCAATGTTCTCATGATGTTTCTTGCATTTGTATGAAAACATTTAAACCTATCCTTGAGAACATGCCTTTTCTTATTTGATCATTCTGCAACTGAGGTCATTAATTTCCTGTGCCAGACAAATGAATACGAGGCCATCCATTATCAGCAAAGTTGTCCTGCTCTCAGATATCAGCTCCTCTGCTATGTTGGGCACACACTTTCCCAATCATGGGTGAATTTCTGTTTTCACCTGTTGTAGCTCCTGCAAATATAGGATGATGGGTAGCAGAAAATGACATGGCAGTCATTTAGAAAAAAACTTGTGCTTGTCAGGGTGAAGGTTGCATTGGAGAATGTAACAATTACAATTGGGTTGAGATTGCGCAAACTCAGTTCCCGTAGGACCCTTACAGCCAGTGAATAAGGAGACTTTCATTTCATTGGTCTGAACTAGATTTGAATCGAGGTCCCAGAGATGACTACTGCAGAACCCCACCAATAATTGAATCGAGTGATCCTGATTATGTCATAAACAGTGACAACAGCGCTCCAGTGGTTTATGAATATCAGCAGAACCTTGAGACTGAATCACTGCCTTATACTAACCGACAGATACTGATTAACTTATTAATTTTCAAATTATATAGTTCTGAAGGCTTTGTGGGTGCTTGTGCAGCAGGCATACTGAGTACTGCAGATGCAGAGTGCATAGGTGAGAGGATAATAAACAGCACAGTAACATGGGACCTGAAGGTCTATAGCATTACACCTGAAAGGTACTGTTCCTGGGCCTGGCCAAGAGAGCCATTAATTGGTCCAGGCAGCGGGCGGTCGAGGGGGTCGTTCAGCCCAATTGCCTGCCTCTCTTCCGCGGCCATGTTCGCGCCCGGGTGGCCCTGGAGATGGAGCACGCGGTGTCCACCGGCACGCTCGAGGCCTTCCGCGACCAGTGGGCGCCGGAGTGCATTATCAACCCGGACAACCAAATTCTAATTTAATTTGTTAAGGTTTATTTAAAGTTTTATTAATTTACAGACAATTTGTTTAAGCACCCAATAAAAAGAGTACACATGAATGGTACTATTGTAAATGAAAACCCTTTTTAGCATCAGATTACTGACGAATACATTAAACACTATAGAATGTGAAAACCAGACATCTCATGTATGTTATGTATGATACATGTGCCAACATTATATTTTACACCCAGTAAGGGCGAACTGTACAGTATTACTTTGTGAGAATATTAACAGAGACTACAATACAGCAGTACCAATTACGCAAATAAAATCTATTAAACATTTTAATCAATGGAAATGTAAATAACTAATGAATCATGCTGTTAACAAGCCGGTCAGAATGGATATGACATTGAGCTGTACACACACTTGACTCAGTCATTTGGATCCTGCTCCGTGTATAAGTTGCAAAGGGCACATCTAGAAAGAAGCATGCACTGCAGTTTTATTTTCCTTGCCAATATTCTTCCCTCTCCTGAAGGTGTTGCCTCTTTGCTGAGGTACAGTTCTACAGGGAAAAAAAACAGAAAATGCCAGAAACACAGCAGGTCGGTCAGCATTTATGAAGAGAAAAGCCAGGTTTATGACGTTTCAGGTGTGGACGTTTCAGATGATGATTGTCAGGGTAAAGGCTGGGACTTTTATTATACAGAGTGTAACAGAGTCGTGGAATAAGTTAACAAGGAAGGCAATCGAAGCAACTGGCATAAATGGGCTCAAGCGGTAGTTCTGGCACCAAAAATAGATAGAGCCGTGGGTGTAAGTTTAAACTAGCAAGCTCAAGGGAGAAATTTATCTGACAGCACATGGGGAGACATTAAGAAAGAAAAAAAGGACTTTCATTTACATAATGCTCTTTAATAAGAATAAGTATAGTGAAGGGAAATCCGCCTGGGTTCAGTTAAGAAATAATAAGGAGTCTCATTACTATATTGCAAATACATTATAGTGGGGAAGAAATCAAGCTAATTTAGGGAAATTTACAGTAATAACAGATTTGTATTAATAGGATATTACTAAATATGTAATATCCAAAGATAGAATGGGATAAAACAAAAGTTCTCAGAATGCAGCCATGGTCGTTTAAAGAAAGAAAGACTTGCATTTATATTGCGCCTTTCATGAGCTCAGGCTGGGTCAAAATCCTGGAACTCCTTCCCTAACAGCACTGTGGGAGTACCTTCACCACACGGACTGCAGCGGTTCAAGGCGGCGGCTCACCACCACCTTCTCAAGGGTAAGTAGGGACGGGCAATAAATGCTGGCCTTGCCAGCGATGCCCACATCCCAGGAACGAATTTAAAAAAAATCATGGAATGCTTTACCACAAGTGGCTATTAAGGTACAGGCTAGAAAATTATTTAAGAGAGAATTGGACAAGTATTTGAATAGGAAGAATATACGAAGATATAGAAAAAGTGCAGAGAAATAGGATTTGAATAGAGAGCTCCAAATGAAGAGCCAGCACTAACAAATGTACGATGAGCTGAACGACCTCCTGCTGTGTTGCCATTTCTATGATGCATTTCTGTTTAAAGCAGGCAGGTAGGATGGGTTGAAATCCCAAGGAGGACACCGTTGTTGAGACAAATACTTCCTTTTTGGTTGATCCTTAAAAGAAAATGTATGTTTCCAAGGGGTGAAATTATACCATTTAAGGTTTTATGTCAGTCACAAATTTGTACCAAAAGTGTTTTTCAAACTCTCATCCATATTTTTCTTCATACTTCCTTTGACACATTACAATCTCCAGTGAGTGCATTCACAATACAACAACAACAACCTGCACTTAGATAGCACCTTTCACATAGTAGAGCCCAAGGCACTCCCCACAGGAGCGTAATCAGACAAACATTGACACCAAGCCAAAAAAGTAGATATTAAGACGTAGGTTTTAAGGAGTGTCTTAAAGGAAGAGATGTAGAGAGGTGTAGAGAGGAAATTCCAGAGCTTAGGGCCCAGACGGCTGAATCATACAATGGTTACAGCACAGAAGGAGGCCATTCGGCCCGTCGAGCCCGTGCCGGCTCTCTGCGAGAGCACTTCAGCTAGTCCCGCTCCCCCGCCCTTTCCCTGTAGCCCTGCAAAATTGTTTCCTTCAGGTACTGATCCAATTCTCTTTTGAAAGCCACGATTGAGTCTGCCTCCACCACCTTCTCAGGCAGTGCATTCCAGATCCTAACCACTCGCTGTGTAAAAAGGTATCGTCGCCTTTGGTTCTTCTGCCAATCACCTTAAATCTGTGTCCTCAACCTCTGCACCAAACAACTTCTCATCCTCGGTGATTTCAACCTCCATCTCAATTCATCACGCTCTCTCTCCTCTGAATTCACTAGCCTCCTATCCTCCCTTAATCTCTCCCTCCATGTAAACTCCCCAACCCATATTCACGGCCACCCCCTCGACCTTGCCATCTCTCGTGGCCTCGCTACTCCCATCGTGTCAATCGCAGATAAGGCCATCTCTGACCACTTCCTCGTATCGCTCTCCACCCACATCCCCCTTCCACCTGTGGTAAACCACTGTTTGTATTCCTGTTTGTCCTGTTTGTATTCCACTGTGTACATGCCTGGACATGCCTCGGCTGACTCCTCCCACAGGTCCTAGTATAAAGGTGACTGCTCCCCAGCCCTTAGTATCATGGACCGGTCGACCACGCGAGGCAGACCTCCATTCTGTTGTTAATAAAAGCCTTTAGTTACTCTTCTAACTCTCAGTCTTTTATGAGTAATTGATAGCGCATCAATTTTATTAACAACATTTTTATAATGGAGAAGATCCTCACACCAGCATGCCTGGACTTAGATCATCGGGAGGCGGACTCATCCACCAAGTTTACTCACTGGCTTAAGTGTTTCGAAAAATTCCTGACCGCCTCCGAAGCAATCAAATCGGACGAGGACAAACTGGATGTCCTGACCTCCAAAGTGAACCACCGAGTGTACTCGGTCATCCAAGACGCGACCTCGTACGCGGACGCTATCAAGCTCCTCAAGGACCAGTACACGCGCCCAGTGAACGAAGTGTACGCCAGGCACCTCCTGGGGAGTCGTAAACAACAACCTGGGGAATCGACCGTGGAATACCTTCAGGCACTGTCTGTGCTTGGCCGGGCCTGTGGTTGTAAGGATGTAAAGGCCGCCGTGTACACAGAGGAACTTATCCGGGACGCTTTTGTAGCGGGCCACAGATCCAATTACACCCGACAGCGACTGTTGGAGCAGAGTAACCTCGACCTCAACAAGGCCTCTGAACTCGCACTATCGTTGGATGCAGCCTACCAGGGCATGGATGCCTACTCCTCTGCACCGTGGACGCCGCGGGGAATGACAGCCTGGGACACGGTAGGACCGCCTCATAGCGCCGTGCCACCCCAGCCACACCCCAACAACGGCCCAACTACCGCAGCAGTGTCCCAAGGCCAGACAGCAGTGCCCCAAGGCCAGAAATGCTACTTCTGTGGCCAGGCAAAACACCCCAGAGCGCGCTGCCCGGCGAAAAACGCGATCTGCTCGGGCTGCGGGAAGAAGGGACACTACGCTAGCGTCTGCAGGGCCAAAGCCACCCCGAACCCCAGCAGCGCCGCGTGTGGGCCATGCGGGCCGCCATCTTGGACCTCCCCGGCCATGTGCGAATCACCGGTACAGCAGCCATTTTGGACGCCTCCAGCCACATGGGGATCATGGACGCCGCCATCTTGGACGACAGCCGGGACGCAGCAGGCCCCCGACACCGCCTCATCTGATACCCGCAGCGACACACCGACCCCTACGCTGGCATCCGTTACACTGGACCAAGCGAGACCGCACCAACTGGCCAGTTCCACAATGGACATTAAGGTAAATGGTCACGATACAATCTGCCTTTTTGACTCTGGGAGCACGGAGAGCTTCATCCACCCCGACACGGTGCGGCGTTGCTCTCTCCCAGTCCTGCCTGCGCAACAGCGGATTTCTATGGCCTCCGAGTCCCAGTCGGCGGACATCGGCGGCTACTGCGTGGTGACACTCGTAGTAGACGGGACCGTGTACGATCATTTTAAACTTCTGGTCCTGCCTGACCTCTGCGCTGCCGTCCTGCTGGGGTTAGATTTTCAGTGCCACCTTAAAAGTGTTACGATGGCGTACGGTGGACCCCTACCCCCACTCACAGTCCGCAGCCAGCAGCTTCCAAACTGCCCGCCGCGCACCAGGTGCAACCTCTCCACACTCAGAGTCACCCCCCCCCAACTGTTTGCTAACCTCACCCCCGACTGTAAGCCCATCGCCACAAAGAGCAGGCGATACAGTGCCGGGGACAGGGTTTTCATTAAAACCGAAGTGGAGCGGCTCCTGAAAGAAGGGATTATTGAGGGCAGCACCAGCCCCTGGCGAGCCCAGGTTGTGGTCGTTAAGACCGGCGAGAAGCAGCGCCTGGTCATCGACTACAGCCAGACAATAAATCGCTACACCCTGCTGGACGCCTACCCACTCCCCCGTATAGCTGATATGGTCAACCAGATCGCGCAGTACCGCGTCTTCTCGACCATTGACCTGAAATCAGCGTACCACCAGCTCCCCATCCGCCCTGAGGACCGCCAGTACACTGCCTTTGAGGCAAACGGCCGCCTCTATCACTTCCTTAGGGTTCCCTTTGGCGTCACCAATGGGGTCTCCGTCTTCCAAAGGGAGATGGACCGGATGGTAGATCAAAATGCGTTGCAGGCCACTTTCCCATATCTGGACAATGTGACCATCTGCGGCCGTGACTTGCAGGACCATGACGCAAACCTCGAAAAATTCCTCCGCACCGCCCAACTCCTAAACCTGACATATAACAAGGAGAAGTGCATATTCCGCACAAACCGCCTCGCCATCCTTGGCTGTGTTGTGGAACACGGAGTCATCGACCCCGACCGGATGCGTCCCCTTATGGAACTTCCACTGCCCCACTGCCTCAAGGCCCTGAAGAGGTGCCTAGGGTTTTTCTCCTATTACGCCCAGTGGGTCCCCTACTATGCGGACAAGGCCCGTCCGCTGATCAAGTCCACCTCTTTTCCCTTGACGGCAGAGGCCCGCTTAGCCTTCCACCGTATCAAGGAGGACATTGCCAAAGCCACCATGCACGCAGTGGACGAATCCATCCCCTTCCAGGTGGAAAGCGACGCGTCTGACTTTGCCCTGGCCGCTACCCTCAATCAGGCGGGGAGACCCGTGGCCTTCTTTTCACGAACCCTCCAAGGCCCGGAGACCAGACACTCCACTGTTGAGAAGGAGGCCCAGGCGATTGTGGAGGCTGTGCGTCATTGGAGGCACTACCTGGCCGGAAAACGATTTACCCTGCTCACTGACCAGCGTTCAGTTGCTTTTATGTTTAACAACAAGCAGAGGGGCAAAATCAAAAATGACAAGATCTTGAGGTGGAGAATCGAACTTTCCACCTACAACTACGAGATCTTGTACCGGCCCGGGAAGCTAAATGAACCCCCGGATGCGCTATCGCGTGGCACCTGTGCCAGCGCGCAGATCGATAGACTGCGGGCCCTCCACAATGACCTCTGCCACCCGGGGGTCACCAGGTTCTTCCACTTCATCAAGGCCCGCAACCTGCCTTACTCTATTGAGGAGGTCAGGACCATGACCAGGAACTGCCAAGTCTGCGCTGAGTGCAAACCGCACTTTTATAGACCAGACAGGGCCCACCTGATAAAAGCCACTCGCCCCTTCGAGCGCCTGAGCGTCGATTTTAAAGGGCCTCTCCCCTCCTCCGACCGCAATGTGTACTTCCTCAATATTATTGATGAGTACTCCCGTTTCCCGTTTGCCTTCCCCTGCCCGGACATGACCAGTGCCACGGTCATTAAATGTCTGAACAACCTCTTCACCCTGTTCGGCTTCCCTAGCTATATCCATAGCGACCGGGGCTCATCGTTTATGAGCGACGAACTCCGTCAGTACCTGCTAACTAGGGGTATTGCCACAAGCAGGACCACCAGTTACAACCCCCGGGGGAACGGACAGGTGGAAAGAGAAAATGCGACAGTTTGGAAGGCCGTCCTGCTAGCCTTAAAGTCTAGGGGCCTTCCAACCTCCCGCTGGCAGGATGTGCTCCCCGATGCGCTCCACTCTATTCGGTCACTGCTCTGCACTGCCACTAACGCCACCCCTCATGAGAAAATGTTTGTCTTCCCAAGGAAGTCCACATCGGGGACATCGCTACCGCCATGGCTGACGTCCCCAGGGCCGGTCCTACTGAGAAGACACGTGAGGACCCATAAAACGGACCCCCTGGTCGAGAGGGTCGACCTCCTCCACGCCAACCCCCAGTATGCTTACATCGCATACCCGGACGGGCGGGAGGACACAGTCTCCATAAGAGACCTTGCACCCTCGGGGGCCGCAGTAACCCACTACCCACTACCACCCCCCCCCACGATCCGATATCCAGCCCCAGCAGACGGCAGGCCTGGGCCCCGCGACCCGCTCGACATCTACGAGGACGACACGCCTGTGCCACAGCCTACGCTGGACTCGACGCCGGAAACTTCACTACCCCTGCCGTCGCCACGCAGATCACAGCGGCAGACAAGACCTCCGGAGAGACTCCAATACACTAACTTTTAATACACTTCACCCCGCCGGACTCAATTTTAAACAAGGGGTGAATGTGGTAAACCACTGTTTGTATTCCTGTTTGTCCTGTTTGTATTCCACTGTGTACATGCCTGGACATGCCTCGGCTGACTCCTCCCACAGGTCCTAGTATAAAGGTGACTGCTCCCCAGCCCTTAGTATCATGGACCGGTCGACCACGCGAGGCAGACCTCCATTCTGTTGTTAATAAAAGCCTTTAGTTACTCTTCTAACTCTCAGTCTTTTATGAGTAATTGATAGCGCATCACCACCCCACCCCCAACCCTACTTCCTTCTGTGTCCGCCCCTGGATAAAACTCTCTCTCAACTCTCTTACAACTGCACTTATGAAATCACAACTGTCCAGCCTCTGGCCCTGCATTCACCACGACATTTCTGCAGCTACTGATCTGCTCAACCACACCCTCACCACCACCTTTGATGCCCTAGTCCCTACTAAAACAATGACTCTTTCTCACCCTGGCCGTTCCCCCTAGTACAGCCCTCATCTACGATCCCTTAAATCCAAGGGGCGCAGATTTGAACAGATATGGCGGACAACTGGTTTAGCCATTCACCGCCAGATCTGGCTGGATCAAAGCATTATCGGGTCCTGCTCTCGTCTGCCAAAATTGCTCACTATTCTAGAATCATTCTGCAATGCAAAGATAAACCCCAGCTTCTATTCTCCACTGCAAACCGTCTTCTTAAACCCCTCTCCTGTCTCCTCCACCCTCACCTCCGATAACAAGTGTGAGGAGCTCATGGACTTCTTTGTCTCTAAGATTGAGACCATCCGTTCAGCTGCCTCTGCCACTTCCCTTCCTGCCCCTAGCCCACCGGGCCAAACTTCCTCTAAGGTTCCTCCCTGCCCTAGCCCTGAACTCACCTTTTTCTCCAGTTTCTCTCCGATCTCCCCTCATGACCTCTCCGCGCTCATCTTGTCCATGAGACCCACTTCCTGCTCCCTCGACCCTATTCCCACCAAACTGCTAGCCACCCAACTTCCTGCTTGTCCGACATCCAGTTCTGGATGAGCAGAAATTTTCTCCAATTAAGTATTGGGAAGACCGAAGCCATTGTTTTTGGTCCCCGCCACAAACTCCGTTCCCTAGCCACTGACTCCATCCCTCTCCCTAACATCTGTCTGAGGCTGAATCACACCGTTCGCAACCTTGGTGTCATATTTGATCCTGAAATGAGCTTCTGACCACATATCCGCAGCATAACAAAGACCGCCTACTTCCACCTCTATAACATCACCCGTCTCCGCCCTTGCCTCAGCTCATCCGCTGCTGAAACCTTCATCCATGCCTTTGTTGCCTCTAGACTTGACTATTCCAATGCACTCCTGGCTGGCCTCCCACATTCTACCCTACGTAAACTTGAGATGATCCAAATCTCGGTTGCCCGTGTCCTAACTCACACCAAGTCCTGTTCGCCCATCACCCCTGTGCTCGCTGACCTACATTGGCTTCCGGTTAAGCAATGCCTCGAGTTCCTTGTTTTCAAATCCCTCCATGGCCTCGCCCCTCCCTATCTCTATAATCTCCTCCAGCCCCACAACCCCCCGAGATATCTGCGCTCCTCTAATTCTGCCCTCTTGAGCATCCCTGATTATAATCGCTCCACCATTGGTGGCCATGCCTTCTGTTGCCTAGGCCCTAAGCTCTGGAATTCCCTGCCTAAACCACTCCGCCTCGCTACCTCTCTTTCCTCCTTTAAGACGCTCCTTAAAACCTACCTCTTAGACCAAGCTTTTGGTCACCTGCCCTAATTTCTCCTTATGTGGCTCGGTGTCAATTTTTTTGTCTTATAATACTCCTGTGAAGCGCCTTGGGACGTTATACTACGTTAAAGGCACGATATAAAAACAAGCTGTTGTTGTCCTCTGGTTCTCGACCCTTCCACCAATGGGAACAGTTTCTCTCTATCTACTCTGTCCAGACCCCTCATGATTTTGAACACCTCTATCAAATCTCCTCTCAACCTTCTCTGCTCTCAGAAGAACAACCCCAGCTTCTCCAGTCTATCCACGTCACTGAAGTCCCTCATCCCTGGAACTGTGAAGTCACAGCTGCCAATGGTGGGCCCAAGTGGGGGATGCACAAGAGGCCAGAATTGGAGGACAGTAAGAGTTCTCAGAGGGTTACAGAGATAGGGAAGGGCGATGCTGTGGCGGGATCTGAACACGCAGATGAGAATCTTAAACTGGTGCATCGGGAGCCAATGTAAGTCAGTGAGCACAAGGGTGAGCGGGACTTGGTGCGAGTTAGGATATGGGCAGCAGAGTTTTGGATGAGTTCAAATTTATGGAGTGATGAAGATGGGAGGTCGGCCAGGAGAGCTTTGGAATAGTTGAGTCTCGGAACATAGGAACAGGAGTAGACCATTCAATTTGCTCATGGCTGATCCTCAACCCCATTTACCTGCCTTTGACCAATATCCCTTGACACCCTTACCTAACAAAAATCTATCACTCAGTCTTGAAAGCGACAATTCACCTAGCATTCACAGCCTTATGGGGGACAGATTTCCAGATTTCTACTACGGTGCGGTGCCCAGAACTGAATGCAGTACTCGAGATGGGGTCTGATCAAGGCTCTATACAACTGAAGCATAGCTTCCTCCCCTTTGGAGGTAACAAAAGCATGGATGAGGGTTTCAGCAGCAGATGGGCTGGGGCTGAGGCAGCAACAGGCAATATTACAGAGGTGGAAGTAGACAGACTTGGTGATGGATAGGATATGAGGTCGGAAGCTCAGCTCAAGGTTAAATAGGATGCTGAGGTTGTGCACAGTCTGGTTCAGCCTCAGACAGTGGACAGGGAGAGGGATGGAATCGGTGGCTAGGGAACGGATATTGTGGCGAGGGCCGAGGACAATGGCTTCGGTCTTCCTAACAGTTAATTGGAGGAAATTTCAGCTCATCCAGAACTGGAGCAGTCTGACAACACAGAGGCAGTGGAGGGGTTGAGAGAGGTGGTGGTGAGGTAGAGCTGGGTGTTGTCAGTGTACATGTGGAACCTGACATAATTTCTTCGGTGAAGTCGCCGAGGGGTAGCATGTCAATGAGAATAGGAGGGGGCCAAGGATAGATCCTTGGAGAACTCCAGAAGTAACGGTGCAGGGGTTGGAAGAGAAGCCATTGCAGGAGATTCTCTGGCTACGACTGCATAGAGTAGAACCAGGCGAGGGCAGTCCCACTCAGCTGGACGACGGAGGCGAGGCATTGGAGGAGGATGGTGTGGTCAACCATGTCAAAGGTTGTGAAGGATACGGTGGGGCGGTAACTTGATTAAAGAGGTTCAAACATGTTTAGTGTCAGCACAAAGCTGTTTTTGGCTTCACGCCCATGCTGAACTTATGGAGTGTAAATTGGATGGCAATACCCAAACTGACTCCAAAGCAAAGCGGAGTGAGATGACCTGCCCTGGGTGTCTTGCTCTGGTGTCAGGTTGTCCTCCGATTCAGATTCAGGCTGTGTTTACACTACAACTGCAGTAAAGCTACAGGTAAAGCGTGAATGCTGCCTAAAGTAGTATATAGCGGGGAATTTGGTACCAATGCATGAAGCATTCGGGAAAACACTGCCGATGGTAAGCTTTTTACCTTGGGGGTAAATTGTCCAAGACTCAAAGCTGGGTGAGAATGTAAGTTGTGAGGAGGATGCAAGGAGGCTTCAGGGGGATATAGACAGGCTAAGTGAGTGGGTAAGAGCATGGCAAATGGAATATAATGTGGAGGAATGTGAAGTTATCCACTTTGGTAGAAAAAATAGAAAAGCAGAGTATTTTTAATTGGTGAGAGATTGGGAAATGTTGGTGTTCAGAGGGACCTGGGTGTCCTTGTACACGAATCACTGAAAGTGAACATGCAGGTACAGCAAGCAATTAGGAAAGCAAATGGTATGTTGGCCTTTATTACAAGAGGATTTGAGTATAAGAGTAAAGACATCTTACTGCAATTATATAGGGCCCTGGTGAGACCACACCTGGAGTATTGTGTACAGTTTTGGTCTCCTTACCTAAGGAAGGATATACTTGCCATAGAGGGAGTGCAACGAAGGTTCACCAGACTGGTTCCTGGAATGGGGGGATTGTCCTATGAGGAGAGACTGAGTAGACTAGGCCTATATTCTCTAGAGTTTAGAAGAATGAGAGGTGATCTCATTGAAACATACAAAATTCTTACAGGGCTCGACAGGGTAGATGCAGGGAGGATGTTGCCCCTGGCTGGGGAGTCTAGAACCAGGGGTCACAGTCTCAGAATAAGGGGTCGGCCATTTAGGACTGAGATGAGGAGGAATTTCTTCAGAGGGTGGTGAATCTTTGGCATTCTCTACCCCAGAGGGCTGTGGAGGCTCAGTCATTGAGTATATTCAAGAGAGAGGTCGATAGATTTTTGAATATTAAGAGAATCAAGGGATATGGGGATAGTTCAGGAAAGTGGAGATGAGGTCGAAGATCAGCCATGCTCTTATTGAATGGCGGAGCAGGCTCGAAGGGCCAAATGACCTCCTCCTGCTCCTATTATTAATAAGTTCTTATAATTCGGTGCCGGGCGGGAATCTTGCCCCAAGAATCAGGGCGAGTCCAATTTGGGGCGCTCTCAAATTTCTGGTTATTCCTTTTAATAGCCAGAGAAAACAGCGAGTATCTGTGGCCAATTTGCCAAAAATAAAGACTTGAAAGACTTGCGCCTTTCATGACCGCAGGACGTCCCAAAGCACTTTCCAGCCAATGAAGTACTTTTTGGAAGTGTAGTCGCTGTTGTAATGTGGGAAACGCGGGGCAGCCAATTTGCGCACAGCAAACTCCCACAAACAGCAATGTGATAATGACCAGATAATCTGTTTTAGAAATGTTGATTGAAGGATAAATATTGGCCAGGGCTACCTTGGAAAACTTCACCCGCTCTGAAGGACTCGGTGTGGTTCCGAGCCAAATCACGAGGGGTTTGTCCCCAGCAGGTGGCGGTGCTCTTCGTCAGAGTTGGCCGCAAACTCCTTTTGCTTTAATTGGTGTATATTTATAATAAAGATGTTTTTTTTTTTTAAAAAGTGTTTCCTCAAAAAAAAAGCAGAAGTCTTCCGCTCACAACGTTCACCTGATCCATGAGTTGGTCTGAGCCTGACTGCGGAATGTTCCACGAATACAAATGAACATTCTCGAACTTTCCAGATTCCCTGGAGGGAAGCAACTCGTGAAGAGTTTACTTTTGCTGTATCGAAGACTATCTATTTGACTTACTGATGTTTTTACAGGAGTAATACCGACTAAAAGGAAAACTCGTGGTGGAACGAGTGAAGGCTAGGTTACATTCGACTCATTTCGGCGCCACTCGTATTTTTCGGCGTCGAACACCTTTCCCGACCTCGGCACTTGGTTCGGGGGCCCCCTTCTCGGGTCGCCGAACCACTTCGGAAGCGCTCGGCTTTTTCCGTCGGCGGCCGGAAGTGACGCGTGGGGAGCGAGCGAGCGGCGCCGAGTTGCTGAGAGTTTTGTCCCCTCTTGTTGCGAGTCCCAGTCTGAGAGAGTGCCGTCGCCTGTTCTGAAGGAAGCTGGCCTCTTTAGAGTCCAGATTCAAAAAAAGAATGCTTTAAACCTGCTTCTTTAGCCCAAAGAATTTGGGGAGGGGAGGGAAAATAATCACGCGTTGGAGAGGCGGGGTGGGGAGGGAGGGAAAAGAGAAGAAACTGCAAGGCGAGTTTCTCAGGAAAGCTTGGGTTAGCTTCCCTCAGACTGCAAGACCAGTCCTGTTGAGATTAAGGCTTGACCACCTGGCTGTTTTAATTAAGCAGAGAGGGACCGAGAGAAAGAGAGGACAAAGGCTTTAAAAAAAAAAAAAAAAAAAAAAAAAAAATTATTACCGGATCTCTCCAGTCTGGAAAATAAAGGAAAGCCAGCAACTGGAGGCGAAGAAGGGAAGCTGGCGACTGACTGGAAGCTTCATTTGTTGGGGGGAATTGTGAGACAAAAAGACACAAAGTGCTGACTGGGGCCCTCTGCAGAATCGCCCCCCCTCCTCCTCCCCTTCAAGAAGAAAAGGCTGTGTTTGTGACCGAGAAAGCCCACTGGTAATTAGACTCGTTTATCCAGATTTTTTTTTCTCTTCCTTTAAGACTGTTGCGTGTCTGTTTGATTCCTTTTGTAAATGTTGCAGTCTGATCGCGAGGGAACGGAAGACGGGAGTGATCACTAATCCTGTAAGATTTCTTGACAGCCTGCGGTGGAGAGAACCAAAAAAAAATAATCTTATTGATTATTGTCGATTTGTAGTGTTGCCAAGACAAGTCCCAGAAACACTGCTGGGAGGAAGAGACCAGTTCACGGAAGCTGCATCTTCTGCTTGGAAGAGTGAAGAGGGTGATTACTGAGCTCCCGTTTATTAAGTTGGCTGTGCATCTAAAAGTTTTTTTGAAAAAAAAACAAAAAGCGGAGATGGCTAAAAAGCAAAATCAAAAGGGTGAGTGAAAATCAATAAAAGACACGCATTTCTCGAGTACTAACTTGTTTTTCTGCGGCTTTAATACCACAAACTACAATCATTTTTAACCTGCAGTCTTAATTTTGAAGATCATTTTGTAATAATTCCTTTTTTTCCTCAAAGCAATCTGTATTTAATGTCGCAAGGTTTTAGTTTTATGAAGTATTACAGTGGATTCTGGAAAACGGGATTCCCCCATTTCATAAGCTTGGAGGAGTGTAAGTGGGAGTACATTGCAGACCATAAATTGAGGGTGAAATTTGTAGACGAATTAGAGGACATGTATTAAGAGTTATAATTGTAGCGGATTTTAATTGCTAGACTGCAATAATGTTTGTGGTGAGGCAAGGGAGGGTTTTCTGCTGTGTTCAGGACTGCTTTCTCCCAAAAAGGAAGTACTAGTTGCCCAGATTCTGGATAACACGAGTAGTCTGCCTAAAAGGGAAATATATGGAAAACAATGACCACAATATGATCAAGTTCAATGTAATAATAGAAAAGGAATAATAAGTCCACTACAAGGGTTTGTGACTGGGCGATGGCAAATTATAGTGAACTAGAAAGGCCCAGGGAAAAATGGCAGATAGAACCATAGATCAGCAATGTATTTAAGCAGGAGGTGGAAATCAAGTACATTCCAGTAAGTGAAAAAAGTGTACAGAAGGATGGGGTTAAATGGCTGAATAGGGAGATTAGATCAAATTAAAAACTTTAAAAGAATCATTTAGTGTTATTGGGGTGATTTAAAAAAAAAAAATGAAAAGACAAATATGAAGAATATGTAGGAAAACTACAGAGAGAGATTTCGAAAGCTAGGGAGTTAAAGAAAATTAGCAAAAAACATAGCAATAAAAATGTTTTCTGTAGTCGCAGTAGCAAGACAATGGTCACTAGGGGTTGGACTGCTAAAAGTTGAATGAGGCAATGGCAGAGACCTTTACCTCACTTTTCACGTGGGAGGTGGATATTGAAATGGTAGAGCCACCAGAGGTCATGGAGGTTATTATTCAGAGAGAAATGGCACTAAAGAAGTTACAGAAACTTAAGGTAGAAAAATTATTTGGAACCTGACATCCAAGGATCCTGAAGGAAACTAAAGAAGAAATAGCATCGGCTCTGACCATACTTCTCCGAAATTCTGTGGAAAAGAAAATTGTGTCCGAGGCCTGAAAGATGGCAAGTGTGGGATCCCTAGTCTAAAAAGGTGATGGAGTAAGCCAGGAAGTAATAGGCCAGTTAATCTTAAATTATTGGTAAACTACTAGAGACTAGCCTAGCTGCCACTGAAGGGCCCATCATCTAGCGCAACATGCATGGCATTTTTAAAATAAAAAGCTGTCCTTCCTGCCAGGAGTCCCAGAACCCTGGTATACCACTTAACTGTTCAAGCATGTGTCAACTCTTTTTCCCTCTGGGCAGAGTGAGGCCTATTACAGTGGGAGCTGTCGAGTTAAGACAAAATTGGCGGGTGTGTGACCTGAACCGTGGTGATGCTGAGGGTCTTGAGTTGTGGGAAAATGCAGTTGTGCCCCTCGCCCCTGGTGGAGTTGGGTATATGAGACAAAACCCAGAAGTTCCTGTGAGGAGAGAGACTTAGATTGAAGGTGAAGTTCTGCTGCAGTTGCTTACTGTATCATTGTTACCAGTTGTTACATACATAGTTGGAGCTTTGTCTGGATGAAGTTGAAGACCCTGTTATCTGATACTTGAGTGGGTCTTCAAAACTCGCGTCCAAAGAAGTGAAACAGCTATAAGAACATAAGAAATAGGAGCAGGAGTAGGCCAATCGGCCCCTCGAGCCTGCTCCGCCATTCAATAAGATCATGGCTGGGCTGATCTGATCCTAACCGCCAATCTACTATCACAGAACCATCTCCTGAATCTAACAGAATTAGACACATGAAATAGGAGCAGGATCAGGCTACACGGCCCTTGGGCCCGCTCCGCTACCCACAGGGCCATGTCCGATCCAAACCTAGACTCATGTCCAAATTCCTGCCCGCTCCCCGTAACCCTTTATTCCCTTTACTTCTAGGAAACTGTCTATTTCTGTTTTAAATTTATGTAATGATGTAGCTTCTACAGCTTTTTGGGGCAGCATATTCCATGGACCTACCACCCTCTGAGTGAAGTAGTTCCTCCTCATCTCAGTTTTGAAAGAGCAGCCCCTTATTCTAAGACTATGCCCCCTAGTTCTAGTTTCACCCATCATCGGGAACATCCTCCCCGCATCCACCCGATCCAACCCCTTCACAATCTTATATGTTTCAATAAGATCGCCTCTCATTCTTCTGAACTCCAATGAGTAGCGTCCCAATCTACTCAACCTCTCCTCATATGTCCATCCCCGAGATTAACCGAGTGAACCGTATGGGCCTACGTAAGCCACAACCACAATGATTGGAGCCAACAGGTAGCTTCAATGGCTTTTGCACTTCATGCCAGCACAGGTGATACTCTGGTCTGGAATATGTGTTCCCAAGAAACGGACTTTTTTTGAGGCTATCTTGTTTACACCTGCATGTCTTTTCTTTCCTCCTCCTCCAGTTCTCTTGGAGGGAAGAGATTGTTCTGTTCTGTTGTAGCACTACTTCCTCTGCCATTTTTTTTTAAATTATTGGTTTTGGGCACCAAAATTGTAGTTTTTGAAAATGAATGGCTCTCTTGTGGTGCAGCTCATGATGAATCAAAGGTTGCACTGTTGCAATGAAAGGGGGATGGTCCACATTGCTACTGAGGATGTGGAAAAACTGAAAAATGAGGCAGTGAAGGAAGTGTTTTTTTTAATTGGTTTCTAAAAAATTTATTTGCATGATGGATACTTCACGTGTGTGACATAACACATGCCAGATGCATGGCATGTTTGTCATGGCATTTCTCACTGATTGCTGTAAATATACTGTGTGTACTGATTAATGTTCATTTGCATGTTTAGTGTTAAATAAAGTTGACTTGGTTTATAGCCTGAGCCACACTTGGTGTATATTATTCTGTCTTCCAAAGTCAGAGGTTGTGTGGCGACACGTAATATATTCCAATAAACGAGGGAGTAGAGAGGCAAGAGTTCTCTATTCAGCATCCGGGCCTTGCTCCATTTACCTAGATATTGGGCAGGTAAAAGTACACTCTGGTTCGTAAGGAGCATGTGGTCCACTTACAGTGATGCTGAACCCAAGGAGAATATTTAGTGTAAAAGCCTCACGTATGACCGTTGCACAAATATATCAATCAATCTGTGATTGCAAAATGTCGTAATTGCATAAACAACCTCTTGAGATATATACGATAGCAAAATACTGCGGATGCTGGAAATCCAAAATAACAACAGAAAATGCTGGAAAAACTCAGTAGGCCAGGCAACATCCGTGGAGAGAAAATGGAGTCAACGTTTCGAGTCAAACCCTTTGTCTTGACAAAGGGGTTGACTCTCTTTTCTCTCCACGGATGTTGCCTGGCCTACTGAGTTTTTCCAGCATTTTCTGTTATTTCTTTATCTGTCCCTCCCTCCCTCCCTCCCTTTAGTGCTCTCATTCCTCGGTGTACATTTCCATTGCTGGACAGGCGATGTGGCTTACAAACAGCATGTCCTGTTGTTGATCCTAAAATAAAAACCTCTGGTGTGTTGCATACCCCCAGCTCCAAATTGTGGTGGTGTTCACTACACTCGGAAGGTAGGCAGCCTGAAGCCGCATTCTGAGACTTGCAGTGCACAGATCGCTTGCGCAATGCAACGCTGGTGTATTCTAGTTTGCTACCTGGTTGAACTTCTTCATTCCTCTGACAGAGTAACAGCTCAGTGAAGCTCATGAACTGAAGCCTCAGCCGCCTGAGAGGCGCAGGCTGCAGACAGAAAACGTTTAGTTAGAGACATTCCAAAAAACGACTACTGTATATGTTTGTGACTATTTCCGATGTGTATTGGAATGCACTAAACTGAAGACTATATAATGTCCCATGGCACTGCTCATAGATAAAAAATTAATAAACTGAGTATAGTGTTTTCTTCAACTGTGGGTAAATATATTTGCTCCCCTCACGTAACACAGTTGCATTAATAAATCTATGTATGTAACAGGCAGTTACAGAAATAAATCCTTGTATTTAGTTACATTGTGTTTCCTGTCAGTTATCTCCTGAGTTCATGGTGCACTTTGCTTTGAAGTTTGTAAATACACAAAGAATTCAAGGTTAACTCTACTTTTCAAAGTGTGACAGATGCTCCGCAGTTTTTCTTTAATATACTATTAGAATAATTATTGCTAGCAGATCTCCTGCAGCATTGCTCCGCATTGGATTGGGTATTCCGTTGTGTTTAAGGAACTTGCAGAATTGTTATTAACAGCAGATGGCCTCGTACTTTCTGTTTCAGCCGAGTTAACCTCACCAAAATTTGTGTACACCTGGTTTTTGTTAACTTGATATTTGCATGACAAGTATTCTGAAATTAAATATCACAGCAAATCTGTGAAGTTGATTATCTACTGAGCAAACATAAATTGAAATTAGTCCGGTCATTCCATTTGTGAAGTATAGTAGCTTTCCTGACTGGAACAATTGTTCCTGTATAATACACAATTTATGGGCCTCTTAAAGATTTTTTTGAAAAGGCAGCTTGGTGATTTTCCAAGGAGTAAGTTGTACATGTTTCAAGTGTTTCCAGAACTGTACACTTTGAAAGCATCTTGTAAGCTCAATGATCTCTGCTGTTTATACTTATTTTTGCTGTCGGGAAAAATCTTGGCTTCTATCTTTTAAGCATACAGTCTGAAGTCTATAAAACATATGGTAATGTATTGCAGTTGCCAACTCTTGTTTTACTCTGTATTTAACATAGTTTATAAATTCAAATTGCTGCTTGTAGTTATGGGAAAACCTGATGCAAGTTCTAACAGAATTGCTCTGTGCTAATGACCCTCAAAATATACACCGTAGCAGCATAGAGTTGGGGCAAGTTGGTTTGAATATTAGTCTAGACCTTGACGATAATAAATCAATTAATTTTTATCTGCCAACTTTCAAGTATTGTGCAGCCGCTGAGGGTAAAATCCTTTGGAAAGTTTAGTAAATTCTTGTGCACCCTCTATTTGCAGAACATGGCTACTGCTACTTTTCAATTGACTCTGCGGATCTCATGGATTTATTAAGTATATTCTGTTGGTCGTGGCCGCAAAACAGACCCTGGACCGTTGGAATTTAGAAATCTTGCCAACAGTCTATTCAAAATCAGCTAATCAGTGTACTTGGGTTGGTTTCAGAAGGGAGTCAATAGATCACTTGGTGACTATTAGTAAATCATTAACTTAATTTTAAGGTACTGAATTTTACTTGCCTATTAATAGAATTTTGCTGTACAAAATGTGAATCAGCCGCTCAAGATATTCTTGGCTCCATTCATTGAGCTTATTGAAGAATTCCGGAAAGGGAAAGTTGATTTTTTTTTTAACACAGCAAGTTATGATGATCTGGAATGTGTTGCCTGAAAAGTTGGTGGAAGCAGATTCAATAATAACTTTGAAAAGGGAATTGGATATATACTTGAAAAGGAGAAATTCACATGGCTGTGGGGAAAAGAGCAGGGGCGTGCGACTAATTGCATAGCTCTTTCAAGGAGCTGGCACCGACATGATGGGCCGAATGGCCTCCTGCGCTGCACTGAAGTGTCAGCCGAGATTATGTTCTCAAGTCTCTGGAGTTGGGTTTGAATCGATGACTTTCTAAATCAGGCAAGAGTGCTGCCATTGAGCTAAAGCTGTTCAGGTTCCATTAGAGGAATTTCTTGGTGGTATATTCAAGTAGCTAAAGATGTTGCAATGAGTTTTGCTATGACTTATGATTTGTAGCACCTCATAGTGTAGGGTTTTCACCTCCCTAGTATTTCATAGAAACATAGAAGATAGGAGCAGGAGTAGGCCATTCGGCCCCTCGAGCCTGTTCTGCCATTCAATGAGATCATGGCTGATCATCCAATCTCAGTACCCTGTCCCTGCCTTCTCCCCATACCCCTTGATCCCTTTAGCCTTAAGAAATATATCCAACTCCTTCTTGAATATATTTAATGAATTGGCCTCTACTGCCTTCTGTGGTAGAGAATTCCACAGGTTCACCACTCTCTGGGTGAAGAAATTCCTCCTCATTTCTGTCCTAAATGGCTTACCCCTTATCCTTAGACTGTGACCCCTGGTTCTGGACTCCCCTGCCATCGGGAGCATCCTTCCTGCATCTAGTCTGTCCAGTCCTGTCAGAATTTTATAAGTTTCAATGAGATCCCCTCTCGTTCTTCTAAACTCCAGCGAGTACAAGCCCAGGTTTCCTCCCTAAACTATAAGTACTCTGTGTATGTGAAGTAACATTCCAAAATTTGACAGTCACTTTGTCAGTACAGGTAAAATCTATGCTGTGGGAAACATTACCTGTAGCAATAGTACTCAATGTAGCCTGGGAGCACTTGCAAACCTGCCTCTCCTTCGTCTGTGGCCACTGCAGACTTGCTACTTTACATACTTCTGGGGCTGCACTCGTGCATTCAAGGTCTTCCTGAGTGTGGGATGTTGATGGCGCTCGGATACAATGCTGTCTTATCTCTTGTTCTCAGCAGGGAAGGTAAGTGAATCCTTTCTAAGGATGTAGGGGTGTCCCAAATTGTCAAATATGCACTAGTTTGTTTTCAAAGAAAGAAAAAGTACTTGCATTTGTATTGCACCTTTCACGGCCAATGCAGTACTTTTGAAGTGCAGTCACTTGTAATGTGAGGAATACCAGCTATGTTTAAGGATTAATTAAGGTTAAGTGCTAAATTCTGGGTTTTCAGACTATGGTCTACACTTCAAAGGGAAGACATTTCCCTTTGTTGTGAATTAGATGATTCTTAAAAAGTGCTAAATGTAAGTAACTAGTGCTGTATTGTGACCATGTTAAAGACATGTTGCTTTGCCAATTGATCCCTGGCATTCAAACTAGAATCAGGAGTTTCTAGCAGTTTTGCTGTTGGATGATGTCTGATGTAAATGTATTTTCACTGGTGTTTCATGTTAACAATGGATGGCGATCTGGTTGAAAGCACCCAAGTAATGGGTTCCAGGCTGTGGGTGTTTACTTTCTCATTAGCATTCCATGAGGTCATGTTTTTAATACTACATTTCAATGTTTTGAGAATCTCTCTCAAAGTTTCTTTGACAAGTGATGGTCTCCAGCAAAGGAAGTCGCCTTAAAACAGAATTGTCTCCACAGTTCAGTTGCTTTCTCATTCTGACCATGTAAGACGTGCTCTACAACAAAACCTATGTTACGTACACTCCCAGGAAGGGAGGCATCACAAAGCAGAAAGGCGTTGCTGACTTTTTGGATTTTCTTCAGTTAAGAATCAAAATTGGGGAAGGTAAATTAACCCCTTGTAGATTGTTTCTGGATCTTGTATATGTTTATTACAGAACTGTGTAATAGCCTAACATTTTTGTTTCTGTAAAGCATTTAAGTATAGATTTAGTTGTTTTAACTTGCACTAAAAGGTATTTTCAGCTTTCTAGATTGACTGGAAAAGATGTGAGACTATTAATGTGAATTCAGTGCAGAGTAAGCAACCTAATGCATACCCTACCTGATCATCAGGGGCACGGCCCACTCATAGGAAGCCTGGTACAACCATTAGAACAGAAGCAGTGTTTAAAAAGCTTGAATGTAGCAATTGGGTCTTGTACTATCCATGGGTAAGTGAAAGTGCCATATTAAACTATAGCGTTGGTAGCTTTTTCCTGTTTCTGTGGAGAATTGCCTGGCCTTCACTTGACGGTAACCGGTTTGAAATCAAGCGTTCCCTGTGTGGGGAAGCACAGACCCACATCCTGTCATTGCCTCGTACAAATTTCCTGAGAGGGGTCTTTAGCTGAGATTTGCCCCTTGACAAAAAGTTAGTGAGCAACACTGAATTCGAATACCCTGTCCCAGGAACAGGTTCTATTAAGCCTGGCAGCCTGATGTAAGAAAGTATCGCAAAGAACCTACTCCAGCCTTAGAGTAATTCTCTTAATTGTGTCATGGAACAGGGAAAATCGTTTTGATTCTCTGTATCTGATGTCATTAAAATTGCATGTGGGACAGGTAGAGTTAGTTTTACTGGGCTAAACAAGTACTATCTACCTTTTGCCCTCTGGACAGGTGTGTTCTTTTGAACTTATTTTTGCAGGCATTTGGCAGTAGTGCCAATGAAATTTGCAAATAAACAAGACCACTCACAAGCTTTGGCAATCGCACCAGGTGTATTTCCTCAATTTGCAATAGAACCCAGCAGTCACTGTTGGCTTATTGTTAAAAGCACTGCCCAGTTTAGCACAAAGGAATACAGACCAGGCAGTCCCAACTTCAATTCCAAGTCTGTTCTGAGTTCGCTGATCTCGGCTTAGGCGGCAGTTGAGATGCCACAATTGGCTTCAGCACCCCTCAATGGAGGAGGAAAATGAGCTGGAGTTGCTGCTCCTGATTGCTGTCCAGCAGCCCCCGCTGGCAAGTGCGTAAGGATGTCCGATGAGGAGAGGACCCGGCTCGTGTGCTATCCCCATGATAAAATAGCCAACCGGCGCTCGCTATATCTAGGCTCACATGGACAATGGGCACTTGGGCGAGATAAATACAGGTGACCAGCACCTGTAGAAACAGGAAAGAGTGAACACGTTCGGAGAGGGGAGGAGCAAAGTTATACATTAAGGGAAAATAGTTTTACATAAAGTTATTTATGCTTAGTACAGGAAACTTTGTGATATCCGGCACCGACGGGACCGAGCTGTTGCCGATCTATCAAAACTGCCGGACATACAAAGTTAATGTTGAAGCATACGGAGATTTTCATCTCCGTATCTGACAACAAACACTGTTGCTTAGCAACAGCTTCAAACAGTCGGCCCGTACCTTGGAAGCGTCTCTGTAGCTTAGCAACAGCTTCAGAGAGACTTTGCAGTGCCCGACTGTTGGAAACAAAGCCACGAGAAGAAAAACAACCTAACAGAACGGCTCCTGATTTCTGCCGGTAGATCGAGGTTTCCGGACATACAACCTCCGGATAAACCAAAGTCTCCTGTAGTTGATACATGGTATCTTCACTTTTTACAAGTCAGAACCAAGTTCCTGACATCCCCCAAACATTGTCAGAGATGTTTTCATCCGGCATGGTTGTTCCATGGGGTTGCAGCAGTTCTGATTCCGAATATAATGTTGCTTGTGCCATTGGCTTCCATGTTCAATGTATTCTTTTGTCTTGGAAGCTTTTCAGGTATGTCTCCCAATGAAATAATTGTCTTGCCGTGCTTTCCCCATGCCCCCAAGTCAGAAGCTTTATTGCGGTTTGCCTAATGGCACATTTTAAGCGCTTGTACTTCCTAGTTAATGTTATATGATATGTCTATTGGAAATAAAGGAAGATAGTGTTTTTAAACTATACCTGTTGAGTATTTCATGGGAGTTTATTATATTTATACTCTCATATTTTGGGAGTAAAAAATGTCCCTACCTGTCTTGGTTACCTCTCATGTGCCCCAAAGTCCCCACCTATTCCTCAGCAACATCGGGTGTGGGGGGTCACCTTGCACATGTATGTTGATGCCCAGCTCTGCATTTCTGCTACCACGCTCAACTCTCCGCCACTGCTCTGTCTAATATTGTGTTGTGTATGAACTAGAACATCCTCCAACTTTAATACCCAAGACTGAAGCCATGCTGTTTGGCTCCCATCAAAAAATTCTGCCCGAGTCTCCAAATCCATCCCCTTGCTGAACCTGATGCAAGTTTCGGTAGCATTTAAATCCCACAGTTAAGCCTGTTACTGCAAGATAGTTAAATTACTTGACAGACTTGCTAACAGTCTCCACAACGCATTACAACTGTGTCATTCAAAACACTACTTCCAGGCATTGCTATGGTAGTGATATTCCTGCAGATGCACAACAATGTAGAACGGACACATGAAAAGTTATTCTGCCTTCTGCGTGCAGACAGTTGGCAGAACGCAAATGTGACCATTGCTTAATTTTTTAATTTAACTTTTTTTTTAAAAAAAAGTAAAATGAGCATGGTTAAAACAATGCATAACTGCAGTCCATTGGATAGTGTTTATTCAATGAATGATGATCATCATAGAATCATAGAAATTTACAGCACAGAAGGAGGCCATTCGGCCCATCGTGTCCGTGCTGGCCGACCGAGCGATCCAGCCTAATCCAACTTTCCAGCACTTGGTCCGTAGCCCCGTAGGTTATGGCACCAAGTGTATATCCAAGTACTTTTCAAATGTGATGAGGGTTTCTGCCTCTCCCACCCTCTCAGGCAGTGAGTTCCAGACCCCCACCACCCTCTGGGTGATCTTGTAGCTCCATTACTCGTTAGTTCAGTTGCACTGAATTAATGTTTATCTTGTATAATGCACTTTTCAAATAGCTACTTAAGTTGCAATTTGTTCGTAAAGTTTGCTAAGTACAGTTTCATTTTTCAAGATGAGACGGTACATCAGCTTCCCCCCCCCCCCCCCCGCCCCCCCCCCACAAGTAGATGTTGTCTGTCTGTGATTACTTGCTAATTAGAAGTTATGAAACCACTGCATCGTTTCCTGTACTTCAAATGCAAAGTGTTTGGGGTGATCAAAGCCGTTGAAAGGTATTTTTAGCAAGGTGCTTACCCTTCCCATCTATGTTGGATTTGTGAATTCTTTGAAACTACATAATTTTGAATTTGCCAATTATGAAAGTGCAGGTGCAGTGATGTCTTGTAAGCCAGATATAGTTGCTCCACACTTAAAACTTGGATATAATGAAGATTGCCAAAACAGGACCCCCACGCTCTCCAGCTGAGATACGCTTTACATTCTTCTCATTGAACACAATCCCCCCCTCTCCCAAATGTAAGGCAAATGAGTCCATTGCATTTCCTAATAGTTCAAGAATAGTATCGGCAGAGGATTGAAGTTGCTAAATAAAGCTTGAGAAAATAATCTAGGCTGACACTTCAATGCAGTATTGAGGGGGTGCTGCACTGTCAGAGGTGCCGTCTTTCGGATGACATGTTAAACTGAGGCCCCGTCTACCCCCTCGGGATGTAAACAATCCCGCGGCACTCTTTCAAAGAGCAGGGGAATTCTCCCTGGTGTCTTGGGCAATATTTATCCCTTAACCCACATCACTGAAACAGATTACCTGGTCATTATCACATTGCTGTTTGTGGGATCTTGCTCTGCGCAAATTGGCTGCTGCGTTTCCTACATTACAGCAGTGACTACACTTCAAAAAGTACTTCATTGGCTGTAAAGCGCTTTGGGACGTCCTGGGGTCGTAAGAGGCGCTATTTAAATGGCAGTCTTTATTGTAGACTAGATAATGATTGGGATTTTAAAATATCGAGCGTATGGAGTAGTTTGGCAACAAAATCATTTTTATGGAGCCTTGCAGTAGAGTGCATTTTTTTGAAAACTACCTTTTTTTAAAAAAGATAAAAGAAGGAAAGTAATTTTCCACTTCGACGGTCCTGTCTGAATTGTGCTAGATGTGGGAGATTGCCTCCTTGTTGCAGGCTAACATTGTTTCCATGAAGTATGTGCTACTAGAGCCAGACATTGAAGGAACTGTCACAAGCCCTACAATGGGAGGCAGTGACAGCAGCAGAATTGCCATTTGTGTGTTACTGTGTTGTATCACTTTTGATTAAATAACATTTTACCAGATGTGCTATATTTGAGGCTTGGCTAAATTATAGACGGCTCTTTAGGTTAGGTTTTAAGTAGTCATCAAAGTGACGTTCTTGAATGAGCTGCCATACAAAGTCATTTTAGTTTTCTCTTTATTACATCTTTGCTGTCAGTTTTGGAAAGCCATCTGTGACGTACTGTATTGAAATTGAAAACTGAGAAATTCAGTTTAATTACTCTTTCAAGTTTGATTTTTTTTTAAACTTTTTTTTCCCATCGGATTCAAATTTACAATTTTTACCCTTAATTTTCCCTATAAAAGTGCAGCCTGTAGCATATCCTCTGCAGTTTGTTCTTTGCATGCACATGTTTATGGTTTGCAATCTATCATGTAAACTATTCATAAATAGAAATTTATTGATGTCTGGCAAAGGTCTCTGAAATGTGTGAAATAAAGGTGGTTTTACTGATTAGTTTCTTGGGTAGTTTCCATGGAGGGGAGGGAGGGACAAGTGGAACAATAGGTTGAACCATGCAGAGGGGAAAATTGAAGTTGATTTAAGCGAGCTTAGGAGTAATTGGATGATCTTAGTCACTTCTAGTCAAATTCCTGCCAAACATTTTTGTGGCATAGCAACAGAAAAGAGACTGAAATGGCAGCCTCTCGTATATGATGTGCTGGTAGGGCGTATGGTCCAAAATGGGTGGTGATCTCTACTGTAGCATATTGGATTAAAATTGTCTGAACAAAGCAAGTTTAAATGCGATGAATGTTATTTTTCCCTATACTTGCCCGAGAGATCGGCTTCCTTTTTTGAAGTGTGTTCTCGTATTCTAAGCATTCGAATGGCCCACTCAACATGCTTTGCAGACCTTGTGTTTTTTCACTGGCCATTTGTGGACAGGGGTGTAAGCTGTTTCCAGTGACGACTGCAACGGTGTGCTGCTTCCTGCGGTTCCCTGTAATTAATCCCTGTTGCTGCAAATTAATCTGCGTCATTCAACAATGGCAGCAGTGTGTTTTTTTTATAACAAAAAAAACTCATCTGTGCGACTGGTTCATCTCAAGTGTGTCATTGGCAACCTGTAAATGGAGGGTGGGATACCAGCTGACACTCACCGTCTAGGCTTGTACATGAATGGCAACTGGACAAGATACCAGAGGGCTGCTGGTGCCTGTGAAATTGGGCCCCGATTTAAAAAAAAATCAGCCCCTCCAGAAGAGGGAAAGGGAGAAATTGGCACAAAAAATTGGGAAACGATTTGAAGAGATTTGAGGAAGGTGCTTTCAACCTCGAGTATTCCTCTTGGGATTTTATTTATCTCCTTATAACCAAAGAGAAGACTGTCGTCATTTTGATACTGGTTAAACAGCCCGCTGTTGGGGTTCTGCTGGAAACGACCCAATAGGGTCATGTATCTAGAGGGGCCATCTTCAGCTGGCGAGCATTGGACTTAGTGAGGGGCAGCATCTATCCTGGGTCATTCTGGTACTCGCAACTGAAAAAGCATATAAAAGCCAGAGATTTGATTCCTTGCTGAGCTCGAATCCCTGCAGCGGGTAGTCAAAACTGCCCAACGCATTACCGGCACCCGGCTACCGACCATAGAGCGCACATACCAGAAACGTTGTTTACGGAGGTCACGGTCCATCATCAAAGACCCTACCCACCCCTGCCATCTGGGAGACGCTACAGATGCATTCGCACCCGTACGATCAGATTTAGGAACAGCTTCTTTCCCAGGGCTGTCATCCTACTGAACTCCACAAATAAACTCTAAAGCCTGCACATCTGCCAATGCACTTTATTATGTTAATGTTAAAGTATTACAAGCCAAATGTATGTTGAATGTTTAAATGTCTTAATCTAAATGTACACTCTCGGGAGCCGCAAGCCTACATTTCGTTGTACTGCACTTGTGCACTAACAATGACAAGAAAGATGATTATGATTATGATTATGATGATGATTATGACAATTGACTGCAGATGAGCTCACCAGATTATCCAAACGGGTCTTTCCCAGCAAGGAAGTAGAGTCCCTGGCCTGAACCTTTTTTCTGTAGCAAAGTGGTAAATATTTTTTGCAAATTTGTTTTTCTCATTTTCTGGAGAAGTGCTTTAGATTGAAAGTTCTATCCCTCCTCCCCAGAGGAGACTCTCTTGAAAATATATAGTTCTTCAAAATCCAGCTGAGCACCTGGATCAGCAGACAGCAGGTTTGTTATTGCAGTTACACCCTCTGCCATACCAGGGTGACAAATTGATTTTCTTGCTGGCAAGCATTTAGACTATAAATGTTAACTTTGTTGTTTCTAGGTCTTAAATAGCTCCACGGCATGGAAATTGCCATTCAAATTCTGGGTTGTCGAAAGATAGCAAATGCTTCCCGTTCTGAATACGACTTAGCCGCACATAAATCAAACTCCGATTTTATTGCTCGTAAATGTCTTGAATACTGCTGGAGTTTATAACTAGCGATCACGTCACACCCGAGACCCAAATTGCATAGCTCGAGGCTAAAGGTTAGTCTTAAAAGACTAGAGTTTTGATTAATACAGGTGATGCCATGTGTTCATGGTGCTAATTTCCAGGAAGAATGGTCTCCTGCTGGAAAACTTACATTTTCCTTCCATCAGGGTTGTACTATTCAACTAAATTTGGAGGGTAACCCATTTCAATGTTTAATCAAAATGTGGTGCATGCCTGTATCTGCTTATTTTTAGTTCCTATAAATGATAGCTTTATGTGGCAGTGTACTTAAATGCTACTGTGATTCCTTTTCGACGCCATAAAAATGCGAATTTATATATTTTGGCATTCAAATGAAACCGCAATAAACACACCTAATCCCGTTGCTCATATTCTGTCCTAGAAGATGCTCATCCATGCTTTTGTACCTCCCCGACTCGACTATTGCAACACTCTCATGGCCGGTCTTCCATCCTCCATACACTTGAGCACATCTAAAGCTCTGCTGCCCCGTGTCCTAACTCGTACCAAGTCCTGTTCACCCATCACCCCTGTGCTCACTGACCTACACTGGCTCCCGGTTCGCCATCGCCTTGATTTTAAAATTCTCTTCCTCCGTGTTCAGATCCCTCCATGGCCTCGCCCCACCCTATCTCTGTAACCTCCTCCAGCCCTACAACCCTCCGAGAACTCTGCACTCCTCCAATTCTGTTCTCTTGTGCACCCACACTTTCTTTACTCCACCATTGACGACCATTTCTTCAACCGTCTAGGTCCTGAGCTCTGGAATTTCCCTCCTAAACCTCTCCACATCTCTCTTCTCAAAACCTACCTCTTCGACAAATCTTTGTCACGCGTCCTCATTTATTTAAAAAAAGTTCATGTCATTTGCATGGACATTGGAGTGAGTTTGAAATATATGATGACATTTCTTGTTAAATTATTTAGATGTATTATTTGTTCCAACCGACACTGTTAAATTTTCAACCTAGTGAGCCTTGTGATCACACCCAAAGCATAGACTATGTAACTCACTGCTTATCTGCACTATCTCCAGCACTAATTTGTTTCAATTTCCCAACCCCTCTTTTATGATTGTTATCTTTGGACAAATAAGCTGATCGTGACTTTCAGCAGTTGAATGTTCAATGCTGACTGTTAGAATAAAAATGGTCATTGAACCTCACTAAAAATTTGTGATCCCGTTTTTGTTTCATATAAAAATTCTAGTGCAGTTCTCTGCATCAAAACTGCTTAAAGACTTTTAGATTGTTTAGACTCTAGGGCCTAGAAATTCGGTATAGCCGCGTTTGGGGCGCTAGTCCTGGTGATGCGCAAAGTTTAGCGCCACCTAGCGCGATATTGGGTTGCAGCGCCCCTAAAGGTGATTGCAGCGCTAAATCAGGCGCTGCACGCTACTCCTAAGGCGCTAACCCGGCGGCGCAACCCAATTTCGCAGCGAGGGTGCTGAGACACACTGGCGCCGGCCAGCTCTTAAAGGGGCAGGTCAATTGGCATCACCAGACACACTCACTGCCTTGTAGGCCTTCAAAGTGGTGGGAGCCTACCTGTGGCGCACCAGCCTAGCAAGACATGGAAAGGGTGAGGCAGAGGGCGGAACGCCTCACTGATGGGGCATTGGATGCTTTGGTTGGTGCAGTGGAATCGAGGCCAAGGAAGATGGTCGGAATGTGATTTATGTTTTGGACAGTCTCCCGGGTGTGAGAGGCAGTTATGTGTCACAGCGCCAGGGACCCGGGTTCGAATCTGGCCTCGGGTGACTGTCTGTGTGGCGTTTGCACATTCTCCCCGTGTTTGCGTGGGTTTCCTCTGGGTGCTCCAGTTTCCTCCCACAGTCCAAAGATGTGCGGGTTAGGTTGATTGGCTATGATAAATTGACCCTTCGTGTTAGGGGGATTAAATATGTGGGGTTACGGGGATAGGGTGGGATATGTGTTGGTGTGGGGGTTACGGGGATCGGGTGGGATATGTGTCGGTGCAGGCTCGATGGGCCGAAATGGCCTCTATCTGCACTGTGGGGTTTCTGTGTGATTCTGTGTCTGTGTGTATTCGTTTTGCTTTCTGTTGCCATAGCTTTCTCATGTTTGGAGGAACCACATTTTGTGTAATGAAACACTTTCTTCATTTACAATGGCCATGCCTGCTATTTACATGCACCTTGCCCTTCACAGGCTTGGGGGTATCAGACCGGTTCCATTCCTGTTCTTGGAATGGCAGCAAGCATTCCGTGAGAGGGGCCTAGAAGCTACTTCTGATCAGCCTCTGACACGCAGCCTGAGAAGAGCCGCTCGCATAGAAGTTCAGGCCAGCAGGCATCTTCTCAGCCACCGACAGAGATGTCCTGCACCTTATCTGAGGCTGCAGATCTGGCTGAAGCAGCTGGCACAGCTCAGTCACCACCTCCTTTCTAAATCGCAGCCTTCTGACACACTGCTCCTCCGGCATGTTCATGTAGGAAAACTGCTGTTGGAAAACCCTGCCAGCGTAAGGTCTGCTGTGGCGACATCTGTTGGCCCTCCTCCGTCTGGCCATGCCCGCCCCCCTCTCCCAGCGTCTCGGTGCCCTTTCCAGATGATTCAGCAGCAGGACGTTCCCCTCCAATGCAGCCCCCATAATAAGTGCCCACAGGAAGGTTCCCCGTTGTCAAGGCTCACCAACAGCAAGGTGATGGTCAGAAGGCTGAAGATCGTCTGTCTGTGCTGGCTCAGTGGTCAAATGGCTCTGTGTGCAGCTCAGCAACTCTTTGTAGCTCTCGAGGAAGTTGTGCTCCAAAAATGGCTGCCGCTTTTAAACCACACCAGGCCGCTTTTAAACCACACCAGTCCCCTTTAAATAACGCTCCTCCAGCCCGAGAGCGACTTGGTAAGGCCCAGGTAAGCTGTCACTATTAGCGCCAGGCACTACAGAGGGGGGGGGGCGCCCAAAAGGCGTTGCACACTCAAATGACGTCATAATCAGCCTGCGCCCATGAGCGGGCGCTAAGATTTAGCGCTGGCGCTAAATGCATGCTCAATATGGGGCTAGGCGCCTTGCGCCCGCCCGGAAATTGGCTAGCGCCCCACTTCCCGGCCTCTAGGCGTTAATCGGTGGCGCTAACAACCGAATTTCTCCCCCTAGGAGTTGGATTGTTAGACATTGAACTGACCTCTAACTAAGTCCTATATTGTCCTGATCATTGGAAACAACCCCAGGCACGTTCACTGAATTATATTTGCTTTTAATCAGAGCAGTATTGTGACTGATCAGAGCAGTACGAGACTCCCAAAACAAGCGCTCTACTCGGAGCTCCGGCACGGCAAGAAAGCCCCAGGTGGGCAGAGGAAACGCTTCAAGGACACCCTCAAAGCCTCCTTGAAAAAGTGTAACATAGAAACATAGAAGATAGGAGCAGGAGTAGGCCATTCGGCCCCTCGAGCCTGCTCCGCCATTCAACGAGATCATGGTTGATCATCCAAATTCAGTACCCTGTCCCTGCCTTCTCGCCATATCCCTTGATCCCTTTAGCATTAAGAAATATATCCAACTCCTTCTTGAATATATTTAATGAACTGGCCTCCACTGCCCTCTAGAGAATTCCACTGGTTCACCACTGACACCAACATCCCCACCGACACCTGGGAATCCCTGGCCCAAGACCGCACAAAGTGGAGGAAAAGCATCCGGGAAGGCGCCGAACACCTCGAGTCTCTTCGCCAGGAGCAAGCGGAATCCAAGCGCAAGGAGCGCCCGTCAACCCAAGCACCCCACCCACCGTCTGCCCCACCTGTGACAGAGACTGTAGGTCCCGCATTGGACTCATCAGTCACCTGTGAACTCATTTTTTAATGTGGAAGCAAGTCATCCTCGGTTCCGAGGGACTGCCTAAGCAGGAGAAGAAGTATTGTGACTAGGATTTCAGTAAAGTGTAATAGTGGGAGTGTAGCTTTTCATACTATGTCTGTGTGGGGGGGAAAATTGAAATTTTTATCTAATAGACGTGCTTAATCTAAATATTTTTAAATCAATATCGTGAGACCCCCATTTGGAGGAAGTAGGCTGCTGGTTGTGTAGGAATTGGTAAATAAAGGTTCTCATTTTTGGGGGGGGGGGGGGCAGCGTGAATAATGCGTAAATATACGCAGCATTCGGCAAACTAATAGGCAATTTCTAATCGTTGTCATGTATTAAAGTCTAGTGGAAATTTGGAAAACCCCAGGGATTAAATACAACTGCAAGCCAGGATCCCCATTGTTTATTAAGGTGTGAAGCCTGGCTTGATTCCTTCAAAAAGTTGCTCCACCTTTTTAAACGGGAAAATATCCTTAAAACACGAACATCTACTGTTCAGTAGTTATGACATGGAGGCCACTAGACGCTTTGAATAAATTGAACTCCATTGGCATTTAGGGCTCATGTATTCCATGTGCAATGAAAGATGCACCTCGTGATCATTTTTCTGTTTATCAAGGAACAACAGAAGGGTGATCTGATTCATCCAAAGACACTATTCTATACAACAACAAAAAAGCTGAAAGCAGCATTCACTGTATTGGTAGACTTGATTTTAACCATGGGTAGTCTAACCTGCTAACTCAGTGCAGCAGAAAGTAAAGGGCCGAGCTTTAGAGACAAAGACTGCTTAGGAAACTTTCATCAAACCATTAAAATGGGGGTGGGGGGGAGCCCAAACTGTAGCAGTTCACTTGAACTGGACCACCAGCAGTGCAAGATTTTGAGGTGTTTGGGGGAAAAGCATTTTGAGCTGGAAGAAGCTAGGGTGAATTACTGGTGTTTACAGGTCTGTTAATGGTGGTGCTAGTGGTGGGAGCAATTTGAGATGCTGAGTTTAGAGCATCACGAGGAGGATAGTGACTCGAGTGTCGTTCTTCCAATAGTGTATTGGTATCGATGTGCTAAAAACTGGAGTGTGCTTTAGTCATTTACTTTTGCATTGAGAGCGGGTCTGTGAGAAACCTTTGCAGTTTAGCTAGATGGTTGAAAGTTTTTAAGACCTGCTCCGTACAGACGTAAGCACCTATGTTCTCATCATAGAATTAGTTACTTTTCCGTTGCTGGTGAAACAAATCCTACATTATGAATCGTGCAGTTTCAAACAGGAGGACGACTCTTCCAATGTACAGAGCTACTTTTGAAATATAACTCCTATGAATTGCCCTACATTTGATAAAGTAAGGATCGTAGTTACTTCACATTTACTGCCATATAAGCCGGAGGTACACACTACACTCTAGCCAACTTAGCCAGCGCAAGACTTATCTTAAGTGATCCAACCACCACAAGGAAAGCCTTGTAATATCCTAAGTCCCTTGCGTTTGCTCGCTGTTATTAAATTTCAGGATTTTGACAAAAGCCAGATGCTGCTTTACAAACTCTTTACCTTTTCACTTGCTTCATTCCTATGCCAAATAATGACATTTATTAATGTTCACAGAACACTTGTAGAGGTTCATTATAATAGACTACAGGTACAGGTAGACTATCCTTTATCCGAAAACCTCGGGACCAGCCGTGTTTCGGTTTTCGGAAAATTTCGGATTTCAGAAGGTATTTTATAAGACTGGGAAATTTGTCGGGGGTGGGGGTCGGCGGGGGGTCGGGGTCGGCGGGGGGGGGTCGACGGCGGGGGTCGGTGTCGTGCGCACGACTTACGCTGAACAAAAAAACTTTTGGTTTTCGGTTTTCGGAAGTTCGGATAAAGGATAGTCTACCTGTACTTGGGAAATGATGTGTTGCAATGAGTGTCTAAACTGATTGGCTAATTCTTCCTCAATGGATGCTTCCATACTGTTGCTGACCTGTTTGAAAATGTGTGACTTAAAGCAGCAAAGTAACAAGTATCTTGTGCGTTGCAACCAGCGGTTAGAGTACACGTGAAGAGGTAAGGTGTCAGCCTTGTCTCCATGGTCGCACTTGCCTCTGAGTCTGAAGGTTGTCCGACTCCAGAGACTTGAGCATCAGTGCAGTACTGAAGGAGCACTTCACTGGAGGTGCCGTCTTTCAGATTAGGCGTTAAACTGACGACTCCCCTCTCAGGTGGACGTAAAAGATCCCACGGCACTATTTCGAAGAGGAGCAGGGGAAGTTCTGCCAGGTGTCCTGGCCAATATTAATCCTTCAACTCACATCACCAAAATAATCTCTCATTATCTCATTGCTGTTTGTGGGAGCTTGCGGTGCACAAATTGGCTGCTGCGTTTCCAACGTATTGCAACAGTGACTAGACTTAAAAGTACTTCATTGGCTGTAAAGCGCTTTGGGATGTGCTGAGGTTGTGAAAGGCGCTATAGAAATGCAAGTCTTTAAAGTTGTGCAGCGAATGGGGCTTTTGGAGCTACAAATTCAGAACAATCAAATGACTCGCCAAAAAATTTTTTTTAAATGGAGACTGATATTCCAGTGTGTTTTGTAATGGCCCAAGTATTGGATGTGGATGTCAGAATTTATTTGAATAAGGGAGTGTCTCAAATTCACACAGCTATGGTTCTGCCAAACTCCTTACTAAAAACATGTGATTGTTCCAAGATCATGGCCAGACTTGTAGATTAATAATTGTTTTTCTGCATACATTTGAGCGAGACCACAAGATCGGTTTGGAAACAAAATCAGAATGTTTCAACCCAAAATGGGTGTAGGAAAACCACTAAGTATTGTAGGGAGTACAGGAAACTTTGGTTTATCCGGAGGTTAACTGTCCAGAATGCTCGAGCCACCGACAAAAATCAGGAGCCGTTTCGTTAGGTTTTTTTTCTTTTCGTTGCTTTTTTTTCACCAGTCAGGCTCTGCAAGGTCTCGCTGAAGCTGTTGCTAAGCTACAGAGACGCTTGCAAGGTGCGGCCGACTGTTAGGGTTTGTTGCCAGATATGGAGCTCAAAATCTCCGTATGTTTCAACATTAGCGCTGGTTTGTCCGGCAGTTTTGATGGGACGGCAACAGCTCGGTCCTGTCGGTGCCGGATAGCACAAAGTTTCCTGTATGCAGGAAACGATGTACTTATTTCATATATGTAGTTTACCTTGCATGCCAAACCATCTCAACACTTGGAACTGCAGTCTGTATGCCATAGAGGTACAATATTGGCTGTTTAAAAATATCACTTCACTCTGAAAAGGGGAATTGACAGACAGCAGCTCCAATCCCCACATAATGACTTGTCATTTCTGGGTACATATTAAGTGGGGGGGTGGCATATGTTAAATACAGGACTCTCAAATGTTACTGTTGTTGTGGCAAGTAATGTACTGGAGGGGAAAGGATTCATCTTGCTGAGGATTGAACTCCTTTTTGGGTATCTTATACCAGCAGGGCCAGGGTAAAGGTTTGCATTGATGGTGTTCCAGCATGCATGTTTTTGCAATCGTTGCTACCTATCTGCTAGTGAGTTATAGTATGGCCTGCAGAGTGGGGTCATTGGACAGTAGCATAGTTCCACGGCTTCGCAGTACTGTTCCACAATGCCACTACTCGTGCAGTGATCCTCTAGTCAGGAATGGTTAGCAAAGCCAACTTCAATGAGAGTAATACAAAAGCAAGATACTGCGGATGCTGGAAATCTGAAATAAAAACACAAAATGCTGGAAACACTCAGCAGGTCAGGCAGCATCTGTGGCGAGAGAAACAGCGAACTGACGAAAGGTCATCGAACTGAAACGTTAACTCTGTTTCTCTCTCCACAGATGCTGCCTGGCCTGCTGAGTATTTCCAGCATTTTCTGTTTTTATTTCAATGAGATTAAATCTTGCTTATAAACACTTTCTAAATCATTTGAGCACTAAGATTCTTAACTTTTCCCCGGGGGGGAAAGTTGTTGATTCTTTTAATACTGTGCAGTGGTTTTTCCTTTTTAGAGAGTAGGGCTGATCATATTTCAATATTGATACAGGGTCAGGAATGTTCTACGTTGACGCACCATAAAGTTGGATCCATATGCGGGCTAGACGTAACTGCACAATAATTACATAGTATATATTTTTAATACATGTAGCACACTCATCTTTAAGTCAGTAGGTCGTGAGTTCTAGCCCCACTACTGAGAGTCTTGATTACCTAATCTACGCTGGGACTGCAGTGCAGTACTGAGGGAGTGCTGCACTATCCGAGGTGCCATCTTTCAGATGAGACGTTCAATCGAGGCCCCCGTCTGCCCTCTGGTGAATGTAAAAGAGCCGGGGAGTTCTTCCCGTGTCCTGGCCAATATTTATCCCTCAAACACCTAAAACAGATGATCTGATCATTTATTTCATTGGTGTTTGTGGGATCTTGCTGAGCACAAATTGGCTGCCACGTTTCCTATATTATAACAGTGATTGCACTTCAAAAGTACTTCATTAGCTGTAAAGTGCTTTGGGACGTCCCGAGGTCATGGAAGGCGCTGTATAAAAATGCAAGTTCTTAATGTACAGTGAACACACTGTATGTGTTTCTTAGCTGCTTCCCAAATCACAGAACTTTACGGCACAGAAGGAGGCTATTTGACCCATCGTGTCTGCCGGCTGAAAAAGAGCTATCTTGGCTAATCCCACTTTCCAGCTCTTGATCTGTAGCCCTGTAGGTACGGCACTTCAAGTGCAGATCCAAATACTTTTTAAATGTGATGAGGGTTTTTGCCTCTATCACCCTTTCAGGCAGTGAGTTCCAGACCCCTACCACCCTCTGGGTGAAAAAGTTCTCCTCAACTTCCCTCTAATCCTTCTACCAATTGCTTTAAATCTATGCTCCCCTGGTTATTGACCTCACTGCTAAGGGAAATAGGTCCTTCCTATCTACTCTATCTAGGCCCCTCTCCCCTCAGCCTCCTCTGTTCTAAAGAAAACAACCCCAGCCTATTCAATCTTTCCTCATAGCTCAAATTCTCCAGTCCTGGCAACACCCTCGTAAATCTCCTCTGTACCCTCTCCAGTGCAATCACATCTTTCCTGTAATATGGTGACCAGAACTGCACGCAGTATTCTAGCTGTGGCCTAATTAGTGTTTTATACAGTTCAAGCATAACCTCCCTGCTCTTGTATTCTATGCCTCGGCTAATAAAGGAAAGTATCCCGTATGCCTTCTTAACCACCTTATCTACCTGTCCTGCTACCTTCAGGGATCTGTGGACATGCACTCCCAAGGCCCTTCTGTTCCTCTACACTTCTCCGTGTCCTACCATTTATAGTGTGTTCCCTTGCCTTGTTAGCCCTCTCCAAATGCATTACCTCACACTTCTCCAGATTGAATTCCATTTGCCACTTTTCTGCTCACCTGACCAGTCCATTGATATCTTCTGGCAGGCTACAGCTTTCTTCCTCCCTATCAACCACACGGCCAATTTTTGTATCATCTGCAAACTTCTTAATCATGGCCCCCTACATTGAAGTCTAAAACATTGATGTATACCACAAAAAATGATAACAAGTTCTTCTATAACCTATTATGTTTGTTTTGGGGATGGGGAAAACTGGGAAAGGTCTCTAATGATTATCCAGTGGAACATTTGGGAGGCAATTGAAGTATGTTATGTTTCCAATTTTGCTTTGTCTTGTGTGCAGGTCTGTCCTCTTGGATATGTTCTTATGCAGTAGTATGAGTTTCATCAGAACGTGGGGCATTTCCAGGGTTGGGGCCCAGGCTGCTCTGCAAAAGAGTGAAAATAAAGATGGAAAATGCTGAAATACAAAGCAGGTCGGTCAGCACCTGAAAAGATAAAAGGCAATTCACGTTTCTCGTGGAGGTCTGATAAAACGGTCTAACCGTTTAATGTTTAACCTGCCTTTTTTCTTTGTCGGACCTGTTGTGTATTTTAGCATTTTAAAAATTTGATTTTTAGCATTTGCAGGGTTTGATCTCCACCGAAGAGCAAGTTCTGCCTGAGAACAAATCTGTCGAGGTGGATTCTCCCAATTCATTTCTACGAAATTGAATTCCTTTTGTTTTTTAGGGCAAGCTTCTCGGGTGACGTGGATAGTTCTTAGCTGCAGTTTTTTGACAAAATTGTATTGCTGTATTCTACAGGTTACTCTTCAAAGCAAACGACGACTATGTTCCAAACAGTAAGCATAGCATTAACAATGAAAATGTGAATTCTTCTAGTTTTCAGTTTCTTTCTCTTACTATTTGTTATACCAAAGCCAGCAATGCAGTATTCAGGATAGTTCTGATCGTAACAAAGTAAATGTTGAAACTATTCTTTGGAGTGAGGCCTGTTTGTCCATTTTGTATATTTTTTATTCTCTAGTTAATTGATGCACTGTTTGCTGTCGAAGCTAGAAGCTGAAATAAAGATGTTGGTAAAAGATTGGGATTATTCTAATTTGAAGTTGCCTTCCTCAGTTAAGGATTAAAAGGTTGCAGATACTGTAAAAACAGCAGAGCACACGTTACAAAAGAACAACTGGCGATGGCGTGGCTAGGAAATCCGATGACTAACAAAGTGTGTCGGCAGGTTGCTTTCAGTGTGAATTGTCTGGAATTACTGTCATAGAGCTTTACACATTTACTTTTGAATGACTTGGTTTCCCAGCTACTGTAAAATGTTGGTCTTAAATCTCAAGTGCGCATCCAAGCACAGGAGCTGACTCATTTCCATCAACATTAAAGGCTTTCTTAATTTTGGGCTGCGTACCAATGTAGTCAAAAATTTCAGACAGCCATCACTTTAAATATTTAACCCATACAGAGTTTTTGATCTTGACCATACCAAGTGCTAAACAGAAGGTGGAAACTTTCACTCCAGACACGGGGAGGAAATGAGAGAATTACTGCGGGAGGGGGGTGGTTTTAGCAAACCGCTCGAGCAAGATTGGTGCAGGTACTTTTCAGCCTTTAAGTAATGTGAGTAAATTGCTCCTGAACCACATGCTTTTAAGATGCTTTAAACCCCTCCAATCCAGTACAGGTAGTTTTCAGAAGAGTTGCAGCAAAATCTCCCATTAGCAGTTAAGCCTCTCGGAATGATTCAGGTTTTGTTGCCATAAGTCTGCATTTGAACAGAGACTGGCTTGTTCTAAGAGGAATAACTTGCTGTCAAGAATTTAGTCTCATTTTGGTTTGGAAATTCTGTACATTTATAAAAAATAAAAAAAAATTGAAATGTCACCTATGAGAATGGCTCAAGTGGAGAAGCTTGGGTGAGGAGATTGTGTGACAATCAATTCTAACCGAATTTGTAGAAACTGGCAGGTTTGTGTGACGCATGGCACTCTTTCAAAGGGCCCTTCTGATTTGTTTCATCCTGGAGAGCAATGTGGTACCAAATGGTCAAGTGAATATAAAAATTTGGGAGCAAATGGGTTACTTTGTGTTATAAGTTCAATTACTCCTTCGTGTACTCTTTCTATTAAGATTTTGCTAAGTTTTAAGATTGGATATTAAGCATTTACCAACTTTCACATGCACAAACCATTGAAATCCTTGTTCACTTAACATTTGTAGGTGGCATGTAGTGATATTTCATAGGGTATACAGAAATTACTATTAAAAAAAAATTAGAACAATATCTAGTTTTAAAATGGAGTATAGAGATACAATACAGTTTACAAAACAACTTTAAATTGGAGGCTTTGCACAGACTGGGAGCCAGTGTCGGTTAAAGAGGGCGGGTAATGTGTGAGCAGGACTTAGGGATAGGATACAGGCAGGAGAGTTTTGGATGAGCTGAAGTTTACAAAGCGTGACGGCTGGGCAGGAGTGTTTTGATATTCGGCACTCTCCTCGACCTCTGGATTCTTCAGTCCATTAGGGTTTTATTGTTGGTTCCTGATAGTTGCCTTTTATAATCTATATATAATGTAGTCAGTGTGTCTGAGAGACTCATTAAATTACTCGAAATGCAGATTAATTCATTCATGGCAATTAATTCTGCTGGGTTGGAGGCAATATCACCAAGGTGGGCGTGCAGTTTTTATGCTAATAGCAACTCCTAATTTAAGGTGAAGGAAACTTACAAACCATGGGTTGTTCCCAAGGGAAGGGCACCACATCGGATGTCAGTTGAAAATATTGCCACTTTGATTACTGGACATTTACTTTAAGATTATTGGTTTTCTTCTCTCCTTCCCCTCAATGCTCCCAGTTATTTTCTCCTCTTCGCTTGAAGGAGCTGATTCATGTGGAGGTTATCTGCCTGCCTGCCTGTCATCTAGCTGTCTGCCATCTCCTTATACCAGTTAAGAACAGAAAGAACCTGGGAGCAGATCACTTGCTTGCCCTTATGTCAGAGGACATGCATGTAGAATGGCAAGACCAAGGAGGAGGGGAATAAAGTTTGCCTTACAAGGATCAATTTTATGTGACTGACACCTGTAGCAATCTTCTATCTTTCCTCTTAACCGTGTGAGGTTTCAACTTGATTTTACTTGGTTCTGAACACCTTCTGTTGAAACAAAGATGGACATCTGTGCAGAAAATGCATATCATCAGAATTAGGAGAAGGCCATACGGCCCCTCGAGCCTGCTCTGCCATTCAATAAGATCACGGCTGATCTTTGACCTCGACTCCACTTTCTCACCCGATCTCCATATCCCTCGATTCCCCTAGAGTCCAAAAATCTATTTATCTCAGCCTTGAATATACCAACAGTTCAGTATCCACAACCCTCTGGGGTAGAGAATTCCAAAGATTCACAACCCTCTGAGTGAAGAAATTCCTCCTCATCTCAGTCTTAAATGGCCGACCCCTTATCCTGAGACTATGCCCCCCCCCTAATTCTAGACTCCCCAGCCAAGGGAAACAACCTCTCAGCATCTGCCCTGTCAATCCCCCTCGATCTTGTTTTTAAATAATTCCACATACATTTGCAAAGTGGCTCAGATGGTTGAAATTTGAACATTTCAATGATGCTAGTATACTGTATTCTGAACAAGCAGTTAATGGGTTAAGTAAGCTCCTAACAACAATTAATAAAACAATTGTTTACTCCCTTGTTTTTATAGTTGTGAAGTCATTGTGCCTGGCAACAACAATATCTGATTGTGTCCATTAGGGGGCTCTATAATTTGATATTGATACTTAATTGGTGATTTTCACCGAAAGTAGTGCCTAGCCATCACTGGCTGCCTGAGATTATTTATTACACTTGGGAATGGCAGTTTAGACGTGTTGGGGATTTGACAACCCATACACATTGGCAAAACTAAAAAGCAGAATTCCGAATGATCTGCAGTCTATTATGGGAGAGAAATCTATGAATGAAACAGTAATTGATCTCTGAATCGAGACCACTGACACCTGGTAAACTGGGGCAAAGCAGAACAAGCATACCATCTAGGAATAAAAATTCAGTGTTTTCTGTTTCAACAAAAGTGTTAATGGCTTTGTCGGGGAGGAAAATGTGGACGTGGCATGTAGCTTCCAAAAACAATTGGACTGTGGAATGTGTTTCCTTAAAGGAAAAGAAAAAAGGTCAAAGGTTAAACAAACTGCGGAAGCTGCTAAATACCACTAACTTAAGCAGAAAAAGGTTTCTAAAGATTGCCTCTTTCTTAGAATGTAGTTTGAATCACCTTTAGACTGTTAAGTACAGATCATATCTGAAGATCACACTTTTAAATTAACCCGTGGAAGGATGTTGTTCAACTTGCAATGTACTTGAACATAGTTCTGACACCAACTAATTCCAAATGATAATTTGATATTTATAGACTGTTACTGTGCTATTATATTTGGTTACTGCAGCCTTTAACCATCTGTAATCCTAATCCCTTTTGTGTAGTTAATATTTAACAATGGCTAAAACTTGTGTTCATACAGCACAAGATTAATCTGTAAAAATAGTGTATTTGTGCAAGTGTCCTTTGTTACTTAACTTTCAGGACAATCCACTTGTATATCTGCAATAATATAGTTAAATTACAAGAAATTTGGAAATCCTATGAGAATAATTGGACATGACAATACTACAATGTTACAAAAATCTTTTTTTTCTCCAGTGTTCAAAATGTCGTGGATTTGGCTGACTGGTATCATTGAGCTATTTTTTGTATATTGAAAGTTTGTACAATCCGAACAAGACTTGCCTCGAGAAAACACGGCATCTTTTCAATTTAGAAACTGCATTATTGATGCTCATGTGCTAAGAGGAAAGGAGCGGCTTTGAAGTCGGAGCTTGATTAACTCAATTGTTCTGTAGATTAATCCAAGACATCACTTTAACAATCTTCGTATGCCTCAACTGGTAAAATTGCTTGCTAATCTGGCAACATGCCCGGAAAAGATGTATACTTGTCTTGGGAAAGAGGGCAAAGGTTAATTTAGAATCCTGCATCGGACTACGTTTTGTTCAGTCTGTGATAAAGTATTCTTCCATCAATCAAAGCAGCCTAGAGTAACTATTGCTGGTCTGCAGCTAAACAGGAATCCTTTGTGTACAACAATGATGTAATTCAGGGAAGAGAGGATTGCAGAAATGCTTGCTTTTCTTTGCAGAATTTAGGTTCCACTTCAAAGGGCAAATTTGGCTGTTTTGTGAATTATTAAGTCCCCTTCTGCACTGACCTACCTAAGGGCTTTCCAAATGCCACTCAAGTTCAGGAGAGTAAGAATTATTTCCTGAGTGAAAAGAACTAGCGATGTAAATAAAATACAAGCTTATTTTACTTTTAAAAGCTGGATGTTCTTTTTGGGTAAGGTTTTCTTAAGTGGCTGCTTGGAGCTTCCACCAAAGAAAGATGCATTCTTCCTGATGAGAAGGAGGTACGGCAATCAAACGGCAAGTTACTGCCTGCTGTTAACATAAGAACCTGTTCTGCTATTCAATAAGATCATGGCTGATCTTCTACCTCCACTCCACTTTCATGCCCAATCCCCATATCCCTTGATTCCCTTAAAAGTCCAAAAATCTATCGATCTCTGTCTTGAATATACTCAACGACTGAGCCTCCACAGCCCTCTGGGGTAGAGAATTCCAAAGATTCACCACCCTCGAGTGAAGAAATTTCTCCTCCTCAGTCTTAAATGGCCGACCCCTTATCCTGAGACTATGCCCCCTAGTTCTAGACACTCCAGCCAGGGCAAACAGCTTCTCTGCATCTACCCTGTTTTTGCGCACCACTTAATAGTTAATGTGGCAGAGGCCTTTCATCTGGGAGGTGGCATGGGGAAAAGGAATGATTATTTTTTATACAATTAAGTGTATCTGACATTTCAGTTACTTCAATTCAAATTTAATTGAGGCAAATTATTATTTTCTAGTACTTGGACCCCAGGGCTCGTTTTCCCCTTCCTCCACAACAAAGTAATGAATGTTTCATTGGTGGAGGTAGGAGAGAAGAAACAAAAGAAGTGCTATTGATCGAAGAAAATAATTACTGTTTGATTTTTAGTTTAAATGTGAATGCCCAGTGTTGTTCAGCTGAATACTATATCTGAAACTTTGCTACATCTCGGATTTCTTTTCTTTTCCGTGGCCTTTGTGAACATTTTCCTTGCTCCGTCGTTTTGTCAAATGGGTGCATTTTCCTCTGTGTGTAAAGTTAAACAAAATTATTTTATTAAACACATTAAAAACCAATGACGGTAATAAAATAATTCATCTTTAACTTTACATACATGCCCCACAATTTCCTGATTCGATATAGACAAACTTATTGCACCATGGGATTGTAGCGGTAACCCCTTTTGCTACAGGGCTCAAATTGTTTTTCATAGTAGAGATACCCTTGGAAATACAATTCCAGGATATGTGGCAAGGGAATATCTAAGTAGCCTTAGACTTTCTGCTCTTATTCTTGTACTCGTAAGAAGGAACCAACATTCTTGATGTCTAGTAAAAGGCTGAAGGTTGAGGTTCAAAAGAGTAACCTACTGCTGGTACAGAGTAAATGCCTCGTAAAACTTGGTAGTTTCTGGCCCTTTGAAACCATGAAAATATGCTAAGGAAGGTGACCAGTCAGGAATGAGTAGTGTGGATGTGGAGATTTGCTTTATTTTGTTCTACGGACCAGGAAAGTTAGATTACACATTATCTGTAGAGGAAATAGAGTTGATGGGCTGATTTCTTGTGATGTTGACCATGAGGAGATCGATGTATTTGCAGCTCCTACATTCTGGAGGGTCCTTTTGAGTTTTCCTGTTAATATTAAAACTAATTTCATGTTATCAGGGGGAGTGTCTTTCATAGATGCTTGGTTAACCACTCCACTAAAGTGAGTCACCTGAAAAGCTTATAGCGGGGAAGCTATCCAAAGCTGGTGATTTTAATGTGGCCTGGGAAGCACTAACTGACTCCAGCACCTTCAGTAATCTGGGGAGTCGAATTTGGACTTGAAGGAGTTTCGGGAAGTCAGTCTTAGAGAAACCCCCTCCTTCTCAGAAAGGTTACACGCAGATTTTGATAAAATAATGAAAATTCTTTAGTTAGTAGGCCGTCCCTGCCCAGCTACCTTCTTTCTGTCTGACTGAAAATCCCTTCTTTATTGCCCTCCCCCCCCCCCCCCCCCCCACCCCCGAACTAATGCCCTGAGATATCCTGCTTCTTCCCCATGCTTGAAATACTTGACCTAAGTGCAAGTTAGTGCTTTTTTTCTAAAGTAATACTATAAGAATAGGAAATGCTAAATGTAGATTAGCGCACTGAAGCACCGCTCCAGTTTACGATGCAACAGATTTGAAGTGTGGAGATTCGGATCTCGAACCTGCCACTCCGCTGAGTTATTATCTTCAGGAGTAAGCCAACTACTCCACGATCTTGCTCCCTGTCAGTGGTATCTGAAACACCAGTGCAGAGACACTCAGTTGAGCATAAAAGTCTAGCAATGCATCCTAGGTGAAGGACCAGATTCCCCCTCTACCTCCTCCTTCGTTCGCCACTTCAGGAAACAACCACGTAAACGAAGATATGCTTGCAATTTTAGCTCTTGGCTGTTCCTCAGTAAATCATATCGGTGTCCAGCTTTATGACCCTTAGTCCAACATAACAAATAAAACACACCTGCACAGTTTGTTAAAAACATGGTTCCTTTCTGTTAATCTATATATTTAAAAAAATAACCTAGGAAGACAAGTGCCAGGAGCTGACCGGATACATCTAAGGATCCTGAGGAAAATGGGGAAAGGAATATTTCGGGGTTCTATTGAGAAGGATGTGTGCCAGAGAATTGGAGAGTGACCAATGTAATGCCCATTAACAAAAAGGGAGAGACAACTAACCTGGATAATTACAGACCAGTTAGTGTAATATCTGTGGTACGGGAAATTTTGGAAAGTTTTAAAATGAAATGACTAATTATTTAAATGAAAAGAAAATGATTGGAAGCAGCCAACAGGGATTTCAGAAAGAGAAGTCGTGCTTGACAAACCTGGCCGAGTTCTTTTGAGAAGGCGACGGTTGCGGTGGATGGTGGAAATGCCACCCTGAGTTGCCTTTCTGTGTATATTTGATGTACAACTGTATGCAGAGAGGCAACCAGTGGTGATTTGAAAAGGCCTGACCGTTTGAAATTCCTGGAAGAATGGGGAAATGCTCTATTTTAAAAGACATTTGTAAAAGATTAGATTAGTTCTTAGAGTTATGATATTTTTTCTACTTGAGTAGCTAAATAAAAGACTTTCTACTGTAAATATACAACTATTGTATCAGAGTTAGATTATTTGCTTGCTCATTGTTTAATAAATTTACTTGCTGTTTTAAACTTGAAACAGGGTCCGATGTGATGCTCTACTGCGCTTGAAGACTGAAGTGAGAACTTATGCGGCAGAAGCTAGTCCAATGCCCAAACAGGGTTTGCTGTTTCTTCCCTGGGTGCATAAAGCAAAGATAGCCCCCCCCCTCAAAGATATACGAAGCTGGCTTTCACTCGTGAGAATGATCTGATATGCAAGAGCTGAAATAATTTAGGGTACAAAGGTTAAACAGGACTCAATCATAATGGCGTGTCTGGGTGCACCATGTGTCTCCTAACATATAAAAATGTATTTTTGTTAAAGAAACCTACCGGACCTCTGATGCTGCTTGGATTTTTGAATGTCAGTGTGACTGTTGCAACAGGAACATTTGTTGCACCTTTAGCATCAAAGTAGTTCGTGCTGTGAATTACCTTTTTGAAGTGCAGTAAGATGAATAGCCAGTTAATCTGTTCATATTGGCTGAGGGAGAAATTCTGGCCAGAATAGCATAAGAACTCCTTTCTCCTCTTCAAATAGCACCATGGGATCTTTTAACATCTAGTCGAACAGGCAGACAGGGTCTTGGTTTAACATCTCGTTGGAAAGACAGCACTTCTATCAGTACGGCATTGGAATTGTCAGTGTAGATCATGGGCTCAACTAGTATAAGTTCAAGTTACAGAATTCAAGTTCTTTTTTTTTAAAGAAACACAGCTCTGTACACCGATTCATTTAGTCTTACGAGTTAACTTAAAACTGGAAGAGTATTCAAAACTAAAATTTAATTTAGGATTAATTGTTTAAAACATTTTATTTTAAACGAAATCCCCGAATGGTGATGGGGGATTTGAAAGTAGCTGTTCTCTGAAGTATGGACTCAGTCCGAGTCCAAATTTGCCAAGTTCAAACCCTGTAACAGGAATTTTTTTCTTTTTTGCTTTTAATCCAGTATCTTTTGTGAAGGGATCGCTTTAAATCAAATGTTTAACACCGTTCATCCTGCATCAAATCTTCTTGGACAAGTCAGCTAATTTGTGGGTGAAAATCTATTTTAAAAATAGCACATTAGAATCTGACGGTTTATATTTTGGGAGAGAGGAGTCGGAGGAATCGGTAGGAACTGAAAATAAATATCCTTAGTTATGCGGGAAGTATCTGAAATTTCCTGATTAAAATTTTGCTCATTTTCAGATTTCCACAAGTATTAGTGGAATTCCTGTGGCATTGCTCACAGTGCTGTGCTACTTTGAGGGCAGGCATTTCATGCCACGTATTATACAACGTATAATCTGCCAAAGTGGATCTGTGTCGTATCCCTTTTAAGGCAACAAAGTATAAGTAAACAGAAGCTTGCATGACTCGGCGTTTAATAGTTGGTTAGGGAACTCTGTAAAGTGTTGGCCAGTTCCAGCTCCAAAGCACCCAGCTTTACGTAACTTTTTTAAGACTATTTCACAGTTGTAACTGAACGTGATGTCTACAGCATGCCGAAGTGTGTGTGTCTGCGTGTATAATGCATATATGTGTGTAATGTACACTATTGTTGCTAAATGGAAAGCATATTTCAAAAAGACTTGTGCTCAACATTTAGCTGGTCCCCATTACCATGAGCAACAAGAATTCATTTGACTAGGTTTGGTAAAGTGATTGTGTTGCTTATCCACACCGTGCTAAAGAATTCTAGTTGGGATCTACTTTTCTACTAAAGATCCGGTTGTGTGCATTACATGGAATTGTCGGTAAATTAAGGAAGGTGTTGGAGAATAGAACCTTGTAACTTATGAACACTTGCCCATAGGTCACATGCTGAGTCCTACTTATCTCGGGGGCTATTTGTTAGTACTGACATCTCCATTTTCTGTTGATGCAATGGAAAGATGTCAGGTTTTTTTAATGGCTTGGTAGATCACAACATCCTGTATGGTTTTTGCAAAAAAGTTCCCCCACTTTGTATACGGTGTTATGGAACTTTACACAAATCACTAAAAGCTGGTGTGCAGGCACAAAAAGTAATCTAAAAGGCTAATGGAATGTTGGCCTTTATCTTGGGGGCTGGAATACAAAGGGGAGGAAGCGATGCTTCAGTTGTACAGAGACTTGGTCAGACCCCATCTGGACTGCGTTCAGTTTTGGGCACCGCACCCCAGGAGGGATATATTGGCCTTGGAGAGGGTGCAGCGCAGATTCACCAGAATGATACCGGGGCGTAGAGGGTTTGATTTATGAGGACAGGTTGCATAAACTTGGCTTTTATTCTGTGGGGATGTGATGGTTTAGATACAGAGAAACCATTTCCTCTGGTGGTAGAATCCAGAACAAGAGGGCACAATCTTAAACTTGGACCTACTCCATTTAGGAGTGAAAGCAGGAAGCACTTTTTCCACAAAGGTTTGTGGAAATCTTGAGCTCGCTCCCTCAAAAGGCTGTGGGTTCCAGGTCAATTGAAAGTTTCAAGACAGATCGATAGATTTTTGTTGGGTAAGCTGAGCCAGGATGTCATTGAATGGCGAAATGGCCTACTCCTGTTCCAATGTTTGTACAACACCTCAACAGGTAGAGCAGTGGTTGTCCCGGTTGCTAGGTGGACGTTCTGTTGCTGATGTATGGGTGTGTTCTTTTCCACATTGTTTCTAAACAGCTGGGGAATTTGGATAACCGGATAAAGGTCTTTGTCAAAAGGTCATTTTTGTTTGATGTATTTGAGAAAGGCGGTGATTATTGACTGCATCAGAACAATTCTTTGTAGACGTCAGAGCACTTTTGTAGAGAAATTGATGGTATTTCATATTGTGATTATCAATCACTTATCTGGATATGCAATGCTCTTTGCCCAACTCTGGTTATACTGTTCTTTTGTATCATAACTTACAATTAAGTTTGGGGGAGAGACCATGATCATTGAGTTTGCATACCACAGTACTGCATTGTGCTTTGAAATGGGGTGGTTCGTCGTGGGTTCCCCCTTTCCCCTCCCTGTCTTGAAGTGCTGTGTTATGGCTGTCTTTGTGTCATTGGGATTTCAAACCAGAAAACTCTTCAGATTTGCTTAGGAAAATACTTGGGGCAATGGCAAGTGGAATTGCCTCATCAGCTAAGGTTTCCATTTGAAGTGGATTTCGCCTATATGCTACAGCCACATAGTAGACAATAGAAATCACTTGGTAACGAATTGGGCAGTCCGTGCTTGACATTGCCGGAGTAGTCATGAAATAAAAACAGTTGAACGAGAGTGCGGTTGAGTAAGCATATGACTGTGCTAGTAATCTGTAATCCTGGTTAGCTATAGTATAAGTTAGCGGCAACACCAGTTAGAAAGGTTTAATTACTGTACATTCAAACTGCTTGCAAATAATTTTTCTAATGTTTCAGTTTATTTTTGTTGTGTAATAGTGAATGGGAATGCCATTTTGATTTTTTTTCTTTGGATCAGATTGGGTTTGTTTGTTTTTGCACAAGCATTTTGTACCTTTTCAGAGTTGTGGAAAGTGAGCAATAGTGTGTAATTCAATTGCTAGCATAGGCTTGTGTGTGTAGTTGATTGTTCAAGGATCCAGATTCTAAAGCAGTGGATAGCCAAACATTTGTGGCCAGAATGATGAGCCCGTACAATGCCTTTCCTTCAGCGCAAGGGGATGCAATATCCTTGTTGGCAACGTGACAACAGTCTTAAGTACAAGTATTCGAAGCAGGCCAAACAGGAACTAAAGTGCACAGCTATAATGTGACATTTGGAGTCCACCCAGAGCCTGTTCTGAGATGCTTATAAAAATGCTGAGAGTTAAAGTGCAAAACTTCCATCGAGCTGTTCAGAATGGCTTGTTCTAGAGCTACCAGGAAAGCAGGTAACAGTTTCTTTAAGTAGATAAAATAAGTTTGGATGGACAATTTTGGGCAATAAAGAAGCCTTTTGGATTTAATCCTTTGTAATTTACCTCCGTAGAAAAAAGTACCCTTTTTATTTTTGATATTTCCACCGTGCTCCTCCCACAAGATGTTTACTGGCAGAACATGATTTTTTTTTCCCCCTCTAAATTTGGAAGGAGGCTGTGGTTATTCGATAATAACTTTATATAAATGGTGAGAACGGCTCCTTTTCTGTCTCTATTCTGTTAACTCTAATCTAAATATACAATAGTTCAGACCTGTCTGGAAAAATATGATGGTTCATCTCCATGACGTTGCTCGGTGTGAATAAATAATAGTGATTTTGTTTTATTGGTACTAATTTTTACAATTCTTCTGGTTTCCTGTCTGTGGTGCTTATGAGTTTGAAATGCAGTGACTTAGAGTGTGTTTGATTAATTGTTGAATATGCTGCCACTCTATAATGTAACTTTCTGCATAGAAAATTAAAATAGTGTAAGATCTGGAAAAAACCTGTTGATGGAATTCATGGTTATTCCTTAGCTGCTCTTTAAAGCCCATAAAGGCTTGCGGACCATTTACAAGTAGAAATTTAGATTTGGTCTATAGTTAAAATATTGAATCGTGAAAATGTCCTACTTTTGGCAAATTCAGAGTTTTAGTTTCAGGCCATTTTAACAGCTAACTGAATACCTTGAAGGAAGCGATTTGTGTTGCTGTATATAGAGGTGAACAGAATGCCATTTTATGATGTGGCATGTTCTTGCACTCACTGTCACGCAGTGGTTGTCCTGGTGTAGATGTGCCAGTTTGGTACAGCACTGCTACTGTGCCTTTTCAAAAACACTCGCAAGGATCGTGTGAGCAGATCACGCCATTTAACAAGCTAGTTACAGATCAGGGAGGCCACTGATGTCTTATGAATTTGACCATAACGAAAGACTTGCATTTCTATAGCGCCTTTCACGATCACTGGACGTCCCAAAGCGCTTTACAGCCAATTAAGTACTTTTTGAAGTGTAGTCACTGTTGTAATGTAGGAAATTCGCACAGCGAGCTCCCACAAACAGCAATGTGACAATGACTGGATAATCTGTTTTTGTTACGTTGGTTGAGGGATAAATATTGGCCCCAGGACACCGGGGAGAACGCCCCTGCTCCTCTTTGAAATAGTGCCGTGGGATCTTTTACGTCCACCTGAGGGGGCAGACGGGGCCTCGGTTTAACGTCTCATCCGAAAGACGGCACGTCCGACAGTGCAGCACTCCCTCAGTACTGCCCTGGAGTGTCGGCCTAGATTTTTGTGTTCAAGTCTCTGGAGTGGGACTTGAACCCACGACCTTCTGACCCTGAGGCAAGTGCGCTACCCACTAAGCCACAGCTGACACTGATTGTGACAGAGTGTGGTAAACCACTGTTTGTATTCCTGTTTGTCCTGTTTGTATTCCACTGTGTACATGCCTGGACATGCCTCGGCTGACTCCTCCCACAGGTCCTAGTATAAAGGTGACTGCTCCCCAGCCCTTTGTATCCTGGACCGGTCGACCACGCGAGGCAGACCTCCATTCTGTTGTTAATAAAAGCCTTTAGTTACTCTTCTAACTCTCAGTCTTTTATGAGTAATTGATAGCGCATCAATTTTATTAACAACATTTTTATAATGGAGAAGATCCTCACACCAGCATGCCTGGACTTAGATCATCGGGAGGCGGACTCATCCACCAAGTTTACTCACTGGCTTAAGTGTTTCGAAAAATTCCTGACCGCCTCCGAAGCAATCAAATCGGACGAGGACAAACTGGATGTCCTGACCTCCCAAGTGAACCACCGAGTGTACTCTGTCATCCAAGACGCGACCTTGTACGCGGACGCTATCAAGCTCCTCAAGGACCAGTACACGCGCCCAGTGAACGAAGTGTACGCCAGGCACCTCCTGGGGAGTCGTAAACAACAACCTGGGGAATCGACCGTGGAATACCTTCAGGCACTGTCTGTGCTTGGCCGGGCCTGTGGTTGTAAGGATGTAAAGGCCGCCGTGTACACAGAGGAACTTATCCGGGACGCTTTTGTAGCGGGCCACAGATCCAATTACACCCGACAGCGACTGTTGGAGCAGAGTAACCTCGACCTCAACAAGGCCTCTGAACTCGCACTATCGTTGGATGCAGCCTACCAGGGCATGGATGCCTACTCCTCTGCAACGTGGACGCCGCGGGGAATGACAGCCTGGGACACGGTAGGACCGCCTCATAGCGCCGTGCCACCCCAGCCACACCCCAACAACGGCCCAACTACCGCAGCAGTGTCCCAAGGCCAGACAGCAGTGCCCCAAGGCCAGAAATGCTACTTCTGTGGCCAGGCAAAACACCCCAGAGCGCGCTGCCCGGCGAAAATTGCGATCTGCTCGGGCTGTGGGAAGAAGGGACACTACGCTAGCGTCTGCAGGGCCAAAGCCACCCCGAACCCCAGCAGCGCCGCGTGTGGGCCATGCGGGCCGCCATCTTGGACCTCCCCGGCCATGTGCGAATCACCGGTACAGCAGCCATTTTGGACGCCTCCAGCCACATGGGGATCGTGGACGCCGCCATCTTGGACGACAGCCGGGACGCAGCAGGCCCTCGACACCGCCTCATCTGATACCCGCAGCGACACACCGACCCCTACGCTGGCATCCGTTACACTGGACCAAGCGAGACCGCACCAACTGGCCAGTTCCACAATGGACATTAAGGTAAATGGTCACGATACAATCTGCCTTTTTGACTCTGGGAGCACGGAGAGCTTCATCCACCCCGACACGGTGCGGCGTTGCTCTCTCCCAGTCCTGCCTGCGCAACAGCGGATTTCTATGGCCTCCGAGTCCCAGTCGGCGGACATCGGCGGCTACTGCGTGGTGACACTCGTAGTAGACGGGACCGTGCACGATCATTTTAAACTTCTGGTCCTGCCTGACCTCTGCGCTGCCGTCCTGCTGGGGTTAGATTTTCAGTGCCACCTTAAAAGTGTTACGATGGCGTACGGTGGACCCCTACCCCCACTCACAGTCCGCAGCCAGCAGCTTCCAAATTGCCCGCCGCGCACCAGGTGCAACCTCTCCACACTCAGAGTCACCCCCCCACCACTGTTTGCTAACCTCACCCCCGACTGTAAGCCCATCGCCACAAAGAGCAGGCGATACAGTGCCGGGGACAGGGTTTTCATTAAAACCGAAGTGGAGCGGCTCCTGAAAGAAGGGATTATTGAGGGCAGCACCAGCCCCTGGCGAGCCCAGGTTGTGGTCGTTAAGACCGGCGAGAAGCAGCGCCTGGTCATCGACTACAGCCAGACAATAAATCGCTACACCCTGCTGGACGCCTACCCACTCCCCCGCATAGCTGATATGGTCAACCAGATCGCGCAGTACCGCGTCTTCTCGACCATTGACCTGAAATCAGCGTACCACCAGCTCCCCATCCGCCCTGAGGACCGCCAGTACACTGCCTTTGAGGCAAACGGCCGCCTCTATCACTTCCTTAGGGTTCCCTTTGGCGTCACCAACGGGGTCTCCGTCTTCCAAAGGGAGATGGACCGGATGGTAGATCAAAATGCGTTGCAGGCCACTTTCCCATATCCGGACAATGTGACCATCTGCGGCCGTGACTTGCAGGACCATGACGCAAACCTCGAAAAATTCCTCCGCACCGCCCAACTCCTAAACCTGACATATAACAAGGAGAAGTGCATATTCCGCACAAACCGCCTCGCCATCCTTGGCTGTGTTGTGGAACACGGAGTCATCGGCCCCGACCCCGACCGGATGCGTCCCCTTATGGAACTTCCACTGCCCCACTGCCTCAAGGCCCTGAAGAGGTGCCTAGGGTTTTTCTCCTATTACGCCCAGTGGGTCCCCTACTATGCGGACAAGGCCCGTCCGCTGATCAAGTCCACCTCTTTTCCCTTGACGGCAGAGGCCCGCTTAGCCTTCCACCGTATCAAGGAGGACATTGCCAAAGCCACCATGCACGCAGTGGACGAATCCATCCCCTTCCAGGTGGAAAGCGACGCGTCCGACTTTGCCCTGGCCGCTACCCTCAATCAGGCGGGGAGACCCGTGGCCTTCTTTTCACGAACCCTCCAAGGCCCGGAGACCAGACACTCCGCTGTTGAGAAGGAGGCCCAGGCGATTGTGGAGGCTGTGCGTCATTGGAGGCACTACCTGGCCGGAAAACGATTTACCCTGCTCACTGACCAGCGTTCAGTTGCTTTTATGTTCAACAACAAGCAGAGGGGCAAAATCAAAAATGACAAGATCTTGAGGTGGAGAATCGAACTTTCCACCTACAACTACGAGATCTTGTACCGGCCCGGGAAGCTAAATGAACCCCCGGATGCGCTATCGCGTGGCACCTGCGCCAGCGCGCAGATCGATAGACTGCGGGCCCTCCACAATGACCTCTGCCACCCGGGGGTCACCAGGTTCTTCCACCTCATCAAGGCCCGCAACCTGCCTTACTCTATTGAGGAGGTCAGGACCATGACCAGGAACTGCCAAGTCTGCGCTGAGTGCAAACCGCACTTTTATAGACCAGACAGGGCCCACCTGATAAAAGCCACTCGCCCCTTCGAGCGCCTGAGCGTTGATTTTAAAGGGCCTCTCCCCTCCTCCGACCGCAATGTGTACTTCCTCAATATTATTGATGAGTACTCCCGTTTCCCGTTCGCCTTCCCCTGCCCGGACATGACCAGTGCCACGGTCATTAAATGTCTGAACAACCTCTTCACCCTGTTCGGCTTCCCCAGCTATATCCATAGCGACCGGGGCTCATCGTTTATGAGCGACGAACTCCGTCAGTACCTGCTAACTAGGGGTATTGCCACAAGCAGGACCACCAGTTACAACCCCCGGGGGAACGGACAGGTGGAAAGAGAAAATGCGACAGTTTGGAAGGCCGTCCTGCTAGCCTTAAAGTCTAGGGGCCTTCCAACCTCCCGCTGGCAGGATGCGCTCCACTCTATTCGGTCACTGCTCTGCACTGCCACTAACGCCACCCCTCATGAGAAAATGTTTGTCTTCCCAAGGACGTCCACATCGGGGACGTCGCTACCGCCATGGCTGACGTCCCCAGGGCCGGTCCTACTGAGAAGACACGTGAGGACCCATAAAACGGACCCCCTGGTCGAGAGGGTCGACCTCCTCCACGCCAACCCCCAGTATGCTTACATCGCATACCCGGACGGGCGGGAGGACACAGTCTCCATAAGAGACCTTGCACCCTCGGGGGCCGCAGTAACCCACTACCACCCCCACACACGATCCGATATCCAGCCTCAGCAGACGGCAGGCCTGGGCCCCGCGACCCGCTCGACATCTACGAGGACGACACGCCTGTGCCACAGCCTACGCTGGACTCGACGCCGGAAGCTTCACTACCCCTGCCGTCGCCACGCCGATCACAGCGGCAGACAAGACCTCCGGAGAGACTCCAATACACTAACTTTTAATACACTTCACCCCGCCGGACTCAATTTTAAACAAGGGGTGAATGTGGTAAACCACTGTTTGTATTCCACTGTGTACATGCCTGGACATGCCTCGGCTGACTCCTCCCACAGGTCCTAGTATAAAGGTGACTGCTCCCCAGCCCTTTGTATCCTGGACCGGTCGACCACGCGAGGCAGACCTCCATTCTGTTGTTAATAAAAGCCTTTAGTTACTCTTCTAACTCTCAGTCTTTTATGAGTAATTGATAGCGCATCACAGAGATTATTGGAAATGCAATGATTTGGCGAAATTAGAGAATCTGTAGATGGGTGGTTAAACTGCTTTTATTGAATACGTCTGTCTCTGCAGCAGGGATTAACACTTCACACAGTGAAATGCCTGATGGGTCAGGTGGGTTTCCAACAACTAAAATCGTTAACCCACCTGAACAGCTGATTTGTACAATATGCATGCAGAACAATCTCGGTTGAGTTCCTGGGGATTTGTCCAGTCTACTCAGAAGAACAGAGGGTGAAGTGGGGGTGGGGTGGGCTGGAGAAGATTGCAAAAGTAGGGTAGAGCGAGGCCGCAGAGGGATTTGAAGATTAGGATGAAGACTTGAAAGTTGATACGCTGTGGGATATTTGGGCACGATTGTCTTGGTGCACACTTATTCCAACCCTTCCTACCTTTTCCAGGGTTCATTGTTTCTCCATCCCCATCTTCTAGCTTCTGCTCACCCTCCAGGTGACCATCGAGTTTTTTCATTGGGTGCAAGGTTTGCCCTTGTTTAGCCATAGAGCAGTACCACTGTAACTTTATGGAGCATTTTAACTAGCGCTAAGGAGTGTGGGTACAGCACATGATGCATTCTGTTGCCATACAGTATGGGGAGAGAAATTCTTTCAAGAGAGTTATCCTTCCACTGGACCGAGTGAATATTGTGTACAGTGGAAGACAAAATAACCAGACAATGCTTTCAAGAAGAGAAATGTGCCTTCGGGGTCACAGAGAAATTTGACAAATAGAGTGGAAAAACTCGCATATATGTCGAATATTCGACCCTGAACATCTGCATTCACGTTTCTATTCTGCAAATGGCATAATCCCGATTAAAAATGATGCCCTAGTGTTCCATCTAGTTTTGATCTTCTGTATTTATGACTAACCCAGTAATGTTCAATCTATTATAATTATTTATATCCAGCACATTTTTAAAGGATTTAGTTAATATTGCATTAATTTTAATGGCAATATATTCCACATATTGACCACGCTGCATAGAGAAGGAAAAGAAATCTAAACTGATTTGCTTGAGATTTACCGATTCTGTGCTTTTGTCCTCGATTCCTGTAATTGTAGTTAATTAAATAACTTGCTTTCAGTACATTATACATTCTTTTCAGTATTTTCAAGTCCTACACCAAAAAGTGGAATTCCCAATTTTAGTAACAAATCCTCATAACTTGGAGCTCTTGAGTCCTGAACTCAGTTCTCTGGAACTACCCCCAATCAAAGCAATGACCTTTTGAAGATAGAAAAATTGTACACGATTCCAAACTTAGCCGTACCAATGAATTATACAAGGTTAAAATAACCTGTTTCGTTTTGCCATCAAAATGTCTTTTGAGGGGCATCCAGAACACATTTACTCTTGAATGGCCTCACATTCTAATAATAATCAACTTTATTGTCATTGTTAGTGCACAAGTGCAGTACAACGAAATGTAGGCTTGCGGCTCCCGAGAGTGTACATTTTGATTAAGACATTTAAACATTCAACATTCATTTAGCTTGTAAATACATAAACATAATGAAGTGCATTGGCAGATGTGCAGGCTTTAGAGTTTATTTGTGGAGTTCAGTAGGATGACAGCCCTGGGAAAGAAGCTGTTCCTAAATCTGGTCGTTCGGGTACGAATGCATCTGTAGCGTCTCCCAGATGGTAGGAGGGCGAACAGACTGTGGCTGGGGTGGGTAGGGTCTTTGATGATGGTCCGTGACCTCCGTAAACAGCGTTTCTGGTATATGTGCTCTATGGTCTCTGGATACTTTCAATGCTTGATAATCATAACCAGACCTTTTTCTTTTTCCATATTTAGCACTTTCTTCACCCAATCCCCAAATTTGCCAGTCCACTTCAAAGTAGCAACAACCCGCCAAGCTGCTACCTTTACCGGTACGCATTACTTTTTGTTTCTACATTAATAGCCATTTGATATTAGCCATTTTACTGTGGAGCCTTTTCAGCGACGGTGCTCTTCCCTATACTAGTTGTCTGACCACATTACTTGGTGAAAGCGAATGAGATGAGGTATTCCTTATGGATACAATGCACTTGGATTTTCAGAAAACATTTCATGCATTTCTGCATCTAATACTCTTCAAGAGAAGCACGTTTTTTTCTGACCCTCATCTGTTTACCATCGCTAAAGCTAGATTTCAATACAGCTATTTTGTGGTTCATTCCACGCACATTTATATTTAAGATCAGTGCAGAAATTTAGTAAATATTTTCTGAAAAACCAAATGTATCTGTCCACTGAGTGTTTTCTCTCCTAACTCGAGTTACATTCTCAAATTATTTCAATCGATCTATGAAATATGGCTTATTGTTTCGGAAACCATGCTGACTTCCACTTCGGGCTACTGTGCACTTCAGATGAAAATTAATAGCACCTCGTAAAACGTCGTTGAGTATTTTCTGCATTACTGGTCTGTGATTCCTTGATTTATGTCTCCATTTTTCTTGGTTCTGAATATCTGGATTACATGGGCCACTGATTTGGTACATGCTGTATATTTATGGAGCTACTAAACACACAAAGCACTCCCTCACCAACTTCTTCACATATTCTTAAGACATCTCTTATAGCCCAGCTGCCTTGTATTTAAAGCTTCAGATTTATATTCATATGTGTGACTTCTTCATAAGTTAGAAACTTTAGATCTATTTTGTTTATTGTGGACAAATTCTATATCCAGCTAAGCAGAAGCCAAAACGGGATACTTCAAGGTGGACCCCAAATGGACTTCCACCTACTCCTTTGTTGCTAAAGCTGCATCCAAGAAGCTTGGTGTCTTCTGTGCTAAACATGTGTTTTCCTCTCAAAAAAATCTTAACTTTTTAGAAAGCACAAGTGTGTCTGTCTCTTCTCCTGAAAAGTCAATGCCCGCCTGCGCTTTTCCCCTCTTATTCCAACTAAGCTGCAGATATGCTAGCCTATGCTCTATTTCCCCAACCACCCGATTGTCCCAAATGTGTTGTAATTAAGACTCGCTGCACAGTCTCGCACGATAACATTCTTTTCCTGGAACATTCAATTGTGGAACTTCGTTCCTTCCTCTTACAGCTTCAGGCCTTTTAAAACGCGAGCTTAGTGTCACCTAAGCGCTCTTTCATTTACTTTCCCTCTCTTTCAGCCCTGAGGTGTGGTGCCGTTTGGGTGTTGGCTCAGTTCATTTGCTTTCTCAATTTAACAAGAAATCATAAATTGTTTCTTGTATAGGATTTAAAAAAAAATTATATTTATAAAAAAAAAAAAAAAAAAAATTTCAATCACTTTGGTGCAAAGCAGTGATGACATTGCAATTTTCTTCTATGAATTCTATTTTTTTGACGGTTCAACCCTAGAATTTACTGTTTATACTGGTGGACCAATGGTTCACATGTTCATATGACATTCCTCTGTTCACTATTTAAACACGGGTGTTAAATGAGTTAACACCTCCACTAAGACAACAGACAGAAAAATGTCATGTGAATGTGCAAAAAGAAGCACTGAAATACTATCAAGTGCCTGGAACAGACACTCGAAGGCCATTCCTTATGATACCATCTACCGCATCATTGATAAAGATATTGAATAGGGTGGTTGATAGTGGACGGCCTTCCCTCACTGATGTTTCGAGGGAGATTGGTTCAGTGAGTCTCCCAGCAACCTGTACATGGATCTTGGAGCTGGCTTACACAAGCCAGATAAAATCCAAGATTTAGCCAGATACTCCTCTAACCTATAACTACTTCATGAGGCCCGCCGGTGGCATAGCACTAATTCCAGAGCCTTACAATAATTACTGAAAGCAATGTAACTGCATTCCCCCTGAACCCTATAATGCTGCACAATCTTGTATAAAGTGAAACCTACTATGTTGGCTGGATTCCTCTCGTTTTCACCTTGCTACGGTCCTCTTTACGGATAGAAACAACTGTAGTCTGGGGGGGGAGGGAAATGAGGGGTATATGTGTCTCAAATGGAATTCTGTTCAACCTAAGAAGAAGTAGCTTCCAGGCAGATGGTGGTTCCTGGCACTCAGACCTCTCACTTCCTCCCCTCCACTCCTTGCCTATAAAGAATTGGGTATAAATACCATTCCCAGCATCGAAGCTTTGACCACGCTCGATCAGCTCCGATGGACGGGTCACATTGTCCGCATGCCCGATACGAGACTCCCAAAACAAGCGCTCTACTCGGAGCTCCAACACGGCAAGAGAGCCCCAGGTGGGCAGAGGAAACGCTTCAAGGACACCCTCAAAGCCTCCTTGAAAAAGTGTAACATTCCCACCGACACCTGGGAATCCCTGGCCCAAGACCGCACAAAGTGGAGGAGAAGCATCCGGGAAGGCGCCGAACACATCGAGTCTCTTCGCCGGGAGCAAGCGCAAGGAGCGCACGTCAACCCAAGCACCCCACCCACCCGCCCCTTCAACCACCGTCTGCCCCACCTGTGACAGAGACTGTAGGTCCCGCATTGGACTCATCAGTCACCTGAGAACTCATCGTTAGTGTGGAAGCAAGTCATCCTCGGTTCCGAGGGACTGCCTAAGAAGATGATGATAAATACCATGCATGTGTGCCGCACTACCATTAGCCAGGTGGCAGTGTGCAGTTCACTTCCTCATCGAAGCCCCGTGTGGTATACAAATGCCTAAAAGAGGGAGATAACTGTATAGAGAAAAATAAATTGGCAGCTCCAGACTAAACTGCTATACACCCGACTGTCCCATGGTCCTGGGTAATGATCAGTAATCTTAGGAAAATTTTCTTTAGCAAAATGTTCACATTAACTGGTGTGTTCTGCACTCTGCATCACTGCAAAGTAGCTTTTCTATGTACTTGTCCAATGCCTGTGCTATAACTTGATTCTCTAGTGCGGGCTGCAGGATTATTACATTCAAGGATCACAACCTTGATTTTAAGGGCCAGTGTGTTCCTCATTATACTGAGGACTAATATACAATGTGTTCTATTCAAACTTAAAGCTGTACATTTAGATTTTACATTGATTAAGATCGACACGTTGAATGTTTGTTCTATGAACGAGGTGCTTCTGAACAGTTGAAAGTGTTTCATAGGCCAGGTGAAAAGCCACACAAACAGCACTAATCAAAACCTCAAGTAGCATGAACACAATGAAATACAGAACATTCCACGTGGCAACTTTGTTTCTTGGAAGTTGTGAGGTTGTAAGAGACTGTTCAATTGTTTTCAATATTCTGTTGGCTGAAATGTGGCCCTTTTTATCTAATCTGAAGTTTACAGTAACACTTCCCTGTAACAGGAAAGGCGCTCTTATTGGGAATTCATGGTGCTGAGATGCATTCTCCACTTGATTGGAACTTCAGTCACAACTAGGCAAAACTTGCTGAATATTTTTACTGGGAAGAATGTATTTACAAAGCAACTTTTGAGCAGTTGTTAAAGCTTTTGAGAAGTACCAGCAGTACCTCCAAAGCTATCCCAGTCAAGGGTGATCTGCCCGGTAAAGGAAGGCCTTCACACCAGAGTTCAAGGAGCTCAAACAAGGACACCAAAAGGAACTCTAAGAAGCCTCCTTTTGCCAAGCTCAGCAGTTGATTCACTTGCTTCCCCCAATATTGGCAAACTTGCTCCAATACTTCACAGATGAGTGAGTCCTTATTGCATTGGGATTATTTGAGCGGGAGGAGCATGCTTTAAAATGCTCCTTTTTTATTTCCTGGAAGCTTCCCATAGTTCAGAGAATAAGTTTCTTGGGGCAGTTGGACTGCTCTTATTAAGGAGATTTTAGAGATAGAGACGTCTGTGTCACAGCAAAGAGAAAAGTCCCTTTACAGCATCTTTTGCATTTTTTTTAAATTGTTAGATCTGAAAGAGAATAATTTCTATTTAAACTTGATTAAATCCAGCCACTTAGAATGTGGTTCACTGATTGTGGCAACTTCTCTCCCTTCTATATTTTGTTCTTCACTGTTTCTGCCTGTATCTGTGTGTTGGAATTCCAGTGAGATCAGTGAAAGAGATAGAAGATTATAATTCTGTAAATCTTTCCTGAACAGATCCCACTGGAGTCGTGTTTGACACTAGATCCAAAGCCGTGATGGCCCAAGGAGGAGCCAACGACAACATCAAGGAAAAGGTAGCAATATTTTCTATATTTAGCTTACCATATTTAGTGAACGAGTCACTGGCAAGAAAATTGTGCCCTTTTGTCGTGTAATTATAGAATTATGCTAGACAATTCCCATTGCATTGTCGAGGAAATGGCAGTTGATGAAATCAAATTAGTTTTAATTGGGCTATGATTGGGAAATCTGCCCATAGTTGTCAACAGACGACCTGATCTTTTTCACTGAAAACGATTCAACTGTCATAGCAGCTAATTTTAAATAAACATGGACAATCTGTTGTAACCCTTTGTTTTACTGTGCTATCATAGCAGCTAATTTTAAACCCTAGTACAGGAAACTCTTTGGTATCCGGCACCGACGGGACCGGGATGGTGCCGGTTGATTAAAAATTCTGGATAACGGAGAGATATATCTACCGAGGCTATTTTTAACAAACAAAAATTTAAAAATCAAGAAATGTGCAGTATAATTGGGGACTCGCCTACAGAATGTTGTGTTAAATGGACTCGGACTTGGCAACATTTCCAGTTATTGAGGTGTTCGGATCGGAAGAAACTTCCGACAGCGCCAAGAAGCCGAGTAGTGGCAGTTTGGAGAACTACCCCCACTGACTAACTCGGCCACTGCGGGAGACTCGGACTTGGCAACATTTCCAGTTATTGAGGTGTTCGGATCGGAAGAAACTTCCGACAGCGCCAAGAAGCCGAGTAGTGGCAGTTTGGAGAACTACCCCCACTGACCACCGCGGGAGACTCGGACTCGGCAACATTTCCGGTTATTGAGGTGTTGTTTTCGGAGTATGAATTTTGCCGGTTATTAGAGAATTCTGGATATTTAGGTGTCGTTTAAACGAGAGTTTCCTGTAGCTTTCTTTTATACGTTGCACTAGATTTCTTTTGTTATAAATTTGCGCAACATTATATTTGGAAGACGCAGTCGTGTGGAGTGTCTTTAACAGTGGATGTTTGTTGCTTTCAACTTGCCAGCTAAGGATATGACCCCGAGTCCAGCCCACTGATCATATATGTGGCTCAAACAGTCGAAATGAGCCTATGTTACACTGAAAGAAATGTCACAGTTGTGTGGCGGTTGAATGCAGTACTCATTTCAAAACATAAGAAGTAGGAGCAGGAGTAGGCCATATGGCCTCTCGGGCCTGCTCCACCATTCAGTAGGATCGTGGCTGATCCGAACCTAGACTCACGTCCACTTCCCTGCCTGCTCCCCGTAACCCCTAATTCCCTTATCAGCTAGGAAACTGTCTATCTCCTTTTTAAATTTATTTAATGTCGCAGCTTCCACAGCTCTCTGAGGTAGCAAATTCCATAGATTTACTACCCTCGGAGTGAAGAAGTTTCTCCTCATCTCAGTTTTGAAACGGCAGCCCCTTATTCTAAGATTATGCCCCCTAGTTCTAGTCTCACCCATCAGTGGAAACATCCTCACCGCATCCACCCGATCAAGCCCCCTCACAATCTTATATGTTTCGATAAGATCGCCTCTCATTCTTCTGAACTCCAATGAGTAGAGGCCCAACCTACTCAACCTTTCCTCATAAGTCAACCCCCTCATCTCCGGAATCAACCGAGTGAACCTTCTCTGAACTGCCTCGAGAGCAAGTATATCTTTTCTTAAATATGGAAACCAAAACTGTACGCAATATTCCAGGTGTGGCCTCACCAGTACCCTGTATAACTGAAGCAAGACTTCCCTGCTTTTATACTCCGTCCCCTTTGCATTAAAAGCCAAGATTCCATTGGCCTTCCTGATCACCTGCTGCACCTGCATACTAACTTTTTGTGTTTCATGCACCAGGACCCCCAGATCCCTTTGTACTGTAGCACTTTGCAGTTTCTCTCCATTTAGATAATAACTTGCTCTTTGATTTTTTCTGCCAAAGTGCATAACCTCACTTTCCAACATTATATTCCATCTGCCAAATTTCTGCCCACTCACTTAGCCTGTCTATGTCCTTTTGCAGGTTTTTTATGTCCTCCTCACTCACTGCTTTCCCTCCCATCTTTGTATCGTCGGCAAACTTGGATACGTTGCACTCGGTCCCTTCCTCCAAATCGTTAATATAGATTGTAAAGAATTGGGGTCCCAGCACTGACCCCTGCGGAACACCACTGGTTACTGATTGCCAACCCGAGAACGAACCATTTATCCCAACTCTCTGTTTTCTGTTAGATAGCCAATCTTCCACCCATGTCAGTATATTACCCCCCAATCCTGTGATTTTTTTTTTTTATCTTGTGCAGTAATTTTTTGTGTGACACCTTGTCAAATGCCTTTTGGAAGTCCAAATACACTACATCCACTGGTTCCCCTTTATCCACCCTGTTTGTTACGTCCTCAAAGAATTCGAGCAAATTTGTCAAACATGACTTCCCCTTCATAAAACCATGCTGACTCTGTCCGATTAAATTATGCTTATCCAAATGTTCTGTTACTGCTTCCTTAATAATGGACTCCAACATTTTACCGACCACAGATGTTAGGCTAACTGGTCTATAGTTTCCAGCCTTTTGTCTACCTCCCTTTTTAAATAAGGGCGTTACATTCGCAGTTTTCCAATCTGCTGGGACCTTTCCTGAATCCAGGGAGTTTTGGAAAATTACCACCAATGCATCCGCAATCCCTACCGCTACTTCTCTCAAGACCCTAGGATGTAAGCCATCAGGTCCAGGGGATTTATCCGCCTTAAGTCCCATTATCTTACCGAGTACCATCTCCTTAGTGATTTTAATCGTGTTTAGCTCCTCCCCCCCCCCATAGCCCCCTGTTTGTCCAGTGTTGGGATATTTTTAGTGTCCTCTACTGTGAAGACTGATACAAAATACTTGTTCAGCGTTTCTGCCATCTCCATGTTCCCCACCACTAATTTCCCAGTCTCGTCTTCTAAGGGACCAACATTCACTTTAGACACCCTTTTTCTTTTTATATAACTGTAGAAACTCTTGCTATCTGTTTTTATATTTTTTGCTAGTTTACTTTCATAATCTATCTTCTATAGTAGTTTGCATCTGGCTATCGCAAGAAACCTAGTTAATGTGGATGAATGCTTGGCTTTGTTTCTCCCCCAAAGGTGGGAATTGTTTGTAGATTGGGTGGAAATTAATGGAAGTATGTTTTGTGGAACTTTGCTGTGCGCAAATCTAGCAATGCAACCTGATGCAATAGCATGAAGTCCTCTGACTGTGTCTACATTTATGTACGTACTCCTACATTAGGAGTTACATAATGCCCTGTCACATTTTTCTTTAAACGTGTACGAGAAACATAGAAGATAGGAGTAGGCCATTGGGCCCCTCGAGCCTGTTCCGCCATTTAATGAGATCATGGCTGATCATCCAAATTCAGTACCCTGTCACTGCCTTCTCCCCATATCCCTTGATCCCGTTAGCCTTAAGAAATATATCCAACTCCTTCTTGACTATATTTAATGAATTGGCCTCTACTGCCTTCTGTGGTAGAGAATTCCACAGGTTCACCACTCTCTGGGTGAAGAAATTCCTCCTCATCTCAGTCCTAAATGGCTTACCCCTTATCCTTAGACTGTGACTCCTGGTTCTGGACTCCCCGCCATCGGGAACATCCGAGAAAAATTATCCAAATTCCCTTTAATTGCTGTAATGAATACTTGGGCTGACATTGCAAGGTTTAGGGAAAGAAAGAGCTTGCAATTTTATAGTGCCCGATCACATCCTCAGGATATCCCAGACTGCTTGCCAGTGTAAAAGTATACTTGCTATTATGGTAATCCCTTCTGCTTTGAGGCAGCAATTCCTAAAGAAGTGGCCTTTTCTCAACCATGTCTTTTCTTGAGCCTTTATTTATGCACTGTATGTAGCAACTGATGGTCCTCCTCCCTCACATCACACTCATTAACTCTTCCAGTTCTTTTTCCTCGGCAATGCCATCAGCATTCATCAGGTAGAACAAAAACATCTATTTATTAAATAAACATGGACAATCTGTTGTAACCCTTTGTTTTACTTTTTAAAAGTGGGTACTGCTGGTGAAACCCCCTCCTGAAACCTCTCTCTCTCTCTCTCTCTCTCTCTCTCTCTCTCTCTCATGAATTTAGAAGCTGATTTTCCTTCCAAAGAAAAGTTAGGGTTATTTTGAAGGGAAATAAAAGGTGACTTGCTGCCGGCTTCAATGCAGAAATGAGGGAATTGGTACCATTTGCCCAGCACTGGCACAGTCCTCCTCATTCTGAAAAATAATTAAGATTTACTCGGGCATTTTGGAAGGAAGAATGAGGAGAGGCAATATAAACTAAATGGAACAAGTTTTAAGGGGGTGCAGGAACAGAGAGACCTGGGGGTTCACATACACAAATCTTTGACGGTGGCAGGACAAGTTGATAAAGCTGTTAAAAACACACGTGGGGTCCTTATAGCTTTATAAATAGAAGCATCGAGTACAAAAGGGCATCTATCACAAAGGGAGCATGTGTATGTGTACATACTCAGCTGAATTGATCATTTCAATAATTTAGTGTTCAGATATAAACAAGCTCAGAAGCAGACTTTCTTTCATAAGTCATCATGTATAACTTTCAAAAAGGGTTGTTTTATTTCTCCCCCTTCCTGCTCTCTGAAAGCTGTTTTCCTTCTACTTTTCACATACAAAGTGACTTTAAAACAAATTTGTACATTGATCTCATTATTGCATTCTTACACCTATTCACTTAATCCCCATCAGCATTTTCTTGTAAGCGCTCATGACACAAGATCCTTCATTGTTCAAAGCACAGGTTTCTCGCCAGGATGCTGAATTTGTAACAGATTAACATGCCACATAGTAAGAATTCTTGATGCACTCGCTACATGCCCGTGCAACAAAACCACTTTTTACACCAGAAAGTGTAATGCTCTTCGGGAACTAAGGATATAAATTGCTGCAAGCTAATTTTTTGTGCTTCAGTGGTGATTACATTATTTCAGATCCTCCGCCCTTCCAAAAAACTAGTTTTATTCAGAGATTTCTAGACCTCCCAGTGAAGTTGCTATTCAGCATAAACTCAGCTATTGGATTTTAACTCTGCCATTTTGAAGCAGATTTTCATTTACCTGTAAACGTGACCAAGAGGGCACCTTTTCTGACTTGCTTTGAGCTTCAGCACACTGCAAACGAATTATTAGAACATTTGAGCTGATTATCTGTGCTTGTGTTTTTGGATAAAGCAATGGGAGTAGAGTTAGGAGATTGTATTTAGAGTACTTATTATAGTACTTGGAGTATGGAGCTCAGAATTAGTGGGAACGAAACTCATGTTGGGCAGCGTGCAAAACTAGCTGCCAAGTCTCCATTGCCCGTTTTACGCTACCGTACCGGCGAGATTAATTTCACCCCCCCCCCCCGTGTATCCAGCTGAATACGCATGTTTCCAGTATCTACACTAGAATAATGTCTAGTATACTTTATATAAATTACCAACTACCAAGTTCAGGGAAATGCTTGCAATTCAGTAGATGTTGCAGTACATTGTAGCCTTTTCTCCTTTTTAAGGCCTTCTATTTGTACCATGCAATCTATAATCGTGTTTCAGATCATCTTTTGATATTCCCTGGAGTATAAGAACATAAAAATTAGGAACAGGAGTAGGCTATATGGCCCCTCGAGCCTGCTCCGCCATTCAATAAGATCATGGCTGATCATTGACCTCAACTCCACTTTCCCGCCCGATCTCCATATCCCTCGATTCCCCATGGGTCCAAAAGTCTATCGATCTCAGCCTTGAATATACTCAAAGACTCAGCATGTATGTTTGTGCTTTTTTTTCCCTCAGATTACTGCTGTCCGTGCAATCGTTCCTAACAGGAGTAATAATGAGATAATTCTGGTCTTGCAACATTATGACAACTGTGTTGACAAAGCTGTACAAGCTTTTATGGAAGGTAAGACCCTCTATCTTTTTCCTTGATTTTATTACATTTTTCTCATTCTCAAGACTCCATCCAACTTGCTTCCAAACCTGTACAGCAATTTTCAAATAATGGCCATTGAAATGAAGGGTACAGAGATCAGGAGCATTGACCTAAGGTGTGTAAAAAGTAACAATGCAAATTCAAATTACGAGCTGTATGGTTAGCCCTGTTCTTCAAGGATCTGCAATGAGCCAGTAAGTCTGGACAGATGTGACCACATTTAGCAGTTATTTCCTAGTTAAACTTCTGGTATCAATACAATGTACTCCATAAGGCTGCATCACAAGCTTCAGTTGCAGGAGTGCTTTTAATGCTTGGTTTTATAAATTGTTTTTGTTTTTTCCTCATACCAGAAAATAACACGCTGGAATAAGAACAAAGCTGTGGTTGAAACAAATAAAGACACGAGCCATATAAACAACACCAGTTGTATTTTGAATAGCTTTTGTCTTTCCGAACTAAAATGGACGTTGTCCCACAGCATGCTGTTCTTCAACAAAGGGAAAATACTGCAGATAGTAGAAATCTGAAATAAAAACTGAAAATGCTGGAAATACTCAGCTGGTCAGGCATCATCTGTGGAAAGAGAAACCGAGTTAAGGTTTCTGGTCGATGACCGTTTCAGAACTGAACAAAGTTACAGACTGATTTGTGAAGAAAAAATCCTGTATACTTTGCTTTCTTTTCTCTCCAGCCAATTTAAAAAAAAAAAAAAAAAAAAAAAATCCTTGCCTAAGGCTTGAAAAAGATCCAAGAAGTGAGATCAAAATGTTGACTGCAGATTATAACCATTATATTTTCAAACTGAAATCCATGCATTGTCCTTGGATACTAATCTTTCCCAGACTAAGGAAGACAGTAGAGACCCACACTGACTGACTGGCTCTTCAGAGGTTCAGACTGATAGATTTGCCATCTTGATTAAACTGCATTACCTTTTTATCCTAAGTGGTAAGAGCTGATTAAAGGTGCTGTGTTCTAAATGTTACATAAATAAGGTCTTTTACTATGACCTGTTTAGGCTGCTTTCTCGCTATCCAGTAGCAGTATCTTTTTTTTCAATATTGTAACCCATTGTTGCATTATTTCCGTTTCCTACACCAGTCATCCTTGGGCCTATCTGAATGCCATTGCCAAATAGTGCTGAAATAGGGTTAGTTTTGTGCTGTAGGTCAATGCCCACTAGAAACTGGATCGAGTCTGCCCAAACTTGGATAGGACCCCAGCAGCCAACAGACAGAGGAGACTTTCATCCCATCATTTAGGGCTGGATTTGAATCCAGGTACCCAAAGTGAAAGGCCAGTGTCACTTCATCCTCGGTTTTCCAACTTTACTTTAAAACGATATTAGAAGCTTGATTTCTTTTCCAGCAAATTAGTGATTTTAGTTACAGATTTATCTACTTTTAACAGAAAAAAACATAGCATTTTACCTTTGAAGAAAAAAACATCATTTTTTCCTGATGATCTCTGATTATTACGTTGTTTCAGTTAGGTATAAAAAAGACATTGTGTGACTTTTACATTTTGTACAAATGCCTGCTTGTGAAATCCTCCTATTTTCCTTCAACTGCAAATCTTGCAGACTCTGGTGTGTTGCAAATGTCTGCTATCTCTCAAAAGTGGATTGTCAACTCAACTTTAAAATTCCTTTTTGGATTTTTACCAAATTTGACACTATATTTACACAATGCTAAAATGCCCAATGGTTATCACTAACACAAAACACTTCAAAGTGTAATGGCATACATTTATGTTGTGCCAAAAAGACACCAACTGAAACACATTCCCGCTGATGCAAAATGTTTGCAAATCAGGTTGTTTTTAGTGGCATTCGGCAAGTCTGTGTATATCCCCATGACATGTTATCTGCTTTTTGAATAATTCCTGCAATCATCACTGAATGATTTTTTTTTTATTTCATGAAGGTTATGCCACAGAAGTACTGAAGGAATGGAGTGTAACAGGGAAAAAGAAGGTAAGGGACATAGCAACATAGGAGCAGGAGGAGGCCATTCAGCCCCTCGAGCTTGTTCTGCCATTCAGTTAGATCCTGATTGCTCTACCTCAGCCCACTTGTCACATTCTGACGATCCAAGTGCATTCCCTCGATCCCCACTCTGTCTTCTACCTCCCAAACAATTTCCAACCTTCTTTAGACTTCCTAATTGGAAAATTTGTAAGCAGTGGTTAAAACAACCAAATGATGCTTATGAAGACTGTTTATGTATTAATGGAAAATAAATAGCTTTTCACTCTCATTGTGTTACTTAAGTTGCATTGTCCCTGTAGGGGGTTGTGTGTGGGGTCCAATGATGCCAGTAACACTTCAGGATTGAGGACAGTATTGGTAGGAGTGACCACTGCACAGTCCTTGTGGAGACAAAGTCCCATCTTCAAACTGAGGACACCCTCCATCGTGTCGTGTGGCATGCTAAATGGGATAGATTCCGAACAGATCTAGCAGCTCAAAATTGGGCATCCATAAGGCGATATGGGCCATCGGCAGCAGTAGAATTGTATTCCACCACAATCTGTAACCTCATGGCCCGGCATATCCCTCGCTCTACCATTACCATCAAAACCAGGCGACTAACCCGGGTTCAATGAGGAGTGTGGAAGAGCACGCCAGGAGCAGCACCAGGCGTACCTGAAAATGAATTGCTAACCTGGTGAAGCTACAACACAGGATTACATGCATGCTAAACAGCGGAAGCAGTATGCTATAGACAGAGTTAAGTGATCCCACAACCAATGGATCAAATCAAAGCTCTGCAGTCCTGCCACATCCTATCCTCAATGATGGCAGAGTCCACCATGCGAGTGCAAAAGGCAAAGCTGAAGTGTTCGCAGCCATCTTCAGCCGGAAGTGCCGAGTGGATGATCCATCTCGGTCTGTTCCTGAGGTTCCCACCATCACAGATGCCAGTCTTCAGCCAATTCGATTCACTCCACGTGATATCAAGAAATGGCTGAGCGCACCGGATACAGCAAAGGCTGTGGGCCCCGACAACATCCCGGCTGTGGTGCTGAAGACTTGTGCTCCGGAAATAGCCGCGCCGCTAGCCAAGCTGTTCTAGTACAGCTACAACACTGGCATCTACCCGACAAAGTGGAAAACTGCCCAGGTATGTCCTGTCCACAATAAGCAGGACAAATCCAATCCGGTCAATTACCGCCCCATCAGCCTACACTCAATAATCAGCAAAATGATGGAAGGTGCCATCGACAGTGCTATCAAGCAGCACTTGCTCACCAATAACCTGCTCACTAATGCTCAGTTTGGGTTCTGCTAGGACCACTCTGCTCCAGACCTCATTACAGCCTTGGTCCAAACATTGGTTCAAGAGGTGAGGTGAGAGTGACTGCCCTTGACATCAAGGCAGCATTTGATCGAGTGTGGCAACAAGCAACCCTATTAAAATTGAAGTCAATGGGAATCGGGGAAAACTCTCCACTGGCTGGAGTCATACCTAGCACAAAGGAAGATGGTTGTGGTTGTTGGAGGCTAATCATCTCGGCCCCAGGATATCATTGCAGGAGTTCCTCAGGGCTGTATCCTAGGTCCAACCATCTTCAGCTGCTTCATCAATGACCTTCCCTCCATCATAAGGTCAGAAGTGGGGATGTTCACTGCTGGTTGCATAATGTTCAGTTCCATTTGCAATTCCTCAGATAAGGAAGCAGCCCGTGCCTGCATGCAGCAAGACCTGGACAACATCCAGGCTTGGACTGATGTGTGGCGCAAATGTTACTTACCACTTAAGTGCCAGGCAATGACCATCTCCAACAAGAGAGAATCTAATCACTTCCCCATGAAATTCAATGGCATTATCAACGTCGAGTCCCCCACTGTCAACATCCTGGGGCTCACCGTTGACCGGAAACTTAATTGGACCAGCCACACACACACTGTGGCTACAAGAGCAGGTCAGAGGCTAGGTATTCTGCGGCGAGTGTCTCACCTCCTGACTCCCCAAAGCCTTACCACCATCTACAAGGCACAAGCAAGGAGTGTGATGGAATACTCTCCACTTGCCTGGATGAGTGCAGCTCCAACAACACTCAAGAAGCTCGACACCATCCAGGACAAAGCCCGCTTGATTGGCACCCCATCCACCACCTTAAACATTCACTCTCTCCACCACCGGTGAAACGTTCCCCTCCAAGTCGCACACCATCCTGACTCGGAAGTATATCGCCATTCCTTTTTCATCGCTGGGTCAAATTCCTGGAACTCCCTACCTAACAACAGCACTGTGGGAGCACCTTCACCACATGGACTGCAGTGGTTCAAGGCGGCGGTGGCTCACCACCTTCTCGCGTGCAATTAGGGATGGGCAATAAATGCTGGCTTTGCCAGTGACGCCCACATCCTGTGAATGAATTAAACAAAAAAGGAATGCTACTAATGCTGCAGCATATGGCCTTCCGAACACATGATTGGAACCCCTTTAATTAAGAATGTCAGGAATTTGTATTCCATTAATGGGCAGTGTCTGGTTGATTTTAACTAGACTCCTATAGAAAGAGTTGAAGTGTGCGTGTGTGTGACTCAGTTTAATATATACAAATATTACCCAAGCTACATTGCACCATCTAATCATTGTCTCAATTGAAATATATGTAAATTTATCAGTCACTCCTATATTTTCCTACATATGCTAATGCATGTTTTTTTTATTCTCAGTTTAGTTTGTGGGCAGATTTTGTGCAGTGGACTTGAGAAAACTAGGAACTGGGTTGAGACTATCCAGATTAATTTTAAATAGAACCTTGCAGCTAGCTGGAGAGAAGAGACTTCCATTCCATTTTTTGTGGACTACATTCAATACCAGGCCTTAAAGGTGAAAGGGCAATGTGCTAATCCACCACAGCACTTGCTTCACCCCCACCCTGGCCCCCCTAAGGGCTTGCTTTTCATCTTTTATCACTAAGTTCAGGCTCATTCATGCCCTTTTAAAAATCTTGCTCTGTTTAAGTCTCCCTGGTGCTGTTCACAATAACCTTTACTTGCCTTTGTTCTTCATCTCCCATTTTCTGGTAAACTTTTGCACATGAATGGGCAGGCAGGCCACTTGTTCCAACGCCTCTGTAGCTAGCTTCTACATGGCATTCCATGGTCGTATTGACCTGATGTATCTCTTGCGATAGCCCAGCTGGAATTGAGTGTTTGCCACATGAGGAACTGCAGTTAGAAACCCATGTCCCACCAATGCATGGTCGTACAGCAATACACTGCCTATTGAAATTTAATTCCCACCAATATGCAATTGCTAAAATTTGCTGAAAATTCCATACTCGCTGCTTTCAGTTGCTTTGCACATTGTGAGGAAATGACATTTTCAGTAGAATCTAGCCTTTAGCTACCGCAGATCTAAAGCACAAAGGTTGCTGTTGCTTTAACTGCTGAGCAAAATGTGAATGTTAGTGCTCTATTCATTATTAAATTCAAGCACTGGTTAGAGCATTTAACTAGAGTTAATAAAGGCCTTTCACCTTTGAAGCCTGGGTTTATATCCAGCAGAGACTGGGTTTTTTTCACGAAAGGAATCTAGTTGAAGTGTTTAGATCTCCTGATAAAGGTTTAAGTCCAGCAGAGAGGTCTGTTAACACTTCACAGACTTCTTCAGCACAATCCTGCTCCAAACTGGACAGTCTGTTGACAACTGTATGGAATGATGGAAATGTTGCAATAGAGGTGAAATTTTGCAAGACTGTTTTGAGATGTGTATATACGTGTGTGCGCGTTTTTGCATCTGACCCCTATACAACCAACAAATACTTGATACTGGCACTGGATGCAAAGTAGAGAAAAAAACATTCTTAAGACATGTAGCAAAAGAAGCTTTCAGGAAAGCTGGTGTTCCCCTGCTTTACACAGGATATACAGCACAGAAACAGGCCATTCGGCCCAACCAGTCCATGCCGGCGTTTATGCTCCACTCGAGCTTCCTCCCGTCTTTCCTCATCTAACTATCAGCATAACCCTCTATTCCCTTCTCCCTCATATGCTTATCTAATTGCCCCTTAAATGCATCTATACTATTTGCCTCAACCACTCCCTGTGGTAGCGAGTTCCACATTCTCGCCACTCTCTGGGTAAAGAAGTTTCTCCTGAATTCCCCATTGGATTTCTTGGTGACTATCTTATATTGATGGCCCCTAGTTATGCTCATCCCCACAAGTGAAAACATTCTCTCTGTATCCACTCTATCAAAACCTCTCATAATTTTAAAGACCTCTATTAGGTCACCCCTCAGCCTTCTCTTTTCAAGAGAAAAGGGACCCAGCCTGTTCATCCTTTCCTGATCGGTATACCTTGTCATCTTGCCGCAGGTAGTGGTGACTTTGAAAGAAAATAGAGACCCTCAGCATTTAAGGTCCTTTTAAAGCAAACATTTTTTAAGCATCTGCCTGTTTAACGATACCTAGAACAAAAAGAAGAAAATTAAACCAAAGCCGCAAGTCGAAGCAGAGCCAGGACAACTGCAGCCGAGTAAAAGTGCAGCCAATGATGGTGAACTCTCTGCAGCTTCCTCGGAGAAGGACGAAATAAATGGTTATCACATCAATGGATCTGTGAATGATGATGAATCGGTGGATTCTCTCAGTGAACAGCTGGACATCCTTTCCGTGGATGCCCAAGAGCTGGAGGATTCTGAATCGATGACTCCCGAAATCGACGGTATAATGGGTCAGTGTATCTAAATTTAGCTCTAATTGATGAAAATGACATTTAACTCTGCTGATTTTCTTTGATTTTATTATACACACATTCTCTCCCAAATAATTGTAAAAATCTGGATTTGTGTTTGGGAATGGGAAGGCTTTTGTCTGAAATTCGAGCCAAGCCAAATTAGAAAGTCCGTGTGCTCCATTTTACGTAAACTGAGAACTACATATGCCGCTGAAACTTGTTAATGATAACACGCTCGCTGCCTTCAGTACTTCAGCCACCTGAACCCCCCAATCAATAGAGTTAACAAACTAGCTGCTTTCTCGTGTGTTGGGTGTAGTAACAGTTGGGTTTGCTGCCGAAAAGCTAATGCAATGGAGAATTCAGGTAGTGACATTCTATCATGGAACCTCAAGTAACTTGTGAATTTCATCTCACTCCTGACATTTAAGGTACGCTGTATAGTTTATTTCCTGCTGATCTGCCAACACAAAACTTAATATTCTAGTACTGGTTTTGTGATGTCCTAGATCTTCAAGTCCTCTATCATTAATTTTTCATGAATGTCACGCTATCTAAAGCACTTAATATTCTCACCACACAATAATACAGAAATCAAAAAATGAACACTTACTTTTAAAATGCATGTGTTTATACACATGCAATATATTAAAAAAACATAGAAACATAGTAGATAGGAGCAGGAGTAGGCCATTCAGCCCTTCGAGCCTGCTCCGCCATTCAATGAGATCATGGCTGATCATCCAATTTCAGTACCCTGTCCCTGCCTTCTCCCCATATCCCTTGATCCCTTTAGCCTCAAGAAATATATCCAACTCTTGAATATATTTAATGAACTGGCCTCCACCGCCCTCTGGCAGAGAATTCCACAGGTTCACCACTCTCTGGGTGAAGAAATTCCTCCTCATTTCAGTCCTAAATGGCTTACCCCTTATCCTTAGACTATGACCCCTGGTTCTGGACTCCCCAGCCATCAGAAACATCCTCCCTGCATCTAGTCTGTCCAGACCTGACAGAATTTTATAGGTTTCGATGAGGTCCCTTCTCAATCTTCTAAACTCCAGTGAGTATAAGCCCAATCGACACAATCTCTCCTCATACGTCATTCCTGCCATCCCAGGTATCAGCCTGGTGAATCTTCGCTGCACTCCCTCCATGGCAAGAATGTCCTTCCTCAGGTAAGGTGACCAAAACTGCACACAATACTCAAGGTGCGGTCTCACCAAGGCCCTGTACAACTGTAGCAAGACATCCTTGTTCCTGTACTCGAACCCTCTTGCTACGAAGGCCAACATACCATTTGCCTTCTTAACCGCCTGCTGCACCTGCATGCTTACCTTCAGCGACTGGTGCACAAGAACACCCAGGTCTCTCTGCACTTCCCCTTCTCTCAATCTATTGCCATTCAAATAATAATCTGCTTTCCTGTTTTTGCCACCAAAGTGGATAACGTCACATTTATCCACATTATAGTGCATTTGCCATGTTTCTGCCCAATCACCCAACCTGTCCAAATCGTACTGGAGTTTCACGACATCCTCCTCACAGCATACCCTCCCACCCAGCTTTGTGTCGTCTGCAAATTTGGAGATATTACATCCAATTCCCTCGTCCAGATCATCATTAATATATATTGTGAACAGCTGGGGTCCTAGGACCAATCCTTGCGGTACCCCACTCGTCACTGCCTGCCACTCGGAAAACGACCCGTTTATTCCAACTCTTTGCTTTCTGTCCGCTGCTGGCAGTGAATTTAAAGCCTTAATTCAGCCTTGAGGTTTTGCTCTTTTGTTAATTTCATCATAACCCCTTGATTAAATTATTACTGTGTAACTCGCTGCGAGCCATCTATTACCAATTTGTTGTAATATAGTATATATTACAGGCTAAATATGTTTGCTAATGGAGAGATGTGTGAATGTGTAGTCTTAAATGTTGTCTGCTTGAACTTCAGATTGTTGCTTACGTCAGTGTCTCCTGCTTTTATTATTTTTTTTAAATGCTTGCTTGTTAGTGAACCACTACTGTACAGATTGAATTATTTCGATCAGGTCCTTTGGACTAAAATCCATTTTAGTTAATAAAAATTAAACTTTCTGTCATGTGAATCTTTGACGGGACGAGTTTCATTGTATAAAGTCCTGATGTTTGACGTAACCTGTAGCTGAGATCATAAAATCTTCCTTTTTGAGCTTTCTGTGACTTTTACCCCTGTAATGCAATGTTGAGAAGACGCTAAAAATCTAAACCACCTCATTTTATCCTGAAACTAGAAATACTTGACGTGGGAAAATGTAGTGTGTTTTTACCTACAACATTCATTCTGACACTTCGCTCAACCAATATTTTTCAGAATCCGTACCAGAAGATGAAAAGTGTAAAGCAGAGTCAAAATTCCAACCTAGTCATCATAGTTCCCATTCTTCTAGAACACATCAGCAAAGAAATACAACTAAGTCCAGGTCACGAACTACTTCAGCATCACAGTCCTCTGCCTCCCTTTCCTTAGTCATGCCAGACGATGGTGCATTTGTTTCATCTAAGAATAAAAAAATAGGTAAGGAGTTTTGCATGATTTTAAAATACTTTAATTTATCCCTGTTGAACTATTTGTAGACCAATTTGGAAAAAATGTTTTATCTTAGTCATATCCAGGGTCCAGTTTGGTGTTGGATGTGATATTACTTGCATTAACTCTTGCATTAGGAAAACTACTGGGTAGGGAGGTCGTTTACATATTATTACATAGTGTACAGCACAGAAACAGGCCACTCAGCCCAACCAGTCCATGCCGGTGTTTATGCTCCACTCGAGCCTCCTCCCGTCTTTCCTCATCTAACTCTATCAGCATAACCCTTTATTCCCTTCTCCCTCATATGCTTGTCTAGCCTCCCCTTAAATGCATCTATACTATTCACCTCAACCACTCCCTGTGGTAGCGAGTTCCACGTTCTCCCCACTCTTTGGGTAAAGAAGTTTCTTCTGAATTCTCTTTGATTTCTTGGTGACTGTCTTGTATTGATGGCCTCTAGTTTTGCTCTTACCCACAAGTGGAAACACTCTCTCTCTGTCCACTCTATCAACACCTTTCATAACCTTAAAGACCTCTATTAGGTCACCCCTTCTAGAAAAGAGACCCAGCCTGTTCATTCTTTCCTGATGGGTATAACCTCGCAGTTGTAAATCTTTTCAACACCCCCTCCAGTTTAAAGTATAATTGCCTATTTTCTCCTCCTGGCCCCCCTCACTCCTAGTTCATGTCTTTCTCAATGTTCGGTGGTATAACTTGTGTACCTGGGGAAACTAACAGCTTATGAAATTGACCTAGTTTTGCGGGGAGCACAGAAAGACTTAGAGTAGTTGTACTATGATGCCAACAAGCTAGGCATATTTCCCAAGTCATAGAAACAGAAGATAGGAGCAGGAGTAGTCCATTCGGCCCCTCGAGCCTGTTCCGCCATTTAATGAGATCATGGCTGATCATCCAAATTCAGTACCCTGTCCCTGCCTTCTCCCCATATCCCTTGATCCCCTTAGCCTTAAGAAATATATCCAACTCCTTCCTGATTATATTTAATGAATTGGCCTCAACTGCCAATGGCTAACAGTACTTCACCATCTGCACACAGATGGCAATGTTCCAAGTAACAACACTGTCTTGGATAGAGTTCCACATATAGCTGAATTGCTGTGAAGCTTCACATCTGGTATTCTGTGTTGGATTGGTACAGGATCTTAAGGTACAACTGCAACACCTGTTGCATTTGCGGCATGTGTGCTCTGGCAATGTATCCTTTTAACCATGAGATATGCAAGAGTACCCTGGTGTGACACCGCTTTGAATTTTTTTTAACCCTTCTATCCTATGAGTGAATTCCTGGCTTCTGCTTTGTACAGTTACTCACATCTCCCCACAATGGCATGGCTGAAAACAGGAATACATCATGTGATTAATCACAGCCAGAATCATGTTGTTCCACGAGAATGTATTGTCACTTTGTGCACCATTTCTTTATCTTCATATAATTGTACTTTGTGAATTCTTTTGTGGGTATCAAGGGTGCCGATGCTGGAGAATGGAACATTTCCAGTTTTGCCACTCCAAGCATCGAGCACTTCCAGGTCAGGTTCAGCATAACTCAGCTGCAGATTAAAGCTCCCTCTTTCTGATATAAGGTGTATTAACCCCAAACTTACACCAGTGTGTACTTTCCTTTGCCAGTTGTCCTTACAGCCTTTGAGATTTTCAATTTGTGGACTATCTTGTGCTATGATCCCAGGTCCACAGTGAGCTGGTTTGAGACTGTCCAAACTCATTTCTTTCAAGATTCTTACGCATGGTACAATCCATGCGCAGGGTCTCTTGGGGAATGCCTTGCAGCCATCCCATAGTTTGATTGGGCTGTCTTTTGTTAATTGGCATGTATTAAAACTGCCCAGGCTGTGCATCTCACAAGCACACATGCTGAGTCACATCTGCTTAGTTAAGTATTTAATGTTTAGTTTGTATATCTGTTGAATTTCAGATACACTCGGCAGATGGATTGAATTTAGTTAAATATTGTCATGTGCAGTTGGTATTTAAACAAGAGGCCATTTTAGTAATACAAGAAGCAAAGTCGCTGATTGGGAATCTACAAATGAGAAAGTAAATTTATATAAAGTTAATTTGCTGAGCATTGTGATCCCCAATTAGAGTTAGGCGCTCTGGTCAACTTTCAAGCTTTGTGTTAAATGCCCAACAGCCTTATTTTGCGAGGCAATGTGGATTAAAGTGAAATGTTTCATATCTTTGGTAGTTTTGGCTGTGACATTATCGTGTGAAAATCTTATCCCAGTATGCAATAAATGGGTTAGCCAAGGGGTTAAAAATCTGTGCTAAGATCAGGTATCTTGCTGACACGCACATGACCAGTTGCAGTCAAAATGTATGCACATTGATAACTATAATTACTCAAGAAATATAAACTGCCTTCCCAGGTTCAGACCTTTTCCAGTGTTTGGAATAAACAGGATTAGTAACCAGGCTCCCCCACATAGACAGGCCTAATCACAATGTTGCCGTCGGGTGTATTTGGATACCGTGCACTTTACAACCCCCCAATTTACAAAGAAGCAGTGCTTTGAAAAAGTGAAAGGTTCCTCATCCCACAAAAAGTACTTGTTATGCAGTTATTTGGAATAATTGTGAGAATGCTGCTAGAAGTGAGTTTACGGGTTTTAATTTCATTTGCTCGATTTCCAAGCAAATGATTTAGCTGTAATAAATATCTATATAGGGTTTTCTTCACCTCGGCCAGAATCAATATCCAGGTCGGTCTTGAGTTCAGTCTCCTTAAATACTGGCAAAAGATCCCATCTGAAACTGATATTTGCTTGACATTGTGTAGTGTTCCTAACTCTAAGGAACTGTGCATGCGGTACAGGTTTTGTAGGGTGTGAAATTGCAGGGCTTGTTATTTGAAATCACTGGCCCAGTAAGCTGAAATTATTCAACTAGGGACATCACAATAGTGTTACAAAGGGCTGTGGTTTTAGTAACATACTGGCAAAAAAAACCCTGTGTAGGTGCCCATTCCTGTCATGTACACTAATATACCCAAGGGCTTTCATCATGGCCTAACTGCCACCTTCAGAATTATGACTGCCATAGAGAACTGTAAAGAAAGAAAGAGACGTGCATTTCTATAGCACCTTTCACAACCACCAGACGTCCCAAAGCGCTTTACAGCCAATGAAGTACTTTTGATGTGTAATCACTGTTATAATGTCAGAAACGTAGCAGCCAATTTGCACACCGCAAGCTCCCACAAACAGCAATGTGATAATGACCAGATAATCTGTTTTAGTGATGTTGATCGAGGGATAAATATTGGCTAGGACACCGGGAATAACTTCCCTGCTCAAAATAGTGCCATTGGATCTTTTACATCCACCTGAGAGGGCAGACGGGGCCTCGGTTTAACGTCTCATCCGAAAGACGGCACCTCTGACAGTGTAGCGCTCCCTCAGTACTGCACTGGAGTGTCGGCCTAGATGTTTGTGCTCAAGTCTCTGGAGTAGGACTTGAACCCACAACCTCCTGACTCAGAGGTGAGGGTGCTACCCACTCAGCCATGGCTGGTGTAAGAGGTACCAAAAAAACACGCTTCTACATGATGTGAAATAGCTATTTGTATTGGAATGATTTGAGGCGCAGCACCATCTTTGGGTTCAAAAGCCACTCGCGTACCACTAAAACTTTGCTCTTGCAGTTTGTGCTTCTGCATCAAGCTTAAATCTCCACCTTAATTGTTGTTTGAACGTGATTGGTGTAAGGGACATGTTTTCTGAGTTGGCCACTGGAAAAAGGAATTCATGGTGGTAAACTTGTCCATCTCCACAAGGGAAGAGAACATGAGAATTGACAGAAGTGTCTACCCTGCCAGAGCCACAACAAAAGTTGTGTTCATGTTTCCCATCCTCTTGCACTAGGTAAAGTGACACTGGTACTCATGAAGAGGTCATATCAGTCTATCTTGCCTGCCAAATATAGTGGTACAATCTACTTGTCTATATTCTAATTGAATTTGTGCAACTAAAAAAACCTTCCTGTGGTGCTTTGCTTAAATTGCTAATAATTCATATTTTTTTGAAGGGGGGGGTGCGCGGGGGAATGACTTTCCATTAACAGGAGTAGACTGTATTAACAGCAGCCAAAAAACGTTTGATCCATCCTGCCCTCCTGCTGGGTTGCAGCAGCAAGAATAAATATAACAAAATGAGTCTACTGCACTTCAGTGTGCATTTGTGTATAATTGCTTGATAGCTGCTTTATTGCATCCATTCAGTAACGTGACTGATTTGCAGTATTCTGTGTAATCCAATTACCTCAAAATGTGTCAAACTAGGGCGAAGCCACCCAATGATTTTTGTAACTGAACATTTTATTGATTAATTTATTCAAAACCACTCTTGTCAATTGCTGACTTTTAATTTTAATAGCCCAGAAATTCGGGTCGAGGGCTTCACGCGGGTGCAAGCCTCCGACCTGCACTTACCTAGCGTGCTGGCCGTTGTGCTGTGGGCCCCCGTGGGATTCTGATCCTGGGCCTCCTCCAACTGCCGGCGCGCAGTGCTTGCGTATCCCAGGAAGTGCTGTCAAACTTATAAATACTACAAGCCCCAAAACATCACTAAACCTTCAAATACATTTTTTTTTAAATCACATTTTTAAAATAAATTATAAATTACATGAAATAACTATTTTAAACAATTTAAATTTTTGAAAAAAATAATTTTATTTTCTAACGGGGCTAAAAATAAACTTGCCTTTCTTTAAAGTATTTAAAAATAATAAACCTGTGGAAAAAATGTTTTAATTTTAATTAATTCACCACTTACCTTGTAAAAAGCAGGTCTTGCGACTGCTTTTTATATGTCTAACTTCTGGAGACTTACCCTCCCGGGAAAACCTGCAAAAAAAAAACCGTAAGTTTGATGCGCGCACGCGCAGCCTCTCCTGCGTACGCGTTCGACTTCTGAACCCCTTCTTTCAGGGGAACGGAAGTGCCGGTTTCCCGCGCATGCAGGAAACCGGCACTTCCATTGGGCCTATGGGTGAGTACCCCATGCATACTCACCTGTGGAGACCCGAAGTTCTGGGCCAATTTGGTTTTTTTTGTACACAAGAACATAATTAGGAGCAGGAGTAGGCTATACAGTCCCTCGAGCCTGCTCCGCCATTCAATAAGAGTACGGCTGATCTTCAACCTCAACTCCACTTTCCCGCCCGATCCCCATATCCCTTGATTCCCCATGAGTCCAAAATTCTATCGATCTCGCCCTTGAATATATTCAACGGCTGAGCATCTACAGCCCTTTTCGGCAGAGAATTCCAAAGATTCACAACCCTCTGAGTGAAGAAATTCCTCCTCGTCTCAGTCCTAAATGGCCGACCCCTTATCCTGAGACTATGCCCCCCTAGTTCGAGACTCTCCAGCCAGGGGGAAACAACCTCTCCGCATCTACCCTGTCAATCCTCCTCAGAATCTTACCTTCATAGCTTGTTCACACAATATTAACTAGGTGTTGCAATAATGCTTTGCAAACAGAGAAAGGATCCATTTGTCAAGTCTTGTTCTTGTGTCCAGCTCCTGGTGTTCCTGTGCAGTCAGATGTACACCAATAGATTTGTGGAAGAGCTAAAGTGGAGCTCTCTTCCTGTTTGTCTGCATTCATAATCTTGTACAGTAAACTGCTGACAAGATCAGGTAATTTAAATCTGTATCTTTAGTCAATACACTGGATAATTCTTCAGCAAATAGCAGTATTAGTATTTGGCTTGAATGTTTAAACATCGATGTTTTACAGACCTTCAATATTTTACAAATTCTTTATTTACCCATTGGTGGAATCCTATTGCTGTTAGATTCAATACAAGGCCATGTAGACCAGTGGATTTGATGGGGGTGGCTCACTCCACACCAGATTCTGCCCTATGCTGCGTCGAAGAGATATGGCCTGGTTGTCAGCCCTGTACATGACTGCAACTGATTAGGACCGAGTTTATTTCAAGAACACCCAGGTGCAGTGACTGCACCTCCATGCATTGTATAAAACCCAAAAAGTCCATAAAGAATGTCTGAAGTGAAGCTTTACACACTGCTGCATTTGTATGTGGAGCCAGACAATATCATTCCCTGCACGTCCCATATTGCAAAGGTTCAACTGCAGATGATCAGCACTTGCTGAACCAGGATTGTTGGAACTTTGATTTTGTCAACTCTGCATTGTCCTGACTAGTTCTTCTTCCCCATCACCCCAGTACAGTTTCTCCAAGGTTTTGCTCCCAACAGCCATTAGGATCAAACTTTAGACATCTTTGTTACTTCCAGCTACATTTTGTTATGCTAGCTAATACACAATTAAATTCATCTAATGACCAGTGTAATACACATTTTTTAAATATTCGTTCATGGGATGTGGGTGTCGCTGGCAAGGCCAGCATTTATTGCCCGTCCCTAATTGCCAGTGAGGTGGTGGTGGTGAGCCGCCGCCTTGAACCGCTGCAGTCCGTGTGGTGAGGGGGCTCCCACAGTGCTGTTCGGGAGGGAGTGCCAGGATTTTGACCCAGCGATGATGAAGGAACGGGGATATACTTTCAAGTCAGGATGGTGTGTGAGGTGGGGGTGTTCCCATGCGCCTGCTGCCCTTGTCCTTCTAGGTGGAAGAGGTCGCGGGTTTGGGAGGTGCTGCCGAAGAAGCCTTGGTGAGTTGCTGCAGTGCATCTTGTAGATGGTACACACTGCAGCCATGGTACGCCGGTGGTGGAGGGAGTGAATGTTTAAGGTGGTGGATGAGGTGCCAATCAAACGGGCTGCTTTGTCCTGGATGGTGTCGCGCTTTTTGAGTGTTGGAGCTGCACGCATCCAGGCAAGTGGAGAGTATTCCGTCACACTCCTTACTTGTGCCTTGTAGATGGTGGAAAGGCTTTGGCAAGTCAGGAGGTGAGACACTCTCCACAGAATACCTAGCCTCTGACCTGCTCTTGTTGCCACAGTATTTATGTGGCTGGTCCAGTTAAATTTCTGGTCAATAGTGACCCCCAGGATGTTGATGGTGGGGGATTCGGCGATAGTGATGCTGTTGAATGTCAAGGGGTGGTGGTTCAACGCTCGCTTGTTGAAGATAGTCGTTGCCTGGCACTTGCTTGGTGTGAATGTTACCTGCCACTTCTCAGCCCAAGCCTGAATGTCATTCAGGTCTTGCTGCATGCGGGCATGGACTGCTTCATTATCTGAGGAGTTGTGAATGGCGCTGAACACTGTGCAGTCATCAGCGAACATCTCTACTTCTGACATGATGGAGGGAAGGGCATTGATGAAGCAGTTGAAGATGATTGGGCCCAGAGAATCTTTTGACCTATTTATGTTGTAGAACTGCTTCATATGGTTCTGCAATATTGCTTGAAGACTAGATTCCCTGGCACCAGAGCAGAATCAACTGCACAGTTGTTTTTTCGGTCACAATTTAGGACTTTGTTTCTGCCTGTTATACCTTCCTCGTACAAGCCAATAATAAAAGATGTATCTCAGATCTGTGCAGGCAGTCTAACCAATAAAAGAAATTGCACCAGGTGCCTCTGCCAGCAGTAAGTGTAAAGCAAATACAGTAAATCCCCTTAGAAGTGCCGTCTTCTAGATGAGACGTTAAATCATGGCCCTGCCTGCTCCCTCAGATGGATATAAAAGATCCCATGCCACTATTTGAAGAAGAGCAGGGCAGTTCTCCCCGGTGTCCTGACCAATATTTATCCCTCAACCAACATCACTAAAACAGATTATCTAGTCATTGTCTCATTGCTGCTTGTGGGAGCTTGCTGTGTGCAAGTTGGCTGCCGCATTTCCCACATTACAACCGTAACTACACTTCAAAAGTACTTAATTGGCTGTGAAGCGCTTTGGGACGTCCTAAGGTCGTGGAAGGCGCGATAGAAATGCAAGTTATTTCTTTCTTAGTAATGTTATCTTTGGGAGTGGTGCAAAAAGGTTGTATACAAGTCCTCTATTGTCGTAGCCATAGTGCGGTATATTGAAGAGCATTACTGTACTGTACCTCCTGAAGTCGATCTGATGGTGAGGGGTGTAGTTTCATCGTGGGATCAACCATCTGTGTGATGAACAGACCTTAGTCATGGAGGGCTGTCTTTTTTCCACACCTTGGCACATTGACTTGTTCTGTCTTCAGCATAATCACAACAGTTGGTAAGCTATTGGCAACAGTTTTAACATAAAAGTTTCAGACCATTTCAGTTGTGTTGATGGCATAGTTTTGGTTAAATTTCCTCCCCCCCCCCCCCCCCCCCCCCCCCATTTATAAGCTGTACGTCGACAGAATTTACTTTTAATTTACTTTTTTTTTCCCTAGGTGCTAATATAGAGAAATCAGCAAAAGACTTGCAACGATGTACTGTGTCCCTAGCCAGGTACAGGGCGGTTATTAAAGAGGAAATGGACATTTCTATTAAGAAGATGAAGGTGGCATTTGCCGAACTACAGAACTGGTAGGTCATTAACTGAAAATAAATAATTTCACAATCAATTGCTGAGCTGCAGTGTAGTAAACAGGTGAAAGAAGGAAAAGAATATCACAATTAAAACAAATTTCAGTGGAAGATAAATTGGTGGTTAACAATCCCCCTTAAATACTGAACTCCTTTTTAAGATGCCCCATTCAAGTGTTGACATGTATGGGAAAGATTTGGATTTGTTTGCATTCATCTGTCAGTAACCTGTTTACATATTGAACACGTTCTCTGCTAAATTCCAGTTGCATGCTCATTTAATAAATGTTAAATGTAGAATGTTTGGTGGGGAGGAGGGCGAATACTCTCCATAAGGGAGGGAGCGTGTTTAAATGATATTCATGAGTGGGCTTCACAACATCGAGTGAGGCGAGCTCATCGTTCTGCTGGCACATGATTTGGGCCTCAACGTGCCCAACAGTTATAGAGCTGTTAATTACTACTAACCTACCAACTATACCTGCTGATGACACTACCTAGTGTGTTTTTTAAAAAATATCAGCTCAGTGGAAGATGTCCTCATTTTGAATCTACTTTGCATCAGGAACAAGCTGATGTCAGTTTTGGGTGCGTCAGTGATTCCATAGAAAAATTTGGAAACCGCATCGAAGAATAAATCAAATGTAGATAGAGGAGCCCGAGGCAAGATAAGTAATTGCTGAGGAGTATTTCAAGAAAGCTTTATCACTATGCAATTGTTATATTTCTTGGCAACGTGAATATATAGAGAGCTAGATTTTGTCACCAAGCCCTTGCATCCTGACTGTGCGTTTAGTCATATCCTGCTGCCTGACCGCACCCATAACAAATACAAGAACTTTTACAATAAGTGTAAACAACTTTCAATAAGGATTTAGGTGCAATAAAGTCAAAATCTGTCGGTATATGTTTCTCTTGTGGAACACTTCCAAAAACTACCTTCTGTAAACTTCTAATGCCTGTGATCTAGTACAGTTCTCTCTTTGTACTTCATAACCCAAACTTTAACCCCAAGGAATGGGTGTCGCTCCTTCCCCCTCCTGAAAGCCAATAGCCCAGTGCGCTTCGTGTGAGAGCTTCGACACTCAGTGCTGGCAGGCTGTTCAGTCGTATGGGACATCGCAACTAACCCCAAACCTGCCCTTGCCTGATATTCATACACGTGCATTTTCCAGCAAGGGTCAGTGGATCATGATCTGGAGCGGAAATACTGGCTGACTTCAGTTTTCTTCGCCCCCCCCCTCCTCTCCTTCGCTCAGTTACACGAAGACCCATTTGTAGTGGCCCAACCACTGCCTTGGCTGAGATTCACCCTGCACAGGTCAGAGTTTGAACCACGGAGCTTCCTGCTCTGTGTTCATTGCAAATAGATTGTCGTTTGCCCAATCTGTTCTCGGATTGATGAGTTGGGCGGTAAAAATAATTGCTTTGCCAAGTATTTTCTCTTGTCTCGTGTCCTTGTACACTTCATTTTGCACCAGTCAGGAGGGAAGGTGACCTGTCTGCAGGTATCTACCAGTCCAGCTTTTGAACTAGCCACCAATTTGGCTCACTTAACCTCAATGACCCTACTGCAATTAGGAACTTAGTCATATGGGGAGAGCCCACAGCCAAGCATTCTGTGGAATTGTGCCACTGGTCTCCCTTCCAATGATGATTTGAACTTTTGATGTGCTTCTATCATTTTGAAACTACAGTGGCTGTTCAATTATTTGTGCAGAAGTATCTCTGGGTCAATATTTCTTGTATTTTCCAATCAGTCTTTTGAGGCTCCCTCTTAAGCCATACAGGACCGTAAGGCTGTATTTGATGCCCGCCACCATATCCCACTGCATAGCCCATTGTTCAAGATGGTGAGTAGAGATCAATAGATCCCCAGGCGAATCTGCCAGCAGCACGATATCCTCTGTGGGAAAAACAGTACAGCAGTACTCCTCCGAGACCATCCCTTCTGACACCGTCCACCACATGAAGACATCAAATAGGATGAAGAGTGGACAACCTTGCATCACTCTTCTTTCAAGAGTGATAGATTCAGTGAATCTCCCATTTAAACTAACAGATCTTAGACCTGGAGTACATATCCACGATAAAACCCAAGATTTGGCCTTTTACATCCCAGAGCTTCACCATGAGAGCCCCATAATTCACTAGGTTGAAAACAGTAGGAAAAAATCAATGGAAGCCGTATCTATGGTCTACCTGGACCAGAGGAAATACTTTATCACAAAATGTAGTTAATAAGTACCATGTTAAAACAAACTTGTACGGCCTGTATACATGAGTGGTGGGGGGCGGTGGTTAGCAACAGGTCCGCTGGTCCAAGTAATCATTTTCTGCTCTTCCACCTAACTTAAGTAATTGATGGAACTTCTGCACTAGTTCTTTTTATTAAAAAAAAAAAAAAAAAAATTAACGATGAAGAAATGAGAAAATTAACCGTTACCACCAGTACAACAGCATACAGTGGTTTTGATTGTCATTTAGGACCTGATGAAATTGTTGGTTGCAGTCTGGTGACTTGAGTGCATCATACAGAAAAACCCTGTGTGGCAGAGAAGTGAAGTATTACCCTCCAGCCTCCTTTTGTGGAAATTCGGGAAGTACTTTATATTGTGCAACAGTCATGGAGGAAAGTTCAGTGACCGTGCAAATCAATTGTATTGGTGGTGAATTATTGTGGGTTGAACTTGAAATCTCCGTTTAACCGAGCAAATGAAGGGGACGTAACAGAGTTTACTGTGAACCACACATTGCATTCTGTACTACATAACTGATTGCTTGATTATATTTAGACCATTTGGAGCCACTTTTGCTCAATGGATTTTATTTTGAATGTTTCAAACGTCACTGAATAAGGCGTTATCTCTGCATTAGTATTGCACTGGATTGCTCCGCAGGTCTCTAGTCGCTGCACAGTTTTTTGACCATTCAGAGCTATGGAGACGTTGCAATAGATCTACAGAGCAAAGGTGAAAATTGTACCGTACTTTCCACAATAGCCCATGATTATAATTCAAAGACACCGCAGCAATAATTGTGTTCCACGATATTGTAATTAATAAAATCAAAAGCCAAAATTTAATCATTAAATCTCCACAAAGGTTGAAGTCTTCATTTTAAAAAAAAAATCTTAACGTGCCAGAGACGGATTGTATCTGTCATGCTTCGAACATTTCTCCACAACTTTAAAGGTCATTGTAATTCCTCCTTACACCTGGGTTCATTTGCTTTGTTGTATTGCTCGTAAAGATACCTGTAATGTAGCTATTTGCTCCAAGTTATTGCTAAGCAACAGGTGCACCTGGGCTTAGTGCATTCCTCAATTGTCATGTGAGCTTCATGAAAACGAAACTTAAACTAATTGGAAGGGCAGGAAATACTGCCTAGCATTTAGAGATTGTAATTTTGGGGGGTTAAAATTCACAGTGCAGTGCATTAGAGCAGCTTCATGCAGTTTTGCAGATC